>NC_142517.1:102609375-103312500 GCF_057876585.1 Rhinolophus sinicus | reverse complement strand
ACTAAGGGTATTTGCCATTAATGTAGGGGCAAAATAATCACACAATTGAACCACTGAGCTCAGCCACAATCCTTCTTAAAAGATAGATGGTAATTGCTCTAAATGCCAAAAGTATTACTTGTCTATTATTTTGGTATAAGAAAAATGTACACACATGTACATACATACTACTCATGTCATAATGAGGATTTAAGCATATGCAGTACACTTGCCTAACTATGTATTTACCCACAATTCTTTTCAAAGATGAGTATCTTATGAACATTAGTAGAAATTGAAAACACAGAGAAAAACACACAACTTCACAAATGGTACTCAATGTTGATAGGAACAAAGGCAAATAATTCTAAGAATTAAAGATGGTGGGTTTTTTGTTTTTTTTTTAACTCCTTAGAAATGTTCACAAATGTAAGCTGTCCTTTCTTCCTGAATTGTAACTTAACCTAAGTTTGAAAATTGATATTTCGGCATTTGGAAAGTCATCCAGTAGATGTGTTTGACAAAATTTATCCTACTTGTTTTTACAAAATCTTTATATTATCTTAGCCTAGGATTACCCTAGGAATATTTCCAAGCATATCCCAAAATACACAAGTAACAAAAAGAAACGAGTCAAGTTTTTCCAGAAAATATCCCCATATAATTATAAGACTGGCATAGACTCCTTTGGAAAAAACTAAGAAGAAATTTCTGATTGTTTCTTATGTTAGTATATTTAGTCATATATGCAATTAATACTTAATGGTGTAGTGTTTCATTTGATTTTTAAAAACATTTAAGACTATGCTTATTTAAAACTTTTTTAAAAATCACATAGATCACTAAATATATCATATAAATTAATTTCTTTGTTGGGCCAATAGGGGCAAGGCATTGAAAGTAATTAGTGCCCATTTTTCCTTCAGGAAGAGAACAGATGCTGCCAACACACTGGTGAAAAGTATACAAAATATCTGAGTTCTGATGTAAGCAGAATGCCCAGTTTGAAAATAGTAAATTTGTGTCCATTATATATTACAATAAGTCTTCCTTCCTCATTAATTTTACTGAAGTCTCCAGATGGGAAACAAAATATTAATTTTGTTCAGCCTTAGGCATTGTTGACTGTTAAGGTACTCACTAAATCACTGATCTTATTCACATTAATATTAGATTTCTGCTATAAAAATTTAGAACCCTTGGGTATAGGGTTCAGTTTGTCATAAGTATAATTAATTGTTTTTAAAAATGATTAATTTGTCAAAATAGAAAAAAATATTGGGCAGACGAGGCTCCTGAGCCAGCTAGCCTACCTTAAAGTCATGGTAATACTCATGAAATTATGCAAATTAATTGACTCTTTCAATGTTGCATAAAATGCTACTTCTAGTACAGTGCATGGAACATTAGGCTGTTCATCCAGCAAAGAAAAAAGGGGGGAAAAGTTGCAATTCAGAGGTTGGAATTTTACAAGCAAGGCCTTATGGTTGCGGATACTCACAACTACAATCTATTTTTCTACAAAGCAATTGGCTTTCAACCATTACACACAGAACTTGTGCTGTTTATTACAAGTTTTTCTTCAAACGATTGTCAAGAAAAAGTCATCTATGTCTTGTGGATTTCCTCTCCTCTTAATATAAAGAAATGAGAGAGATTTTTACTGTTCAATCACACTAAAGGAATCTAGCAATACAGAGTTTCACTGAGAAAGGCTAATTTAAGAGTCCCCCAACACATGATACAGTATGTTACAAATCTTAGACAATAACTAAAGTGTGTCAAGTTAGTTTTCTTACTAAACAGTAAAAATCAGTGATAACAGCAAAATAAAAAGCATTGCTTTCAGAATAGTTATCCTTCCCAAAAGTAAACTCAAAGTCAATTTTCAAAGATGAGAGTAAGAATAAAAAGTTTAGAATGCCGTATATTATTGAATTTTGTGATACCATAAATAAATTTTTATTTTAAACCACCTCTACCAAATGAGTGGTATAATTTATAAATGTTCAACAATTAAAATTTTACAATTAATAAAATTGCCCTATGGGGTTATCAGATCTCCTATAAGGAAATAACAGAATTTCCCATGTAAGATTTAGGGCTGCATTACAGGTTTTCCACCAAAGAAAGACGATATCCTTTGGTTTGTAACTGTGCTCTCCCATTAGACAAATGGACTCATGTAATCAATTACTATGGTTTGAGGCCAAAACTTCAGCCTTAGTCTAACAGAGATGTATTAATTTTCAACTCCCCTCCATCAATAATATTACATTAATAAATATCAACGCACTATTGTTACAATAAAAATCTATCCCTCAAAGATCTATTACTTTAGCTTTTCACATTTTTACACTAGTTTAAAACTAACCAGTTGATTATAAAATTAGAATAATTAATTTTTACATTATGACCATCCCATCTTAATGTTCACATATAATTAAATGAATTCTGTAAGTGACATTTCATGCTTTGCTATGGTTCCACTAATGTTTCTGAAAATCATCTTACTTGACTTTAATAAGAAAAATCAAGCCAGAATGGATATTTCCAATAGATATAATCTACATTTTAAGATAAAATGTAAACCTAATCTAATAAAAATAAAAAATAAAAGATCTGCTCCCCTCATAGTCCATTCTTTATTATTTTTAAAAGATTTTTATTAAAAATATAGCTAACATACAATTTTATATTAGTTTCAGGTGTACACCATAGTTACTTAACATTTATTAACCTAAAGAAGTGATCACCATGATACGTCCAGCAACCATCTGATATCATAGCATGCTATCAAAATATCATTGACAATATTCTCCACGCTGTACATAACATCCCCATTACTTATTTGTTTCATACCTGGAGATTTAGACCTCTTATTCCCCTTTACCTGTTCCCTCCTTTATTAATTTTTCAATTACAGTTGACATTCAATATTATTTTATATTAATTTCAGGTATATAGCACAGTGGTTACACATTTACATAATTTAAGAAGTGATCCGCCATTCTGAAACATGAGGAAACCAAAATATAGACAGATTAAATAACTTGCTGTAGGATCTTGGCCACACAATTTGTAAGCTACACAGCTAGAATTTGAGACCCCAGGACTGTCTGCCTCCAAAACTTGTTTTCTTATCTACTGACATTTACTACACCTCCTCTACCATTTACACCAAGAAACCTTCCTGGCCACCATTCCCCAGCCCCAGAGCAGCAATAGGTCCCTGGACCTGGGTGTGATTGCAGCACATCATGTTCAGAGAGGGACCTGTTTTTTTGTTTTGTTTTAACACTGGTATCTACCGCAGCATCTGGCATAAGATAAGTGCTCACAAAATGTTAAAATGAAAGGAATCTGGAAGAGAATTCAGAATCAAATATTCATGTCATGGTCAATGCTCATTCTCCATAGTCCAAAAAATATAGCCCAGAATATTCATTTCATGTGAGAACAGGTGGCAACTTCATAGTCATCACTATTATTATCACTTAGTATTTGTGAGTCACCAGAAATGAAAAGTCTTCCTGCTTTTTAAGAATCCCAGAGACTGGGAATGTAATAAAGGTTTACCCAAACTAAAACCATTGACAGGCTCCACTTCCATAAAAGTCTTCAAGAAATGACAATACAAATCAGTTGATATATGCCTCTGCCCTGGAAGCTCTCAAACCAGAAGGTCCGGTTTTTTGTTTGTTTGTTTGTTTGTTTGTTTGTTTTTTCAGAAGCAGCAACATGTTATAGAAAAACAGTCCAGACAAAAAAGAACTAAAGCAACACATACTCAAAAACTTCATTTGCGTCACAAATGAGTAACCTGCCATGGTTACCCATGGTATTCTGCTGCCCCACTGACATCTTGCCAGGGAACGGCAGAAAAATAAAAAACAGTGTGTCTCCTCACAGGGAAGGAGCAGAGCTTGAATAAAGTGAAGCTGCTATTCAATCTGTTATTCAACTCGCTATATACGTAAACACACACGCATTCTCCTTCCCAGCCAAGAGAATGAAGAAGACAGGGGCTGCCACCCCTGCCTGCTGGAGGTCCCAGGCAGGGAGGGACCCTAAGGCTCCATGCATGCTGAACAGCATGTTGAGAAAACAAAGGGAAAACACGTAGTGGAATGGAGGACAGCACTATGATTCTCCTCCCAAGAGAAGGCATGTTAAATCTAACAAATAGCAGTACTGCAAAATAAGAGTGATAATTAGTTGCAGCAATTGTCCATGGTAGACTTATCTAGGCCAGGAGACTATTTGGAAGTGCCAAAGCAAACTCATTTAAAAAAACTCATCCAACCAATATCTATTAAATGTGCCATCATCTGGTTGGATTTTTTAAGTCTATTGTTGTGGCTCTTAACAGTATTTGTTACATCCCTGCATCTATTTGTCCTATAAAGCAGTTATAGTCTCTGGCTAACTAATAAATGAGTTCATTATTATGTCTGAAGGGGAAGTGACTCACCCATGGCTCTTCACCTGAAAAATAGGAAACACTTAAATCTAAATATGAAGGTCAATTAAGTTCTCGAAATTTCCACTGTCTTGCCGGGTGTCATGCAGGGTCTCTGGTCCGCTCCCCGCACAAGAATGCAGGATATGCTGAGGCCAAAATGGAACATCCACGGAGCCATAGACAGAGGAGTCATACCACTATATTCTTGCTGGTGGCTGGGTTGGAGACACAGGAAGCAGGAGCTACACTATCTGCAACCTGCTGTCCACTTATCTCTGGAATCCAACCTCACTTGCTAGCTGCAATCTGCTCTTGCTAGCTCAGCTACCATCTTCTTGCTAGCTCCCATTTGCTGCTAGCATAGCCATGGCAGTTATATTAGTGGCCAATGGCTCTCCTCCGTAGCCGCAGCAGTTATACCAGCGGCCAATCGGCTAAACGGCCACAGCCAGCAGCCAATCAGCCACAGCCGACAGCCATCCACTTCCTGAGCCAGCACCTTTCCACGTGAGGCCGAGAGCCTGTAAACTACTTTCTGGGGCTCTGTCCCCACAGGGAACTGTCCGCATCTTCCCACCCCTCCACAGGGTCCAGCTCTCTGGGAGCTGCTCCTCCTGGTCTTCCTGAGACTGAGCTTTCATACGTATAAACTGCTCCATTACCTTTCGGAGAGTTTCAGTGGACACCACACCCTGCTCGCTGCGCCATTTGTCATGCAGGATGGTTATCATGTGGGGGTCTCATCTGGGGTCTCTAGTCCCGCTCCCTGCATAAGAATGCAGGATACGGTTGGGCCAAAAAAGAAGACCAATGGAGCCATAGATAAGGGAGTCATACCACTATCGTCTCACAGGAAGCTGGGTTGGAGACACAGGATGCAGGAGTCACACTATCCGCAACCCGCTGTCCACTTGTCTCTGCCAACCAACCTCACTTGCTAACTGCAATCTGCCTCTCAGCAATCCGCAATCCACAATCCACTCTAGCCCCTGCTAGCTTAGCCACAGCCGTTATATCAGTGGCTAATGGCTAACTGGAAACAGCTGATGGCCAACTAGCCATAGCTGATGGCCATCCAATCACAGTTGATGGCTGTTTACTACCTGAGTGAGCACCTTGCCACGTGAGGGCAAGAGGCTGGAAACTGCATTCCTGGCTCTATCCTCATACCACCATGTAGCCTTCTCACATCCGACAGGTTATCTGAACTGTGCCATGTCACTACACACTGTCCCGGTCTTCTGGCAATAGGTAGAAGTGGTGGGCAAGCAAGGATATAGGAACAGTTCTCTTTCTAATTCCTGAGTCAGATATGCCAGGTAGCCTTGTGTTTACCATCTTTACTTATGTACCCTTCCCCTATCTCCCCTGGTCATCATCTAAATTCTGTGAGGCTGCTAATTGGCCATACGGCCTCCTCTGCTCTTGTTAATCCTGGGAGATTACTGAAGGTAAAGAAAGTGCTATGCTAGGAAAAGTCTACAGAAGACACTCTATATGAACATGTGGTTATCGACACTTCACAGCACTCACCAATTGCTCTTCAGCCAGCCAGACAACGAATCAAGTCAGAGGAGGCCTAGGTTTCAGAGATCCAAAGTCTCTCCCTAGTTCTTGCTACATCAGGAAGCACTTGCCTTGCTTCATAGGCCAGCAACATTGGCATCACCTGGGAGCTTGTCAGAAACACAGAACCTTCCAGACTTACTGAACCAGCATGGGCTTCTTCCGGATCTCCAGGTGTAGGAGATTCATATGCACATCAAAGTTTGAAATCAGTGTTTCCTAACTTAGGGCCGTTATAAAGAAAGTGCATATTGCTGTGGGAAGTGGCTTGTGCAGGTGACAGTTACCAGAGAACTAAGCTTAGGTAAGACAAAGTACAAAAGGAGGCGCTGTAGGAATACTACTAGCCCCCGGTTGTTCTAATTAGATCACTGTGATATCGTTCGTACTCTTGCTTGTAAACCAGAAAAATGAGCATGCTGGATCTGAAATATCCTATGCTATGGTTTCTGGCTGTGTTGATTGGTTAGAAGATTTCTAAGATTTTTGCAAAAGGCCTAAATAATACCTCTTTACAGCTGATATTGAGGACACAAAGGAGGTTCTAAAATCAGACAGGATTCTAAGGGAATGGAGTACCTCAGAATCCTATAACAACCATATGGTGATGGCACTTTAGCCAAAGAACATTCTGAGATCAGCAGACATATGTAATTTCATCGTTAATGCAGTACAAAATGTTTGCTCTAATAAGAAAAATATCGTTAAATTGGTAGATCTGAATGGAGACTGACAGAAATTAACTGATTCTATTGTAAGTTTCTTAAGCAAACTGAGACTCACTAGACTAGAGACTACTCTAAAATGGGATAGTACCATTTCTATAATCCTATTAAAAGTTACTAAAATGTAATCTGTACTTTGAAATTAGAATTTAGAAAAGCTGATCTAATGATACACAAAGTCTGACGTTTTGCTACATAAAGTCAGCTCTCTTTGTATGATCAACTCTTGAGCCTCTGTCCATACCATCTTTGGTGGAGAGGTGGTTTCTGGAACTATGGTGGCTTTAATAGCAAACTGAGTCTGCTAAATATTTTGATTTATGTTTTGACTGAACTAACCAAACCTACTGAATCTCTGGAGTTCTACACTAGCAAAAATAATAAAAGTTAGACACTTTCTCCAATATAAAAGAAATGATTGCAAGAATTAACACTCTTCTCCATTTGCTTCTGTTTCCACCACACTACTAAAATTCGAACACATTAAATAATTTTTACTAATATTTCATAATGATAAGGATTTTTTAAATAAGTAGTAAAATCAAAGCATTAAGCACTTTTAAATTAGCATTCTCTCCAAATAAGAGGTGGAATTTTTCTTTTTTAACCATTTTCCCCTTGTATCCAATTTTTTAAATATTTATTTATTTATTTATTTATTTATTAGTTTCAGGTGTACAAACCAATGTAATAGTTAGACATTTACAGCCCTCACAAAGTGATAACCTTCCTTCTCCAATCTACTACGCCTCTGACATCGTATACAGCCGTTATAATTTCATTGACTCTATTCCCTATTCTGTACTCCACATCCGGTAACTATATATATATTAAATTATAGTTGACATCCATTATTATTGAGCTTCAGCTTCAGGTGTGCACTGCAGTGGTCAGGCATCTACACCATACGTGAAGTGGACTCCGTAATAAGACAAGTGTCCATCGGTGTATCCATTTTTTAAATTCTATAAAATTCTTGCTATTTTACCCCAGACTCCCAAATACCATACGCTTTCACTTTTAAGTAAAATTGATTTTTCCAGAGAAAAGCATTATTAAAATTTAAGTAAAAGATTTATCAATCAAAAATTAATACTGCATCCAAAGCATTTTTAATCTGTATGTACTTCAGACCTATAAAATGCCAGTATAGTATCATGGCTATCTATAAACACTGTAAAAACAGTGTTTTTGCACTGTTTGAAAAAAATCAAAATATATTTAAAATTCTACAGATATTTGTAATTTAAGGGAGGGTAATAATTAAAAACTGAGTTTAATTATGCCATTTCTATGCCAGGTTTTTTTCATTTGTTTGAAGTTTATAGGAAAATGATATAGCAAACTTACTCAATGATTATAAAAGTGATGAACACGGGTGCCTCGTCTGAGATATAAATCTGTTTATCCTTCATTAAGAAATACCTGGAGGTATTATAAATCAAGCCTCCCCATGTGCATAAACAAAGTGCATGGTCCACTATCATTCTTCCTGATTTAATAACTTTGGAGCAGAGGGTTTGGGGTACATTGAAGAGAAAACAGATCAGTCATCTTTTGCTTTCATGGAAGGAGAAGAACCTTGGGTGTGAGGTGTGATATTCAGATAAGATGTTAGCATTCCACTTAAAACAGAAAGCCCTCTTTGTCCCTCTGTTTTATGAAATTAAAATGCACTGAATTGTAGAACTATATATATTGCATCTCCCTTCTGTGAGACCCACCAGGGCACCCATGATAAGAAGATGTATTTCAGTAGCGTTTTCCTTGTAAAATATTTAAATGAAAAACATGAGCATTTTTAAGGCTTTCACAATCATTCTTTTTCATCATACAATAAAATATTCATACAATGCAAAAAACACTGCAGTTGCTGGGGTGGACGGTTAGCTCAGTTGATTGGAGCGTGGTGCTAATAGCACCAAGGTTGCCCATTAGATCCCCATATGGGGCACAGTGAGCTGCGCCCTCCTTAAAAAAAAACCAAAAAAACAAAAACAAACAAACAAAAAAACACTGTAGTTGCTACAGCATTTTGATTTAAACAATAAACAATACAATGGTGATTTCCAAAAATGCCATGCAATAGGATAAAGGAAATACCAAGAGAAGGAGAGGAAATTACATTTTTCTAATCTTCTAGAATTTTATATTTAACAAAGAAACTCTTAACTTTTTTTCAAGTCCTTTTTACGGTATTAGAGGAATCAAGGCAAATTTAGTAGACACAGCACAGATTATTTACCAGTTTGTAGGTTCTCAGTTTCTAACGTGGCTTTATCACTATTATTACTTCATCGCTTTAGCTCATCATGTGACTAAGTCTGCAAACCCAGAAAGATTCCTCTATTACGTAACTTCTTAGGAAGTGATTTGGATTACTTATTGAGTTTGGGTGCTGAAACATTTGACTGTAAGGACGGTTGACAAAGATAACTATTAAAAGCTGAAAAAATTACACAACAAAAATATTTTAGAAGTTTCTCAAAGGAAGTTCTGTAGATAATTTGGATCCATGATCTAGTGAAAGGCACTAGACTGAGTTCATATATAAAGGTGTGTAATATGTAAATTAAATGTAAGCCTTTATACAGAGTATATTTAAATATACCAAATACAATGAGTAATATATATCATAAACATTTAAAGCACTGTAGAAACAAACGTCAAGGCATATTTCAGTCTCCATAGGAAGAAGGTGAGTAACTCGTGGTCAAAGAAATTGGACTATGGGAAAACTAAGATCACAAGTCACTATGTAAATCACAGAAGACTTGGTTTTCCATTTCCTCTTTGAAAAATTATAGGCACCACCTCTGTAGCATGCATCAAATAAAGGCTACATTTGTTTCAACTAGAATTAGAAGTCATTTATAATTCAGCCCTTTCAAAGGCACTAACATTCTTCAATTTAAGTATGTATGTATGTATGTATGTATGTATTTCTCACACACTAGGCATCTGAAAAATAACTACCAGTTATTTAGATGTTTGCATTTTGTTTCTGGAAATAATTTTCCTAGAATATATTATATATGGATGTGATCCTTAATGCTTCATCAGTAAAAACACTCAAACAAGAGGCTACTAAACCACAGGGCATGAAGTTGCCTTTGATGTTACCCAAATTTATATTAAAATTAAATGTTGGAACGCTGCAGGAAGTAAGCACATTGGGCGTGCCGGGGTTAACCTATGAGTAGGGTCAAGAGGATTTCAAGTCAGCAGGGTAACCAGATGTTAGAGAACCCCAGCCATCACCTCTCAGTTGGTGATCTGCCTCTCTGGCCCCACCTTGTCTCAATCTGTGTGCTTGAATCATGGCGCTTCCCACTGCTCTCCTGACTCTGACATTTGGGATTCCTGACCTTAGTTTGCCAACCTGGTTTTGCTCTGTGGTGAGCTTGAGTTTGACCTGACAATCTGATTCTAATGTTCTGCTCTGTTTCTTGTTTCTGATCTTGCTTCCTGTTTGCTCTGTCTACAATATTCCAGGTCTTAATCTCTCTATTTCCACAACCAAATCTCTGCTCTTGGCCAATCCTTTTGTATGATGATTTGGCATTTTTATGAGTAAGCCTGTACCCTAGCCAACACACACACACACACACACACACACACACACACACACACACACACACACACATATATATATATATATATATATATATATATATATATATATCATATAGACTTAGATAGTTAGATAGCCCTTTATCAGTAAATTTAAGACATCAAGAGTTAAATTTTAAAGAATGTTTTTTATTTTCTCTATCTAGTAAGCCTGATAGAATCAACTGTGCATTTTCAAAACATATAAAAATAACTCCCTTTTTATCTTATGATATCAAACTATAAAATGTGCATGAAAAGATAAAGTAGAAATACTCTTCCTAGTAAACAAATAGACATAATAAAACTTCATTTCATGTGGCATCTTTTTTGGAAATATGATGCAGGATAAAGGTGTCACACTGTGAAATTTTAATTAAAGCACAGATAAGATTCCAGTGGTTGGCCAGGAATTATAACTAACCTGACATTGCATATCAGTCAAAGTTTGTTATCTAACGTGATTGCAGACTCAAACTCCTTGAATTTTTTAATTCACATAATGAAAAAAAATGTCCATTTGTGGTTAAGGAACTGACCTGGGTAATTGTTTACTATCATCACATGAAATTTCAATACACTGAATAAATCAACTACAACTTAGAAAAAATCAGTCAGCACGCCTGAGATGAATTTTACATATTCAGCACTTTAAAGAATAAAAATTATATATATTGATAAACATCATGTAGGTTCAGAAAACCAATTAACAAGCATTGCACATTCAAGCACTTCCTGAGCAGTATTCTATAAGTAACTGCAGTGTAAAGGAGCTGACAAAATATGAATTCCAAAAAACAATCCATGTTTAAGTCATATAAGTTATTGTACATCTCTTTGTTCAGAAAATTCTGCACATCTTTCTTCAGAAAATTCAGGGCGCCTCAGACTGTGGGCCCTGATAACCATGTTGGTCCATATGCACATGCCTGGGAGCCCAACAACAGACAGGTAAATGAGATAGGAAAAGTGGAAAAACTGAGTGTGATTTCAGAACCACTCTGAAGTATATTCTGAATATTTGTTTGCAAGCTAGAAGGATGGAAATTCTGTGAGAAAATAACATCTACTTCCCATTCTGATTAAATGGTGATATTTTAAAGCATCCACCAAGAAACAAAAGTGGATTTTAGTGGGCCTCATACCAGCCTCTAAGTCTGTGAAAATCAAAGTATATCTTCAACTCTTTCGACCCATTCATTTCTTCCAAAAGCATAAGATCCTACACATCTTGAATGCCTATTACATAGAAGTGTTTTCTTTTAAAGGAGAAAATCACCATACTTTGCCAGAACTGAATAAAAGATGTAGCTGTCAGCAACGGAGAGGCCTAGCAGTTTCTCTCCCTTCAACCTGGCAGGTACTTACCAGACAGTATCTTAACCAAAGAAGGGACTTAATATATTTATTTTTTTAATATTCTGACTTAATCCCAAATGAAATTTTTATAGTGGAGTCAGAAGAAACAAAACTGAAGGGAGGAGACCCAAAATGCATACTGACAAACAAAAAGATAATTCCCTCAAGAGGGAAATCATTCAGTGTCTTATTTCTCCCAGGTCTGAATCTCCCGCCTGACTGATTAGACCGGCCTACAACTGCCTGTGCAACGCTCCGGGGGACACCCGAACCCTCTCGCCAGCGTAACCAAGGGAATAGAGTCTTGGCCCCAACGTGGCTGAAGATGTACAGTCTTGAATGGATCCAGGCTGGTACCTGGAAATGATCTAGCTGAAGTGGCATCTGAAAGGCTGATGAAAGAGCTGGAGGTCCTAGACAGAAGCGGCTGCAACATTCCTTTGAATAACCATGTTATGAGCTTGGGAATGTGCGCTGCTGTCCTTTATGGGACTGCTCTCTGGTTTCTAGTCTAATAAGACCTATCAGAGGCACATAGAAGCCTTCACCCCACCCTGCACCCCCTCAGGCCCACCAAACACAATCACATTGCTATTTTTTCCAGGCTTGAAACCTGTCTAGGAACTGGAGAATATTTAATAGAGCAAACACATTACACTTAGTGAAAGACAGATGGAAAAAAAAAAAGTTCCAAATTTGGGAGAGGGGTGTTGGGTTTATACATGAAACCAGTGAAAAATAAAAAATGGTCCAATCATTTGTTTAGCACCCTATATCTAAAGAACCCTCAGGATTTTTTTTTTTTTCCTTTTTTCAGTTGCATTTAAATCCCAAGAAACACTCCATAAACGCTCACCTTGCGGGGAGGGGGGTATATATAAAAGCCGTGAACTTGGTACCCTTTGATAATTGAGCTGGTCTGTAAGAGGACGCTGCTGGTCACTGCTTTGGTGGCCATCAGCATTGTTCACTTTCAATCACGCGGCTTCAATATGTACTCACTTAGAGCCTTCTAACCATTGAGAGAAGCAGGATCTCTTCACTCTTTGAAAGCATCTCCATTTTCTAGTAGTCACTGATTTGTAGTACAGCTGTACTCGTCTGTCTTTTTCAACTGCAATCAGCCCATTCTCCCCATTGATTTAAATAAGAAGTGAAATGGAGTAAAAATTACTGTGTGGCTAGTAAATTTAAACATCCTTCTGAGGGGCAAACACAAACCCCCTAGGCCAGTAATCTGGAAAAAACTGGAGTAATGAGGAAAATTGTAGGTCAACGGCAATTAAATCTGAATCAGGAAACTTTTCTAGGTTTTCCTTCCTTTCTTAAGAAAGGAAGAGGTGACACATGTATATCAGAAAGCTTGAAATATTGTTTTGTGCTGAAGTGTAGCCAGAGGGAGAGAATGCTTGCTTTTAATACAATGTTTTAGCAGTGCATTGTATTTTTCTCCATATCCCTATTATTTAGACAGTTTTATATATTATAAAAGTCTAAGCTACAAAAATATAATAGCCCTTTCGTTATGGTTAGGCATGTTTTAAAAAACATTTCTTAAGCACCTGATAAACAAATGACCCCTACTTTTCTGCCTACTTTTTCATAAAATTGTAGTTTGTGTTCTACCTGTATTTACTTCAAACATTTTCACCTAATTTGATGACTAGTAACTGCTATTTAAATTTAAGTCATTCTCTTATTACATATGGTAAATGAATATAAGAAGGAAAAGTATTAGTTCTTTGATAGTTCTCTTTTAATTGCATATAGGCTAATATAGGTGAAGAGAGTTTTGGAATGGAGCAGAAGCAGAAATACTTTTGCAACAAAAATAAGACAATTTATGATTGTGTACTCTGTCATGTAGCTTAAAAACTGCAGGTTAAGCAAATTACCATAGGGACTTAATTCTTAATTCTGCCCATCACCTAAGTGAATGATCAAATCTGAACCTTTCAGTGAGAGCTGCATTTTCTAAATACTTTCCTACTTAGCAGCCTAAAGGGACCCGTCACATCAGTAACACCTTCTATGGGCTGTCGCATCCCAGCTTGAACACACTAAACTCCAGAGCCTTTGAAATCTTTAAAGCCAATCATACATAAAACAGATTCTACACTGCAGGGCTGGCTGGCTACACTTCAGCACAAAACAATATTTCAAGCTTTCTGATATACATGTGTCACCTCTTTGTGACAAATAGCTGGTATTAATTAGGCACTAGACTTGGTGAGATTGCTGTTATTAACTGAGAGAAGATGGGTTGGATTTAATTGTGTGTGACATCAAAGTCAAGTGACTGATATTTCAAGCATCATTTAAAATGTTTGATATTGAAGCCATTGTATTCACATAAAGACTGTCTAAAAATATAAAAGAGACTGATGAGAAAAGAACGGAAATGCATTTGTACATCTATCTTATGAAGTGTACTTGATATCATTTTACTGGTATTTTCAATCCACATATATAATATTTATTTGTTTAGCTGCATACACTTTTCATTTCATAATGGACTTTAAAGTTCTCAAAATAAACACTAAGCCAAACATGGTCTGTTTATGGTGGTAACTGCTCTCTAGAAGACATTACCAATTTGTTTAAAATATGTTTTGATGTGAACAGAAACAAAATAAGGATATGGCACAAAATTATTTCAGTGAAGTATCATATTATCTATAAAAGATCATTCAGAATAGCTAAAATAACTAATAAGCATTTCAATTTTTTTTTAAACTAAAGCTTCATAAACAGGTACACAGAGAAAGCAATTTTGCTGAATAAAATTAAATTAAAACACAATCACTTGAATTATTTAATGATGACCAGAATTTACTATGCTTTAAAACATGAAAATGTAGGAAAGAAACAATGTAACTCAAGATCTATCCAATAAATCCAATTAGTTGAAGAAAGAATGTTCTAATATAAAAGCAGCATAATATTTTGTTTAATTACTTTCAGAGAAAAGATTAAGATATGTATTTACTCAATTGATGGAAAAATACACAAGACAATTGCGTGGAAATCTGCTTAATTGAAATATAATATGTTGTAACAAAGTGTCCCTTGGGTATTGTTTTAAGAACAGAAATATAACTCACAATAGCCAAAAGTTAATATTTTTCTAATGTATCACCAAATGCTCTAATAAAAAACCAAGAAAAGATATTCAAATATAAAAATGCAAAATCATTGTTAAATCATTGTATTTGAAATTTTTTCACTTCTCGATCTGTTTTAATCTTATAGGTATGTTCTTGTGAAAATATAGTCAAAAGAGTATGCTGAAATTTTTAAACTACACTTCAGCTTTTGCATTATGTACATAATTTATCTCCTTTATTTTCAAAATACTCTGAATTACTTATGAAAATAATCATAATAAGTCATTAGATTTTTCAACATATTTGACTAACGATCAAAAATATAACTGTGGGAAAAAATAGAGTGATTCTTAAAATAGAAGTGCTAAAACCTGATATTTGAAATTCCTTCTCTCCCCTCAAAATTTTAATGAAGTATTTTAAGGTGATCATGAGCCCTTAATTCTGTAGACAAATGGTAGTACGTGTGATGTATCTATGCATGTTTATCAAATTACATAAGTTCCAGAAATAACTAGAAACAATTATCAAATAACTGGGAAATAATTATCAAATTAAATAAGTTCCAGAAATAACTAGGAAGAAATCCATAACCTTTGCTTTCTACAGACCTGATTAAATAATTATAATTAAAAAGCTGACTTTACTGCACACATAAAGCTAACAGATATTTTTTAATAATTTCAACTATATATCTTCTGAAATTCAAGATTTTTAAAGAATATTGAGATTAAAAATAAGTTATATATTAAAAATTATTCATTACCACATGGCAGTGGAAGCCCAGGATTCTTGCTTTTGATTTTCTAAATTTTTTTAATTTTCTAAATTTATCACAGAAAATAATTCTGTGTTTTGTCTGTGTTTTGTTCTGTCCATGACATTTGGCCTTCAAAAGCTGGTTTCAAAATAATATTCAACTTAGTCATTGTAGTTACTTCAAATGGTTTGTAAATTGTAAAGAAGTATAAAGTATTAATTAATATAAAAATTATAGAAATAATGTCTTCTTTGTAATATTAAAGTATCTGGCATCTCACTCACTACAAGGACACTTTTGTTAACAGAATGAATCAGACTCTCTTAATAATTATGCTCTCAATCCACCAGAGACAACACATGGAAGTACATAACAATCATGATAACCTTATTTTACATATCATATTATTGTTTACAAAGTATTTTCATTGTATTTTATCTAATGTTCACAATAACCTTAAGGTAGGTAGGAATGCTTACTTGTCCTTGAACTACTGTGTTTCCCCGAAAATAAGACCCAGCCGGACCATCAGCTCTAATGAGTCTTTTGGAGCAAAAATTAATAGGAGACCCAGTATCATATAATGTCATATCATATCATATCATATCATATCATATCATATCATATCATATCATATCATATCATTATATAAGACCCAGTCTTCTGGTAAAATAAGACCAGGTCTTCTGTTAAATTTTGCTCCAAAAGACGCATTAGAGCTGATGATCCAGCTAGGTCTTACTTTGGGGGAAACACAGTGTATATGAATTTTTGTTTGTTCCTTCATACCCTGCCCTCTTCCCCATCCCATATCCTTCTTTGTTAGACGAATGATTGACTAAATTATGCAAAATTTATATAAGACAAATGGTAGTTTAATGTGGATCAGTCTCAAGTAAACTCATGCCAAACAGAGCCCTCAGAACTTAACCATAGAAGTACTAAATGGTGAGGCCACCTGACAGCACACTTTAGTGTGGCAGATACATTGGGCTTAGAGGACTTTCCAGCATTCTTCCAATGTGATTGTAGATGGACTCCTATTGCCCTTGTATGCAGAGCAGGCCCAGGTACATCTAACACGATTGGGTGCGGTTTATTTCCCCTCCGTCTTTCTCAATATATATCACTGATTGTCCTTATCAATGGTGAATTAGAGAATGTAGCTAAGAAAAGAATGTTCAGAAATTTGATTCACATGTGAACATAAGCCTACTCCTCAGACCTGCCAGGCATTTTGTGGATTCATGTTCCTATTTATAAAGTGAGACAAATAAATGGATCTGCCAACTCTATGCCTCCATCACTCCAAATAGGTAGGTAAGATAGATAGATAGATAGATAGATAGATAGATAGATAGATAGATAGATACCATGTTTCCCCGAAAATAAGACCTAGATGGACAATGTAATGCGTCTTTTGGAGCAAAAATTAATATATATAAGACCTGGCACTTTTTATATTATATTGTATTGTATTATATTATATTATATTAATTATATTATATTATATTATATTATATTATATTATATTATATTATATTATATTATATTATATTATTAGACCCAGTCTTACATTATAGTAGAATAAGACCGGGTCTTATATTAATTTTTGCTCCAAAAGACGCATTAGAGCTGACTGTCTGGCTAGGTCTTATTTTCTGGGAAACATGGTAGGTAGGTAGATAGATAGATAGATAGATAGATAGATAGATAGATAGATCGATCGATCGATAAATAGATAAGGAGACAGATAGATACATAGGTGACAGATAGACTTCTAAAACAAGAAAAAAGCCTGGGGGTTAGAAACTGATCAAAGAGAAGGGCTGGTGTGGTCACTCTTGGAGGCAATGGAAGCCCAGGGCTCTTGCTCTAAACCTTCACCTTGGCCAATCATTCCCCCTGGCCCAATCGCCTTTTCCCTCATCTGCAGAAGGTTGATAAACTCTACAGAGATAGAGAATTTGTCTTCTTTACCATTGCATCCCTGGTGTCTAGCACAGAGACTGTCACATACTGGTAGTACAGTCTCAATAAATATTTGTTGGTTTGTTTCTAAAAAGTCCTACAGAAAGAAATCAATGGTTTCATCTACTTTTAAAGGATAATCCTAACCAGGTTGCAGAGGAAGAGGAGATGCTGCAGAAAGTCACCCCAGAATTGATTTTCAGCAAAACATGGCTGGTGTGTAGCAGTGTGGCTGTACTGTTCAATATATTTAAATCCCTGCTACTTGGAGAAAGGCTCCTGAGCTACCTCTCCCTTAGCCTTCGTTGGAAGTCACAGTGCGGACCTAGAAGACACTGCCCTGGTGCTTTCTAGCCCACCAGGCCCACCAGCCAAGCATTCTTAGGTCCTGCATTCCAGTCCCCATGCTAGCATTTTCCTCTAGTCAGACCAAGTCACTGCAGGACAGATATAATCCTACAGTGAGAATGGCATCCTGACAAAGAAACACTCGGTGCCTATTTCCATCGACTATCAACGCCACTGCTGCTCACACCACCCACATGCACCATCCTCCAAGACACACCCACATGAATGCTTATGAATGGTATCTGAGCCTTCACAGTTCATTGTATCAGTTCTTAAATATTTTAAATAGTGTCCCTGTGTAACACTACATATGTAAAGACATTCATCTGTCAAAGACAAAGAGAAATCATAGAACATTAGAACTGGGAAGGGCCAAAGGCATCACCTTTATCTCAACTATTAATGTCCCAAATTAGTAAACTCAAGTGCAGAGAAGTTAAGCAATTTGTCTAAGTTTACACAGGAAGTGACAAAAAAGTGAGTACAGAGGAATATTTGTATGTATTTTCAAAATATTTTCTATTTAGTTAAGTCAAAAAGTTTTTTAAAAAACTAAAATTACTTATAAGAACCATTAATAAATGCACAAATGGAAACAGAAACACCAGCAAACACATCATCACCATATCCTTTCAAATTCCCATAGGTTTTAGATTGGTAAAAATCAAGACAAAACATGAGTGCTGTGTAATCACTGTCTCACATTTACTCAAAATATATTTAGTGGCATTAGAAATTAGGAAGCATGTAAAGGAAAGTGCTGACATACACATATAATAGGTGTTCGAAATGTTAAACAAATTGCTAAACAGTTAATTAATACATTAAGTACTGTAATTTCTTTGGGCCTTTTCTTTAGGTTTTACTTATACACAATGAATAAGCCAGAATATAGTACGATAGTCTTGCCCCAAAGCCTGATCTCCCTGTGTACACACTCCTGGCCCTAGGGCAGGGCACTGTCACCATCCAGACAGAGTCTTAGGATGAATGGAGACAGGTGGTAGATTCAGTGTTAGTGGTGCCTCAGAGCCATGAGTTGGCTCCACTGCAACCCTGTCATGGCTTCCGTTCCCAAGAAAGGCCTAAGAGGCAGACAGAATTTCAGATTCTGTCCAGGAAGGAAGGACATGTGAACTACAGGGATCTACGCTCCTCCAATGAGCTCTCAGCCCTCATCACAAGCAGAATTTCTCTCAGAAGCTTGCTTCCTCTTCAGTCTACTAAAGCAAACAGAAGCCTAACTGTAACTGGCTTCACGAACTTTAATATTATTACAGCATTTGTGTGAAAACCAGTACAACACTACTATTCATTTGTATTTTGAAACAGTGTATTCTGAGCTAAAACATACTCAATATATGATCTAAACATATTCCGTATGACTCACTCCACAGCAATCTATTCCAATAATATTCTTTCGGAAATTTTCATTTAATCTGTGACTTGAAAGTTCCCCCCTTCCATTTCCTCTCAATATAAAAGTGATGGAAATGGTCATTATAATGGAAAATATTTACTTATGGTAGAACAGTTCTGAGAACCAATAGGTCACAGACCATTTCTATTTGGCAACTTGGATTGACTAAAACTTTAGTGGGGAATACTTATAATTTAAATCTCGAGTGCACATTAAAGTTATCCTTTAACAAACCTCAAATTCACTTTCTTTGGGACATCATGAAACCACAACTCTTATATCAATTTCATTGTTATAAAAGACTAGATTTATTGATCTTTTTAAAGCCACTCAATCAACAATATTTACTGGGCAACACTACAACAATAACAATGAATTAGACAGATAAACATCCTGTTTTCATGGAATTTATATTATAATGGGGGAGAGAGAAATGTAAATGTAAGCACAGAGGTATATAAGTATAGATCATGATAAAAGCCTTAAAAGTGAAAAAATAAAAACTACTGTGGTAGAATTACAGGGCAGTGGGGGCAACTAAGTGTTTAGGAAAAACATCTCTGAGAAGGTGATATGATTTTTAAGCTGTGCTTCATGTGCCAATAAGAAACTCCCTACGGGGATATATTGGTGAAGAGAATTCCAAGCAAAGGGAACAGCAAAAGCCTTTGCAGAACAAACAATATTTGAGGAAGCGAAGACCAGGGTAGCTGGAGATCAGTGATGGTGATAAGGAATGAAATGAAATGATATGGAAGACAATAGATGACAGATGAAGGAGAGCCATGTATGACATTATAAGGAGTGAATTTTATGCTAGGTGCAATGAGAAGCCAGGCCTGAAGGCGGAGTCCCTTTCATTAGCTAGCCTCTTCGTCCATTCCAAAACTAACCCAGATTAAATTCTCATCAGCTGTAACCTCTTACAGGATCTTTCTCTTGTCCCTGCCTCATGATCAATGGGTGGGTAATCACCAAAGGGCTCAGGCTGCTCTGCAGGAACGTTAGGGGTTGGTTTCAGCCAACATAACACCAGAGGTTGCTTCAGTCACCAAGCAGCAGCTTTCCTGATGGTTTCAATTACTGCTATGTCCCTATTTTTTCTTCTTTTTTCAGTAAAATATGAACTTCTCAATCATTTCAGCTTTTTATTTTCATGATAATCCTTTTTATTTTTACGACATTCTGCGTTTCGAATATCATGTCATGTATCACCAAATCTTGTTTTAAAATTAATCCTTAGAAACAACACCATATGAAGTTTCAATAATATCTCCTCCAAGAAAAGCATGAGCTGACAAAATACTAGTAGAGAGGTTAAGCAAATGTGATGTCTCTGCCATGTCATTAAAAAAATGAAAATGCGGCATTTTGCTTGAAAAAATATTTTCTTCATTTGTTTTTCTTACTAGCAGAAATTCTATCACTAGGAAAGTTCCTCACTATGAAATACTTTATACTTCTAATTGCTGAGGTAGACGTTTATTTAGGTGCTTTTATCTCTAAAAAAAGAAGAAAAAAGCATTCCCTGTGGGTTTCATGCATTTTTCCATCACTAGTAATACAAAAGGATGTCCTTTGAGAATCTGGTAACAGAAAGGGTTTTTGTATTGACAATATGCAAAGCATTTGTGTAGAGAGAGAAGAAAGCTACAAAGAGGTAGTATTATCAAGATCCTCAGAGACTCCCATTCTATCAGTGCGCACAAGTGAAAAGTGTGATTTGAATGTTCTAATCAGGTTCTCCAAAATGCAAACTACTTCCTATTTTCAGGAAAGGGTCATTTGGAGCAATAAAGATACTCCTGCCTATAACAAGATGACAAAAACATGACCTTAGAAATCACATGTCCCAGAGTATTCCATTTTTCAAAATCTGTATTCTATATTAAGGACGCTGCCAGATGAGAGCTGCTGTCAATGCAGACAGAACTATTGTATAAATAACACTTACCTCTGGAAGTATTTTAGTTTTACTAAAATTTTAGTGTGGAGTCAACATCAAATATATACAGAGGGAGCAAAAAAAATGCATACATATTTTAATAAAGGAAAACTGTATTAAAATTGTAATACTCAAAATATACCAATAACAAAAGATGAATACAAGTGTCATGCGGGGTCTCAGCTCCTTGTCCCCACACAAGAACGCAGGACATGGCTAGGCCAAAAAGGATCACCAACGGAGCTATAGATAGGGGAGTCATACCACTATATCCTCTCTGGTGGCTGCTTTGGAGACACAGAAAGCAGTAGCCACACAATCTACAATCCGCCGTCCGCTTCTCTGCCAACCAACCAACCCCTTGCTAACTGCAATCCGCACTTGCTAGCTCAGCTACGGCAGTTATATCAGTGGCCAATGGCTGATGGCCAACTAGTCACAGCTGATGGCCATCTACTACCTGAGCCAGCACCTTTCCACGTGAGGCCAAGAGCCTGGAAACTGCTGTCTGGGACTCTGTCCTCACAAGTCACGTTTGACTTCTGCAATTACAAGAGGTGCTCAAAGTGGTGACCATCGACATCTAGTCACTTCTGATTATGGCAAACTACTGTTTGAGCAACGTTGACCAAAGTGTCCTCTTGCATACATTTTTTTGGCACCCCATTTTAATTAAAGTTGAAATAAGTTTATTTGAAATATAGAAATATAGGCTTTTTTTTTTTAAATTAATTTTGCAGTCAAGAAGAGCCTTTCATTTTGTAGATGGACAAACAAGACATGACCTGTTCACACTGGTCACTCCAGAAACTAATGGAGTAGCCAGGCTTTACTAACTCACAGTGGAAATTCTTTCCTCTTCACCATTAATATTTTTCTATAACTTTGGGGAAGTTGCAGACCCAACAATTGAATTATTTTGTTGTCTGGATAGAGCTATGAAAGGAAGGGCAGAAGGGTAGAAAATAATCTAAACAGAAACTGCAACTAATATATACCTACTTTTCAGTTAACAAAGACCAAGGTGGCAAATTGGAAAATATCTGCTTATCAACCAAAAGTCCTCTGCAAGTTATCTCTGAATATGAGCGTCTTTTTGCTATCCAAAACAAGGCCTCAATAGCTAAAATCTCTAAGACTAGGGTAAACTTAAGCAATAATTTCTGACACAGAAACACTCCAACATGGGGCCCTGGGTTCTAGGTGAACCTATTAAAATCTAATTCCTATGCCTCCTATTCCTAATTGACCTTTAAGGTTAATTATATAACTTTTGAGGGTAAATATTTTAAATTTTTCAATGTTGGTATTTTACTTTACTAAGACAAATACTTTTTTCTACATTTAGAAATTCTAAGACTGAGATGCCATTGCAGTATTGGCATGTAGCAGCCATATAATGAGCGTGCATTAGCTTTCATAGATTATTTACGTCAACCAAGCATCTGATTATAAAATTGAGATTGCCTCCTTTTGAGAGTTTAAATCAAGAATACACCATAGGGCTGGACCAGTGGCTCAGGCGGTTGTAGCTCCGTGCTCCTAACGCCAAAGGCTGCCGGTTTGATTCCCACGTGGGCCAGTGTCAGATGGGTCAGTTGGTTGGAGCATGGGCTCTCAACCACAAGTTTGCTGGTTCTCCGGCAAGGATGGTGGACTGCGCCCCCTGCAACTAACAACCCCAACTGTACCTGGAGCTGAGCTGCGTCCTCCACAACTAAGATTGAAAGGACAACAACTTGACTTGGAAAAAGTCCTTGAAGTACACACTGTTCCCCAATAAAGTCCTGTTCCCCTTCCCCAAAATAAATAAATAAATAAATAAATAAATAGAATTCCACCGTAAACAACTTGAAATAAAGAACCTGTAGTGAGAAAAAAAGAGATTTAAAAATCATTAAAAGAGTATTCTGTCTTTACTATCCTGAAATATAAAGGATGTTTTATATTTCAGAAAGATGCAAAATAAAGTCACGTGGCCACGGAAAGCAAAGTACAGACCTTATCAATTTATACCACAGGAGAGATTCCTGAGGTTTGGTGGTAGGGTGTATGTGTGTGTGTGTGTGTGTGTGTGTGTGTGTGTGAGTGTGTGTGTGTCTGTTTAAAGCATCTGCCTTGAAATTTTTTATCACATAATTATGTGGTAAAACAAACTATTATGCTTTGTAATATTTGCACTGGTGATTGTAACATTTTGCAATTCTCTACAAACTAGAACATCCAGGCAACATATTCAGATAGAAATCTAAGGCACTAAAAGAAGAAAAAAATCAAATAACACATACTAAATCTTTCCATACGAACAAATTGAGGATTTAGAAATGCTCTTAGATTTCAAAGTGACAGTCAGCCACCATATCCAAAAATTTCATTGCCAGCATGTCAGGAATTGTATTTTTTCTACAGAAAAAGTTTGAAAGCATGAACAGCCAAGGAATATTTCCCTATTTTGTTCAGATTACATTAACCTATCCATATTTGTAATTGTGTACTTAGGTAGCTTTTCAGGGCATGTAGATATAAAGAAAAATGCTGGCCATATTGCTTAATGCAGAATTAAACAATCCAAATAATTTGATCTTTTCAAGTTTCTATAGTACATGATTAAAAAAAACAACTCTTGCCATTGAAGTAAGAACTGATATTTCTGGACTCTCCAACATATAAAACTTGGTATATTACTCAGAATAACTCAAAATTTATCAAATACAGAGAGTTTGTTTCTACCTATTTGCTTAAATAATACCATTAATTTTCTAGAAAAAATATACAAGACTAAAATTTACTTTAATGCAATCAATTAAATATTGAGTTAATTATTTTTTAAATCTCCCACTTCAAAAGATAATAGCGATAGCATCTTGTAAACTATTAAGAAAAAGGCAATCTAAGTGTTATATAAACTGCTCCAAATTAAGAAGAAAAAAGAAAGACTAAGACCTAATCAATTAAAAATAATAATAATAATAATAATAATAATAATAATAATAATAATTGTGCCGGCCCAGGGGCTCAGGCAGTCGGAGCTTCATGCTCCTAACTCTGAAGGCTGCTGGTTCGATTCCCACATGAGCCAGTGGGCTCTCAACCACAAGGTTGTCAGTTCGATTCCTCGAATCTCGCAAGGGATGGCGGGCAGTGCCCCCTGAAACTAAGATTGAACACGGCACCTAGAGCTGAGCTGCCGCTGAGCTCCCAGATGGCTCAGGTGGTTGGAGCACGTCCTCTCAACCACAAGGTTGTCGGTTGGACTCCTGCAAGGGATGGTGGGCTGGGCCCCCTGCAACTAGCAAAGGCAACTGGACCTGGAGCTGAGCTGCGCCCTCCACAACTAAGACTGAAAGGACAACTTGAAGCTGAAGGGCACCCTCCACAACTAAGATTGAAAGGACAACAACTTG
This sequence comes from Rhinolophus sinicus, assembly GCF_057876585.1. Lineage (NCBI taxonomy): Eukaryota > Metazoa > Chordata > Mammalia > Chiroptera > Rhinolophidae > Rhinolophus > Rhinolophus sinicus. The sequence continues at coordinate 103,287,839 of NC_142517.1, read as the reverse complement.
ACTTGGAAAAAAAGTCCTGGAAGTACACACTGTTCCCCAATAAAGTCCTGTTCCCCTTCCCCAATAAAAATCTTTAAATAATAATAATAATAATCAATTAATTTTAAGTCTAACATAATAACCTTGATACTTAATATGGCAAGAATAATATTTTCAAAAACAAATCAATTGAAAATCTTACTTAAGAGGATAGGTACAAATTTCCTAAGTTTAATTATTAATAAATCAAAATTATAATAAAGTAAAATTTATACCAGTAATACATGATAATTCGGAATCAGAAAAGCTATTAATGTAGCACAACATGTTGCCAAATTAAAGGGAAAAAGAACCCATATAATCACTTCCATAGAAGCAAAAAGAGTAGTAAAATGTAATACTATGATACTTTACTTAATAAAGCATCATTAACAAAAGTCTCATAGTAAATATTAAAATGATAGACGTTTAAAAGCATGGCCATTAAATTAGTGATGCCCTCTATGATCCTTCTATTTTACATTACACTGCAGGTCTTAGCCAAAGCAAGAAGATAAGACGGAGAAAGAAGATACAAGAATGAGGGGGATCAAAAATGTATTTACAGATGATATTGTTGTCTACCTAGAAAACCCAAAAGAATCTATAGGCAGTATGTGGTCAGGGGCTATTAAAATATGGGAATCAATAAGATTGCTGAATAAAACATCAAATCACAAAAATCACTAATGTGCCTATCAGTACTAACCAATTATAACATGTAATAGAAAAATTTTAAATGCCATTCATGATATCAATAAAAACTTTAGGGTACAAAAAATAAATTTGACAAAATTATAAACTTTCATGGAAAAAAATTGTGATAAAATACCAACAAAGGAAACCTAAATAAATGAAGAGAAATGTCAGGGTCATGGATAGGAAGACTCACTGTTGTGAAGAAGTTTATTCTCCCACAGATGAAATTTCAGTTAAATTTCGACTAAAATAGCAAGGAAGATGATAAGCTTATCTAAAGTTCATGTGATAATACTAACATGCAAGATGACTTTGAAACAGAACAAGGTTTGAGGAATTTCTCACCCACATATCAGAATTTTTACCAAGCTATAATAATAAAACAGTATGATATCGAAATGCACATAGACAAACAAATGAGAAACAAAAACTCATAGACACAGACAATAGTTTAGTGGTTACCAGAGTGTAAAGGGGGTGGGGGTGAGAGATGAGGGTAAAGGGGATCAAATATATGGTGATGGAAGGAGAACTGACTCTGGGTGGTGAGCACACAATGGGATTTATAGATGATGTAATACAGAATTGTACACCTGAAATCTATGTCATTTTACTAACAATTGTCACCCCAATAAATTTAAAAAAAAAAAGAAATGCACATAGAAAAATAGACCAGTGGAGTAGATAAAGTGTCCATGAGCAGAACCACTCATATATCAATGATCATTTCATCTATGGAAGAGGTGTAGTTAGGAAATATCTAGAAAAACTGATGATATACTTAAGAACCAAGAATTCTGCTTCTAAGTAGATATCCTAGAAAAATTATCACAGAGGGTACAAGGATACACATGTTTAAATTAATGATACACTGGAATCAACATAAGTGTCGATACCATAAGAACGGATCAGTAAATTATGTTTTTCTTCATAAAATGAAATGGTATTTATCAGTTGGAATGACTGAAAACAGCAGCATAGATATATGTCAGAAACATAACATTGAGTGAAACTCATGTATTGCTGGTTGAAATTAAAGTATTTTAATACTTTTGGAAAATAACTTAGTAATGTAACAAGGTTGTTAAACATATTCATGTTCTTTGACTTGGAAATTCTGCTTGAAATCTATCATAACTACATTATGAGAAATATAGAAAAACAATATGCACAAATACTTTTATCATTGTGTTATTATACAACTTACACATTGTGTTATTATACAAATTACGCATATCCAAATGGAGAAATACTACATACGTATTCAAATTAATGTGATAAAGTTTATGCTATATCATAGAAAAAACAGAGTACAAAATTATATCTACAAGGTAATTGCACTTTATGTTGGGGACAATTTCTTGAATACCACACATAATTCAAGGCAACTATTCACATAGGAATAAATGTCGGTGGAGTGATGCATTTACAGATTATGGACATCTACAGGCATGGTAGCATATTTTTACCATGTTTCTTTTGTTTTCAGCTTTCTCTCATATTTCTCAATATTCTCTTCAAAATGACAGAAACGAAATCATGACTTTTTGGCCTTCTTCACAGTGTTTTAACCAAGTCTAATTCTGTTCCAGTATTATGGATTTTTATGCCCACTTTTCAGCACCAAAACAATTCACCATTTGAGTTAAAAAAGATACAAAAAATAGTACTATTGACAATGCTATTAGATACTACAAATATTTTAAATTATAAAATTTTGATACAAAAGAAAAGTCCAAGAGTTTCCAAAACCATTTACAGAATTTCTGATGTATGTAAACTATAGTATGTTTCACATTATACCAGAAAAAATAGTGGGCATTTCTATTTAGCAGTTAAAGTGACACTCCATAAGGAAACAGTATAAATCCAGTTTATATTCATGCCATCTTTTGAAACTGAAATCAGAGATTCTTATATCTATTTCAACAAGATACAAGGTGTGATCAACAGATACAGTGAATGTTTAAATTTTTAAAAAATTATTACAGTAAAAGACACATTGCCATTAATCCCCCTCAAAATACTTCCCCATGCTTTGAACATGCTTATCCCATTGATCTTGCCATTTTCTGAAGCAGTTCTGGAAATCCTCTTTCGTGAGTGTCTTTACTTCATCCTCTATCATGACAATACTCCGTCTCACACGCAGCTTCTGGTATATGGCAATTTCTATCAAATAAAAACATTATGGTGTGTCCTCATCCACCTTATTCACAGGATCTGGCACCGCGTGACTTCTGGCTCTTCACCAAAGTCAAAATGATTCAGAACATCAAGGCAGTCACGAAAGCGCAACTAAAGACACTCATGAAAGAGAACTGCTTCAGAAAGTGGCAAAAATGATGCAGTGTGTTTGAAGCGAGGGGGGAGTATTTTAATGGGGGATTAGTGGCAATGTGTCTTTTACTGTAATAATTTTTTTTAATTTAAACATTCACCGTATTTTTTATCACACCTTGTATTTGAATACTATATGACCAATTCTTTTATCACACCTCATATTTGAATACTATATGACCTAACTTGTATGCAGCAATCAAAATTAACTTTCAAAATACATAATCAAGTCTCAGTACAATATTATAAGAACCATCTATAGTGGATTGAATTATGACTCCTGAAAGATATGTCCACGCCTTAACACCTAGAACATGTCAATGTGAAGTTATTTGGGGAAAAAAAGGTTTTTGCAGGTGTAAAGATCTCGAATTGAGATCATCCTGGATTATCCAAATGGGTTCGAAGTCCAATGGCAAATGTCCTTACAAAAGATATACAAATAGGAGATGAGGAGACGAGGAGAAGGTACTGTGAGGACAGGGCAGAGATTAGAATGTTGTGGCCACAGCCAGGACTACCTGGGGCTAACCAAAGCTGGAAGAGCAAGGAAAAAGTATTCCCTAGAGCCCCTGGAAGGAGTGTGGAGGCCCTGCAGACACTGGAATTTTGACTTCTGACCCCCCAAATTGGGAAAGGATAAATTTATGTTTTTTTAAGCCACGCAGGTTACAATAATTTGTTAGAGAAGCATCAAGACATTAATACACACTCTCATTTTTTTCTTTTATAAAATAAAAACTTTTAGTTTCTAGTAGCAAAAATATCTCTGTATAAATGTGCACCAACCCTTGAGGGTCAGAATGAAAAACACACACACAAAAATACACATACAGCAAAGGACTATTAAATCAATACATGTTTACATTTTCAATTATTTTGACAAGTGTAATTTGTCATTCATTATAATGCTTAAAAATAAGCTAGTTCCTAGTTTTCAAATGGATTTTACCTTTAAAAGCATGATAACCCCTCAATACACCTCATCATTAAATCTTCCCTAAAAATGACTTCAATATATCTAATTCTTATAAAAATTATACTGCTTAATATTGAGCAAATTTATCATTGTTTGTACATCTAATAAAATCCAGCAACTTCAAGGAGAGAGATCATAGAATTCTAGATAAATATGGATGAGGAAAATACGATAAACTCTGCCTTTTTACCTTATTGATTTACTGACAAGAAGTGAGGAGCAGGGAAACCCTTGCCAGTTTGTGGCAGGACACATCCGCGAAATATGTGCATTCCGTTTGGGATTCATCAACTACCTCCATTAGACTCCCTCTGGCACCCTCAGCACCTCTAAAATAATATTTAAATTCCCAAAATTCAATCAAAAATCCAAATGATGAAAATTATTTTATTGACCAGACCATCCAATTAGATGGTATACCTAATAATAAACAACATGTTTCTAGTATGCGCATGGATTACTTTCTTAAAAGAATAAAAAACATAAATAAAATAGAAGCACTGAATGCGTTTCCTCCAAGCTGCTCTGGACCAACTTCATTACCCCCAAACCCTGGGGAAAGAGTTTTTCAGAGGTACCACGAAAAAATTTCACCAATATTCTATTTGTGGAGTAGGTAAGGAGATATATGGCCAGTGGTATTTGCAGTTCTGAAGGCCATCAGCTGACATCATCTAAACCTGCTTAAAGTCTCAGCCTACATTTATAATGGAATAATTTTACAATGAAACTCCATTAACAACCCTGGGTCCAGCAAACTCTCTTAAACTTAAACAACTCTGTTCTCTATTCACCTTTCTCTGGCTGAAGTATAAGGAGGCCATGACGGGAGATAAGAATCAATGTGTGTAGGATTAGTAGGACACAAATGTAGCCAATTCAGTCAAGAGATTATGGAGATCGAGACCATTTGGTGGCAGTAAAGATAGAGAACTCTATCTAAGAAAAAAATGCAAACAGAATAAAATTATTTCATATAAAAGCAAAAAACTAATGAAAAGGAAAGAAAAATAAAGGGGAAGGAAGGAAAAGAGAATTGGAAAGGAAAAGAGAAATGGAAAACGGAGGGGAGGGGAGGGGAGGGAAGCCTTTTCTAAAACAAGCATCCTTCTGTAATTCTTTCTAAGCATAAGTCAATTTCTCAAAAATTTAGTGAGCATTCAGTCTCTTCTTTCTCACCTCTCATGCACTAGACAGGCCACTGAAATCTGGCTTCTGTACCATTATTCCACTAAAGTCATCACACCAGGCTCACCAATCATTTAGTTGCTAAATCCAATCTACTCTTTTAAATATTTCCTTTCTTGGCCTCACTCCTGTGTCTCAATACTTTATCTTAAAACATCCATCCTTGGCTTCTCTAACACCACTGGCTGCCTTTATGACACCATTCCAAACAATCTTTTGTGTGTTTTTTTTGTTTTTTTTATGGCGTGAGATTATTCTAATAATATATTGTTAAATGGAAGAAGTAAGCTGAGTATATATAATTTTCACTATGTAAATATGCAATGCATATCTACATAGTGAAAGACTAAGAAAACATTAAATGTGATTATCTCTAAGTGATAGACAATATGAGCAATCTATATTGTTTTTTCCTTATTTTTTCTTGATTTGTCAAAAAAACTTAATAAAGGTCATTTTTATATGCACATGGAACAATTAAAATATAGAGAGAGATAGCGAAATATCTTTTTACGTAAAGACCTTCCTTCCTTTTGTTTATACCAAAATTAGAGTGATCTTTCCAAATATATTGGACGATACTACTCTTAGGTACTTACCCAACAGAAATGTATACCTATATCCATCAAAACATATGAATAAGAATGTTAATAGCATATCATATGTAATAACCCCCAAATGAAAACTACCAATATGTCCATCAAGAGCAGAAATATAAATTAGTTATAATATATTCACTCAATAGACTACACAGAAATGAAAATGAACAAACTATAACCCATAACAAAAATGGAAACATCACCCAAAGATAATGTTGAATGAAAATACCATACACCGAAAATAAGACCTAACCAGAAAATAAGCCCTAGCATGATTTTCCAGGAGGACATCCCCTAAACATAAGCCTTAATGCACATTTTGGAGCAAAACTTAATATAAGACCCAATTTATTTTCGGGGAAACACGATACCTACTGTAGATTCCATTTATCTAAAATCAGAAACCAGGCAACACTAATGTATGGTGCCAGGATAGTGATTATCCTTGAGGGGCATGAAACTGGAAGAGACCACAGCAGCGGCTTCTTGGGTGCTTATGATACTCTCTTTTGGATTTGGGTGCTGCCTACATAGGTGTGTTCAGTTCGTAAAGAGTCAAGTTGCACACTGGAAATTTGTGCACTTTTTCTGAATGTGCATTCATTATATTTCAATAAAAGTTCTTAACAGCTCAAGCGAAAACTATTGCCATCTTTGAACTGAGAAATCATCACTACCATATTTCTTCATGGGTCATCTTTTCTCCTTCAAAAATGTCTGGACCATAATAAATTAAACAGTCGTACATCCTCCAGAAAATAATGAAAAGAATAAGATCAATTCAAAGGCAAGCTTTTGCAGGCAGGTTTTTTATTTTTGTTTGAAGACCTAGCCCTTTTGAATTACTTTTCCTCTGGAGAATCCGTCAGTAACTATGTGTGGAGTGGAGTTCCACTCTGGAAAAGACTCTCTGTGTTCTATTATCTAACTTAATGCTGATGCACAAAAAACAGAAAAACACCTTTGAAAACGAAATTAGGCCAGGACAATCAGGGAAACCAAAAACCAGAGGATAATCAAAAAGCAAATGAAATTTTAGGGGAGTCTAGTCAGAAAATCACACATTTAAATCCTGACTCATCCACTTATTAGCTATGTGACTTCAGAGAAGTTACTTCACCTTTCTCAGCCTCAGTGCTCTCACTGGCAACAGACTATTTAGTGAATTTTCTTATGAAACACAAGGAGAAAACAACTTTGGGCAGAGGAAATGTTCTTCAAAATGGAAATAGAATATCTCAAATTTGCTTCACTTACGTAATAATGCTGCAATATAACCAAACATCTGTGTTCTATGGAAAATTACTTTGAGACCATATTTGCATAACTTGCTTTTGTTTTGTGTTATTTACAAAGGTGTATATGGTTGCTTGTAAGTCTACTCCCATTCACATAGTAAATGGGGAAACCGTGAGAGTGCTATTTATTCATTTCTGACATTTTATTTGAGAAAAGGGAGAATGTTAACGTAACAAGCAGTTTTAACTCATACTGATAAAAATGATATGTTACCGAATCCAGGCGTTTTAGTAGGAACTCTCAATGTCCAATTAAATGTCCAAGAATGGAATTCCCATTAACCTTGAACATCCTCCAGATGCGCCTTTGATAATATTAAGTACCTCGCACACCTTGTGGTTTTAGTCCGCTGACCCATATGACACATGGTGAGAATGCACATGTGAAAGTTGAAATCAAAGTTTGAGAAAGGTGGGTTGTCCACTTTCAGATGAACCACTACAGACTCAATATTTTTGTTAGCCCTTTTTGAGTAAAGTTAACAATGTGTTTTGTGTTTTTTGGTGTGTGTTTTTTTGTAGTTACTTATCCAGATGATGGAATCATGGGTCCTATGTTGTCTTTAATTTTAAAGGCTGAGAAATGTCTGCACAGCAGGAAACTACAATTCCAGGGAAAAAGATTCTGCAGCATTTTTGTAGCTAATGATAGTCATAACTAAAATATTACTAAGATTTTTAGTTCAAGTTAAAATTAAAGATGGCAATCTACTCTGAATACTTAAATTTCAAGAAACAAAAACAGCAATGAGACCTCCATGAAGATGGAAATTTTATTTGTTCACTTCCATATCTACAGTACCCAATACAATGCTTGGTACATAGTGGCACTCAATAACTGTTGAATGAATGAATGAATGAATGAATGAATGAATGAATATAGGTTCCTCACTAGCACACAAGGAAATTAATCTACATTGCTGAACGTTGATTTGCCCACCATGTAACTCTAGGAAAATTTGGATATTATGTCTTTTCCTTTTATATTTCCTTTTCCTGTCTCTTCTCCAGTAGCTTCTAATATTCATCATTTGAAATAATTTCAGTCAGTGTACCACTTGTCTTCTTCTTATAAATATGATGCTAAGAACGAAATTCAGTACCACAGCTGTGGTATAATCAGAATGGGTATAGTGATTCTATTTATTTCTTTATTCCAGGCACTGTACTTTTAACTTCTAATAAAAAGAATAGTCAAATTATGCCTGTTTTTATTTGCTTCTTTGTTCTTGCTGAAAGCATTATGGTGTTAGTTTATATTGAAACTGGAGTCAACTAAATTCCTTTGACCAGACCTCACCACTATAAAAGTACACTGATGGCTTTAATAAGACCCAAATGATAGACTTTACAATGATCTCTGTGGTTTTAACAACTCAGGCTCGTCATTCCTAACTGTTAAAGTCTCTTACAAATTATCGGTGGTAAAGAAGTTAACTGTCATTGTGGCACAGTAACATACGTGCTTCCTGTAGGTCCATTGTACTTCTTCACAACAATTTGTCCTCGTAGAAACAGTGGAAGGTTTGATAGGCCCTAAATCACAGGGATTTTACAGCCAGTCCCGCAATACTTTTCACTGAGTTTAGCTCAGACTGTAGGTGCCAGGCAGGTACCTGCACAGTGGCTGTCAAGTTCAGGAGGTACAAGATCACACAGAAGAGTAAAAAGAAAAGAGCTGAAAAAGGAAAAGGGCAACATTCAAAAGGTCCTACCTGCTGGCACTGAAGCTAAAAAGGGAACTTTTGTTCACAAATGCTCAATGTTCTCCAACAATTCCTTATATCTATGGTCTTTCTTCATTCTTGCCTTCCTGGAATCTCAGAAATAATGGAGCACAGGGATGACCACTGTGTCTTCCTTATTCAAATAAGTTCTTCCTTACTCAAAGAACCAGGGAAATCCTATGAAATGGTCTCATACTAACCAACAGATTTTTCCCAAGCTTTGTTTTAAACACAAAACTTTCATAATACACTCCTTATTTTTGTATATGTACATTTGGCCTTTGGTTTGTAATCTCTGTATTACAGAATGATAAAAACATTTAAAGGACTCTTAACTTCTTCATATTTTTCCATTTTCTTTGAAACAATGAGCATTTTGAGGCTAATCATATGCATCTTAATGGTCGCAGAAGGTAGCTACCTGATGCATTGTGATGATGGTGGTGGTGGTGTTGGCCATTATAACGTATAAGTTAATTTCATAATGCAATATTTTAAGGAAAAGTGCCATATATAGATGGAGGAATTATTTGGATTGTTAATTATAATTGTCAAAAATGGAAACTAGTTAAGTACTTTTTTAAATCACTTAACAAATGTTTATTGAGCATTAGTCTAGGCCCTAGAGACAAGGGGAGTAAACAAGACTAGCAAGTTACTATCTTCATGAAACTTCCATTTCTTTCTTCTAACTTTCTCTCCCCTCCCTTCCTCCTCCACTTCTTCCTGGTCCCTCATAAATATTTCCCACTGACAATGGGACAAGTATTTCTAACTAATTATCACTTAAAAATAATTCTAGACAATACCATGAATCCAAGAGTCTACTAAACATAAAAAACCATGAGTGGTGCTCACTTCGGCAGCACATATGCTAAAATTAGAAAGATACAGAGAAGATTAGCATGGCCCCTGCACAAGGATTACAGGCAGATTCATGAAGAGTTCCACATTTTAAAAAAACAAAACAAGAAAATAAAAAAAAACATGTGTGGGTATTTGCTGTGTTCCTAGCTGTGACACTTTGAACACGTCTTAATCACATTGAGCTTGTTTTCTCACCTAGTAATATGAAGATAGCAATATCTACCTTAAAAACTTTGTAGTAAGCTGTGAAGATATTGTATACAAAGCTCCGACTACATCATTGTATGTAACATGCAAAAAAATGATGACTGTAATCATTAACGCGTAACAGGAAATACTTTCAGAAGATAGCCACATCTCCAATCGCACACATTCTTCTGCAGTAAGACCTTGTTACTCCCTCATCAAGAAAAACATATTTTTTCACACAGCCCCACCCATGCATCTGGGTAGCCCTATGACAGCAAAAGTAATATTGTATCATGTCTAGGTGTATTCCTTTGCTAGCCTTGCAGTTTCTGCTTTCTTTTTCTGAGCCACCATGTAAGAGGTGTAGGCTTCTCTGCAGGAGAGAGGCCATGTAGTGTAGCACTGAGACACCAGACACGTGAGGGAAGAAGCTATCTGTGCTGTTCTGACTGATGAATCTTCAGATGATTCCAGACTCAGCAGCTATCTGACAGAGCAGCTGAGCCCGATCCACCCCAAAATCATGAAAGATAATAAACTATTGCTTTAAACTACTAAGTCTTGGGTGATTGGTTATCATGGATAACTGGAAGAGTACTGTATATGAGGTAATGCAGAATCTTTTCAATTCTTATTTGACCTTTCTGAGTATTACTATGGCTGAGCATTTCCTTCTCCAAAACTTCTTTCCCTTCTTTTCCTCTGTGCCTTTCTTGCCCTCTTGCTGCCTCTCCCTTCTTTGTTGTTGTCAGCCCTTGAGCCTCCACACTATATATGAAGACTCCAAGCATGTAGATCCAGCCCAAACCAGTTTGTGACTACAATATTCAAATAATTAACCACCTACTTGGTATCAGTACTTGGAAGTCTCACATCTCAGTTAAGGAACGCATTATTCCTTTTCTTCCATTGCCACCTCCTCACTCCAAACTTGGCCCTCTCCCTAGGCTCTCTATCTTGTAAATACAACACTATCATCCACCTAATTATTCAAGGCAGAGGACTGAATGTCTCATTTACCCCCTTTTAAATCATGCCATTAGTTGACAAGTCTTGTCATTTTATGTCTCTTAAGTACCCTTCAAATCCATTTACTTCTTTCTGTCTCCATTTGCCTAACTCAAAGTTATCTACTATTTGCTCTTGATTTAAAAAGCATTTCTTTTCTCTAACACTTTCAGACTAGATTAGGTCTTGGCATATACTTACATAACACTGTGTACATCTCTTTTTGTAACACTGATTACACTCGAAATTAACTATTCTACATCTGTCTTCTCTACCAGACAGCAAGTTCCAGGAAGGAGGAACCATGTATGTTTCGTTTAGTTACATTTCCATTCCCATTGTAAGCACTCAAAGAATATTTGTTCAGTGAATAAATTAATGGTTACAAACACACACTATACATATGCCAAGGTTTTTCACATTGCTATAAATGAATAGTCAGGAGCAACAGGCAATCAAAAACCATGGCCCAATCTCTGGATGCCAACCCACACTCTAATATTTTAATTTTTTAACACATAGAATACACACACATTTTCCCTGTTAGTAGAGTCCTATGGTGACCACTAAATACAAACCATGAAGAATTTATTGATTTCTGAACTTATCATATGCTACCTTGCAATTTCTGTGGTATTTTGTTTTTACTACATATTGTTTATATTGTTTTAAAACTTTTTCTATCTTGCCAACCACATATTAAATGGAGCAAAAGTTCTGACATGTATATCTTTATATCCCCCTGCAACTACTTCAGACCTGTGTGCATAGTAGACATTCAAAAATAGTGTTGATTTGAAGTCTCAAATAACCCAAATTTGATGAAATAATAAAAGAAAATGAAATTGCCCATATATTATGGAAAATTGACCTCAAAAAATAGGTTTCTTTTATCTGTGGCCCTGATAAATCCTACAAAGGACACAGATTGAGGTTACATCCATTTCATTACAGAATATGTGGCCTTTTGGTACTTGGGTCACAATTCTTTTTTTTCCCAACCTCAGGAGTACTCCAAACCTGTTCAAAGTTAAACTCATCTGGCTCCCCATGATCTTCCAAGCAACAGACAATAAGTATTACCTCTTGGGCCTCAGTTTTACTATCAAACCACTAATAGTCTGACAGTCTCCACAGTTTCCAGAGATATTTCAGGTTTCAGGATTCATACACCTTCAAGGACAAATGTCAAACTCAGTCTAACATTAAGCTAATTTCATGTTTCAGTTATTTCTGCATACACAAATTTACAGGTCTGCTCCATTCTCTTTTCTTCCTTATGAAAAGCTAAGTAATAGATTTCCGTATTCATGCAATCCAGGAACTCTACCTTCTTCTCGAATCTGTAAGCACTGGGGTAAGGTGATAGGCTACACATCCCTGATGACCAAGAGCTGGTGTCTCTTGGACACCAGCCCACATTCAGGGCCAGTCTCATTGCGAAGTGAGCAGTGTGTCTAGTGTGCTCTTCTTCTGGACACCTCCCTTCTGCTGATGCCTCGCTCTGGTATGGCTTTTCCAGCCCTTTGTCTCTATGTTACTCCAAGCCATTGACCTTCAGACTTTATTTTTGGATTATATCAGAGTTCCATGTTGTCAAACAATGGCTTAAGAAATAACAAGCTTTTGGCTTTTGTACCTGAGGAAAGAGAGGAGTTACTTTGGCAAACAAAGGTCAGCTGGAGTTGCTCAGTAACTGTATGAAATCTTCATATCAAATATTAGTTCATGTATTCATCATAGGTTACACAGATCTTCTGTTCCATTAATGTCTTATTAAAGCATACAATTTGGGGGGGGGGTGGAAATCTTGGGTAGCTGTCGTATCCAGCGCAACACAGGCAGTAAGCGAACGAGAAGGGGCAGCGAAGGGTTAAGACAGTAAGAAACAGAAATCAAGAAAATTATGAAATGGGCCAAGGGTCTCACAACCTCAAAGGACTGAGAGCCCAGAATTGGGCTGCCTTGCAGGCTTTTATTGATGCACACACAAGAAAGCAACATTGTTTTCTCCAAGGTCTGTGAATCTCACACATTATACTATGAAACTGATTTGAACTAATTACCCTTGCCTGCAAACAGCTGAACCATCAATTTCAGGATGTACCTACCCAAGAGACAAAACCTTTATGCTGAAACTTACTGAAATGAATAGATGGAGAACTGATGTTATTACACCACTGAATCTCTTCCCAAGTAGGTTGTGGGAAGGAATGCAGCCACAAAGGCAGAAGCTCTCCTTAACCAGGGGAACGTGGGGGTCTATGCCCACCTCTATCAACCCCGTGAGTTCTCCTGTTGGTCCCCACTCGACTGTGCCTGGCTTGAGTTGCCCCCACCCCAGTGGTGAATCTTACTCGTCATTGGCTGACCAGCCATCCTCCGTAGCCAAACAGGGAGACATAAGGTGTAAGCACAAAGGTGAAGCAAAGTCCCTGAAAGGGTTAGTCTCACAGACTCTCCTTTCTTTAGGGGTAGGTACGAGGGGACAGACAGGTAGGCTGCTGTGTGACAACAGGTAGCAATACTTATACTAGACAAAATAGTCTTTAAAACAAAGGCTATAACAAGAGACAAAGAAGGACCCAGTAAGCCCACTTCTGGGTATTTATTTGAAGGAACACAATGCTGCTTCAAGGGGTCATGTACATCTATATGTTCATTGCAGCATTGTTTACAATGGCCAACATGTGGAGGCAGCCTGGGTGTTTCTCAATGGATAAACGGATAAAGAGGAGGTACATATACACAATGGAATATTATTCAGCTATAACAAAAGAATGACAGCTTGTCATCTACAACAACATGGATGGACCTAGAGGGTATTGGGCTCAGACAGAGAAAGACAAATGTCATATGATTTCACTTATAAGTAGAATCTAAAGACAAAATAAACAAACAAAAAAGAAACAAACTCATAGATACAGAGAACATTGTGATGGTTACCAGATAGGAGGAGGAGTTGAGGGTTAGAGAAAAAGGGGGAGGAATTAAGAAGTAGAAATTGATTGTTATACAGTGGTCATGGGGACGTAGAGTACAGCATAAGGAATACAGTCAATTATAGTGCAATAACTAGGTATGGTGTCAGATGAGTACTAGATTTGTTGGGTTGATAGATGGGAGGGGCTTGGGGACAGGGTGAAAAAGGTGAAGGAATTAAGAAGTACAAACTGATAGTTACAAAATAGTCATGGGGATGTAAAGTAAAGCATAGGGAATATAGTCAATAATATTGCAATAACTATACATAGTGCCAGGTGGGTACTAGATTAGACAGGGGGATCACTACTTAAATTATATAAATGTCTATCCACTATGCTTTAATATAAAATGATATTGAATTGTCAACTGTAATTGAAAGATTTGAAAACGGGGGGGAGATGAGATGGAATATAAATAAATAAACAATAGAGAGAAAAAAATAAAGCATACAATTTAGGAAAGCATGCCTTTGTGATATTTGAGATATCTATAGTATTGTGGAAAGAAGGTACATACTATTCTACATTATCCCATAGAACAAATTTCCCAGAGAATTAAGTGAAATATTAGAGGAGGTTACTGTTATACTTCTTGATGCTTCCTGCCATCAAATCTAGAGAGGAAACCCTCCTTTCTCCCTAATTTAGACAACCTGCAGTGATACTTCTGCACCAGCCCCTGCAGAAAACCTAATGTTATTAAATTATATATGAAAGACTCTTCATTTGTTCAGTTTAGCAAATGGAATGATTTTTCTGTCACATAGTAATATGGCCAAGAATATATGTGATGGTAAAACTCCATTTACCATTTCAAAGCTCATAAAATTAACATTTGATATCATTTTCAGTACATATAATAAATATATACATATAACAAATTTAAAATAAAACATCTCAAACCAACTAGAAATATTTTATCATTGAATCTGAATCTTTCATCTTAATTGTTCAATATGTGAACGTGTTTAAGAGACAAAAACTGAAAGCAACTTAGAAACACATTCAAGTCACTTAAAAACCCAAGAACAAATTGATCAAATGAGGATTGAGAATAATATGTGACAGCCAAACGTGTTTTTAGTGGAAGTAGATTCCTTTGGGGAGAGAGCAGCCGCATGTGGACACTCCTGAGTGGATGTTTTATTGAACGACATCTGCTGTTGGTTGTTTCTTTTTCTGCATGGCATCTATCTCATTTCCTGCATTTTTCCATTTCCTGATTGCAGCATCTATCTTCCTTGCATTTAATTCCTACATTAGGAAGAGAATAGGATGTCTTTATTCAAAAAATGTAAAAAGCCCTGACAGCTTTTCTAGTCTATAGAAATTAATTGTATTTCAAGGGGGTTATAATGAGAAAGAGAAATAAATGTTTTTGAAATGTACCTTTTAAACTCCAAAAATAATCAAACTACGCTAAAAATATATTTAATTTTAAGACTTTCCTCACTTAAAATTATAATATCCATACAGTATAAAATAAAAATATACTTCTAATAAATTATTGTCAGAAAAGCTGTTTATATTTATTCATTTATATTTTAAAAGAAAAATGTCTTATGTAAAAATATTCAGTAAAACATGATTTGGATCATATTACTTTTAAGGATAGAAATGTCAACATTATTTTATGTTTTCTATAACCTGAATTACAGACTTAGCTAATTCATTTTTATATAATGCTAATAATATTCCATATCAATACATACCTAACGACTTTTAAACAAAACTGAAAGACATAAATATGCTACATAAAGATAAACCAAGTATACATATATGATTGTTGAGATAAGTAATCTAATATTTCTTATGTTATGTAATCAAGTGAAATATAAAGTAATAAGATACCATAAAATGAACTAATATCACACTGGTATTGATTATTTTTTAAACATTTACTTTTTATGTCCAGACCTCTGTTAAATATTGTGGCAAAAATAAAGAAATAAATTTATTCAAGTTTATTGAACTCACTTGGTAAACTTCTAGTAGCCGATGCATACATACATGAAGGAATTTAGCTTCCTTGGCATACAAGCATGCTGTCACATTTTTATTTTGATTGGATATATAACAATTAAATATGAATGAATTAGTTAAGCTTGTTCAAAAAAGAACCCTGTTTTATCATAGAGGATGATAAAGTGACAAGAATACTGAACAATGAAATAGGAAATATGAGGTTTTATTTTTATTCTAAGTTTTGTTATTTAAAGAGTCTATGACCAGGCCCTGTTATCAAGAAATGTGCATTTAAATTGAGGAGATAACATACAAATAAATAAAACAGCTACCCAACACCACGAAGCACCATACAGATAGATATAACATCTGTACGCACCGGGGAGAAAGGAAAGATGGATAGTGAAGACTGGCTTGAGTTGGGCATTGAGGAAAGCATGTGACTTAGTTTTGGAGAGAGAAATTGAGAGAAATTTTAGAACACATTGTACATAATGAAAACAGTTAGGAATGTTCATGACATATGAGGAGTAGCATAAACAAGAATCAGAGTATCACCGTCATTGTAAAATTTGAGGTAAGTTGATAGGTGCAGAAAATTAGGTTTCATAGGATAAAGAAGTAAGAAGCATATGCTTGAGTGTGGAAAAAAAAAACTGAATTTAACTGGGCAGTTTTGAAATTTAATTGAAACATATTCAAATTTTTTAAAAAGTATTTATTTGCCAAGGTTATCTTTCTATGTATTAAAAATATACCCATTCCTTATTAATAAATACTAAGGAATCACATCATATACTTCATGCATTTTCCCCAGTGTTAGAATCAATAAGAGAGCAAGGAATTAAGGAATCTAAATTCATATAGAATAGAAACATTATTTGCTGCTTCAAAGCGTAAGTACAAGTGGAAGAAGTCAAAGTAGTAGGGACTGTGGTCACCACCTTCCTTAGGAGAATACATCACCATATGTCACTCTCTAACTTACTCCTCCAACATTTCTGTTGTTATAAGCCACCAGCCAGGAAACTAAATAAATCTACACAACATTCTTAAAACTACTCTTAGAAAAGGTGGGCCTGCTTTCAGAGTTCTGTAGTTTGATCAGATACATAAAGGTTAAAATCATTTTTCTGGATAATGTTTTCTTCAGTAGTTATATAAACAAAGCAATAAAATTAGGGAGCATAGAAGAACACATTATTAAACTGCTATTATAATTTTAATATCCATGAGCTTTGTAATGGAAAACAAAGCATATTTTGATAGCAAGAAAACAAATATATTAAAAGTTTAGAACCAATAAGGTGGTAATTTGTATTCCTCAGGTGTTTGGTCCATGTTTGCCTTAAAACTTAATGTCTAATTAAAATAAGAATTTTATTTAAACACATTTCTGTGTTCTATGTTTTAGTTTATCTCTGAAATGTATATGTTTTGTGATTTTTCTACTCAAGATGGATAAAAAACACGTATATTTTAGACATAAAAATAAGGGTTTCCTGGTTCCCATCAAAACATTTTGATGGATTTTTGAAATGTGATTTCATATATTGTAAAATCCGTTTTAATGTTTACTTCAATATAATAACACATTTACAAATACATTGAAAAGGTAATAGTAACATAATCTTAGATTTCAGATGAGGAAGTTATGTCACCAAGTCATTTTTACTTTTCCCATCACTTTGACCTATTTAGACTACATAGAATGTCAACTCTCAGAAACTTCCAAGAGTTTGAAGAGATTTTTATTAATAATAAATCCACAGTTTTTTTTTAATAGTCAATATTGGATATATCACTTTTAATAATAAAGCACTTTGTTTTCTCCTTAGCCTTATACCCTTATATACCTATAAGTTCATAATGTTAAAAAACATACAAATGTAAAAATCGGGTGAATATTTGGTTAAAACTTTCCTTCATTAATACAAATCATCATTGATTTGTTTTAAATAATATTACAAAAGAATTACTTTTAGACTTCAGTAACAATGTTTTTATTGCTTCCTGCCTATGACAGCAAAAACAATTCAAAAAAGTAGAATAACCCTAAAAATTTATAAAATTCTCAGGGTGTAAGCCCCTGAGCCTCTTCTCAACAACATGCAGCGCTCATTTTGCCTTTACAGGCACAGTTTTGCTGTTCCGACTAAAAATGCAGTGCCGATTTTTAAAAGGAAAAGCTTTCTCAAACTCACTCTACATTCTTTATTCTTAATTAGTCTAACTTCAGAGATCTAATGGCAAATTGAATCACTATTTCATCTTCTTATATTCTCTCTTTATTGTCATATTTGATCTCTTAAATTTGTTTCAATACTTCTAAGTTAAATTTAGGAATTCTCAATATATTATCATTCAAATAAGATCAACCTAAACAGTGTAAACTAATTTGAGATCCTGAAGAAATGTTATAAAAGAGAAATCAAAGGAGTAATATCTGGACTATTTTAAATTGATAAGTACGTGTCCTTTCAGTATATCCTCATATGCTTATGTAACTAGCAATGGATGATTTCCACTTAAAGTAGATTATTTTCATATCATTGTATTTCCAATATATATGAATGATTTGCTTTTATACACTTGTTTAAACTACTACTTATTTACAGTAAAAGGTAATTATTGACTTCAGACTTTTATTCAAAGTTCTCATTTCATGGTATTACATTAAATAGTTTAGAACACTGCAGTACTTGTATTTAACATTAATATATATTCTCAAGAACTTGGGTTACAGAAATATAACTAATAGTGACTATTACAGTGCATAACATGCTTAATTAAATAAATCTCTATTTGTAAAATAGGGGAAAATATGCGTGACTAGTATTGCAAATTTCAGTTTTAAGAGAAAATGGGTGTATTTTATACTAGTTCAAAGATACAAGGAAAAAAATTTATCTTGTGTATTATCTAATAGGCCTTCTAGAACTAAAGACCACAGGAGGTAAGGCTAACAAAATTAATATGCAAAGAAGCTCAACACTAGGGACCTATAATTTTCTTGCAAATGGTTTCTCTTTAAGGATGAAACAACACAAGACAATACCAATTTCTTTCTTTTTTGCAAACAGATGAAGCTTTAAAAAAAATTAACACATGACAGCAGGTGGGAAGAATCTAGACAAGTGGATATTCAAAGTAGGGGAATCCAAATTTGATTTGCCTACCATTTCACAAACTAATTTGAATTCTTTGGTATGTCTTTAAAAAACCAACTTGGGTAGACATATTTAATTAATGAAGAATTGGCTATCTGTCAGACTCAGAGTAAACACTTACTAGACTTGGTGAGACATTATATATTTATAAATATGAACGGGTCTACAAAAATAAAGTTGGTGAAATTTAACTTACTAAAAATATTTGTGAACATTTATCTGTAATTATTTGTGATCATTTTTTCAAATAATATTAATACGCTATTGATTACAAATAATCTAGGTAAATTAGTAGATAATCTTCCAATCCATTTTAGGTATTCATTCTGCCCAGATATTGAAAAGGTCAAGTAGAAAATTATACATTAATATTTTAAACAATGCAATTTTCCTCAATCTTCAAATACAGCAAGTTAAAATTAAACAATTTGCTTCCAGTTATGGAAATAGTTCATGTTTAAATGCTACTTTCATGTATGTTCTTAATCAGTTAATAATATGTAGGTGTTATCTGTCATGTAGTAAAACCTCACTGTTACTAAAGTTTTTAAATGTATTCTTGCACCCTGGGAATGGTTTAGTGCTGTACTATTTCTATAACTTAAAACATCTTAGTGTCAGACTGCTTTGAAACTGGAAAATCAGCTCAGTATAATTTGGAACTTTAAAATCTGGGCTTTCAAGAGAGAAAAACAGTATGACATTAAATATCTCATTTCAATTTGCTCTCATAATTTTCTGATGTGTCCAAAACTGAGCTGTTATAACAATAGGATAAAATAGTTTATCTGTTAACAGCTCTAGGGCAGAGAAGAAAATCACATGCATTTTGATTGTGAATTCTTGTGTGAATAAATGATTAAATTTAATTGGCTAATGATCTATATATTAAAGACCATTTAATGGAGCAAATTTAGAGATTTTGTTGTTTTAAAAATAATTGATACAGTTGACGTTGAAACAGTAATTTTTTCTGACATAACAGAAAAAAATAAAATTTTGCTACTCTTAATGGTGAATTTGTAATCGAAGGTATTAATATACTAGATTAATGTAGTGTAATATAGTGTAATGTCATGCTTTACAACAGTATACTAGAAAAGTCTAAGTGATTCATACCCTGGGGAAGAGTTGGTGCTATCAATTTAAAGTGTTTAATATACATTTATTTAAATATGAAGTTGCACTTTGCCTGAGGAATGAGTATTTAAATTGACAGCCTAATAAAATTCCTAAGTAATGTAGTCATTTCCCCATTTACTTATTAGTCATATTTTAAAATCATTCATTTAGAGACATTAGAAAAGGCATATGAACTAATTGTTTAGGGAGACAATAATTGTTTAGGGAATTAAATGTTAATTCTATGGCTATCTTCTCTTTTTATCATAAATATAGAGCTTTGCTCTTCAGTCGTACTTCTTGAAAGCAAACAAGTTCCTGGATCAATGGCTCCAAATGAATAGGAACAGCCAGAATATTTTAAATAAATAATACTTATTATTAACATTACATAGAACTGTTCAACAGTGATATCCAACTTTCAATTCTTAAACTAAAAACAAATAGTGTTTTATTATAAAATTATAAAATAATATTTTAAGAGTTAATATATAAAAGCAAATCTTATATAAAAACATTTTAGATAGTTGAAATTGCACACATTATTATGTTTCATTCTATTCTCATAATTTATGAGTCTTGATAAATTTAATTGGTGTAGACATCATAAAATTTAATTACTTTTCCTGAAATCAAATAAGTTACATTAATTATTTGCTGAAGTTATAAATATGGAAATCCAGTAAAGAAATAGTTTTCAGCTTTTCCAAGTAAAGGTACAAATTCATTTTTGTATGTTTTGGAAAAAATGGAAATTGTCCTAATGAGTAGGTAGAAATTTTAAATAATTCACTTATTTAACATGTATCATTCCTATGTTTCATTTTGCCCTCACCGAAAGTTACCTATTCATCAACCAAAATCTATTCAAGGACCCACAAGCTATATGTGGTAGATTTCTATCCCATTAGTAACCCACCATTCTCTCTGAAATCTAGTGGAATTGCCAGTGTGGAAAGGTTCAACCAGTTATGGTGCCCCTTCCCACTCCATCTATGTAGGGACTTACGGCTAGAAACAGAAAATACATGTGCACACACACAAGCACGCACTCTTACACGCAGAGAGTAATGCTAAACTTTCAGGGGTTGCTAAATAGTAATCCCATTGGGTAAATTCAGCCTTTTTTGGAAAGGTTGGCTTTGGCTTCACAGTGCTTTTAAATTTTCTCAATTTGCTTGCATCCAAGTAGGCATCCCTCACCGGTTAGTTGATCACAAGCCCATCATTTCCTGTGGGCTTGTATTTGGCACAATTTACACAGTGCCAGGTGCATGTAGATATTTGGATTTGTTACCCCTGCTTTGGCCCAACAAGTATCATGTTCTCACAAAAACATTGGATTCTCCTGACTTAGAAAAAGGCACATTTTTTTCACTCCATCCTTTCTAATGACTTCTTTAGATCCTAAAATTATCCGCTGTTTCTTCCTAACCCTCATTGTTGACACAATAAAGACAACTTTACTTTCATTGCTCTGCAATGTTATTACAATCTGTTCAACTATCCTGAAAAGAAGAAACAAAAAAAAATACTTCTATGTGGAAATATCACTTATTACTGCATATGAACACAAAAATTAAACTCAACAGAAAACATTAATAGCCATTTTGTTTTCATGCTGGAAGCTGTCAAATATTGTTCTCATGATAGAGAAGCTTTTTCATTATGAAATACCATAATATTGTTTACCTCCAAATATTTCATGAGACAATTAATAAAATAAATTCAGGAATGTTGCAAAGTATCTTTTGATTTTTTTAAATATTTTCTCATAGAGACTTACAGAGTCATATGGAATAACTGTAAAGCACTTTAATGCAAAATTAAAGAGGATAAATTTACATATTTGTATATGCATAATTATATTAATGAATCAAATATTAGTAATCTTTTCAAGTCTTTGAAAAGCATATATTTGTATATTATCTAGCTTAGACTTACTTATCTATTTTAGAATTCTTTCTAAGTTATGAAATACATTTTAAATTTGTCTGGGGTCCATCAGACTTCCATACAACATAAACACGTGTACACATCACAGCATACTTTTATAGAGAAACTGTATGAGAGTCTTAAAAAGTCAGTATATTTTGTTAAAAGTATATTCTCATAAATTTTATCATTTTTTTCCCAATTTCAAAGAAGAAATTGCCAGGTTGAAACCATATTCATTTGTAGTTGAGGATGCAGCACCCAAATGTCTTCCTGGAACCATTTAGTATAAATGTGTTAATTCATAACAAAATTGAGTTAAGTAAATGTTGCTGTTGGTATAGTGTAATTTTCTTTTGTGATAAATGCCATTGATTTGCTATTTACTCTTAAATTGATTTTATTTGCCAAATTATATACCAAATAGTCCCATGGGCTTATGGAATATATGAGGGCTAACAATGAAAAACGTGCATAGTTTTAGCACCAACTTTGTAAATTGCCTTAATAATAGCTGGTATAATGTAATAGTATTTTCAACCAGTACTTTTAATTTCTAGCTCATAAAGCCTTTTCATTGAACCCCAAGGGTGTAGCTATAAAAGTAAGATTTAATTTTGTATATAATGTGGCCTAAATTAGTTTTAAAGCAATAGGAGAAACAAGCAGTTACAAAAGATAGGCTGAAATTATTATAACTTGATATGAATTTCTGTAACAAAATTAATTATTATTTCTATTGTAACACAATTTGTAGTGAAATTTTAAGGCTATTCAGAACACACATTTTAAATTTTTTCAAAACTATGGTGAATATATAGGAAAACTTCATGGACATATAAGAAGAAGAAACCATTGGCCAAACATATTTTCCCCATACCTTCAAATGCCCAGGTATTCAAAAAGGCCACAGATACTTGTATGATGTTGACCTCTTAATCAGAATATGTCTTTGCTACACTAATTTCCTGCTAATTATTTGCCCATTGAGACAAAGGAAGGAAAATACAATATAGTCCTTTGTTTCCTAATACTTGTATATAAGGACTATAATACTTCCTTATGTTTGCATGGTGCTTTACAAATGACATTAAGTTTCTGTTTGTGAATTAATTTTGCCCCTGTTTGAATGTTTATGGCAAGTATTACTATCTCTGTCTCATGGGTGAATAAGCTTAGTACCTTCTAGGATTAATGCCTTAAGATGACTATCTCACATGCCAGATACACAGTATAATTTCTGAGGTATGTAATAAAGTAATAATATTTAGTTCTAAGAAAAAAATGACATGTAGTTGTAAAATTGGACCATTGATTTTAATACACTATATTTTTTAGGTCACCACCAATTCATAACAATCACTAACAGCACTTTAAGTTCTTTTTAAGTTACTTATAACTTACTCCTTTTTGTACATTTGTAAAATAAAAAAAGAGAAAAATATATTGAATAAGGCATGGTCATTCTTATTAGAATGACTAATAGCTATACAAATAGTTACACAATACAAGTACTTGACATTTGCTGACCTGTATTTTTATATTCAAGACACATGTTTAGATAGAGTTCTCTCGTAAATCAATTTTGATCTTAAAAAGGTATGAAGAAATATATTATAAAGTATAGGTTCTTATTTTAAAACAGTATTGAAGTTTTATTCCTTTTCTTTCTAAATTTTGAAGACACTACTCTTTCATTTGTATTTTAAGTCTATTTCATTATAACAGGCAGAAATAAAAGAAAGTACTGCTAAATCTATAAGCCCAATTTCTGAAACAGCTAATGAATTAAACTGATTAACTTAAGTAAGTAATTTCATATTTCAGGGTCTTGATTTCTGCAACTATAACAAAAAATAATTGGAATATATAAATTCTAAGGGCCATATCCCACTCCAAAATTTGCACAAGTACATATAAAAGAGGCTTAATTTTTTTCCTCCAGCTTGGTTGTTTTTCAGTCTTCATTAGCTTAATTCATTTTTCCCCAGAAAAGGGAATTGTTATATTATTTAATACAATCATATTTTGAAAATTATTACACAGGAAAATGGCTAATGGGAGGATAGTAAAATATGAAAAAGTATGTTTTCAAATATTAATGTGTAGCATGTGGGTGAGGGAATTTGCACATAAAAATGCTTAATCTCATTCAGTAAACATGGGAAATATTGAAATCTCAGTTATCTTAAAATAACAAAAATTTTGTCATGCTGCTTATCTTGCTATCACAAAGAAAAATGAGATATACTTTAAAATATGACACAAGAATAACCAAAAACATCTTTTAAAACATGGCCATTGCTGCTGCATGTGCTCACTAAAGCAGGACCTGAGACCAGCGCGGCCTGTGCGGTGTTTCGTCCCTTAGGAGAGGAACCTCCCTACATGGGCCACATGGCACCACAGCAGCTCTTTGAAGACCAGGCTGTGAGCTCACTGACAAGAAAGGCTGACGTGGTGTTAATTTATTACCAATCTGGGGTCTTTTCTTTCCCTTACTCATTTTTCTTGGCGGGCTTGTCTTTAACCGAACATTTAATTTGCTGAGTCGCTGTGATTATGCTTTGGTCACATTTGGCAATGGGGACGATCTGGAAAGCTTAGAGGGAATACATTATGGTGCCATAAATTTGAGATGGAAGTATGTTTTTGTATTTCTGCCAGGATATCAGACAGCAAGTTACCGTTGGAAAACATGCTTCTTCAGTCTGCTCTGCTAATACAAGGGTGGGTGGTCCTGAGGTCATCTCATTCCATCTTCAAAAAGACAATCACTATTCCTGATGTGTCTGTCTGTGTCTTTCCTGATGACCAAGTTTTGAGGTTTTTTTTTTTGTTGTTTTTTTCGTCATCACTGTTGATTTCATAAATACACTTAAGGATTGTTTTGTTGCTAGAGTTTTAGTTTTCTCTTTCACCAACATCCATTTCAATTAGCCATAGCTGTTCATATTTATAAACTCCTCTGCAGAAGCTGCCCATTCTACACCTGAGGTGGAATACCTGCATCCTCCCAGCCCTAGACCGCGAAGAATGGGTTCTGATCTGCATGTGCTTCCTGGCTGCCTGAAGATAAAGAGAGATTCAGACATAAAGACTGAGAATTCCCATGGAGAGACAAAAACAAGTGATGTGATTCAAAGAAGTTGTTACAAGAAGAGATGCATTCCTGATGTTGTGTGCAGGACTGGGAGCCTTCTCTGCCCTGCAGACGCTGCCTGAGTGCAGTCACATTGGCCGATTCAGTGTCTCCAGGAGTTATCTGACTCACAAGAGTTTACTGTGAAAAGATATGTTGCCTGGCAACAGCTTTAACATGGTGCAACTGACTTTTCTACACTTCTAAAACGATGTTTTATTCATTAGTTGCCTTCCTTTGCTTATGTGTCTGGGTACACCCTCCCTTTCTGTATCAAATGCCACTTCTGGTTGTGAACACCTCCCTTTGTGTCTAGGATAAATGTGCCATTGTGCACCATTTATACATATCCACATTCAGACACAAATAAAAAACGAATGACTGAGGAGGCCATTTCCTGTCATGTGGGGAACAAGCAGTCATCATTGAGAACTACTTTAGGTTATATCAGTGATAGCCTTAGTGTTTTAAAGGATTTTCTAAAATTCAGGCTATTTATAGGTTGAGAGAGAGAGAGAGAAAAAGACACAGGTGGTGTGGACATTTCACTACTGGATTGTATTCCAAATTTCTACCCATAACAATGAGCTTTGGCAATATGAAAAATATATATTTGTATCAAAAGAGGTGTTTTAGACTTCAGGTTGCCACAAGGTTTATTTAACCCATATTTCACTGGGTAAAATATTGGTAGTGTTATCACAAACCCCTTTTGTACCTCCTCCCTACCCCTAACTGACAAAGGCAAGACTGTCGCTATACCCACAGGACTCAAAGTCTGAAAGAGGGGCTAAGTTTCCAGGCAATGACTTAAGTGTTTGAGTTCCAATGGTAAAATGTCCATTCTGAGATAATTTTGTTCAAGCATTTTGTTCAAAGCCAAATAGAAACCCAGAAGGATTATGTTACTCTGCTAAAGTCACACAATTGCTTAGTAACTCAGGTCACAAAACCACAAAGTCATGCTACACTTTCAACAACATCATAACATCTTCCTTCTTGTGATTTACAATGAGATACACAACATACCATTTCTGAAGAAGGTCTGACACTACAGAAGGAGCAACTCTGGCTATAACGACAACCTGATATTGCAGCCAATCTGAGATGTGCTAGAGATTCCATTACTAGTAGTATTCACTGCACAAAACCAAAAAGACCAACAAATATTTAATGCTTGTCACATGCCCGCGCTGCCTTATATACCTTACACATATCCATGGAGGCCTCGCAACACCAGAAGGAGCATATTATTATATCCATTGTACAGAGAAGGCTTTAGAAGTTTCAGTTATTTGCTCAAATTCATGCAGCTAGCAAATGACACAGCTAGCGTTTGCACCAAAACATTTAACTGCGCCCTCTAAGAACTCAAAGTGAGCATGTAAATATAAATATATTTAATTACGTTTGTGCATGAATAGTTTTTACAAAAATAGTTTGCATTTTAGAGCCAGAAAAAAATTTTGGAAACAACATATTTGCTTACTAACAATTTATTTGGCATATGATTTTCATAGCATTCATTCATTCATTCATTCATTCAGCAAGTATACAGAGATCTTGAGCTACATGCGGATACTACACCCAACAGGGAGACATACACATAGCCATAAATAGGAAGATTTACATCCTGTCATCACTACACTCACATTCCTACCAGGGAAGTAGACGACTATGACGAGAGCCACATGTAAGAGAACATGAATTTTGTGCTGGCATCTGTGTAGGATGAGTGAGGGTGAGCTAAGGCTGAGACAGAAAGAAGTAAAGTGATTCGCAGGAGCTGAAGAAGGTCACTGTGGCCATGGAGTACAGTTAGAGGAGGAGGACAGGAGAAAAGGCTGGTGGGGGTGTACTGGGGGAGCCAAGGGAAGGATGCCACAATGGTCCCTACCTCCAGAGAGACTGCAGTCCAGTCAAAGCACAGAATTACTGACAAATACATCCTTTATAGGTGGTACTAGATGCATTAGTTTAGAATAGAGATCGATTTCTTTAAATAAATATCCCATTACAAATATAGTCTGACTCCCTTTTTGGCATAGATCAGCAATCTAAAAGATTGACAAACCTTTCCAAAGGGTTCAGTTTCCAAGTCAATTTTGTTTGTTAAACACCCACTCTTGTATGTAAAATAAATGTGGCCTTGTATACAGTTCATACATCCTTTCTCTTTTAATTTATCTGTTCTCTTGAACTATAAATTATATTAGTGGAAACGTAATTGATGCAAGAATTACAGAATATGAAATACAAACTAAATTAGGCTCAAATAATAATTGCCTATACTTAATGCTATTTAAAAGATAGTTATTCATATATACTTGGATAATAACAGAGTAGAATGAGTACCCACCAGATTTATAGAAAGATAGTCATGAAAAGGCCCTACCAGTTTTAGTAGACCCTGTTAGTATTAAACTAAAATAAAAAGAGAGAGTTAAAATGGCATGTGTGTTTAGCATTGTGTCTGCTTCTCAATGCTCATTTATGTTACTAGCTTGGTTTAAACTACTTCTTTTAAAACAGACAAAAAAGTCAGTTAAGAGAAAAAAAAAGTGTATGGTTTAGGTTTTGTGCTGTACACAGGATAATAACGTACATAGATTTTATACTGAACAGTTCATTCCAAACTGGACTATATTCTACATTCTTGATGTCAGACTAATCCAGAAGTAATTAAATCCACTTTGCAGAAACCACTAAAGGTTGTTTACAAATTATAGTATTTGCATTCATAGTAGGATATGCAGACTATTATTCAAAACTCAAAACTGCAGTCGATAGAAGTTATAGCACCTGACTTTAACATACCGTGTTACATACTTCAATGTGATTACTACATTTCTGAATGTCACAATTGACAATGCTGGCACATCTTCTATGAGAGGCATAGTCTTAATTTGTTCTTCTAAAATAAATAGCATGTTTTGTACAAGTATTTCATCATGTTTTTAAGTTTCGATAATTCAGATTCAGAGCAACTTCTTTATTGGCTATATTTTTAACACCTGCAAGGTGCATGAAGAGTTAATGGGGAAAAAAACTAATTAAAGTGTCTTCTCTAAGCCCTACCTTGTATATATGCATGTCACAGCAAGTCAATGAACCAGATAATTTTTCCGCACCTAATGATTCCAATTTTTAACTGACCTTTGCTCTACTAATTATGGGTACTTATAACATTAAATATTTTTAAATGTCAGTATATTGTCTAGTCTGGGGAAAATATTAATATAATGTAATCATTACAATTTTGATGTGTAAACATCCAATAATACTAACAACAATCTTCCGTTTAAACCCACAAAGCACTAGGTAGGAAACAATGTTAATACAAGCCCAACTTATTCACTTGGTAATAATTTATAGATACTCATCAGTTTATAGTCTATATATATATGTGTGTGTGTGTGTGTGTGTGTGTGTATATATATATGTATATATACACACATATACATATGCTTTCAACATATATTTTTAAAGAATTCTGCACAAAGCAAAAGCTGTCTTCATACTACCTCAGGCTGTACAAGCAGAGCTAAGTCTGAGATGGTGTAGGGAGCAGATAAAATAACAGCTAACATTTGTTTAGTGCTCATGCAATAGGCATTATCTAAGCACCTTTCATGGACCATTGAGTTTATCATATCCTACCTTACTCTGGTAAGGTAAGTATTATATTGCTATTATAATATCCATCTTACAGACAAAGAAACTGAAGTCAGAGAAGTTGAAATCCCAAAGCAGGACTCTTCAAAATACTGCTGTATCGTTTCTTTGCGTGGAAGACAGATTTTCAGTCATCTAACTTTTATTTTATACAGGCCTAGAATGAAATAGCTTTAGATTGATTTTTTTCAAAGTCCTTTTTCCAACTAATTTGCAGGGGTATCATTCACCAGGTGCCTGCTACCAAGGCAGCCCTCTTCTTTCTCAATGCCATTCACACAATGGTAAGATTGGAACACCAGGCGTCTGGCAAGCTGTCTTTGCTGTTGGTTCACTTGTGGGCTGTTATTAAACCAGAAAGAGTTGCACAGAATTTCAGTTAAAGAAAAGAAAAAACGTCCTGGGAATTTCTTTTCTGCTGGTAGAACTACTCAAGGTCTAATGGAACCAGACTCAAAATTCAACGTTCCCACACACCAGGTGAAGAAAAGCAACAAACATCCTCAGCCTCTCTCCCCACGGCCACACAGTGGTCTGTACTAAGCACCTACCTCGAGAGCCTGCAGCTGAAGGCAGGTGTGGGGACTCCCTAGACCCCGTCCTAGAGGTCACTAACGAACTACCTGCACACCAAATCCTTCTGGCAGGTACATTTGGTTTGTTTGTTTCTTTCTTTGTTTGTTTTTCAAATATTTATGTACACTCAAATCAGAGGATTCCACAGCAAATCTGGTTTTACAGTCTTCTCTTGAAAAACACATAAAGGTGAGTCAAATCTGGGCAGACTCTTACATGACAACAATTAGCTACGAGCTGCTACCTCTCCTACACTGGAGATTGTATCTCCAGTTGGTCACGGTCTCATCACCTCTTATTTATATTATGTCCATTTCCCATGTTACGTATGACTGCTCAGTCTAGACACTTGAGTCTGTGACCGTTGCTCTAATCCAAGATTTCTTCTAGCTCTGAAGTTCTATTTAACAGAGGGTAAACTGAGACATCACTAAACTGAGTTCAATGACTCACTCAAGGTCACCATGCTAGAGAACTAGTTAAGAGCATTGTCAAAACTAGAACTTAGATCTGAAGTCCAGGCTTTGCTTTTTCCAACTCTCCTGATGCCTCTTATATGCACATGAAGTGACGTGCTTCAGGTATGGTGAAACTGGGAAATATTGTTCTTGCAGCCATAAGGAATGCTAATTTAGCCTCCTTATGAGGTAGAAAAACTTGGGGGTGGGATTAGGATTCTGCCAGTGCATCAATGTTTCCATAAATCCTATTCACAGAAAAGATTTCAAGAGCCGAGAATCTATGATGTGAATAGGAAAGGATATAAATGTCGAGCGGAAGTAATGAGAAGGCCCAATATAGTTTAAGCTGCTTCTGTGATAACATCAGCTCCCTAGAAATTTCCTGTGTGACCTGGAGTCACCTGAATGCAGATGTGGCTTCAAGCTTTTTCTACCCCCGAGTGGGATCATGGCTTCCCATGGTCCTCTAAGAAATTCCCATACACGCATCCTGACATAAGGCAAAACCCACTATAGGCCTAGAGGTCATCTCAAAGATTAAGAATAAAACCTCGTTCAAATTTTTGTTTATTCTCAGTAAATTGCTAAACAAATAGATCCAGAACTAAAAAGTAATTTAATTATTTTGTTGTGTTTTCAGTTCTGGGAAATCACACCCAATAATTTACTAAGGACTAAGATATGTAAAATAATCTGGTAATTCTTTTCCCAGAAACCGTATCATTCAAACAGGATTTTACCCTAGTCATTTTTTTATTCAGAAGCACCAGTCAGGCTAGAAAGCACTGAGGAAGAAACCAAATTTAAACAATTCCTGAATAAAAAAAAAAACTCTTTTTGTCTAAAAACTAACAGATTTATTCCAGTACAAAAATTGCTACAATTAAATGCATGCACACATTATTGCACCCTTACTAATTCAAATTAAGGTGGTACGTGCATGCGCTTCTATAGCTTTGTAACAAATAGAATAGTGAATTTTAATTTCTATAGAGGACAGGTAAATGAAAATAAAAAACCTTATTATTATTTACTCAATTAGCATTTTTCTAAAGGCAGAATAAGAATCTAGATTTTTATTCCATACATGATTAATTATTAAATTAATTTTGACATCTGCAACACTGTCCAGGGCTCTGTAGAGAGCACAGCGCCAGCTTGTTTGAGCTGGGCTAGGTGCAAAACGATGTTTACTTTCATTTTATTAATCATTCGGTCTGTTCAGAGGAAAGGCACTGGATCATTATTATTATTATTACTATTATTATTATGTAACTTAAATTTTCTGAAAACCAGTTACTTTCTCTATTGTAAATCCTTTGTTACAAACATGTTGTCTTTTAAATCTTTAAAATGTTCTAGACTGAAATTAAGTGAGAAAGTTGTTTTTGTTGTTTTTTTTTCCTCAAATGATATCTCACTGAATAAAAATGTGGGGTAGATGAGTCTTCCAGTCAACATTTCATCATTTACCTCAAACATCTGTTTCTCATAAGCTAAAATTCCATATTTCACCTATCTTGATACCATTAAGTTATTGTGTACAAAAAAAACATAGACTTTTAAATAAAACAAAATTGAGGCTTACGCCTAGTGGTTATAGCCATGGACTTTAGAGTTAGACAGACATGGACTCAAATCCAAGTGCCCCTTGCAATGCCACCACTAAGTTTTCACCTTCTGCAAAACTCAGATTTGCTATTCATAAAAAGAAGACAATACCTACTACATAGAAATGTGTGCATGAAATAAGGTAATGATACAAATGTTTAGCATGTTACCCAGCACAGAAAGTCACATAGTCAATGAGGTTCTACTGTTCTTTCTACACAATAGTCATACTACCCAGGGTGCTGGCAAGACTGTTAGTAACTAATTCATTAGGATGTGACAATTTGTTAGGATGTAACAGAGTGCAACTAAAGACACTCGGCAAAGAGGATTTCCAGAACTGCTTCAGAAAGTGGCTAGAACGATGGGATAAGTGTGTTCCAAACAAAAGGGAGTATTTTGAAGGGGATTAATGGCTATGTGTCTTTTACTGTAATATTTTTTTTTATTTAAACATTTACCATATTGTTTGATCACACCTTGTACATCCCAAAAGACTCCGGAAAGGAGCAAACACAGGTGGTTCAGAGTGTCATACCCTCATTTGTTATGTTATGCACTACCTTCCGAACAATTTAGTTATTAATAAAACAGGTGACAAGGATTGAAAGCAGGAAACATGCAAAGGTGAAAATGAGTGGCCAAAATGAAAGAAAAAGAGGAAAGTAAAGGAGAGGTTAATGGAAATGGGAAAGAGAATGAAAAGTGCAAAGGGGAGGAAGCATGGAGCATCCCTTGAGTTCACTCTGTCTGGCCACTCTCCCCAGCTAGTGAGGGCCTCGCTCACAGAAACCATATACTAATCGTTGGGCAGAAAAGTCACTGTCAGTAACACTATGGGAGGGGTGTGGGGCATGCTGAAATAAAATTCTCTCTCTCTCTCACACACACACACACACACACACACACACACACACACACACATATACTGTCTGCTGCTGTAAAAAATTTTTGGATATATATCTATAAGGATTTTAAAGAATATATATAAATCTATAGTTATATGATCCAGATATACGTGTATACACACATCAATAGATGATTGATGGGTAGATAGATAAAGATATAGATATAGATATAGATGATATAGATATAGATATAGATATAGATATAGATATAGATAGATATAGATATAGATATAGATATAGATATAGATATAGATATATAGATATATAGATGTATCTCTGGATCTATATCTACATAGATCAAAATAATTTATAAGGAGAGATCCACATATCTATAGATCCGGATTTTAAAGACTAGATATACATATATGATCCAGGTATATGAATATATATGCATATATTTATGATCCAGGTATACATATACATACATATAACATATATGTATTTATATGTATGTATGAATATGTATATACATATTTACATTCAGATTATATATATATGGATCTTATTATAGATAGATTAGACAGATAGCTAATATAATCCATATGTTCCATATATGTGATCTAGATAGTCTCTAAAAATTTAGATCTGTAGATACAAAGAGATAGAGATAGATTATTCTTTTAAAATGGTGGCACATGCCTGCTTTTCTCATTTCTGTACTCAGCAGCAGCCAGTACTATCACATACACATCTAAACACTAAACTGCTTCCTCTATGGTAATAAAGAGTCCACCATGCTGATTATTGATAGGCCAGTTCCAATTTCACAACAAACCTACACAGGGGGCAAAACATTCTCACAGATAAGGCCACTTTTTCAAATATACAACCTAGTATTAATAAAACTTTTGTTTTTGTTGTACTATAAATATTTTTCCTTCTTAAACATTGGGCCTTCTTTCAAGGTTGAATCATTTACTCAGAGCTAAAATTACATATAACTATATACATGTATATATACATATACATACATATAATTATATATACTTAAAAACATAACATATATAGTACTAGTGTCAAAACTTCTCTAAAAACACTTGATTTCAGAGCTTTGCTGTGGAATTTTTTTCAACTCGACTTTATATTCTGGTAAACTATATTTAACTGATAAATGTTTATTAAATAATACATGTTTTCAGGGATTATAACATCTACAACAAGAATGTGACACAGTCTATTTAACATGATCCTTATACTATGTTGAAACTGGCTTTATTTTTCATATTACTTTATTAATATTATTTTTCATCAGTAATATTATTAATGTTTATTTATTTGTTATATTATTATTATCAATATTAATGAAAACATTTATAAGAGTATACCAAAAACCAAACAATGTGCTAAATTCTTGACATGAATCATCTTATTTTAATCATTATACAATCCCTATGAGGTGATAGACATCCCTATGTGTCTATTATTATACACATTTTACATCAGAGAAAACTGAGACGTAGAATAACTTGCCTCTAGTCACACACTAGTAAAAACACAGCTTGATTTGAACACAAAGCTTCCCAACACCAGAGCCCAGTTACATCACCATTCTGACTATAGTCAGTTCACAATGTGTCAGATAAACAAATCACCTCTATTTGTCATTACTTAATACATTTTCCTTTTGTTCACATTAAAATGATGAAGTATACTTTAAAAAATAAATTTAAAACTGGCAAAATAAAAAATATTGCAATTATCTATGTTATATATTTGAGTATAAAGCATATTTATCCCCTCGTACCACTTTGTTCCAGCTTCTGGCAAAAAGCAACAAAATGTCTGCCAGTTTCACTTATTGTCTTATAACCAATTATGGTTATTGAATCATTAAATCAATGCCAATACTGACTTTTATAGTACCTAAAAGTTAAATGAAAAAACAGTTTTTCTCTCCTACATCATGACCAGCAAAGACTTCCGACATTTATATTTTAAAACACATTATAGAAATAAGGGAAGAAGAAAGTGTCTGCATTAGTCAACACCATGTAGAAAAGAACAAAGTTTGTTCAACTTGAAGTGACCAGCAGATAACGTGTTGTTATGCCTTTGTTATTTGTCAATTCTAGGAATTTTCTGTAAAAGGGCTTATTGTTTGAAGGCTTACATATACAATGAAGCGTGTTAAAACAACTTTCATATCTGTAAGAGACATTTTTAAAACCATTTTCCTGGAGTATTCCTAAAAATATTAATAGTTTCCAAAGTAATGTATTCATTACTCTTGAATGTTATGCTATATCCATAATATTTAGCTTTTGAAATATACTCTAAAGGTGACAGCATGCTTAATTTTATATGTTAGGTAATTTTATTGCAACAGATTATTCCTTAGGGTTTTAAAATACATAAACTTTAAATCTTGCTATATTTAAGAGATTAAGTAAAAGTCCAAATTTCTAATGAATTTGTAGGAGATAATTGATTTCGTATTTTTTTAAAATATTAATCAATTTAACCTTAGGTATTTTCCTACATACAACACAGTATTTTTGCTATCCATGAAAATAATTGCTCTCTCTCATTTTCATGTATGTCTGTATGTTTTTGTATGAAGAAGATAAATAACTGACCAATATACTATTTACTTGTAAAGTTTTTACAGATAACACTAAAGATCGAAATATTATAAAGACTGAGAAACACTACCTAGTTAATATTTTTTTACAACACAAAAGTTTTGAATGTATGATCATTTTCCATACCTACACAAGAGAAAATGAAAACGTATTTAGGGAAGGAAAAATGCTTTTACGTGTTGGTCAAATGCTTCAAAATACACAATGTGTACTCATGATTTTATAATAATTGATTTCAATAAAACTCATCATGTGCTTTTATGCCTCTTTATTCTAGGTCCTGCCACCTTGGTTTTTACCCTAATGTGATTCTGTGTTCCCCTCTTGGCCCAACTCATGTGCCAGATGTGCTGCCATCAGTCAGCCCCTTCTGCATTCCCAGAGTGCTTTGCTCCACTTCTCTTATAGACCTTCTTTTGCTTGATCTGTACTTATGCACTTGTCAGTTTCCCCTCTCTTTAAGAAGATCCTTATTACCTTTTGGGTACCACCATCTTAAGAACTGTGCCTGACACAAACATTTATTGATTTAACTGACACGAAGACTAATTTTCTCTAAAAGATGACCTTGGGACAGCCAGATGGCTCAGTTGGTTAGAGCACGAACTCTTAACAACAAGGGTGTCAGTTTGATTCCCGCATGGGATGGTGGGCTGTGCCCCCTGCAACTAAAGATTGAAAATGGCGGGTCCGGCCCTGTGGCTCAGACGGTTGGAGCTCCGAGCTCCAAACTCCGAGGGCTGCCGGTTCGATTCCCACATGGGCCAGTGGGCTCTCAACCACAAGGTTGCCGGTTCAATTCCTCGAGTCCCGCAAGGAATGGTGGGCTCTGCCCCTGCAACTAAGGTTGAACACGGCACCTTGAGCTGAGCTGCCGCTGAGCTCCTGGATGGCTCAGTTGGTTGGAGTGTGTCCTCTCAACCACGAGGTTGCCGGTTCGACTCCCGCAAGGGATGGTGGGCTGTGCCCCCTGCAACTAGCAACGGCAACTGGGCCTAGAGCTGAGCTGTGCCCTCCACAACTAAGACTGAAAGGACAACAACTTGAAGCTGAGCAGAACCCTCCACAGCTAACATTGAAAGGACAACAACTTGACTTGGAGAAAAGTCCTGGAAGTGCACACTGTTCCCCAATAAAGTCCTGTTCCCCTTCCCCAATAAAATCTAAAAAAAAAAAAAAGATTGAAAATGGCAACTGGACTTGGAGCTGAGCTGCGCCTTCCACAACTAGATTGAAAAACAATGACTTGGAGCTGATGGGCCCTGGAGAAACTCACTGTTCCCCAATATTTCTCCCCCCCAAAAAAATTAATTCAGATTCTAAATAAATAAATAAATATAAACAAATAAAATAAATAAAAGATGACCTTGATTTAGATCAAGGAATTACCCTCAGCGCATTACTCTCAGGGCCACAAACTGATACTGGTTGGGGTAGGTGTGGGAGGTAGTGGAGGAATTCTCAATATTATTAAAATCCATTTTTTCTAATTTTTAAGAGTAGATGGATATTTCCATCATTAAGCTTTTAGGAACTCTCTAACCAAAAATTAAACAGATCAGCAATGGGTTGCATTCATTCCAGATATCAAATTTATAAACAACGTATTCCTAAAGTTCCCTGAGTGGAAAATAGCAGTTTTATCCATTTTCTCTGGGCTCCAAAAGCATAGAGAAAACATGTTTTTAAAAAGTGTACTATTCTCTATAGTGCACATTACAAAAGATTTCTGAACACAAATTAACTAGACATTTTCAAAAAATGGTATAGATCAGGCATGTGTAAAACCAAAGGAGAAACTTTGCCTTTTTTACAGATTCTCCTGAGTTCTTCGTTCTGGTTTTGTAAGCCATGACCTGGAAAGCTTGCCTGCTTGTCTTTACTTTTCTATATCTGAGGATAATAGCCAATTAGTCTTTTTAACTGGCGTTCCTTGAATGTTGCCATGTCCCAGGCACTGTTCTGACTTAATCATCACTTTATGAGTTAAATACTATTTTCTCCTCCTTTTTACTAATAAGAAACAGAGGCATTAAGTGGTTAAGTCATTCCTCCAAATCATGTGGTTAGTTCTGGGGCAGAAGAAGATTCACACCCACATCTGTCTGGAATTGCACCATGGCACCTCCCACTGTGAACACTTCATTTCCAGAGATTATGAAAAATAACCAGTTATCTAAATAGACATATTATTTCATCTGCACATTGCATCATTTAACATGTGTATGTCCATTTCTTCCACAGTAATTTTCAAAGCTGTGGGCTGATTTTGACCAAATTTGACAACAGAAATACATATTGAGTTCCCTTTGCTACTTAGTCTACTGTCTTTAGGGAAAATATTCAAGAAGAGAATCTGGACAGAGGAAGCTTCTGAAGAGGACAGGGAAACAAAACTGCTGGTAAGAACCTGAGTACCTGTAAAAATAAAAGCTGGTTAAAGATCAACTCTTAGTGTAAGAGATAGTTTAGATTAATGCTGAATTATTGTGCAAGCTGCCCATATGAGGAAAGTCTGTGGGTCAAACTGCACAGATTGTAATGATTCACAATTGTCCACATTATTTGTTATCTCCAGGAACTGTGTGTTGATTCTAGGATGAACTCAAACAACCTGTTCTTAAATATAGAGGCTCAAAATCTGTTATTTAAGTGGAATTCAGCTTTGACCAATCAAGTGTAAAAAACATTTTTCCTCCAGTTATGAAAGAAAGAACAAAGGCTGGGATCAATATAACATTCCATATTGTTCCGTAAAAGTGTAAGTCTTCTCTTAGTATTTTCTTTGTTAATTGGAACATTTCAAAAAGACATTTGTTTTATGAATTATTATTATTGTATGTAGTATGTTCCAAATCATCCATAAACTACTAATATCTGAAAATTTAATTCTGTTATGTTGACACTATATAATTATTGTCATGTATTAGATGTATAAATATAAATATGTATATACCTATTGTGTCAGATTTCTTAATATTTCTATTGGTTAATGATTTCTTTAAATGAGAGGTTCTGTATGAGTAGGAAATTTATTATCAAATATAAATGTAAATAAATTATTCAGCCAATATTTCCATAGGTTGGTCACTTTAAGGAAAGTATAAAACCTTATCTAATGATCAAATCACTTTTCCTACTAATATTAAAAAAGGAATCATCTACCATGTGTTTGTAGATTACTGAAACAACTTAAGGGACATATAAGCAAAGAAAAATTAGAGTAAAATTCAAGAATATTTTTGACTATAACTTGGGGCTGCCTATTAAATTCATCGTCCATCTGTGTTTGTTTCTCACATTTATTGTCTAAGAGTAACAATTGCTGTCTTCACTATGTCAAGGCAGATATGAGTAATATCTGTAGACTTTACCCATTGTAAATATTATAGGCTTTGCACTGTACCCAAGTGGATATCTTCATACTTAAATGGACCAGAGGATACTCATTTTTTCCCAAATGTATTTTTTGTATTAAATATAATGATGCTATGCAAATTAGCAAGGCTTAATGTTCCCACCAATATTTGACAATTTGAAATCATCCCCTGGTTAACAGATGGTCCCATCATGTGGGACATAATTGATATCCTCTTTGAAAATTTCAACAGAAAGGCCAATGGACATGTATTCCACCTAGTCCCTTGAGGAACTGTCATTTTCAGATAGGAAACTTTCCCAAAAAAACTGAGTTTATTTTAGCAAATTCCTAAATTTCATACTTAACCAAAAGCAAATGTGTCCTTTCCAAATTTCCCCATGTTCTGATTTTTCATACTCCAACTATGTGTTAAATTCTGTGTTTGTGTTGCTTGTGAATATTGTTTAAGATTCCTAAAAGACACATTTATTACAGTATCTCACCCAAAGGTGAATTTCCTGTCAAAAGTCCATGAACTTCTTGAGATTCACAGGGGGAAAGACACAAACTATGTAATCAAACCAGGTGTGTGCCCAGACAAAGTTCAGACAAAGCAAATAAAGCCTGGCATGCATGAAACAAGTCAAACCACAGGAATTGATATGGCTGTAAGAGCATTTGTGGAGTAATTGTATGATACGCACACCTGTTCACGAGGAACACAATTTCACATTCAGTGGTCGGCTACTAACCAGAAACAGCTTGCGTTTGCATTGACGTGGATTGCCAAGACCAAACTTGCACCAGCACAGATACCATCCCAACAATTTACTCTAACTACCAAGTATCACCCAGACTTTTTAGATATAAAGGCCTTCCCTGCGATCTTGGGACTCATGAGCCTTACAGAGAAAGCATGGCTGAGACCAGGTGTGATTGATGAGCCCTCTTATTTACACAATGAGATTCAAATCCAGGCTGAAATAACTAATGTAATGAAAGGTAAAAGACTAGTAAAGATTAATGAGTTTTAGGGACTGTACCCACTGTTCTGAAACAAATGTGGGAGCAAAATAGTTACCATTTCAAATGGAAAGTTTTTTTGTTTTTCTGACTTTAATCTCTGAAATTTCTAATCCTTTTTGAAGTTTCAACAATGATGTTTTAAATTCAGAAGTCAAGATTTTGTTAGAGAAAAATCAGCATATGGACAAGAAATACAATAATGATAGAAAAAAAGTATACCTCTTCTATCAGGAGAAAGTCACACCTTAATATCTTGAGCCACAAACATTACTACGTATGCACATAATTTAGCTAGGATCGTTGAGGTACAGATAATACATTCTAAAACATTTGGCAGTTTATTGAAGAGAAATACTCACAACATGAGCTACATAAACTCATCCTCTAAATGAGAATATTTTAAAAGATACTGACTACAGATGTTTCCAAGTAGAATTTAAGGTCTCACTGGGTGTCTCCAAATGTAAGCTTAACTCTTTAGCGAGGTCGTTCAAATTCCGGTTTTCCTTCTCAACTTTTCACCCAGCAAGCAGTCATTGTTACATTTCAACACTTCTTTACATCAAGCACCTAATGTAAAATGGAAACAGCTGCAATTTCACTGCCCAGCCCTTTCTTACATCCTTACAACATTTGTTCTGTTAATGTAGGTTAATTCCGCAAATAACACTTCCGTAAATTGTTCTTGCAAACTGCTACATCATTTATGTAAGGACTTCTGTGAACTTTGAAAAATTAATGCCTTTAATTTTGGTTGATGGCAACATCAGCAGAGCTCTGTAAATTGCACTTTAATGAGATTTTGCTACAGGGGATAATCTGCTACTGACAGAGGAACATCTTGAAAACATCTGTAGACCTATAATTTCTCTATGACGATTAGAGCCCACCACAAGACTCCAAATACAAACCCAAAATAAAGGGAAAATATGTAAAATTCTAAGTAAGAATACAACCTGTTCTTTAAAAGCGAAGGCCCAGTATGAAAAGTTTCATGCACTGAAAATAAATCAATTTTTTGAACTAATTAACATTTAGCTTTATTTAATTAAGAAAGACTATTACTGTCTCCACTGCTGTGCATCTGTATATAATGAAGCAAACAGCAGTAGGTGTAAGATACCACTGAGGGATATTCCCAAGTAACCCAGCACTATAGGTGCAAAGGAGCGTCTATTATTGTTAAGTAACTTACATCAGAGTCTTACTTTAATGTTGTCATAAATAAAAGGAAGATTTCCACAGATGCCTTCACATATGGTTTCTTATTTGTCTCTGATGAAGACTGGGAGTTACATTAGATGCCAAAATTAAATGATTTAAATAGACAGCTGCATAATGGAAACTACTAAATAACACCTTTTAAACAGTTTCTATTTATAGCAGATCTAAATCACAGAAGGATGACAAATTTTATTTCACTAAGGCTAACATTGCTTGTTGTTCTAATGCCATTGCTTCTGAAGCACTGTTGTCTTGTGTGAATGCTCATGCTAGCCCATGTTTGTGAAAATGCCATCTTCAGAACAGTAACTTTGGGAATCACATGTTGTTTTCTAGTCAAACCCTGTACTTGAAAAGCCATCTACTTTAAATGTATACCATATTCATTACCTTGCACATGTTGAAATAAGTAGAAAGAAACAAGATACATATTATATTCTTCACCTTCATACCATGAAATTAATAGCTACTTGTTAGAATCCCAACTTCCAGACCATAATTTTCCACCTACGATGTTTACATCCTTGTCATTTTTTTTTTTTTAAGGAGGGCGCAGCTCACAGTGGCCCATGCGGGGATCGAACTGGCAACCTTGGTGTTATTAGCATCACGCTCTAATCAAC
Organism: Rhinolophus sinicus; assembly: GCF_057876585.1. Lineage (NCBI taxonomy): Eukaryota > Metazoa > Chordata > Mammalia > Chiroptera > Rhinolophidae > Rhinolophus > Rhinolophus sinicus. The sequence continues at coordinate 103,246,562 of NC_142517.1, read as the reverse complement.
TGAGCTAATCGGCCACCACCTGTTATTTTTTATAGGCAAGAAATGTCACAAAAACTGCAGAATTAAATGACTACACAATGAGACACAAAGAAATCATTATTTCTGGAAAACTTAAATATATCAACCAGTGTAGTTGATGTTTTAATTGACACTTTGAAGGCTAAATTGAGTGCATATTCTAAAACAAGTGAGAAATAAGAACAATTTAACAGATTCTTAAACTGAATCTGAACATCCTCACTGGAATAAATGAGGTAAGCCTATTATTACTTCATTAGTTGGCCTTTTTAGGATGTTTATGTGTGTCTTGCAGAAACAGATACTATCAAGTACCCTAAGGACTCTCTGATTCCTCCACTTCCAGCAATAATCAGTGCCCAGGCCAAGTCGTAGTTTCTATTCTTACGCAGTATATAACATTGCAGCTGGAAGGGAGTAGAGAGAGGATGTATTGAAGTTGAGGTCTCCAAAGGGGAAAAAGAAAAAATAAAGGATGACCAGCACAGATGTTTACCTACAACATCTGAACAACCTAGAAGGAGTGATGCTACATGCACAGGGCATTAGGCATAATCATACATCTCCTGCTTCGGCCCCTCCCATGATTGGGGTTTGTGGGTATGTCTGCAGAGTCACCCTATGCCCATGGGCCACTTCCTGGGTCTCACTTTCAACTTGAACTTGGGACCATCATCATGTTCTCTTCTCTCTCTTCCCCCCTCTAAGATTTGCTTAGTCATCTTGCACCTGAATCCATCCCTCACAGGCTCCATCCCTGCCTCCAATCATAAATATACTGAAGGAATCCCAGTGCATAGCTACACAATTCGCTCCTTTCAAACACTGCAAGTGCAAATAAATGTTCCACAGTGTGAGTATCCCTTCCAATTAATGCATCACCAGCTCCAGAATAAAGATATTTGGGAGAATAACTCAGACACTTAATATCATTAGGGTACAGAATACACCTCTTAGGCATTTTCAGCTGCTCTTCAACCTAAAGAAAATCCTACAATCATGAAATTATTACCTTTTCTTCACTGGATTAACAGCAAAGATGTTACAATGTGACTTCTGATAATAAAGAGCAACATTCTTTACATTCAGTAACTAATGTTATTGTAATATGTTCATTATTTACTATAAAAAAAAAGCTTTTATCATTTAAAAACTCATCGTAGAAAAGCCAAGGGTTGTCCCTTATTTGCTATATACTATAGATTCTGGCTAATTCATAAACTTTGCTGCCTTTTTCTCCCTGCAACTGAGATGGGCCACTTGCCACACCAACAAGTTTAATTTCTTATCAGTTTACAAAACGAATCCTTCCTTTAGACCAGAAGCATTTAAGCTCCATCAACCACATGACCCAGAATCTTTTGTTAATAAAGTGAACTTTGGAATCCAACAAACTGTTATTGGAATGTCATCTTAGTCACTTCTGAGAGTTGGGACTGATGTAAACTATTTAATCTCTCTAAGCCTTGGTTTCCTCTTCCACAGAACAAGGACAAAATTATCTATGTTAGTGGGTTGTTGTGATGATTAAATATGAATATGTATGTAAAGCAGAGAATCACAGATGTAGAAGGAGCTCAATAAATATTAGTAGCTTTTGTTAGTTCTCTTTTCTTCTCTCATCTTTTCTCCTTTTTTGGCCAGTTGTTACTGGTTGGTGCTAATGTGATACATGCCCTTACCTAAAATGTTTCAATCAAGTGGCCATGTCTTTTTACAAATAGTTTTCAGGACCCTGGAGAGATCTCATGCGCAGTTTCTCACAAAATATATTACCATATTTTGCTGTCTATAATGCACTCGTGTGTGCAATGCACACCCATGTTTCTGGCCCAAACTTTCAGGGGAAAAATTCTTTCACTGTAATTTTTTAATTAAAATTTTTATTTGCTTACATATAGGTACTTTTTTGTATCATAAAGGAATTATAGCATATTTTGTATCATAAAGGAATTATAGCATATAACATATTATGGCATAAAAATTTTATGTAACAAATAATTATAAAACACAAGAACAGATACAAGGTACAAAAAATTTTATGTACCAGTAACAAATTTACGGTATTTATTATACACATCATAGAAAGCCAAATTCGTCATTGCAAGTTCATAGTAAGTTTAACAAAACCAAATTATCATATTCCAGGGTATTATTTTGCATACGGATATTATTACTATTGATTTCTGGAGTTATACTTTTAAGTCATAAGCATAAATAAGAGAGTTAAAAACATTTATATAAATACGGAATTAGTACTACCCACGTATAATAAGCCTCCTTATTTTTCCCTCACAAATTTGGGCAAAATACAGTAGTCCTGTTGTGCCAAGGGGGTAGCCCACTGATTAATTCAATAAATATATTTTGCAGTCCTATATAGACACTATGTTAAGTTCTGAAGAAACAGCATTCAACAAAACAGGCCCCATACTTGTGATCCTTATAATTCAATGGAAACATAGACATTAAACAAATAATTTGACTCTCTCACCACGCCTCCCCTCAAAGAGTCACAAATACTAACTGAATAGGTATGATAAACAAAAAGTTCAAAGTCCTAAGAGAGTAATCCTTACCAAATGTGGGGGTGGTTGTCAGGAATAACTTTACTGAGAGGTGACATTTTTGCTAAGATCTCAGGGATAAATAAGAGATAACCAAAGAGGATGATTGAAGAGCATTCCTGAAGCAGAATCATTTGAAGAATGTAAAAGCAAGTGTCCCTGGTGTGGAGTGATGAAGTAGTAGCACAGTGGGAGAGGAGGAGAAGTAAAGGTATTACACGTCATTCTAAGAATACACATAAATATAGAAGACTTGTAGATCTGGTCTATCAATTTTTTGACCTACTTTCTATTTTTAAATGTGTGTTAATTACAACATTTAGAATTCAGGATATTAAATTGTTGCTATCTCTTTAAAAATTATAACATATGGTCACACTGGGCCTGCATTTCCACATGAAGATAACAGATAATCACTTCACCAAGTAGATAAGGCATGAGATCTTTGTTTGCTATAGTCTCCATTGGCCAAGTTCACTCACATGCATCCCCAGAGGTCCTGTAACTTTGTAAGCCCCAGTATTGGTTTCTACCTTATCCCTCAAATCCAGCCTTGATTTTGTATCTACTATGGGGAGTTGAATTCTTGCCTTGCTTCTTGTGGTTGCATCTTGTTATCCAGCCTTTCTGGAATATTTTCCACGATAAGTGTCATTCTCCCACACGTCTAGCACAGGGATCTCTAAGCATGGCCAGTTTCCCAAGTTGCTATTTTCCACCCACCTATTGGGAGGTCCTGGCTATATTTATTTATTCTACCAGATGTTTCCTTTGGCCATAGTTGGCCAAAGGAAAGATACTCATTTGCCTCCCAGTGGATTTAAAGTTCAATAGCAGTTCAGTAGTATACCAATCCCAGCAAACAGGTATCACTACATCAGTCTCTTCCCATCTGTTTTTGTCATCTTTAATTCACTAGGCATTGAAGAGTCAGGTCTCAAATTATATTAAGTAGATAGATTTCAAGAAGCACTCTTCTAAAAACATAACCAAAACATATAGAGAAGACAAGTGTGTGATAAACGCTCAGGTATTTGGAACTCAACTATCCAGTTTCCTTAATTAATCAAAGTTTTCTTAGCACTTTACTTCTTATAGAAAGAAGTAAATTAAAGGGAATAAAGTTTTGAACACAAAGGTATATATTTCCAGAGGTAATCGTAGACTTCAGGGTAGTCTCCTTCACCTTTTACATTCATTTCTGAACTAATTTTCAGTGAGTATAAATATTCATGATGGAGACCACAGGAGGCAATGCTAGTCATCAAAGAAATGCACAGTTATAGTCAACGCATTCCTCACTTACTAAGAAAGGAAAACTGGCCTAGCGCCTTGTGCAGCCATGGCCTAATTTTTGATGAATACAATCAAATGCTGACTAGCATATTTTGCACAATTCTAATGTTAAAGTGAACCATAAAATTCACTTACCTAGGATAGCCCAACATTTCTAGAGAAGTAGAGATTTTATTAACATTGACTAGTTCCTATTAAAGAAGTTAAGAAGCAAGTAGATGTCATGTAAACAGCACAATTTCTGGGCATTTGTCAAAAAAAGATTGTCCAGAGGATTTCCCTTAGAGACTGGTTGGAATCACTTCCTGTCTGGCAGCAGCTCCAGTCTCCCTTGCTGTACTTGTTATCATCCTTCTCACAGCCCTTTTTCCTATTGGCCACTGTTAATGGCCCTTTTCCTAACAGCATCCTGCTAAGCCCAAACCCCCTCAGCGCTGTGTCCCCTGGCCATTGTGGTTCCAATCTGTATCACTGTAGTCTTTATCAATTTGCCCAGCAATCCTGAGGTAACCGTGCATTTCAGGATTCTGCTAACATTTGTCACTTGCTACAAAGAGCTTTAGGGAAAAAAAATAAATCATTCCAAATGGCATAACGGATGTTTTAGTCACTAAATTTCTTGGGAGTTTAAATTAAAATAAAAATGATATGCTTTGTACATGGATTTTCTTGTACTTAAGCCTTTAATGCCAGCTAAATAACAAAGGGGGCCATTAATGTAAAATTCAGCCTAAAGTCAATTGTATTACAAGCACTCTTAATGCTTGTACATTCTTAATGTAACAAGAAGTCTGAAAGGCACTTAACTGGATACAGCTGTATGCAAATTTGCGTTAAACTACTGAAGGTTAGAAACAGACATTATTTTAATCTTGAAAAATAAACCACTAAGTGTCTAGCATTTGGGTCTGTTAAGCTCATCTACTAATGATTCCCCCATTGAACCATAATAAAGTGTTTGAAAGTTGACCCAGCCTTTTGCACATGGTAAACAAAGAGACTAGAACTACATCAGGCTCTGCGGAAAACCAGCAAGAGGATTCTTGAATATATACATCCTCAAGCAGCTGTCATTCACCCCTGCTGTATCATATATTTTGAGATAATTAAACAAAAATACGTGACATTTATCTAAAACTCACAAATTTGCCTTTTGGGAGCATAGCACAATCCATATTCTGATTCAGAAAGCTATTATCCAATAAAACATGAATCAAGTTTTTAAAGATGAAAGAATAAAATAGTCACAAATAAAAATATGGGTGGATGTACAAAAAATTTGCCTCCTCAGTTATAAGTGTGGTCCCACAAGGAAGCACACAAAATATGATCATTATCGTTTCCAGGCATACTACATTTTGCTATCTGTAGTTCCCAAGTAGAAAGCTAAGGCCCACCTATATGCATCTATAAAAAAATGGTTTATTAAATCATGAGTTACATAGATAATTTTCTCAAATAAACTGAACAAAAGTCTCATTACTTATGAAACAGGAAGTAAGAAATGATCTGTTAGAATAAATGCATCATTCCTCAATGAATGTGTTTACTGTCCTTAAGCAAAATAACTGGCCTATCTTGAACATTTTTAAATGTTGTCAAGTTAAAGTTTATAATACCCTTCGCTGCTTTTTTGTAAACCTAACATATTTTGCACTGTAAACTCCCAAATAAACATACTTCAAAATTAAACATTGCTATTATAATACAATGCCCACTGTAATTATAGCCATTTTGTTAACTGTAAACTCAAAGAGATTTTAAAATAATTACTTTATGGATCTTATCTGGCTTGTTTTCTTGATTAATCCAAATAAAATCAAGTTATTTATCATTCATGGCCACCACCCCCCAAAAGAACAAGAATGAGAGAAAGAGAGAAAGAGAGAAGAAGAAGAAGAGAGAGAGAGAGAGAGAGAGAGAGAGAGAGAGAGAGAGAGAGAGAGAGAGAGAGAAGGAAGGAAAAGAGGAAAGGAGGGAGGGAGGAATGGAAGAGAAAGGAAGGGAAAAGAAGACAAGGGAAAAAGCATGCCTTTGTTTAACAAATATTTAATTATAGCATGCTACGTGGCAGGTGAAGTGCAAGGGATATACTGATAAACAAAAATAGACAAGATTGCTATCTTTGTGAAGTTCATAGACTAATTAAAAAGCCGGATATTAATTAAAGCTATAAAGGATATAAAATTACAATTTTGATACATGATACAAGAGTTTTCTACGAAAATTTAAAACAGGAAGTTAGATAAGGTGTCCTAAAGAAATGAAAGTAGAATTAAGATTTAACATTTGGTGGCGGGAGGAGGAGAAGGTTAAGGAGTGTTCCCTATAAAATAACATGTGCAAAGGCCCTATGGCTGGTTTAGAGATTAAGGTAAAGGCACTGAAACAAATGACAAGATGGCATGGAATTATGTTGCTAAATGATGCTAGAGATTTAAGTCAAAACTAGGTCACACAAGGTTTATGGACCTTCTTCAATGTCTTGGTCTCTGTACATTGAGATAAATCTGAATAATGGAAATCCATTGAAGATTATTTTCTTTTTAATTGAGGAAATACTGGTTTATAACATTATACAAATTTTAGGTATGCAACATTATAACTTGACATCTGTATATACTATATCAGACTCACCACCAAAAGTCTAGTTTCCATGCATCATCACACAATCGACCCCCTTTACCTGTTTTGTCCTCCATCCACCCCCTTTACCCTCTGGTAAGCAACAATCTGCTGTCTGCCTCTATGAGTGTGTTTTGGGGTTTTTTTGTTTGTTTGTTTTGTTTTTGTTTATATTCTACAAATGAGTGAAATCATATGGTATATGTCTTTTTCTGTCTGACTTATTTCAGACCTAGCATAATACCCTCAAGGTCCATCCATGTTGTTGCAAATGACAATATTTCTTTTTTGTTTTATGGCTGAGTAGTAGTCCATTTGTGTGTGTGTGTCTGTGTGTGTGTGTATGTGTCTGTGTGTGTGTGTGTGTGTATCACTTCTTCTTTATCCTTTCACCTGTTGATGGACAGTTAGGTTGTTTCCATATCTTGGCTATTGTAAATAATGCTGCAATGATATGTGTATATATCTTTCAAATTCATGTTTTTGTGTTTCTCGGATAAATACACAGAAGAGGGGTTGCTGGTTCATATGGTTATTCTAGTCTTAATTTTTTGAGGAACCTCTACACTGTTTTCCATAGTGGCTATACCAATTTACATTCTCACCAGCAGTGTAGGAAGGCTCCTTTTTCTCCACAGTCTCTACAACACTTGTTGTTTCTTGTCTTGTTGATAATAGCCATTCTAACAGGTGTGAGGTGATATGTCATTGTGGTTTTGATTTGCATTTCCTAACAATTAGTGATGGTCAACATCTTTACATGTGCCTGTTGGCCATTTGTCATGGAAGACTGTTTTAAGTAAAAATTTGACATCACCAGGTGTGCATTTCAAAACGATATCTCTAAGGTGGCTGGATGGCTCAGTTCGTTAGAGTATGAGCTCTTGACAACAAGGTTGCTGGTTCAATTCCCGCATGGGATAGTGGGCTGTGCCCCTTGCAACTAAGATTGAAAACAGCAAGTGGACTTGGAGCTGAGCTGCACCCTCCACAACTAGATTGAGGGACAACAACTTGACTTGGAGCTGATGGGCCCTGGAGAAACGCACTGTTCCCCAATGTTCCCCAATTAAAAATATATACAATGATACCTCGGTTTTCAAACATAATCCGTTCCGGAAAACCGTTTGAGTTCTGAAACATTCGAAAACTGAGGTGCGGTTTCCCATAGAAAGTAATGCAAAATGGATTCATCCATTCCAGACCTGTAAAATCAACCCCTAAAACTGCAAATTTAGCATGAATTTTACTATCTAATGGTACCATAGATCCATAAAATTTACGACGTTTGTAAACCGAAATGTTTGTCAACGGAGATGTTCCAAAACTACTGAGGTACCACTGTATTATATATATATATGTATGTATATATAAAAGATACTTCTAGCTGTAGTGGAGAAAACAGAATGAAAGAAGATAAGAGTAAATATACAAAGATCAGTTAGGAAATTTCAGGGGGTAAGAGGGAATAGTTTCTTGGAATAGTTTACTAGAAGTAAGAGGAAGAGAAGTGGATATATTAAAGAGATATATCAGAAGTGATATCAATAAGAATTAATGACAAATTGCATATGGAGTTGTTTCTGACAGGTATAGTTACACAAATGGTAGTACCATTCACTGAGCATGAGAAAACTAGGAGTAGATCAGGGAAGAAAAGAATGAGTTCTGTTTTGAACCTGTTGAATTTGAGGTGCCTTTTGCTACACTACATGATAAGTACATTTAAAAGTGTTAAATTGCACTTTATGAAGTTTTATATTAATAATAATGTTAATATCCCAATAAGTTTTTTATAAAATAAAAGGCAAAACCAATTTCAAATATGTTCAGCATCAAAAGATTTCCAACTAGAGTTATATATCTAGTCTAACTAGTGATCAAGTATGGCAATAGAATAGAAGCATTTTTACACGTGCAAATTCCCAAATATATTCATTCCTTTGGACCTTCTCTCAAGAAGCTAATGGAAAATGTGTTCTGCCAACATGTAAGTATGAATCAAAATGAGGTAATTATGAGATTCAGAAAGAGAAGACTTAAACACAGAGGAGAAGTTACTTATGGGAAGCATTTTACACAGCTTTTATACGGCATAAGAATACTTGGCTGTGTAAAAATATTAAAGGTACAAAGAAATTGAGCAAATAAAAAAAAAGTAAGACAACTATTAACTCCAGGGGAAAAGAGTTACATAATAAATATGTAATCATGGGATACTACTTGGTTTAAGACTGAACAATACTTACAGAGTAAAAATAATAAGGGAAACATGAAATTTTGATAAGTTGGAGGATGAGTATTAAGACAGCATTAGCCTCCAATGGCCAGATGACTGAGAACCCATCTTTCTGCAACTATTCAGAGCAATATCTGACAGAAACATACGCCTTCTTCTGTGTGATAAACATGGTCTGGCATGCTGAGAAACCATGAACCTAACTTTATTTCCCTAGGAGTCACGGGTACCCCCTTTCCTCCCTACTTCATCTTGGGTGGGTGATGGGTCGTGTCATTGAAGCTTGTTTTATCTACATTCTGTGAGAATCTTTACCTCTGTGTGTTCACTGAGGAAGGAAGTGTGACCCCCACTCTGACTTCACTGTGACTACATTACACAATTAAAGAAAATTTGTTGTTCCACAGACCAACGCAGAAGCCAATGAACTCTTTGCTGATCCTATAGGATTTACTGTTCGTTGTCCAACAGAACTGGAAAGAGTAGAAATGGACCAACTTTCACAGGAGGAAGTGGAGCAATATGAGAGAAAAGCAAATATATTAAAGGACCAAGAAGAAGTGTAACTTGAGGAAACAGATCTGATGTGAAGGATGCACCCCAAGAGACTAGAATGAAAGATCCTGTAAACAGACACTCTCAAAATCCTAACATCCTCTGACTATGCATGGGTTGGATTATACCACTGAAACCGAAAGAAAAGAAGTGGGCAAATACGTCATCTATACTTTTTGCATTTGTTCAGATAATTTGGTTGCTTGATATGCTCTTCCTTCCTCCATAATATGAAACCAATATCTGGATTTGAATACCCATTTTTCAGGTTTCCGGTTAAGTTCCACCTCTTCCAAGATACCTTCCATGTGATTTAGAGTTGTCACTGAGTTACCATCTGCCCTCATAACTTGAGCATTTCATTCTTTACTAATCACTCTATTATCTTAACATTTTCTTGCAAATATATTTTCTTGCAATTATATATGAGGGCCTTGCAATTATACATGAAGTTTAAATATATATATATATATATATATATATATATATATATATATATATATATATATATATATATATTATGTTTCTGCATTTCCCACAAATATTAATTAACACAAAGCTGAGTACCTTGAGGGCTCTGGGTAAACACTTAACAGTTTGATGTTAATACATGCACACAGCAACCTACTACATGCCTATGTATGTAACCTGTGTTCAATCCATTATAAAAGTCATCTGTCTGTATATCTATATATTGTCTTGAGAAATTTCTATTCTTTCTGATTATAATTTTTAAATTAATGTTTAAATTGTTAAACTTGCAGGGATTTTGTAAGTCAGTTTTCAAATACAGCCATTATTAAACACTAAATTGTTTTACATATAAATTATCTTAAATATTTAAAATTATCAAAATAAGTAACCTTAAAAAATAAAGGTAATAAATACTCAAAAGTCATCACTTCCTAGTTACTTACCACATTTTAGTAATATCTTGCTCTCCAGGTCATTTACATCTGTCACATCACTATGGTGGAAGTATATAATTGTGCACTACTGGGCATCCCTTCCCAACACTGCTCTAAGTACCTCACATTGGTAGCTTGAAATTTACCAAAGTTGGAGTGTTTGCACCATGAAATTTGGGGGGAAAAAAATGCCACAAAATAGGCCTTATTATTTTGTTGATTTGGATGTGTAGGCTCTTTAATGCAGATTAAACTTAAAAGTGTGTCATGTGTATAACCAAGACATTGTGGTAACACATAAAATCAAAGAAACATTCTTTCAGTATTTAAAAACTACTATCCTATTCAGCAAAGAAGTTACTGACATGATTGACTAACAAGTGAGTGCCAATATATTCTCCATTGGTTCATTTTCATCTTTCCATAAACAAAAATATCAACCAACATTCATGGAACTATATTTGTTCATCAGTTGCAATCATAGTGTGGCTACAGATAAGAGTTCAGCAAAAACTTAAGAAATCATTCTGTGGGGATCAATTGATTATATGGAATTTACAACAAAGAATATTGTATATTTTATTATTTTTAACTTGTACATCTGTAAAGTTTTGAATAATATATATGCATATATGTATATATACATAATTTGTATATAAAACAAAATTTTATCTTTATAATAATATATATGTATATATGTGCATGTGCATGTGTGTTTATATATATCCATAGATATATAGATATATAGATATAAATTTTTGGTATAAAACTTACAAATTTTAAGTTTATATTTATATATATATATGTGTGTGTGTGTGTGTGTGTGTGTGTGTGTGCATTTTTTCATGGAGCAAATTGTTATCTATTTGCCAGCACAGCACTGTCTAAAATAACTGTTTACAGTGAAAATTTCCAGGCCTCATTCCCTCAGCTTCTAAATCAGTGGCTGTGGGGTGAAGCCCAGCAATCTCTCTTTGAAACACCTACTTTTTCTCTACAGTGGATGCCTTAGATTTGATTAAGGAAGAAGAGAAAAATAAACAAAATGAAATCCCTTGTCTGAGTTGAGAAGAGTTCTAGATACCAGCAGATGCTTCCTTTAAGAAGAAACCTACAGATAAAAGGACCACATTCTCTTTTTGAGGAGGAAAAATGACCTATATTCATGATTTTGTCTTAGGTATTTTTACAAAGCAAATCTGTTTTGTAAATTAAAACTAAAATTTTTTTCTTCAAAAAAATACTTATTCCTCCTATTATACATTTAACACTGTCACTCTAGTCAAAAACCAGAGTGGAAATGAGAAACTATTTCAGAATTATCTATGAAATACGGATGTCAATTATAGCTTTTCTAATTCTAGAAAACTAATGCTATTGAAAATTGCATTAGGTGAAGATTTAGCTCATAGAATGCTGCACTGAAGTGTTCTCCATTCAGAATACCAAGCTGTAACTTGCACCAATAAAATCTATAAATTCTATCTTTCTAATCACCCCCTTTAATATTTTAATAATATATCCACCTCACAATAGACAAATAGTTTGAAACTTTTTCTCCTAGTTTCATGATGTGATGTCCCTGTGTTACAACCATCTACATGACTTTATCCATAGATATGGGTTTGATATTCCAGAATTGTACACATGAAACATGTGTAACTTTACTAATAACTGTCACCTCACTAAACTTTAATGGAAAAAAAAAAGAAAACAGTTCTAAATCAACCATCTAGTTATTTCTGATGAGAAGCCGTCAGACATCCAGTTACTGATTCTATTCAATTCTGTTAATAACTTTTAATATGTTCACATAAAATCTGTTGGGATTTTACGTTCTTATTTTGCAACAGCTCCCTGCATATAAACATTAAGAGAGGAATAGTGAGCCTGCCCAGGAAGGTCAGCTGAAACATTAAAAAGGATCAAGGAAAGTATTCACATAGCTATCAGAATTCTTTCAAAGAGAAGTACAGTAAGTCATTATTTGAGTGAACTCAAACCTATTTCCTCACCTCCCTTCAAATAAAAAAGCACACACTATCCCTCCGTAGCCTATGCTGTACATTCACAGCCCCCACGCGTTGCACATGGGAACCTAAGTTATTTAGATGGACTATAATCTACGGCCTTGTTATAATTAGCTGTAGTTAGCTTTAAAAGGCCACCTTTTCATATTTTGTACCATATTTAAAGGTTAAAAGAAAATTTCTATATCAATTGCAAGAGAGAAATTAGTGATTCCAGACAACATTAAGCAGATCCCATTTTCTAGACATCCTCACTTCTGGGAGCCTGTGGAAATCAAAATATGATGAATCTTCACATAATAGAGCCAAGCAGTTTCATCACTTTATCTGTCCTTAAATATCTAATTCAAAAGTAACCAGCTATATTCACAGCAGGGCTTACAAGATAAATTAATTCAAAACCCTTAGCAACCTTACAATAACTAGAATCAGACTTTCCTTGTCAGGAGCTTAACTCTGGTAAAATTTTAAATTAAAAAATGTCTTTTTGAAAGTTTTGAAATTATATACCCAATTCATTTGTGACATGAGACAATTTAAGTTTTTGTCTCTTTAATATGCAAATTAAATAACCAAAGGAAAAATTTTCAAAATATTTTGTCTGAATGTCTTAAAAGTTGAAGAATCTTGCTTAAAATGAAAAGCCCTGGGTTTTCCACTTGTGACAAGTGGTTAGTATCTTGGTCATAAGATTAATGTACTTCTCATCATTAAATATTTAACATAATAAAAATAATTATCCCTGTATTTATTTAATTACAAATTCTTTAACACACAAATAAGCACACAGAAAAAGAAGTATGGCTAAATGACTATTTGGAGTTTGAAGTTACACATATTTAGAAGGCAGGAGTGTTTTCTTTGTCCTAGAAATTGATTGGTCACTCACTTCCCTGATACTAATTACTTATAAAGAAAAAAATCATCAAAAAAAATTGCTAATATTAACTTTCCTTTGATTTTATTCTATTTGCTAAGAAAAAGAGGACTTGGAAATGTATGCACACAGAAAGCTCATCATATAATTAATAAAAAGACAATTTCTGAATGCACATAATCATGATGTTATATTTTTCACCTGATAAGAGATGAAAGATTTTTCAGCTCATTGTTTGTCTTAATGTTCAGGATGTATTTTTAGAAATATGTGTAAAATATTTTTTGGATCAAATGAAGGTGTCTCTCCTATTCTTACTAGTGCCAAGCCTATGATTTACACACAGTTTAATTATTCAGATGTTTATTATGTTCTACATAATGAAATTTGGACCCTCATATTTTCTTCCTACATGCTCGATGCAGGCTGCAATTATAGCCACAGATATCTGTTTATTTGATGAATTTTGCTTCTTCTGCATAGTTTGATAAATATGGAAATAAGTCAAAACCTACTTTATATACAGTAATTAAAGTGAAAAATCTAGTCATGATGCAAATCCTTAATTGGACTCCAGGAGAGATATGCAGAATTTCTCTTTAATAATATGGGATGACTGGGGACAGAAAAACAAAGCACACTAAAATATGGTTTAGAAGCACAATTAATCACAAAACAGAAAACAACCAATTTAGCATAGCTCATTCAGTGACTCTCATGGCTCAGGTAATGTTCTTTTAATCATCTGGCTCTAATATTAAGGTTGTGTCATGTGCATCTGAAATAAAATACAATATATATGCTGATCTTCAGTGTGAAACGTGTTCTTTGGTCTAATTTGTAAACAGAGCCTTTTCATAATAAAATACTTGGACTACTTAATGACATGTAAGTGAATGATCAAAGCAGTACAAAATGGTTTTAACTGCATTCTTTAAATATATTAATTCTTTAGAAATAAATAAACAAACAAACAAATAAATAAAACTTCAGAGCTCATGGTAATTTGTTAGTTCTTGTATAGATTTTGTTTGGTCATAATAAAATAGAAACAATTAACCAAGATACGTTTTAGCCTTATGACAATACAAAGGATATACTTGTTAAGCAAAATTAAATTAATGCACCCTGAGATGGTACAGATGTGGCTGGAAAACAAATCATAAAAACATCTAAGTAATCTAACACCATAAGTATTTGTTTTCATGTGCAATACAAGCATTTCTCTAACCAGCTAAAAATTAGCTATTGCTGTCCCCTAATTTGATTGTAAAAGTATTATTCTCCATATAGGGTTTTGTAATATCTCATAGAGGGAATAATTATATGAGTAGGCTTAACCAGAAGAAAGAAATCTGGATTTATTGTGCTACTTTGTTTAAATAGAAATCCCATTAGTCTCTTCTGTAGAAAAGGTCTCTGCCACATGTTAAGCAAACAAGAGTAGTGAATTAGAATTTGGATATAGTCCCTCTCCAAAGTTATCCTGAACTGCTTAAGTAAACCAAAAATGCCCATCTGTTTGTATCCTGAGAGGAACCAAAAAAGAGGTGTATGCCTCCATGGCTCATAGACACTCAATGACATTAGTACAAGGATCGTTTTTCTGTGCCCCAGATGTGTCTATCAGGAGAGACCATGATTGCAGCCTCCATGCTGAGAGCAGCTGAAATCAGAGAGGTTTGATGTCCAGTGTTCAAATCATTGCAAAATTCCTTCTACCTCAGGACACCTACCTTCCCAAACAGATGAAAGGAACAAAAGACAACCCAGTTTAGATGGAGACTTCTCCTCGTGTCCCAAAATGACCTGACATCTCTACGAGGCACCTGCCATAAGACTTAAAGGTTCAGAGAGACTGCCCTTTGATGTCTTTTAATGACAGCCGGCCAGTCTTTGATGTCCTCTTATGGCACTCAACGTTTTTAGTTTGCAAACTGAAGCAGAGTATAATAGCAAACAATTTCTATACATTCTCACGGTAATATTGTTGTTGCTCACCTCTAGAACACATATTTACAACCAAGAAAGTGGAAAATGTAGTTTGCTTTGATATGTAGAAAACACATGAGTGACTTTAATTGTAATTGACCTGATATTATAAACATCCAAACTTAGAGTAGAAAATGGATTTTTGTGTAAATTTCACACTGCCCAGTATATTTTTCCTATATAATAACAATGACAATAATAACAATAATAATATCCTAACCCTTTCAGATAAATACAGCAGATTTAGAAGTAAATGTGTGATATTTAACTACTACATACTCAATAACTTTCAGAAATATTTAAAAGATAGAAATGTGTTTTCTTATTTACTGAATCTTTGCTTCTCCACTTTCCACTATAATTAGAGATTTACCTTTGGCTAAAAAAAGTATTTCTATTGTTTTCTCTTTTAATTTCCCATATTCCAATGTCAAATGTTCCTAATCTCAAATTCTGGAAATATTAATTGCAGAATAAAGGCAATCAATCCTTCTTCACACCATTAGACAAATTAATGATTTATTCTTTTCTGCAGTTCAAATTAAATGTGATCCCATACCTGGACTTTTCCTATGGTGATCACAAGAAAAGGCAATGAAATGATGTTTCTCAGTAGCCCTGGAAGGCAAATTTCTAGTTGCCTTCGATGCTTTTGGATTACCTCCGTCCATTTTATTTTGTCAGGTAAAAACAGAACTGCCATCTATTGGAAAATTGTACCTGCATTTTGTAGGGAGTAATCAAATAATACATGGTAATGACTTGGTGATTAGTCTTTTAATTCATTTGCTATTTCAAACCAAAATTACTTTTTGGTTTCATAGTGTATAAATTGCTTCAGTACTAATAAAGTCAAGCATAGGTTTTGTTTTAAACTGTGTCATATAGAATTGTCTTTATATTCCATAATAGTTGAACTATGATCGAATTACATAATGTGGTAGCTCTTTATTATCAAGATTAAATCATCTTCCATAAAACTAAAAAAAATGTATTCCTGAACGTTTTAGCCTACAGTGCTCTATCCCTATAGAGCAACATTTATTTCGGAGACTATTACTCATACAAACATTAATAGATTTACAGTTTACCAGCAGCTTCTTTTTTCTATAACAAAAATCCTTAAAGTTTCTCTCTGTCTACCAGAGTGGTTGTGTTATTAACCATACAATAATTCTTTCTTAAGTGCTGATATGGTGCACAGACCTATGCTAGTTGTATTATTTTAAACTTTTTAAAGGGTAAAATTACACTTTCCTTTTAAAAGTTCAACAGATTATTGTCATTATTGCCCCAAAATGGGGTGGCGGGGGTGGGAGGGAACAAGGGGAGGGTAATAGTAATGAGGGAGGTAGAGGAAGGGTGGGAGGGAGGGAGAGAAAGAGGGAGGAAATTACTAAAACAATGTTTCCTGGTGTCTGGAATATAATACTGACACTGCAATGTAGAAACAACTTCAGCCTTCTCATTGGGAAGACGTAGGCTTACTTGCACATGTTTTGATCCTGTGAAGCCTCAAAAAATGCCTAAAACTTGTTATTTCTCTCTAAATAATTTATAAAAAGATCAACATACCAGGCATCTTAAATTCTAAATGTGTTATTTTTAAGAAAAAAAAAGTAGGTTAAATATTTATCTAATATCCCTTTATCATTAAAATACCTTAGAGCTTTTAAATATCTGAAAGGGAATATATAAAACTATATAACATACGCTAAACATATAAAACTATAACTAGCATTTTTTTTCTTTTTTTATTAGTTTCATATAACTCGCTTATAGTTCAACATGTTCCATGTCAATTATAACCAACAAAACAGCTTTTACCCCTATAACAGGTTACAAATGCATATGAGAATGCCAAGCTTTAAACAACAGATAAACACACACACCATAAAGTATGACAACAGAAGACTCTCACAATAAAAAGTAGTATTGTTCTCTGAAGGCATGTGTTTACAAAGGCAAAACAAAAGGCTTTCACTTTCTCCCCCACCATCCCCACCACCACAATTTAGGTAATTAGGAAGAAATCTATTCATCGTTTCATAAATTTCAAAAGCTATGTTTTGAGCAAAACTCAAAACTCCTTTGTCACTTCTCTTCAAAACATTTCAAATTTTGAAAGTGAAGTCTAATTCATATAGTACCAAAAACCTTTCAATATTTCTATTTTTCTCTATTTTATCATATGAACATCTAAATTAAAGAAAAAAAAAACGATTCACTTGCTCATCATAGGATTACAATTCTACTGTGAGCAATAGTTTCCTTTTGTTGAAAGTGGAAATATCTGTTAAGAATCCTGAACCTTATGCAGGCCATTTTGCGAAATGTTTACTATCCAAGTATAATAATCAAGGTGGTATACCACACACCTCAGAAAATATGGATTCTATAGTTTGGGTGATGCATCAGTTCAAGCCACGTAATTTCAATCCTTATTTCAGGAAAGAAAACATATTTCACAGCCTAAAGATGTCATTATAAAATATGTTGATGTGAAACTAAATTAAGTTTCTTATTTCTTCAGGATATAATATACATATTATAATATGAGTGATTAAAATGTCTTCCTCTAGGCCTACCACCCAACAAGCAGATATGCCGCTTATAGTCATAAATCTGCTCTTAAGAGAACAATAATAAAACTAGTAACCCTTCCATGGCACTTGCTGTGTGCCAAATACTGTGCTAGGAGCATAAGACACTCATTTCATCGTCACTCTTTCTTACACAACTCATTTCAACTTTGGGCAATAGGTGAAATCATTACCCATATATCACAGAGGAGGCAACTGAGGCACAGAGAGATTAAGTACCTTACCCTAGGTCACACAATCAGTAAGCAAAAGTGACATTCAGACAGTGCTTATTTGGCTTCGTGAGTCAGAAAAATGGACAGAAGCATCTAAGTCGCCTTGCAGGCAACTAGACTTTTCCAGCTTCCATCTCTTAAGGAAGGGAAACAGACCTTGCCATGAAAGAAAGGAAGAAAGTCAGAAAGAGGTGGCCAGTGAAATCAGAGGGGCAGCTGACCTTCTAGGCAGCCAGATAGCCTGAGAATTATCCTTTTTAAAAAGAAATGATGGGGCGGCCGGTTAGCTCAGTTGGTTAGAGCTCAGTGCTGTTAACAACAAGATTGCCAGTTCGATCCCCTCATGGGCCACTGTGAGCTGCACCCTCCACAACTAGATTGAAACAACTACTTGACTTGGAGCTGATGGGTCCTGGAAAAACACACTTAAAATAAATAAAAGTTTAAAAAAAAAAAAAGGAAATGATTCTAGAGCTTAGAATCCCACCCCACCCCCATGATGTAAGAATCCCCCTTCTCCAACTATGGGATGATTCTATGAGGGAAGAGTGGGTATCTGCCATGGGTCACCAAGCAGAGGTGAACCCTGAAATATTGGCCCAACTCGGTGTGCAGCCCTAGGTGAAGTGTGGGACAGAAGAAGCTAGAGCAGCATAGTGAAATGCCAAGAGAGAGACTTGCATGAGAGAGGCACTCTATAAGGGTAACAAAGCCATTCCACAAGGGAAAGGAGAGGCAAACCAACTTGTGGGGATTTGCACTGAAAGTTACAAAACCTCAGTCATTGAACATTAATCTGACAAATGAGAGACAAGAAAACCCAAGTTCAAAACCACAGAAGTGCATGTTCAGGCCAAGGGAACTGAAGAGATATGGAACAACGGATGGGGAGAGTAAGGCCACCACTTACCATCACACACTCCCCATGTGACAGCAGGTAATGTGGTCAGAGAAATGGTTGCCCTAGCACTGTCTATAATTAATTGCCATGTTTGATTTCTTATTTAGTAAATGGAGTTAAGAGTTTTTCCACAGAGTCCTTAGAGTGTTCTCTAGACAATCCGTTTTTAATTACAAGTTTAAGAACCTTAATAAGGAGTTTGTAATGTTCAAATAGGTAAATTTGGATTGGATAAAATTAGCTGAATCCTAACAAGACACTGGTCACTGGACAGATGCGTAGACAGAGATGATCTAGTTTGCCTATTTCTCACAGACCAATGGACAACGGTGAAAGAGACCAAGCAGTGCCAAGATGCTTGGTGCTTCATAGCCCCATAGAGTAAGTTACCAAGTTCATTCTTTCAGTTTATTCTCCACTGTGCTTCAGAGTACCTGGTATGTGCTATAAGCTACAGGCATAATAGGGTCAGGACGCTAATTTCAATTAAGTAAATAATTTGTGCAAATTGAGATAGTATTATTGTTTGAGCTTAGATTCCTTTGAGCATTTCCCTTTTCCCATCTTCATCCTGTTTATCTTTTTTCTTCTTCAGTTTTTCCTTCATCAGGTCCTTTTTGTTTTTCTCACCCCTAAGGAACTCTCTCCTCTTGATGTGGTTCACATCAGCCTGGTAACCTCTCTCCCTGCTCACCTATGTCAGTCAAAATCCAGTTTTCCACCCCATAATCTAAAATTGAGTGATGCTATACAGTCCTGCAGAGTAAAATATATGTCCTTCTCTCTTTCCTCTTCTGGAACTCCATTAACCTACTTTGTGTTTTATAATGTTTACTTTCAAAAGCTCTAAACATGTAAAAGGAGAAGATATCAGTTTTTCTTTCCAGTTCAAATGTACACATAGAGGCATTTAGTATATACCCTGGATGGAAGTTAGTGAATTTGAAAATCTACTGGAATCCTATCCAATTAGCATAAGATATTACACAGCAAAGCATCTCTCCTACTATACAAATCCTTCTATTTTAGAACATGCTGATAGAAATTAATACAAATAAAAGGTATCATCTCTCAAATTCACTGTATTTGCATTCCACTCTCATGTAGTCCTCATTATCTTCTTTTAGTTGATGCCTGGAGCCCTGTATTCATTTTTCCAATTTTCAGGAAGGAATTTTTATTTCTTTCAATTACATATGTTTGCAATATTTCAGTTGTCCCTAACTTTTTTCCTAGAAGGGCCAAAAGTCATCGTTTTGTAATGTTGTTTTTGCCACAATCAACATTACAGCTATTGTCCTTTGTCTAAATTGTTCTTCATTATCCCCTACGTCTTTGTTAGAGGTGGTTGTCTTTCTGCATTCTATTTTCCTAGCACTGCACCACTATTCTCTTGAATATCTAATGTGTTGATATTATTTTCTGAGACTCATTATTTCTAGCACTCTACCCAGAGTAAACAACGTATATTTTATGATTGACTAAATTGCTTTAAAACTATATTTAGGAAAGTTTGAATAATTAGATGACTCTAATGCATGACTCTGAATTTCTTTTTTGATTGACCAAGGCAAATCAGCATAAATACAAAAACTGTACAAACATTAGTGGAAAATAATTATTTCAAAGTCTGTGTGTTTCAAATTCTAAAAAAAATGTTGAAATATACGTTTTAGATGCAAAAACCAAATGTCATGATTTATCCTACTTAGAAAAATATCATATTTTAAACATAAAATTTGGAGAATTTAGATTTCTTATGAAGTGAATCTCAAATTCCCATTGTCTTCATTATTCTATTTTGTTCCACTGCTTTCAGAGAAGAAATAGTCAAGCCAGAAGGGGATTTAGTTATTCCTTATGGATTTTTTTCCCTAGCGAGGTCAGAAAAAAAAAAAAAAGGAAGACATTTTAGGAATTAAACTCGGTATAAAATATACCATGTGAATAATGAAATCATCAATAAACGTATCAAGCAGATCTGATACTCCTTTTGTATGTTCAACTATAAAAATACTAGATGCAATGTCTGGTCACCATAAAACATTTAAGTGACTTCTGCCCATTTTTAGAAGTAAAAATGAGTTGAAAGGAGAAATTGTCATCATGAATAAGAGAAATTTTATACAAGGTGATTTGTAATTATCTAACCTGGAACCAAGACAAAAATCTTAAGTTTAACACTATAGTCTTGTTGAAAAAGTTCATTGGAATTTATACCATGAATGAAATAGTATTGGTTAATGTATAATTTTAATGTCATACTAAAAATTAAACTACAGATTGTATCCAAGAGGAAGCCCTATGCAAAGAATTATTTTCAGCTATACCCACAAGGATTACAAAAAAAAGATGGTGCTCAATCTGATTTTACTAAATGCGTATTTTTTCTGCTCCAGCTCCCAAAAGATGACAGCCAGGAGCTTACAGCAGCCTCAGGTGTGCTCTTTGAATTACGGCAAAATGTATACTTCCAACACACCCAGACCACAGTCTCCAAACAAAAACCTGAAGGCAATTACAGTCTAACTGCAATAAATTAAAAAGTGGTGAGGAGAGAGGGTGAGAAATCCTTATTACAAAATCTAGCTTCTCTCAGAGGCCGCATCTCAACCACAGCTTGGCTCTGAAAACTGTAGATATTATTAGAATGAATGTGTTGACTCCCATAGCAAACATGTTTCACTGAGAAATATTAGTTTTTTTTTTACTTAAAGTTTGTGTTTGACAAATACCATGATATTTGTCTCAGCGTACTGATGCTTATTTATTTGGGGGAGGAGGCACTGAAACACTGTTAGTTAGATATTGTAATGTGTAATATTTTAAATACTCAGCTAATGTTAGAAGTAATTAAGATAGCTCCCTGTCTCTAGAGGAGATTTCAGAGAAACACTCTTTCTAGGCAAGCGGAAGAGGCAGAAATCTGTTTTGAACAGGGATTGTTAGGTGTTCTGAATGCAGAAAGGTCACCCTCCTGCTGTTTAAAACTGCATCAACTGGAAAACCTGGGAAAGAAGTTGCCAATTGCTACCCAAAGTAGTCAGCCTACTGGTGAAAGGCTGGCTACAAGCCAAAAACTTTTAAAGTCACATATACCCAATTTTCAGTGATACTGCGGGGGTTGGGGGGAGTTATTATTATTATTGTTGTTGTTATTATTGCAAGCCTAACATATAAATAATTATGAGAACCATATCTATGAACTCCAGATACAGCATTCCTGGCATTGGAAATAACTGTAACTACAATCTCTTACTTCCATCTTTAAAATTCAGATTCTTGGAGTAGTTGCCACACCCCATGACTAGGTTTACATAGTGAGAAATAAAATGTAAACTGAAAGCAGTCAATGAGAGGAAGATGCACTTTCAGATTTTGTTTTAACATGCCTGTGGATGAATTTTTATTTTTATATTATTTTAAATGAAGACTTCACAAGAATACTTTTTCCATTTCTTTTTACTTCATGCGAAATGATAGTAAACCACGATGTGTAAATGACATCTCTATAGCTCTTAAATATGTCTCTATATAAAATGACGTTGCTATGGCTTAATGAATTTTGTTTAAAGCATTAACAAGCTATTTAACACAGACTGGAGTATAAATGAAGACTTGCTTTGAAACAGTTAAAAACCAAGCATACATGTTTGTCTGTAGGGCTTTAAATTAATAAATACACAAATTCATACATTATCTTTCTGCATCAGGGATGCTCAAAAGGTGAATGAATTTGAAGAGTTTAGAAAAGGATGGGAAAGAAGTAAGACTAGTGATGGCATGAGGAAAACCCAAAAGGGTTATTAATAGTTCACTCCCACTATAGGGAGATGAAATTGACGTGGAGGAGAATTCTCAATAGAAGTGAGAAATAAAAAATCAGAGGGTAGTAAAGACTTTCTTTACTACTATTCCCTATGATCAGAAAATATTGCCCATGCCACCTAAGATACAATAAGATACATTTGGCAAAAATTCACAAAACATTTCATTTTACAGGTGTCAGTCTGATCTACATTCTCTCAAAAGTAATTTTTTTTAAGAAAGAGTTCAACTTTGTGATTACCCTTTATTTATGTTATTTTAATTCGCCATTTCCCCCCAAATGTATATTTTTTTTTGCCAGACATACTAAATCTCTTTTGCAGACTTATTAAATCTCTTTCGTGCTAATGTACTCACTTCCTACAATTTGCACTACATTACTCCAAATTTGTCCTCACTCTGCAGAAGTGCTTCATGAAGACTCTCATTGTTTGCCAAGAAATTAACTCTCAAGAACAGGCAGAGGTTCCTATACAAGTGCTAATGAGCACTTGGCTCCCACACACAGCAATCTCCCCACTGCAGCTCCCACACAACAGTGTTAATAAGTATTTAACACCTCTAGGGATGCCTCCTGGGTTGAGGACAAAGCCCCCAAGGAGGATGTCTAATCCTCAGCCCCAGTGGTTCTCAAACTCTGGCATGTTTGGCAGATTTCAGAATCACCCGGGGAGTGCCTAAAATATGGATATCAGGCAGGGCCCCTTTACCAAAGATCCTGATGCTGTGGAGCTGAGGTGAGTCCCAGGAATCTGCATTCTTATGAATCCATCCCCACCTGTAATTCGAATGCAGTTAGTTCGTGGATACAGTTCCCCTGGTGACCATCCCAGTTTCTGCTTGCTGTCCCGACAGGACTACTAACAGGACCCTCTTTAATTGTCAAAGTATCCTTGTTTGGACAGAGTATATAGTCACTAACATTGGACCCAACATCATAGTCACGCATGTATGTTACATTTTGAGCACCCCTATTCTAGACTGCTGTTAAGGACAGGAAGTGGTTTTTCCTGATTTCTAAATCACTTTAGACTCCATCGCAATTATGCCCATTCATTGGACAACTATTTTTGCATACTTACTATCTGCCAGATGTTGATCTAGGCCCTGGGACACAGTCGCAAACAAAGCATGTAGCTTATATTCTGTACAAGTGGGTGGAGTCAGATAATGATCAGAGAAGCAATGCATACACAAAGATAATGTCAGATAGAAAACACTGGGACAAAACTGAGACAGAAACTGACCTGAAGAATACCTGTGGTGGGGAGCAAAAGGGACAGGGTGGTCAGGCAAAGCCTGGCTGAAGAAGTGACTTCAAGGGCAAAGAACTTCAAGCAAAAGAAATAACATAAGAAACAGAGAGGGGGCCTGCCCAGTGGCTCAGGCGGTTGGAGCTCTGTGCTCCTAACATTGAAGGCTGCTGGTTCGATTCCCAGAAGGGCCAGTGGGTTCTCAACCACAAGATTGCTGGTTTGATTCTTCGACTCCCGCATGGGATGGTAGGCTCTCTCCCCTGCAACTAAGATTGAACACGGCACCTTGAGCTGAGCTGCCGCTGAGCTGCCGCTGAGCTGCTGGATGGCTCAGTTGGATGGAGTGCGTCCTCTCAACCACAAGGTTGCCAATTGGACTATGCAAGGGATGGTGGGCTGCGCCCCCTGCAACTGACAACAGCAACTGGACCTGGAGCTGAGCTGCGCCCTCCACAACTAAGACTGAAAGGACAACAACTTGACTTGGAAAAAATCCTGGAAGTACACACTGTTCCCACCCAATAAAGTCCTGTTCCCCTTCCCCAATAAAAAAATATTTTTAGAAAAAATTTTTTAATTGAAAAAAAAAAAAAAGAAACAGAGAGCCTGCACATAAGAAACATAACACAAGTCAATGTGGCTGATGGGTAGAATGGGATAAAATGAGGCCAGAAAAATCATAATCATAATGATGATACGAGCGAGCTAGAGTTGTTAACCCTTTCTATACGTTGATTCATTTCATATTGACGGTAACCCTATGAAAGAAATTCTATTCTTCCCATTTTATGAGAAAACAGCAACCTTGTGATTTAAGCAATTTCACCAAAGACCCACAGGTAGCAAGTGATGAAGTTAGGATTCAAAGCCAAGCTATCTGGTTCCAAAGTCCGTGCTTTCAAAGCATCTCTCCATGATGATGATGATGATAATAATAGTAACAGTGAAAATAATAATAATAACAGTGGTTAACCTTAAATGAGTGCTTATTATTATACTTTTATATTTAAATTATACTTTAGTTATAATTTCATCTCATCCTTACAAAGACCTTTGGAGATAGTACTATTTTCTCTGTTTTACTTATGAGAAAAACTGAGGCAAGAAGAGGGCCTTATAACTTGCACATGGTCACAAGTGTTAGAGCCAAAATAAATGACAAAGAGCCTTGCAAACCATGAAAGGTCATAATGACTTAGATAACTTCAGCCGTTTTCTATGCACATTTTTACTCTTAAAATAAAGAACCCAAATGAGTTTTCAGTAATTTTCCTGTTTTTAATACACCTTTAAAGTAGACTTGCTTTGGAATCTCTTGCAAACTACTCAAGATTCCTTTTTGCAACATCTAAATTATTCTCTGCTCCTGAACTATCACACCTCATGGGCTTCCCTAGTCTTCCTTGGCACAATTCCATGTTTCTATGCGCTGCTTTCTAACTCTGTCCTTTCGCTTTCATTTTGTCACTTAACTATGCGTGGTCTGCGTTGCTACCTTTTCATTTGCAAAGACCAGATCTTTATGATAACATGGATTAAATTAAACATTTATTGACACCCTGCCCTCTGCATAGGGTATAAGAAGCCCATTCTTAAGTCTCTAGGTACAGAGCCACGGAAACGAACGCAGCTGTGTGTCCCTGACACAAAGCATGATGCAAGAAGTGCTCTGGGTTTCTGTGAATTCCCTGAATCCACAAACCTCATTTCCATCTCCCACACCAACATCACAAAGCACACTGTTTTCTCAAAAGAAAAACAATATTAGGTGATTGGTCTATATTTGCTTTTCCCTTTAAAGTTGTGCTTAAAATTCTTCAAAAATGAACATTACCTGCATAAAATGTCGGGGCTGAGAGAAGCACAGGAGTAAAGCCTCCCACCCTTGAAGAAAGTGCTCTAGGAATGGTTGGAAAGCAAAGTAAATAGAGTGGGTCCCTGTGTGCCAATTCCAGAATTTTTTCAGACCTGATGATTTTCTAAAGATACTTGCCCATAAAATATATCCGATTATGCATTAGCTTCCTCATTATTGTTTCACAAATAATAATAAATCTGAAGCACAGAGAGGTTGTAGGACTTGCTCAATGTTGCACAAATCAAATAATACTAGAAATAATCCAAGAGTGGAATAGATGAGCAGCATATCTTCATAAGACAAAGAGGCGGAAATCTGTCCATCTGTACACACAAACATAGGAAGACATACACTCAGAGAAAATTCCCCAAAACAAAGCAGAAACAGACCATACTTGATTTAATCAAAATCTAGCAATTCACCATTAAATTTAAAAAAAAATCTATCAAGTGTGCTGGAGAAATCATCCAGCTTTAAATTTTCAAAAACCATTAGTTGTCAAATTAGATGGAAGATGAAAGAAAAAATTGCCTTTTACTGAGACCTACTGCTAAATTTGGTCAATTTTGTTGTTTATCAGTGGATACAGTCCTTCCACTTACCATTTGACAAATCTGAAGGGAAAAAAAAACTCTCTGCAATCAGGTGAAGTAGGTTATTAATGGTTCTGAACAGATACACAGGATTGCCTCATCCTGAGGCAATTAAGGCTGGGAAGAAAGTGTGTTTAAAATCTCTGAGGTCTATCATAGAACAGGTGGTCTTCCTACAATTGGCATTGTTTATATAATTCTGAATTGCTCAGTATATTTCTGCTTTTATTAAATCACTCATGAATTCAGAGGTCTTCCGTTTTTTTAAAAACGCTAGCTCAACAGAAAAATCACCCAAAGAAAGCTGGAGATTTTACAAAGGGAAAATAGAAGCAAACAAATAATTAGTTCAACACTTCACACTATCAAGCTTGGAAGAAAATTGAGACAAACTATTGAAAATGAAAACGTAAATCAAATAAAAGCGAAACTTGCAGGTGCCTTTGCAAGTTGAATCCCCACATGCTTTGACCCTGGCAACTCAGTTTCACGTCACTTGCCTGTCAAAATTACAAAGCAAAACACTTGTAAATCACAGGTACCAAAAAGTTCTTGGGATGGAAAACTTACTGTCTCACACATACAAAACCACAAATAAACAGAATGCAGTTCAATGCCCAAGTTTCTGTTTTATGTTATTTCCTCCAGGAATCTCTCCTCCACCATCTTCCCACCACTCACATACACACTAGCACAAGATTCAATCTGGTGGTTTTAAGTGATCTCTCAAAGTGTCCTGCGCATCCCCTATCCTAGCAGACATCACACATTATTGCCGTTGCTGGTACAATTTGCTGTCCTTCCTCATATCGAAGTATATTCAGCCTCAAGTAATGGAATACCAAATAAAATGACTTAAACAACAAGGATATTCATTATCTCCTTAACATGAAGGTGGGAGATGGGGTGGATCTTCCTACATGAAGATCCATGTAGGATGACCTTTAATAATATAGTCATCAAAGGACAAACTTCTTTGGATGACCTTTGATAACGTGGTCATCAAAGGACAAACTTCTTTCTTTCCTTCCTCTTTTTTATCCACAGCTAATCAACTACTCCCCTCATGGTCCCGTCTTGCCAGACAGACCTAGTGTGAAACACTGGTTGAGTCAAATATATACTGAATGGATAACCTTGCATCCCAGTTTGTCTTGGAGAATTCCTCTTTGCACCCATTGTTCAGGCATAATTATTCCTAGTACCCCTCCCCACTTTCAGGCTCAAAAGTGTCTCCGTCTGAATGAGAAATTAAATGGTCACTCCCTTGCATGTCCTAGGGCAAGCTTCTTCAATTCATCAAGCCCCCCTTTTGCTTTAATGAACAGACACCTCTCGAATGAGATACATGTGAGAATTAAATGGGATATTTTATGTACAGCACCGAACATCTGGTTTATCCTGAATGGATGACAGCCCTAAAGCTGCCTTGATATCGAAGATGAACTAGGAGGAGAAAAGTGTTTCACATACATATAAACATCTGGGTTTTTTAGTGGTTTCAGTAACCTATAATCCAATTCACTATACAATCTATCCACATTTTCTAAATATTATCCAAAATGTAACATTTTCTGGAAGGGCCACTGGTCACCAGAGACAGAAAGAATCCCTTCCCATATTCTGATGCTTTATCCCACATCCAAATCCAATCAAATCACTCTTTCTGTTGTGTGGAAAAGCCCAAAACACTGCCTCTCTGTGACAGTATTCTGTGGTATTGCTATCTTCCACTGATTTTATGAACCAATCTTAATTCTGTATTGCTCAGCAATTTTTAAAAATCCTAATTAAAGCATGCCAACAGCAATAGGAATAATTTCTCCAAGTAACAAAACAAAACAAAAAATTTGGAAAAGACGTATCAATCTAAATTGTAGCACTATCATACCATCAATGAGAAACATCTTTTGCAGTGGGATAAAATGTATTAAAAGGTGGGTAAAGTAAGCTGGCAACCCAGGAGCACCCAAGCAGGATAAGCAGAATCCTCAAACCCCAAAAGATCATGTTTGCCCCAAATACAGGTATTGATATAAATATCCCATTCTAGGCTCGGTATTAAGACAGCCAGACTAATTATCAAGCCAACAGGAAGGACTTTTGGGGGGCAGCATACCAATTATCTTTCCAAATTTCCTCGTGCTCGCTTCGGCAGCACATATACCAAATTTCCAGCCCCCCAGAATGGAGCAATAAATTTACATCACATAAGGCAAATGTTGGCAAATGCCTGACTGTCTGATGGGCAAGAAAGGACAGCATTTTCCCTACTCAAACTATATAGTCCAGATATTTTTTTGTTTGTTTAGACTAGACTGCCAAAGCATCAAAATTATCAGCATTTACTTATTTCAGATAACAAATCACTTCCCCAGAGCTATCATAAATCTCGTAATCTTTAAACCATTTTATATAACCATTAATTAATCAAATATTGTTTTCTCCCAAGATTTCTCTGGGGAAATGACCTAACTTGTGGGTATTTACCTTTTTCAGTTTAAAAACTGGGAATAAGACCAACATATTATTTTTAAGGCAAAATTTTACTAATTTGTTCAGTCATTACAAAATGAGTTAAAATCAAATGCAAAGCAATCAACATTGTTTTCTAGGCCACTGAAGCGCTTTTGCTCCCTAAATGACATACAGAAAAATAAAACAATGATGAAGTATATATTTTAAGTTATATACTACTAAGCACAAATTTGGATAATGTATTCTATGCTAAATTGTGCTTCCAGAATTCTACCTGCTCTGTGTATACTGTCCTTGGGCAAATCCTACTTATATACAGATTCTGGCACTAATCTTGGTTCTTAGGGCTTCTAAAAGCTCCTTTCAAGTATGTGTCTATGTTGTATCACTTATTTCTGCCTTGGAATCATAATTATCAGGGGACCAAGGACTAGGGGCCTCCCTTTCTCTCAAATTAGAGCACACTAAAATAGTGTCTTCCCATATCATACCTACAGCACCCATATTCTGAGGTTTCTAGAATTAAATAGGTTTCTGGGGAGTAATTTGGTCTTGCCGTCCTTAAGGAACACAGTTCAGATTCAGTACTTCAATTTCACTGTTTGCATTGAGAGCTTTTTGTTCTGAGGCACGCACAGGTACGTGAGAGGCATAGATTTGCCTTCCAAAGAGATTACAGTTATCATTCATGTGCCTAATCTCATAAATATAAGCTGAATGGAGACCAGGTCTCTAGATCTGGTCCTAGACTAGAATCAGTTCATTTCCATGAGCCGTATTTTCTTCATCTGTAAAACGAAGGACCTGATATAAGTTATATCCAAATCTCCACCAAAGACAAGCCTCTCTTATACTATAATATACTACTCCCAAAGTTGCTTAAATGATAAGAAACCCTTTAGACTTTCATATTTTGTTTTAGTAGGCTTTAATGCTTACCTCTCCCCCAATACATCCCTAAATGTAGATGTGCCCCTTCAAATTCTGTCAGGCATTGTTAATTTTATAAAAGTTCCCTAAATCATTATTTCAATATAATAAAATAAAACAATGAATGTGTCCAATCCTCTAACTCTGATTCTCTCTGAGAGGGTATAAAAACATTCTCTTGGAGATATATATATATATATATATATATATATATATATATATATATATATATCTTACACTGTATGTGTGCACACACACACACATATATAATGTAAATATGTGATTATAAACAGAGCTGATCAGAGTAATTCTATATGTGAAATCATTGTGGTTTTTCTTAACTCTCAACACTATAGAAAATTGGGAGAATATTTGCTCTGTTAGAACCCAAAGGGCCTGAGTGTTCTTTCAGAGACTAGACACAGAAGAGCAGCTCATCAGGTTCATCATGACTGAAAAAGAGGGTGAACTCACCACCTGAAAAACAAAGTGGCAGCTAGTACGTCTCCCTGCTCCCAGGAAGGCAGGTTGGAGAGTTACACCCTTGTTTTCGCTGCAGAGCATTTCAGTGTTGGCACAACATGCTCTGGGATGGCAGCTTCACCTCCAAAATAGAATGTGTCTAGTGTGAGGTAAATATCACCGCAGCCAATGTGAATAAACTGCTTTTGGTGGTTTCTGTTTTTAATTTCATAGTTGTGCTAAAGCAAAAACCATGTCTTTTTTAAAATCTGTTAAGTACACTGGGTAGGAAAATAGTTAAGATGTTGCTATAAAGAAGATCATTGTGAAGAACTATTTCCCACATTTACAAAAGCACACATATATAAAACCTATTCCTAGGCAACTGAAATGCAGTATTATGTTTTTTAATAGATACCAATATGCTAAAGGTGTGATTCAACCAATATCTAAATCAAAGCTCTTGCAAGAGAAGCTGTTTAGTAAGACAGTAGAATATCTAAATTTTGAAATCTAATCTCTTATCAAACTTATTCCATTGCAAATAGTTAATTTTATCATTTGTCACTTGGACTAAATAAGTTTTTAAAGACTATCTCATTACAGATATCTTTACTTTTGTAAAAATTAACAATCTATAAAAAAGGTCTTAAACTCATAATTTTATTTCAGTTTTTATGTGTATGTATATATGTGTGTGTATATATATATGTACATATATATACATACAGAAACATATATAAAGCTAATATTTCTAAAAACGTTGGCTATTTGAATAATTAACTTAATTTAATTCATATTTATATTGCATAGTGTAAGAAGATAATACAAACTGTTTATTCCTCCACCATAGGTGATTAAGGTCAAACACCCAGATTTCCAATATAAGGTTGTTGATATTGAAAACAACAAATATTACAGAGAAATTTTTCCTTTGGGAAAGGGATTATAATTAACTCTCCATCCTCATCCCTAAGCATACTAGGACACTAAAACTTGCCTGAAGTATTCTCTCAGACTACCTATAAGCTTAGACAATTATGTGCATTCATTTATAATCTGACCAAGCACAGATTAAAGCTCATGTTTAGGAACCTCTATTTGCCATATCGTCCTCATTCCAACTGGTGTATATGATTTGGCCTTGAAATCTTCATAAGAGAGAGAGGATGTCTGTGCTAAAAGAAAGCATATTAAGCCATTACAAGCAACATTTTTTGTAAGAAATATGAAAAAAATCGTTTCATGGTGTTTTTAAAAATCATCTTATTAATAATCAAATAATGGTTCTACTAATTTATTTAAATATAAAACAATAATAATGTAGGAAAAAATTCTCTATGAGTCTCTGACCATAACTGTGGATCAGAACTTCATGAAATTTCAAGGGCTACAGATATTTATTGTGTTCAGGAAATGGCATTATCATCAACTAACATTAAGAATAAAAATAAGTTTTAATCAAAGAGCCATGCTATAAACATACTTAGAAATAACTAAAACTTAACCTTATATTAAAAGAGAGTTATAGAGGAAGCAATTCAGGGGTAATTAATGGATATCAATAGAAAAAATGTAAATCTTTGTATAAATCTAGGAATTAAATTATTCGAGATAAATCTATCATACTATTTAAAGTGATAATCAAGAGGTCGGGTATAAAAGCTTCAGGGTTTGTGTAGATTATCAAGTATTTCCCATAAAAATTTACAGGAGTTTTAAGTAAACAGAAAATTATATACAGAGAAGTTTGAGGGAGAGTAATGGCAATCAATGCAAATACTTTGTAGACTCAAGTAAACAACTCCTGCTAGGCCTCCTAGAAACCTAAGTGTTTATTAAATGTGAGATTAGAACCACTTTCCCAATTTTAATTCTTACTCTAGAGGAAGCACATATTATGGGCCTTGTACTCTCTCTGCAGTTTCTGCAAGACCTAGGTACCTTGTCAGGGGCTACCCAAGGATTCCCACACCTGTGGCCAGGCAGGATTTCATAAATAGCACTTTCTAAAGCCACAAACTCAGCTGACAATCCATACAGTCCTCATCTTCTCTAATTCTGTGTTACTTACTCTGACTCTGCCCCAGCCCTTCTGTTTTCATGCTTGTATTTATGACATATCTTTTGGGTATATTTTCTGTTTGTCTATATGCCTGTGTTACACAGAGGTTTATCTGTGTGCATGTGGCTAGGGGGAAAAAGGTCTGAAAAATGCAGAGTACAGTTAATTGTTGGATCCATAACCCATTAACTCAAGGCACCTTGACTATTTTCACTGAAATGTTTGTGTGCTGATAAGGAATATTCCTGAAGAAAGAACACAATTGAGGAGCTTACTTCTCTCCAACTCACTTCAGAAGCATTTTCCCTCCCCCAGCCCCTCACTGCTTTGCTATCTCCTCTTATAAAACACTGGTTGCCTTGGGTTCATGAATAAATAAATATACATAAGCCCTCTGGGGAAATGTTTGTGTACACCTTTAGCTAGAGTCTTGTGGAGTTTTGAAAGCTGGAGGGGATCAACTAATTGAATAGTAAAGCATCTATATATATATAATTTTAAATCTTCCTAACAATCTAGAAGAACGACGCTTAGTTTTCTGTTTTAATGTTCATTCAGCCCTTAGCCTCTGTAAATGTCAAAGTCTGTACACTTTCTTTCAAAATTACCTTCATAGAGGGCTAGTATATTGTGAATTTTGCTTATGTAAAAAAATATTTAAGAAGAGACTTAATAAGGGTGTTATTCAATCATTTTAGTTTCCATATGAATTCATGAGGCTTGGAGGTAATTATAGACATCTATTTCATTTTTTGAGAACAAGATCCAAATATGTGACGCTCTATCCTGAAAATACAATTGCAGTCCTAGCCAAATTAAAGTAAACGGAAATGAATTTTTTGGTTTTGAATGGGAAATCGATAGTAATAGAATATCATAAGTAACTGCAGCTGGGTGATCAGCAGAGTCATTCTTACCAACCTCTCTCTGGGTTAAAATCCCTAGCTTTTTGCTACTCGGTCAGGAAATTATATCTGAGAGTAAATGCATTGTTATTTGGAAAAGTAATTCTTCATCTAGAGATGACAGGGGTCTTCGCATTTCCCCCATTTATTCCCGAATTTTGAGAACCTGTTCGACCGCGAAGATTTATTGTATCCCTGCAGAAAGACAGAGAAGACATTCATTTTTCAAAACGTTCCGTCTGCTTAAGGCTCCCCATGATAGTCCCGGAGCTTTTCCAAGCAATTCCCTGGACAGCTCAAATTTTTGCCCGAAGTGCAAAAGCTTTCAAGGAATCCCAACAAAATAGCAAAGCAACTTTGCTTCAACTCTGGGGGGCGGGGAGGGAACCCCTGATGTCCCTCTTTTCTCTCTCCCAACACTTTTCTCTAAAATCTTGACGTCCGCCGGTTGGAAAAGTAGGTTAATTAGGCAGGAGTCTCTGGGTCAGCCCCGGGCGGCGGTTTTCGGGTGGCTGCGAACCCCGCCGCCTCCGAGCGCGGAGTGATGAAAACCGGAGCGCGGCCGCGCGAGGTTAGGAGAGCCGCATAAAAGCGCAATTATTTGTCGAAAGTTCCTTCCTCCGCGAAGCTCCTTGCATAATTCAAGCGTAATTAGGTAGACGGTGTTCCCTTTAAAGGCCGTCTGACTTCGGGAAGGGAGGGAGTGTTTATTTACTTTGGGACTTTGCTTGGAGAGCAGCTTCCGGATGAGCTGAAAAATGATTAGACAGGTTTGCACCATCTGCGTGGAGAGTTCAAAAAGTTTGTCCTCTTGCATATCGAAGCTTTTCAGACTTTCCTCCCCCCTGCTCCGCTACTCATCCGCAGCCTGGTGTCACAAACTCAAATTCAATTCGAGAACCCCTGGCTCTTTAAAAAATTCATCTAGGCACTCTACTCACATACCTGATCCAAATGCTGGCTCTCAACCTGAATTTTATTCCTCCCTTTCGACTACCACAGTTCCTGGGGGCAGGCCTAGGTCTGAACCATGTCTCCTAGCCCCAGGATTCAGAACCAACTCCAAGTCCGAGTTTGGCCCTCCAAAGCCGTCATGCAGAGGAACAGACCGTGCAGACACTGAAGCCAGCTTAAATCTCCCCACCCCACCCCCCAAAAAAAACTAGCTTTGAGGCGAAAGAGCATACTTGGCCCGTTGGGAAGAACGTTGGAGGGTTTGTTTGTCTACCTATTTTTATGATTTTCTTACTTATATCAAAGTAGTGCAGGTGGTGCAGTAGATACGGTCAAGAAACGTGGTTAGAAAGGCACTACAAAGGAGAGTTTTGGGGGGTTTGTTTGTTTGTTTTTGTTTTTTGGCTCTGAGGGCCAGCCAAGGTTAGTTCCTTGCTAGAGCTGGAGCTTGAAGGGTTCCACTCTGCATCGTCCAAAATTGTTTGTAAGTCCACACTCCAAAAACTAATACATATACATCTCCAGCCTAGTATACATCACCTAACATATAATACACTTCCTGCTATATAATATTAGTCCCTGTATGCAATTTTGTCATCTCTTAAAATACAGTATAGTTCCCAAATGGCAATATACATCTAATATAATATCATCATATATACATATATATCCTAATAAATAACATATACCACATAATGCAAATACATATATCATTTATTGTACTCTTGTAAAAAACAAAATGAAAGCATATGAATACACACCAAATACAGTGATATATATTAGGTGAGATAAATACAAATATAGAAATATCTATGTATAATAAGAATGTGTGTATATATAAATGTTACACTTATGTGCATATGTTAAATGACCCATATTAGATACTAGGATCTGCTTTGAAGCCGCATTCCATTCCCTTCCACCCGTGGTTGAAAAGCCTGTGACGCCATAAATAGGAACCTGGCGCAAAGAATCGTTTCTCATTTTCCTTCTCACAAGCCCCAGCACTACCTATCACTCCCATGGCAATGGAACGAAAGTCCTCCTTCCAACAGTAGACACAGGTTGTTCTGAGCCAACACAGGGAACTCCTATTTCACAGAAGGCCGGGACAGCCCATGCCACCGGAAAGCAACAGCTCTAGGGGGAGGATGGGTCCGAACTCCAACTTGAGGAAGACATTACATCTCAAATCTGCTCGTGAAAAATCATCTCTCACCGAGTTCGTCTGGGGTGGCCAGGCTGTTGGGGCGCTCAGTGCTTGGTGAATCCTCCATACTTGCTCTCTCTGCGGCTCCCTTCTCCCCCACACCCCATTCCCCTCCTCGCAGATTTGGGACCATTGGAAACACTTCTGGCCTCCGCAGAAGATTCAAGGGGAAGTGAAAACAGAACAAGAGTTAATATTATTTTCCTATTATTTGATTTCCATTCTGAGGGTTTTTAACTCTCGCCTTTTCTAGGCCCTACTCGGGCCTAGAAGAGTTAGATTTCGCCAAACACACCCACACCAAAGAATCTTGACCACGCGGAGAAACTTAAAGAAGGGAAACTTCGTTAATTTTGAGAGACTTTGGAGAAAAGAAGTTGGGTGGGAAAGGGACCAGTGCTGCACTAGAAAAATTCGAGTGTGAACGGTCCTGGCCCCGCTGAGATCAGCCTCCTGGGACCAGCTGGAGAAAACGCTTTTCCTTAACTCGGGTCTGGGCGCCCCCCACCCCACCCCACCTGCCTCGGCGCTAAGCAATTAAGAGTGTGCGAGTTTCTGCGCTGTACTGAGAACATATCCTAACGTTCATAAAACTTGGTGGAAAGAATTTGATGAATGTGTCTAATTGGCTTAACCCGCCATCTATTCAAGAGAAGAAAAGCTCCGTGATTAGACTTAATTAAGTTTTTTTTAAGTCGCTGCCTTTAATGATCACAGAAACCGCAAAAGCCCAACACCAGTATCTGCATTTTAATTGCCCTGTTTATTTGTTGGGAATATGGCAAAGTTACCCAACATTTTCCCACATCCCTTCCAACTCGTAGGGGAGCCTCTCGAGCTGAGCAGGCTCGCATCCAACCCAGAGGAGAAGCGCAGCGGTTGGAAAGTTGAGGCTGAGCAGTCTGGTGCGGCTTCCAGCTTCTTCTGCCGCGTGCGCCCCCGAGCGCCAGCTATTTTGAAGAATTTGGACAACCGCCTTAGGAATGATTTGCCATCAGGTTTGTCCTCAGCAAATGTCTCACCAAACAAAAACAAAAACAAAACCCTGCAACCTGCGGGTAAACGTGAAAAAGAACTGCTGAAAAGCTTCTACACACCTGAAGATACTGGGAGGCTCATGGTTCCCCCTGCAATCTGCCCGCGGGACCCTGCACTGACTAACAAGAAAAGCTGTCTTGCCACATCCCCTCCCAGCTGGCCAGCACCTAGGCTCGCGCGTTCATGCTAAAGTGTTATTTTACTTCCTACAGTTTTCCTGGTTGGGAAACATGAAGACAAGCTTCCTGGAATCTAGTAGGTGATTTGAGGTCACACATACACACAGCAAATCACTCACACAAGCATGCCACCAGAGCGGAGGTCAGAATACTTAAAACTCATCCATTCTTCATGTTAATTAAACTCTAACAAACTTCCATGGGTGGAAGTTCAGACCTCAACGCTTTCTCCAACACCGGCTCCTCAGAAACACAGTAGCTTCTGCTACTCAGAACGGTGGCTCTCGTTTAAACCTCCGTTATTCACTCCGTCAGTCCTTTAAAAAAAAATTAACAATTTAACTTCTTGAGCATCAATGAAAAGATAGCAGGAGCTTGAGTCTTTGAAATCCTTGAGTTCAAGTCAAAGACTCAGTAAGGGCCTAAAAAGCAGGCCCCAGGCAGCTAGCTGGACAAGCCTCCTACTTTGCTGCCTAGGCCAAAAATCCCAGAAGCAAACTCCACAAATCCCTCTGAAGTGGGGGCCACAGATTCTGAAGAGCGCTTTGGTTGGAGAAGCTTCAGAAGCTGTGAGAGGTCTCATCTCAGGAGCCACCTCCTTACTTCATCAACTGCTAGCTGCTCTGCAAATTTCCCCTGAGCCTGCACCCCTTTATGGGGTTCTGGGCTTTAAAACGGAAAAGTCATTTCATCCCAAGGAGCTCTGGCTCCAAGGCACAGGTTGAAATCACAGGGTAGTTCTGGGAGAATCTGAGTCAAACAAAACCAGCATAAAACTTAGGCCCCACCTTCCCCATTACCCCTCCCCGGTGATTGGAGCACCTCCCCAACTCTTGGAGGGAACAGGTGTCCTTGGGGGAGGGTGCTGGAATTTCCAGTTTCACCTTTCCAAGAAACGCACTTCTGCAATGGAGCCACCCAGGTGGTTTCAGCCTTGGGGCATTTATGTCTGCCCCCCTGAGTGAGCCGTCAAAACCCAAGACACTCACCCCCCCACCCCACCCTGCCAACCCCGAATCTCAGGAAAGGTACTGACCTGGCCCCTGCCACCACCACCCCTTCTGTCATCTGACACACTCACCAACTTCTCTAACACAGACAATTCGGATTTTAAAAAAAAAGATTCCCTGGTTAACAAGATCATTCTTGCTTTCAGTTTTATTGTGATTTCCATCCTCTTGTTCTTTTGTTCTGTGTTGTTCTGCCCACCCCCATTCTTGGGAATGGTATTTTTGCCTTTCCCCTTCACTCCACCAGGTTCAGGACTTTTTTGCACTCTTTCTGTGTTACTTAAGGAGTGGGGAAAAAATTGTCTCTAGAGGCTGGGCTGCTGAAGAAGACACAGAAGACAAGGCCTGGCGGCTGGGGTTGAGGGGTGGGGAGCGCCGACATGCGTCTCGCCCTGTTCGGTTTTTGTGCACAGAGATTGTGCCGGGCTGCGAGGGATTCTCCAGGCCTGGCCAGACAATGGGCGGCTGGACAGCTGCGGCCGCTACAAAGGAGCCCCTCGGCCCAGCACTGTTTACTTAGTGTCGGGCCTGACCCCAAGGCCGCTCACCGACCCGTATGGATGCTGCTTCCACCCTGGGAACTCGCTTTATCCCTTCCGTGGTCTTCCCTGGCCCGCGCGCGCATGTTTGCAAACAACTTAATTGACTTCTCTAATATTCATCTGCTGGCGTTGGCGTTGGAGAAATCCAAGGGGAGACTCTCGGGGCAAAGGCCAGCTGCCTCTGGAGGTTTGACACCCTACACACACGTCCAGACCTCCTGACTATCTTCGCTTCTTCCTGAGGGAACTGGAGAGTCTCTAGCTTTTGAAAATTTACTGTTTTAATTTCCCAGCCACACGGTCCGGAAGAAGCTGGACAGCAAGCCCACAAGCCGCTCCGCGCGGATGGGAGTGGCTCTTATCTGAGCTCGCGCTGGCCTGGACACCAACGCACACACACACACACACACACACACACACACACACACACACACACACACACACAGGTTGCAGGCCAGGCCAGAGAATTTTCTTTGTGCACGGGGAGAAGACATTCACCTAGGACTGCTGCCGCTAGTGGTCTATATGTTTCCATGCTCCTCTAACGATACACTCAGGAATCCCCATCCCTGACTTTCCAACTTGCCTTAGGTTTAAAAAGAAAAGTGGAAGTCAGATAGTCTTTCTTGCCAGGAGTATCTAAAAAAACATTTAGAATTTGTTTCTTCGATGTGCAAATTGAGGTGCTGTCAGGCCAAGAGATGCTTCATTTAACTGGTCCTCCCCAACGTCCCATTTAACTGGGTCCTCCCCTTTGGGGCCCCTCTCTTGGAAGAGCTTCCAGGAACCCACATCTTCAAAGACAACTGCTGGAGCTGCCCCCTCCAAGTCCCCCGGACTCAGGGTGCCCTATACCCCACCCCTGTCCACATGCAGGCCAGACGATCCTGCTGTCTTCCCACACCACAACTGCCACGCTGAGCTTTCCATATTGTCCTGAGCTTAATTTGGTGATGCAAGAAGCCAGCCTGACACCACTTTTATGATTTCAGCGGGTCTCATGTTGCCTAAGTGCCCCTGTAGGACTGAGGGTGGGGGTGGATTTCTCCAGGAGCCCCTTCTATGAGGAGGGCCGGGCTGACACCTCCGCTGATACCCGCTGGAGAAGATGGTTGGAAACCCAGCCAGGGCAGAGGAAACCGAGTTCCTGATGCCCCCCACCCCCCTTTTATTCCTCTTCATGACATTGTTTGCAATGATGGTCTAGTTCAGATATGACGAGGCCAGCGCCTCCCTTCAAATGGAAACAGAGGACTGAATAAAGAAGAAAAAAGTACTTTGTAGTCTGCATCGTCCATCTTTAATTCAGAGACGCATCTATACTCCAGGGAGCTCTCCCTTTGATCTCTTTGATTTTTTTACACCAGATCTGTTATGGACTAAAATTCCTAGGTTTTCCATAGAAACATCTCCATTCCTTCGGGATATTGATGTTTTCTTCTTCCTGGGGGTTATGATATGGTAAATCAGATTCAGAAAAGAAGGGACAATGCTAGCATTCATAGCCCTTCCCCCTCCCTCTCTCTCATAGTCTCTCCTCTTTCCCTCCCTCTCTCATTCATTCATTCATATTCATTCTTTCTCAGTCACTCCTTCCCTCCCTCCTTCCCTCCCTCCCCCTCTCCTTCTTCCTTTCCTCCTCCTTTCTTTCTCTGCCTCATTTTCTCCCCGTTGTTCCGGAGAACCGAAA
The DNA here is from genome assembly GCF_057876585.1 of Rhinolophus sinicus. Lineage (NCBI taxonomy): Eukaryota > Metazoa > Chordata > Mammalia > Chiroptera > Rhinolophidae > Rhinolophus > Rhinolophus sinicus. The sequence continues at coordinate 103,206,738 of NC_142517.1, read as the reverse complement.
TAGGTTGCGATTCCGGTCTCTTCAAGTCCTTTCAAGGGCCTTCAACTTTGGCGGCGGCAGCAGCAGGTTGCGTTGCCATGGAGACTGTACTGTGCCGCAGCTCCAATCCCCCAAACAATGCCGTGCCAACGGGCAGGTTTCTCGCCCTCTCCCCGCCCCCCCGCCCCCCCCCCCCCCCCGCCCCTCAGCACTTTCCTCTTCTAATGGGACTAGTGGCCTCAAATGGGCGCTACAGCTTGACACCAACAATCCCTCTCTTTTCCCCTCCTCTCCTGCTTTTCCTTCTCCCCTCCACGTCTTTGATCTATTAAAAATAAAAAGAAGAAAGTCAGAGAGGAAAGTGGGTTTTGTTGTAGCTGCCACTGCACAAAATGGGGCTCTTCAAAGTGGGATGGAACCGAGGTCTGACAATGCTGATCCAGGAGGGTTGGTTGTAATTACAGGTCAAACTGGACATCTCCATACAAGAGGACGCAAATTATAACCAAGCCCGCCAAGGGGCGGCCAGCCGCTGTCCCAACCTGGCTGTAGCTAGCAGATTCTGGTGGTCAGAAATGCCTCCATTCAGGGTCCACGTGCAACATCGGTGAGATCAGGGTTCTGAAGAGGCCCCCAGGTGAGGAGCCACAAGGACCCAATGCTAGAACATCTGCTCAATCTTAAATCATCTTACAAAGCCCCTGAGTGGCACTGGACTCTGCCCGGATCTGGACACACTTCACCATCCTCCACAGTGTTTGGCACACAGCAGGTTATCAATAAATAATTGCTGGTTGTCCTAGCTGCGGGTGCACTGCCAAACCCTCCGCTAGGGGGCAGGAGAAGGGAAGTGGTTAGACACTACAAGTGAAACACCCAACGGCCATACTCTGCCATTAAGAATGATTAGATTGTTGGGGGAGATGCCAAACTATCTGTAAACAGACACTAAACTCAGTTGTTCTGTTTTTCCCAAATTGACAGTAACATTAATACTATCATTATGTTCAGGTGTCTTTTGCCACAATATATATCTAATGCGACCATACCTGAGCTAAAATATATCTGGATTATTTTCCTAAAACCAAGACCATTGTAAAATCCTCAACCTTGAGATCCTTGGAACATTTTTTCAGATAATATACTCATCACTAACAACTTAAATATAGTAGCAATGTTAACTGAATTTGTTAGGTCTGGGTCTAATACACAGATAACATGTTTAGAGATTGATTTTGTCCTACTGAATTTTCTACTCAGCAGAAAATGCAAATATTAATAGATTTGTGTTACACTCAATTTCAAAGTAATATGAAAAGTGAATTTTATATACTTCAAAAATGTATCCAGGTTGGATTCGACATTAAGTATTTAATTTTGTTGGCAACTTCTGGCCTTTCCATATTAAAAAGCTCCAATTTGAAGTAAAATTGGTAAAAGCTCCAACTTAAAATAAAATAGAAAATAATGTATAGAGATCATAAAATGGGAGAAGGAAAGCATGACCAACTTGAGACCTTTAAAATCTGTACAACTCAATTACTTTGATAGAGTGATGTCTAGCCTAACTTTGCTCAAGGAGCTGATGTGCTGATGAGCACTTGACACATTTTAGCAAAGTCTGTAATGTTTTTGGCTAGAATACAACTAAGAAAATGTGCTAACAAATGGACATTTGACAAGATTAAATTTATTTTTTTTCAAACCAGCATAAAAACTATACATTAACAAAATTCTAGTCATGTTTAATAACAGGATTATAAAGAAATGTGTTAATGCAATTATGTTTTTCCTAATGCATATTAGCACAGAATAATTGTTTGTAATATGAGAAAAGAAGAGGGGAAACTTTCAAGTGTTGAAGTGTTGCTAATGACTTGTGAACATGAAAAGGGCTATACAAGCTCTGGCAAAGATCTCAGAATCCTAATCCCCAGTCCTAATCTCCAAAAACAAGACTACAAATTTCTGCTCTGGTCACTAAACCTAGAAAAAAATGAGACTTTTGGCAAAATCAGCTGGGAGACAAATATGTATATTCTCTTGGCCCAACTGACCAGGCTTCGGAATTGATATTGTCAAGTATCAAACTCAAATATAAAATAAAGAAACCATTGTCCAGCATCATGACTACTTATGGTCTTATGGTATATGTTCTCTAACTGATAAAGCATATCACACACACACACACACACACTGAAGTTGAAGGATTTTAAATTTTTCTTCTTTATGTTTTTCCTCCTTTATACACATAATTTTGCAGTTCCAAATAAATGAAGAAAACCATTCCCTAGACAATTGAAAAGGCAGAACATTCCTGGGCCACCTTCTAGCTTTCAAGAAGGACTGAAGGAAACAGACAAAGCAGAAACAAACTCATACATACAGAGAACATTTTGACAGTTGCCAGATGGGAGGAGGGTTAAGGGGGATGGGTGAAAAAAGGGAAGGGCTTAAAAAGAACAAATTGATAGTTACAAAACAGTCATGGGTTCGTAGGGTATCACATAGGGAATATAGTGAATAATATTATAGCAACTACCTATGTATGGTGTCAGAGGGTAGTACATTTATTGGAATGACCACTTTGTAAGTTGTACAAGTGTCTAACCACTACGTTGTACACTGACACTAATATAATATTGTATGTCAACTGTAATTGAAAAAATAAAATATTATTTAAAAAAAAAGAAGGACTGAAGGAAGAGATCTATGAGACCTCTTCAGAAGCAGATGGAGAAGGAGCTGTAAGTAACCATGTAATTACTACCCAGGGTAGAGTAGGTGATTCTTAGGGCCTGGGTCCTCCTGTCCATTTAGAAAGAAACCTAACCAGAAAGGTAATCAGCAAACCCTCTAACTCACACACACACCCCCAAAGGCTCACAAACAGTAAACCTACCCAGTGACTAGCACTTTCAGTAAACCAAGACCCAATTTCCCCCAATTCTAAACATCATTGCCCTCATGAAAAATGGTCAGTGAGAACTTAGGAAAAGACATGTCCTGGACACAACCTCCTTTCTTTCTCCTTTCCTCTAATGGAAGACGCCCTAACTACAGAGATGATGTGGTTATTTTCTGAGAAACTAAATATTCATTAGAATGCATTCACACTTCCAAAGGATCTTCTGGCTCAGAAAAATTTGGGGGCGCTATTTCCATCTAGCCAGTATCATTCTGCCATTGAACTCCTACGTTCTTTGGCCTTCTCTCTATCTTCTAACTGTACAATAAGCTCACTTATACTGCTGAGACATTGTTAAAATTTCTTCAAAATGTGGTCCCTGAGCAGCAGCCTCAGCATCACCTGGGAACTTGTTATTCATGCAGGTTCTCAGGTCCCACCTCAGGTCTACTGAGTCAGAAGCTCTGAGGACAGGCCCAGCAATCTCTGGTTGTTTTGTTTTATTTTGTTTTGTTTGTTTTTAACAGACTCTGGGTGATTGTGAAGCTTGATCAAGTTGAAGATCCATCAGATTAAAGAACCCTACAACCTACACTGCTGATGAAAATGTTGCACTTATAAGTTTGTGTCCCTGCAGTCTGGAAGATAAATCTGGAAGAAAACTCAGGAGAAGCTCTCTGAAGCTGAGGACTAAGAGCAGAAGACTAGAGGTTCTGGCTCCTATCTGCTCCTGGCCTAGCCTGGGGCACTGGGGAGTGACTGCTATAGTTGCCGAACCCCAGGTGGCTCTGACTGTAAGTCCTCATGGGTGAAAAAGGTGAAGGGGAGGCAGTTATGTCCTCTTTTCCAAAGGGAAGTCCAGAATGGGAGAGGGTGAGATACTGATGCTCAGGTACAGAAGGAAACTGTGGAGGGAGGAGGGCGGAAGGGAAGAGGCTGGAGGCTAGGTTCTCCAAAATAGACAGAGGAACTCAAACACCACCAGGCAAAAGGCAGTTAGTTTGAGGGGGTGGCTTGTGTGCATGGGTGAGTATAGGAGTCTGAGTGTGGGGTATGTGTGAGGGGTGTGGGAGATGTGAATATTGGGAATATAAGAAATGGGGGTTTCCAGGAAGCATGTGAAGACTGTAGAGAGTGAGGGGGTATGAAGGCAAGAGAAAGGAGTGACTGATTAAAAGGAGGGGAGGTGCAAAGATGTCAGAAGGGGGGGGGAGTCTGTGGTGCTGGGAGAGGGTGTGTAGGAGTACAACGGGGTGTGGGAGTGAAGAGGTGTGAGATGGTAAAGGGTATGAGAGGGTTGAGAGAAGTAAGGAGGGTGCAGGAGACATGAGAGGTTTGTGAGTTTGTGTGGGAGTGGAAGGGAGAGAGAGGAAGATAGGGAGGGCTAGGATGGGCTGCAGAGGAATGTGAAGAGGAGAGACTTTGTGAAGGGTTGAGGGAGTATGAAAGGTTGACAAGGTGTGAGGTACAGAGGAGGTGGGAGAAGGTAAGTGGGGAGGGTGGAGATTGGGTAAGGATACTACCGACTCAGAAGCTCTCTCAAGCTGCTGCAGAGAGGCAGGGAATGCAAATGAACAGGGATCAGAGAAGTGTGAACGACAGAGTCGGGACTCAGGAAAACCTTACTCCCGAGGCCTGCTCCCCCACCACCCAGCTTCAAATAAACCAGAGAATGAGCCCCACCCCTCCGTGCGCGCTGGGTACCTGCCATGCTCGCACTCCCTGTGGGGGTCGGCTTCTGCGAGTGACAGATTAACACAGGTGCTCGGCTACGCCATACTGACAAATTATGGGACTCACGAAATGTCAGGTGAGAACTGCTCCCATACCTCTCAGGTGTGGGGACCTTTCTGGGGCCCGGAGCCATGCACCCCGTTGTAATGCCTTCACCGCTTCCCTTTCTTCTTTAATCTGAATTCACAACTTTTACCAAAAACAGGAATTAAGATGGGGGCCCAGAGTTCTTGAAGTCCAGGATTTTCCATGACTGTCCAGAGGAACAATTTCCACAGATCCAGGTGTTAAACCTCCTCCCTGGGCGAAGCTCTGCATGGCCCCTTCCAAATGCCCTCTGGAATCTAAGCCTAGCTTGCTCAGTATTGCCCCAACCTCTCCCTTCTCCTTGCCAGCAGTAAGCAGGTAATTGGGACCTGAGGTGGGATGCAATAGGCGCTGGAAATCACAGAACAATTTATTTGGTCAGGCGTTGTGAATCAAAATGGAGGTGAGAAGGACTCTATTTCTCTGTAGCAAGAAAACCTGGATTTGTCACCAACAAGGGAATGGCTGGTCTGTGAACCTCAACTCTGGTATGGCCTGACTATTCGCCTGCACAGACAATGCCTGGAGGTGGCATATTTGGGCTATTCCAGCTCAAGTTAGGTAATTAATAGTTAGGTTTTCATGTGCAGAGTAGAAGGGGATTTAATAACAAGTAACTGATGCAGATTATTAAAGTAATATAAGCCCTGTCTACATAAATTGAGAGAAAAGAATTACCTTGGAGGGGATAGAATGGGGGGAATGTCGTGAGTGTTCTCTCTAGTACCTAAAACCTAACTTTGCTTCTTCACTTTAATTTCACTGCATAGTAAAATATAAAATTTCACAGATATTGGCAGGTGCCATTTTATAATCAAGTCAGTAAGAAAATTATTAACATAGAGGTTAATGTATACTATAAAGTTATCTACAAGATTTTAAAGTTTTGGTATCAACTAAATGCAATCATTTTACCTTTAAGGAACATTAATGTCATATGCAAATGAATTTTTAGCAGCTATTTTCTCCATTATTCAACTCATAAGAATAAATCAGTTATATTAATTTTTCAAATATAATTATTAACTAATATTCTTATACCTTTTTTGTTCTAAGAAAAATAACATTACTATGAAATCTCAATTATTTCCAGAAACAATTTTAAAAATTCTCCTTTCTTCTTCATTAAGTTGTTTTATTCATTTTAATAAGAATAGTTTTGGCAATTATGCTATGTCTTCAATAAATTACTGCATGTCCTCTGAACACTGCTAGATTAAACTAATTATGTATTCCACAATATAAATATTCAATGGTATTTTGCCAGAAATATTCTAGACGTCTGTCAGCAATACATTGAATTAATCATCTCTCATCTTCAATTTGATTCATTATAATTGAATAACTAATTGAATATGTGGACTATATACTCAAATTGTTGATAGATAGGATATATGTGAAATGTGTTTTATATAATATGTAGGTACTTTTCTGCTTTGATGTGTTTCATTGAAATATATCTATTTCAAACAAAGCAAATTTGGAATTTTTTTAAATTCCTAAACTGATTACAACCACTAGACTTGATCCGAGGTCCCTTATAGTCATCATCATGGATTGTGTATTCATTCTCTGTTCCAATTCACCCATAAGCCTGAAGAAACTCCAGCTATCACAAGCACAGCTACAGGATAGCTTGAGGCATATTGTGGAAGGCTAGAAACATGTTATCGCCTTGCTTTCTCCAGGTCACTGTAGAATATCTCAGAGAATAAAGCCCTAAAATGTGCATTTCTATACCTTGAATTTCTAAATTCACTAAAAGATTGGGGGATGGTGAGAAGGGGCAGAGAGAGAAGAGAATAACCCAAGTCAGGTTGTTTGAAAATGAAACAATTTTTTGAAAAATAGTTAAGATGATTGTGAGTTTAAGAAAAATGGGCAAATACCCTCTGAGAACTCAAATTTGATTTCTGTGCATACCTAGTTGCCTGCATTTCTAAACCTAAAGCCAAAATACACAGGCTACCATTCGCGTTGTTGTCAAACTTACAGAACTGTTTTGAAGTAGTTCATATATGTGTGCCACATTATTAATTAAATAATAAGGCTAAACTAATGAATCTGATCTGTTAATTAAGAAAATAGAGGTACTGTCCTTAATTTTCTTCTATATCACTTAAGTTTACTCTTGCAAGCTTCTCCATATTACAATTTTCTGCGAGGTTCTTGTTCTTAAATTTATCTTTTTCTTTTGCATTCTGGGGTTGTTGTTTATACCTTTCTGCTATTTTGTGCTACATAGTTTTTGCTAAACAAACTCCCCACCACCACCTCTGACCCATAGCCCACCAGAGAGAGGGTAAAAACTAGAGAAAGAGCTTCCAATGCAGAACTGACCCACCCACCCCTCCACCTGCAGCTGATTAAAGGAAGCCTGAAAGAGAGCTGGTCAATGTTTGGAAAAACCACAGCAGCTCGCAGACATTCAAATATGTATCCCCAGACTGTGGCTAGAGCTGGTGCTGCTTTCGTCAACTGCACCCTTTTGGATTGAAGAAAGTAAACAGTCCTCTCTCACAAAGGAATGACACTCCCTAAAGGAATACTGCAAATGCCCCTGTTTTTCATAAAGTGTGTTCCCTGCCTCTATAGTCCTATCTGCCCCAGAAATTACGCCTTGGAAATTGGTGAGGTTTTGCCATCTTGCTCGTAATGAAAGGAATGTGTAAAATTTTGAACGCAGCTACAAACAGCCAAGGGAAGTTCATTTTTTTTTCTGTGTCAAAGTTCAGGGAACGGCAGCCCAGTCCTCTAAATCATTTCAGATCTGCAGTGTGAGTGTTACAAAGAGGGTTTGAACCAATTTTAGATTTTTACAAGATGTTTTACGCCTCCTGCTAAAGTGTTTAATTTTTTGGAGCAAGTATTCAGAACCATAAAGCTCAGGAATGGGGGAAACTCCCCAATTCCCATGGGGTTCCTGGGGCCCTGAGAGCCTCTTGACTCTTATGGCTCCTTCAGGAATAATAAATCCTCCAGTATCTTTGGGTTCTTTTCCCAACCCTCCCCATTACCAACCGCCCTCAGCATTAGTCAGTCATCGTTCTCCCCACTATTCTCTGTCTTCCTTCACCCACTCCCCATCTTTGTGGAGAAGTCATTTGTAAGGGAACTACATTCAAGACTCTGTTTACTCCACCAAACATAAACTTCCTCCACTACCAGTTTTGTTTCCTGATCATTTAATTGACTTTTTTGAGAGAAACACACACACACACACACACACACACACACACACACATCTAAATTGTATCCCACATCTAAATTGTCTTCTATTTAACCAGCAACTGGCAATCATCCGACATTAATTTATACGGTTTGTACAAATACCTAAGCTATTTAAAAGGCTGCTCGGGGTCGTGTGTGGCAGGGAACATCTATCTGGTGAATAGGCAGTGTCACACGGTAGCATGCTCCCTTGTCAAGGCCGATTGTGTTTTAGGCAAACATTTGCGCAAACATAAAGGCAAAGGTCAAGGACTGTTCAGTCCCAGTACGTGCTAATTCACCTAGCGAACCAATGGGGCAAAAGTTGCATTTTATATGCTCGCCCCGCCAGACCCAGGAGCAGGAGTCGCGACTGTTAATGAACAAAATCGCCTCCGATCAGGGATCAGCTCCCTTATCGATATTTCTTCGGCTACCTAGTCAATTTCTCTTGGCTTCCCCAGAAATAAGTGAAAAAGACGCATCTGCCAACATCTGGATCGGCTGTGCCCAACTTCTGGCGCAGCACGTGTTTATTCCACGTTCTTGAGTAGGGAAAACCAATAATAATAAATAAGAGCTGGCTCACGGCAGACGCTAGCAGATAGCTGTTTAGCGCTTAAATGAACGACAACTAGGCACGGGTGCCTAACTAAATAGCCATACGGTGAAATATAGCATAGACCAACAATATCATTCAAACCGCAGAATCAAATCCCAGAGCCGCGGATTAGAGGCAGGAAAGTGCATGTAAATACGCATTTGTAACACAAGTCTGTGGAAATGTGCGCGCGCGCTGGAAGCCGCCTGTCGCGTTTCTTTGAGGTCACTTTTCTACAACTCAGCGAATACAGGGCATCGCTTTCCGGCGAAATAAGCTTCTCACCTACTATGTCTACACCATCTCCCACAGATCACGTCTAGTTATTTTTCCAGCCCCTGAAAAAAATACAAACGACTTTGAGTGGATGTCTATTTGAGCAACTCAAGTTGAAATGGAAGTGGAATACTTTCAGGGTTAAATGCGCGCGCGCGCGCACTCCAACCCGTAGGGTTTACTTTGCATCAATAATCATCTGGCGAGAACCAATGGCTGACTTTTTTCCAAATCGTCCATTTAAGGGAAGAGCTTTTTCCCCAGATAAACCTGAAGATCACAGCTGTGCGCGGCCGCCAAGTAGTTTACACGTGCAAAATTCATTCCTGAGAGTCAAGCGAGCCGCTGGCTCAGCTGCCGCGTGGCGCGGCGCTCTCCCGCGGCCACAGCGCGTTACTTGTTGACTCTGTGGCCCGACGCGGCTCGCCAAACCCCGTCACTCAAGGCTCGCAAATTTCTGGGACTGTGATGACAGGGCTTGGGAAGAAAGCGCCTCCCGGTAAAACACCCGCAAAACCAGAGCAAACTCGCAGGAGGCAGCTATCCCAGGTGGGAGCCTGGAGTTACTTTCTCGTTCCTAAAAACAACAGGAAAACTCTCCCAGAAGTGCATTTTCACTGAGTTCCAAAACCAAAGAGAAAAACAGGAAAAAAAAATGTAACTTACCCCGACCTGCCACAATACTATATTTTGAGCGTCCTTTTATCACTTTGATTCTTCCTTTAGTGCTGCAGCCTTTTCTGTCCTCTTGCCAGAAACCAAGTTTCAAACTAGCTGTGTTTTTCATAAATGTTTTTTAAACTAAATTAAGCCCAGTTTTATACTTGTCACGTCTTGCCACCTAGAATCTGTCTCAAATACTTCTTCCTTCATACTTTCTCTAACAAAATTCCCTAAACTCCACCTGGGCAGCTTCACAAGGCTTAAAAGTTTGTGTAGTTTGTGTGCGTAAGTGTGTGTGTGTGTGTGTGTGTGTGTGTGTGTGTGTGCTGGTGTGAGAGTTAGTTGCTTTTAAAAAGACGTCGTTGTCATTCAGGGTAATAAAAGTGTGGCCCCTATGTTTGGGTGTGGGTTTTCACCTGCACCTCTCATTTCAGTTAACTTTTTCCGAGCTAGAAATCTGCTAGCTTACTTTCGGGAGACTTTGCTCGTTATTCATCTGTTTAGTCGCCTCCGAGGCACAAAAGCGGATCCGCGGCGTTATGAAAAATGGCCTGGGCGCGGAGAATGTCACAGTGGTCGGCGTATTATTTTAGCCTTCTTAAAAAAAAAAAAAAAAAAAAAAAAAAAAAAAACTCAGGGAAAGTTTGCTTTTGATGAATTCAATAAAAGCAAAGCTGCAGCGGAAGAGATTTTCAGCTAAAATCATACAGCATGGGGCAGAGCTTAAAACAGCCAGATGGCCAAAGGTAGAGGGACTCTCTCGGTTTCAAAACCCAGATCTAGAATTCCGCCGGCTGGGCTTCTTAGTTTATTTAATCCCGCGTGTATCTTTATTATATTTTTTTCAATTGATTTCCCCCGCTCTTTTTTCCACCTCTCTTTTGGTCCCCCAGCCTGCTCCCCACCCAGAAGTTGCTGGTGGGACCCCTTCTTGGGATTTGCAGAAGTCACTTTTCAATTTCCCCTTTGATAATCGAGTTGAACTTTAGAGCGCGCGCGCCGGCGCGCGCGCGCGCGGCCGGGTACGTAGCTAACTCTAAAGGCCGAAGGCCCACTCGTTGTTTGCCAGGGTCAGGTCTTTGGTTGAAATGCCCGGGCCTTTGACATCTCGGGGACAGCTAAGGCTTTGGAATATAAGGACAAAATGTTCTTACCATCCCGCCCCGCCACACCCCACTCCCCGACGCAACCGAAAATCAGAGGAGCATGGCTCACCCTTCAATCTTGTACCCCTATGCATCCCTCCCTTGCTATCTCAACCCTCAGAGCGTGGTGTCCCCGCTAAACTTCTTCGGGGTCTCCTATAACACTTTTAAGGATCAGAGAGGCAAAGACTGGGGTGGCCACAGCGATTCCGTCCCGACTTTGGAATAGGAGTTTTGTGAAATTAATGTGTATCTTATTTGAGCCCTGTTCTTAGAGTCAGATATCAGCTAAACAGAGAAATGGATGGGGTGGGGAGTAAAAACAGATGACAGGACTTAGTGCCTGGGGCTTTGCCTCTGGAGATTGGGATAGGGTCAGAAGCCACCCAAGGTTCCATCCCTGAGTGTTTGCCTTGACAGGACTTAGTCGCGTCTGTGAGTTTGGCCACCAACTCTGGGAAGGCCTCTGGATGGACCCACTCTAGCCTAACTGCAGCTCTCCACGCTGGGAAACTGGATGCGGGGAAGGGGTGGATTTTCAGAAGGATTTGGAGATTTGGGCCCCGCCTGCCCAGGTCTAAGCCCAGAAGACACCCACCGAATTGCAGGGGGTTTGGGACTTGGGCGGGAAAGAGGACAGAGAGATCCCTAAGAGCAAGGATTAGCACTGGTGATGTATCGACTTCGGCGAGGCTGCGGCTGGCGGAGAAAGCAATGGCAATATCTGAACTGCCCCAACCATCCCAAAAGGTAGAGGCAGCTCAAGGAAGAACAGTGAGCCCTTCGGCAGCGCGCTGTTCCGAGTATCTGCTCTGCCACTTCCTGGCTGAGGGACCCTGAACAAAGTATTTTAAACCACCCCAAACCTCTGTTTCCTCATCTCTATAATGGGCGCAAAAATAGAATGTATTTCTAGTGGGGTTTTTTGCGTTTGTTTGTTCGTTCGTTTGTTTTAAATAACACTGTGAATGCATAGTGTGTATAGAAAGTGCGCAGTAAATATTACTGATGCGTTGTCCGTGTTGCCGTTGCTGTTATTTTTACTATAAATGCTGACATAGGCTCTGTCAGTACGGTACCCCGAAACACAGGATCCCAACCAGCGGTTCTCCAGATCCATGCCCTCACTCCCTCGACTCTGGAGATACAAAAGTGTCCAGACTCAGGCCCCTGGAACCCCGCAAGGACCTAGACTGTCCCGGGATAGGAACAGCTCTTTCCGCCTGCGTCAACCGGCCGCAGTGGGTGCTTGGTCGCCCCCTCCTTTCCCTGCACGGGGCTGCAGAACACCAGGTAGCTCTAGGAAGGCCTGGAGTATCCCCAACCCTGGTTCCTCAAAGGTGCCCGGGCCCTGGAAAAAACTTCCAAAGCTGGGTTGGAGAAGACCTTTTGGGAAAAGGTACTTGCTCGCTTTTATACCTTTTGGAATCAGAGGAAAAACAGCCAGAGGGGAAATGGAGAAAGATGCCGGGGCGACTGAGATGCAGGCCAGCTACCCAGTTCATGCCTCAGGTCTTCCCGCGCAAGTATTTTTCGCACAGGATGCCGGGAGTAAACCTCTTCCATCTCGCCAGAGGATCTGCGGGTGGGGGGGCTGGGTTGGCCCCCAAGAGAGAGTCGCGGACCCCCAACTACTTCAGGACCCTGGAGGAAGGAGACAGGGCAATAACTCAAAATCCAAGACACGCCTCTGAAATACGCAGTCAAAATTAATGTCCCCATCTCTGGGACAAACGAACTAAAAGTCCTCAGGATTGGGGCTTGCCCGTATCAACCAGCGTTTAGTGGCACTTATGTGTGAGAAGTCCTTTGACCTCCGCTTGGAGTTACCACTTATTTGTGATGTTTGAAATGCAGAAAGGTTGATTCCTGGTCTCCATCCACTCTGAGGACTAGACTTCGTGTCAATGGTTTGCCTACCTTGGGCATATTGCGCCTCAGATTCAAGTTACAACACTGCCTGGCACCCAAGTTATAAATAGAACAGGTCCTCCGCATGCCTAAGGGAAGGGGCGCGCCAAAGCCCTCTCGCACCTGCAGAAGTAGCTGGGCTTAAGGGCTGCCGACTTAGGACGCAACCAGCCCCGCTCACCCCAACTCCCCCTGCTGCCAAGCTCCTTCCCGTGCTGTGACAGCGTTTCTTGCCGCGTGTTACCTGGAATATTTTAAACCCTCAAGAATGGAGATGGGAAAGAGGGGAACTCCCAGACAGAAATTTGTGTCTTAAGTCGTTTGTAAATGGGGGGGGGGGGGGGAATCGATTGGGTTTAACCTGAAGGTTTCTGTAGTTTTACGGCAAAAAAACCAAACTGCCTGTGGCCAATAGATGTGCGTGGAGGGTGGGGGAGTAGGGCGGAGCTAATTTAAATAAGTGTCCTAACAGAGCCCCGACCTTCTAGGCTGAAAATTTCTTATGATTAATGAACGGGTTTTGCTTTGCGCTTTACAATGTTAATTAATTTATTAGGGACTCTGTCCACTTAAATACGTGACCAGCTAGGACATGATAAATTGTCGTCTGTCCAAAGCCTCCTTTCGCCTCAGCTTTTATGGCACGCCACTCAGACAACTCCAGCTGGGTCAAAGTTTGCTCCCAACAAACCCCTTCCCTACTCCCAACACGACACCTCTCTCTTTCTCTCTTAACTCTAACTTGTTCTTGGCTTTCCGGGCTGGGCAAGTATCAATAGAAAGGAACCTGGGCACCGTGTGGATGACGTTCCCACCCGAGGTGGAGTTCTCCCATTAATTGTCTCAGTAAATTGAGATATAGTGTGCACCATGCAATGGAGCAATATGGTTATAGTCTACGTGTATGACTTAATTAAGCTATTTGCAGCTTGATGCTGCAAGTCAACGGGTGTGCAAGTGGATTAACAATCGCCTGCTCCCTATCCTCCGGATGGCGCATAATTACTTTACTAGCGGTACATATCAATTTTTGATGATTGCGGAAGCAATGCTCGCTTCACCAAGAAGCCACTTAATAACTCTCCGATGTGTATTAAAAAAGTAGTGTTTGGAAATATTTTGAAGTCACTCTCAACATGTTTATAGGTTCTGATTGTGGTCTTTAATAGGCCGCCGTTTTGTTCCTGATGTATATTTTATAAAAGGGCAAAGGCTAAACTCTAAGTCCATGCCCCGATAGGGAATTGGAGCTCTCCTGCTCTCCACCCAGAGAATGCCTCGTGCTCTGCTACAGCCGAGTTGGCTGAAGAGGATGTAATCGACCCATATAAAGGCTTGCAGGGGGCAACCACCTCTAAAATTGCCTCTTTCTTGCTCCACTTTCTCTCTCTCTCTCTCTCTCTCTCTCTCTCTCTCTCTCTCTCTCTCTCTCTCTCTCCCTCCCCCCCCCCCACTATACACACTCATTTCTTTCTACTTAAAGATAGTGGAGGGGGTGCTGTGAGTGCCCCTTCCTTCCAGCAGCCCCTTCCCACCTCCACAAATGCTACTATGTCCCAAAGGATAAGTGCCCCAGGTGAGCAAGGCTAAAGAAAGCAAGGCATCTGGTGACTTGTGGGGTAATGTGTACTAACGTGGTTGATACAATTTGCAAGAGGGCTAATAAAATTACCCAACCTGGTGACAGAGACATTGACAGTCCAACTTCTTGGGCTCCTTGCCCTTTGTTTAGAGTAAGAGGGTGCCAAAGCCCCAGCTCACTTTGACTATGGCTGGTGATGAGGGGCAAAGATGGGCATTTGTTCCATGTGATTTACTATTTGAATCTTAAGTCAAGGCTGATCATTTGACCTCTCTGGATTGAACTAAATTCATCATCTATAATTTTATTGAAAAACCCCATGGCTATCAGTCATAATGAGAGCATGGGGAGCCATTATTTTTCAGGAAAATATGTCAACCTCACCAACACAAGGCCGTTACATCATCCTTTTCCTGTGCTGGGCTGCACCGGCACATATCTGGGGTTTCCTTTGAGGATTCAGGGTCAAAGCAGCAGCCAGTAAATGGATGGGAGAATTTTGGACAAGGAGTTCTTTGCTTGCCTAGGACTGGAGCGGGGTGAGATTGTGCCCATCCCCTGATTTAGGCCAAGTTCTAAATGAGCCCCCTGCCTTTGGACTCCAGAGATTTACAAACTGTGCACCTAGCCTTAATCCAAAGGAAATTTCATAAATTTCCAAAAGGTGAAATCAGAATCAGAGCTGCTTGCCCTCATTCTCAACAGTGCCACTGTAAATCACTTTGAAATTATAGTGTATCTCAGCTGCACATCTGTCTGAGTATCCGTGTTATTGCTTGCTAGTAAAATAAATGTAACAGCAGTCTCATTAAAATTTCTAAGAAGGGTAAAAATTTCCGGTGATCTTTTAAACCCAACTCGACATTAATTCTTCAAACTAAGGTTGCAGAGTCCCTGTTTTGAAGGCTTCCTGGACGAAGTCGATTTGTTCTTGTACCTGAAGCAGGTGATGTTTCTGCAGAGACATCTGAATGACAGCGGGAGTGAAGGACAAATCTAATAAAGCCTAATAAAGCATGAGCGTTGAAATGTCATTAAACTTACAAAGATGGGACTCAAAATCACCAAAAAGGTAAATGTCTTCATTAGTCTGATCTCTGAAGACTGTCGAACATTTCATTAATTTATAATTTATGATTGTTTGACAAATATTGAAAAGTATGTAAATATGAGCGGATAATGTCTTTTCTGCGGGAGATGAGGAAATGACCCAAACTGTACGTGCCTGCAAGATTACACACAGGACCTAGCTCTCTGTTATCAAACTGTGCCGCCCCTTCAGCCAACATATTGTGCAAGTGACAAGTGAAATAGTGCAGATAAACCAATGGTTTAAAACGTAATAAAGACAACAGCCATTTGCATTTTTTACATTTTATTACAAAGGTAATTTACTATGACACATTTCTGAATATAATTTATGAAAACATGTTAAAGCAATTACATCGTGTATAAAGCCCTCAGAGCTACAAAATTCAGATAAATAATAATATTATAGATCTTCAGAGACTTTCACTATTGAAAACATGTCATAAAGGGAATCCTTTATTTCAAAAATGAGTTGTACAGGAGAAAATAATGGCATTAAAATTTAAAATTAAGAATAAAATCTTGAAGAGCAACAGAAAGTAAATGAATAATATTCTTTGCTGGTGTTACAAAATTAAATCTTCATGATAACAATTTGCTTATTTCACAGGTTTCATTATCAACAATTTTTCTCCTTCCTGGAGTCAATGTTTGGTGCAAACTATTAAAGACTTCTTGGGAGGGAAATACAACAGGAAGTATATTTCCTGTTTCAAACTTCTGAGCTCATTCCTTTTCTCCATTTCTCTTTTCTAAAACACAGGATTGTGCCAGCTTTGCAAAGTAAAAGAGAAATCCACTATCTGAAGCTCAGTACTGTCTGAATGGATCCTTCAAGCAGATTTTCTACACCAGCATGTCATGAGTTATCAAAATGAGAGAACATTCCATAGAGGGAAAAGGAAGAAAAGTTTACATAATAGAGCATGGTATAAAAATGAAAGACGTTTCATTTCTCTTTCCATTCTCCAGACATTAATCTATTTTGTAATAACGCCATAGTATGTTTTAAAACTGGGAGTGTATGATTAGATACTTTAGATTCAGGCTCCAACTCATCTTATCAACTTTGGGGGTGGTGGAGAACCTTCCATCTGTATTTATAGGCACAATGCTTTGCAAATCCTTTAGCTTTAAAAGTCAATCATAGAGAGATTTGGAAATGGGCCCTTTTCCTGCCTGTTAGGGAGGGGTGTGCATGCCCTGGGTTTACTCTTCAACCTGAGACTACCTGCAAGGCCTTCTGTGTGTTTGTTTGAAAGATCTTTTAGGTAACGTTACCTGCTATGACAGACTTATGGCCCAACTCTCCTCCCAGCCATATTAAATTTCTACAATCTAAGGAAAAACAGCCTTTGACACAAATCAGATCCAAATTTGTGGAGGCATAGGGAGCATGTAATAATTGCACCCCCATCTTCTCTTTCAGTTGGGGCTCCCAGCAGCCCGCATTAACTGGTCCCCAGAGCTTCCCACTCCCCCCCAGTTGGAATACCCAAAACCTCAAATGGATTTAGAGGCGCTGGGGCCCTTGAAGCATACCCATAGAGTCTTGCCGGCTACCAGAGGTGGGCCATGGCCAAATATGGCTAACTTTCTCAGGGCAGTGGGCGGGTGAGTTCGGGTTCCGGTGACCCGGACTCCCGAGGTCCTTGCCTATGAACTTCAGCTCTACCCCCTCTTGCTAGACATTTGGCGTCAGAACTGACCACGCAGCTGACAATCCTACCACCTTCTAGCGAACCTATCTAGCACCGCCTTCTACGGCCAAAGGTCCCTCCCTCAGGTCCGCCCTACGGGCAGACAGACCCGCAGCTCAGTGGACTTCAGCTTCCGGGCTGATCACTAACACCTACCCTACCCATTCGGAGTGTGGTTAGCCCTTCTTCCCTTTTTAAAAGGAGATTCTCACTTTAATGCCAGAACTCGCCCCCACCACCGACCCCTAACCCAGCGAAGGCTGGAGCCTAATTCTGTCAGACCCTAGCCCTAGCTGGGTCTCAGCGCCTCCATCGCCCCCACCTCTGCCTCCGGCGTTAGAGTGGCCAAGGCGGTGGGCCGTGGGTTAGTTTTAACCAGGGTTAAGTCAGTCCTCGGCTCCAGCCTTTGTCTCTGAAGGAATGTTTAGGGGCTGCATATGCTTTTGTGTTGCAAACAGCAAGAGGGGTCCCCAGGAGTCCCTGACCCCATGCCTTGCTGTGAGCACGGTTTCCCTGGACAACTGTGGCAGGGCCTGCCTCCAGGCGGTGGGCTTGCAGAAGCACGCGGCCACGCACCCCCGCGCCGGCGCACACACGGAGCGCCTCGCGCACATACAAAGAAAAGTTCTAAAGAAAGAGAAGGAGGGAGAGAGTGGGGGGAGGGAAAGAAGGAGAGAAAAGAAGGAAAGAAGGAGTTGCACTGGTGGTGATCTACCTGAATACAAGGACTAGACGAAGAGAGGAGATACAATGAGGGAGAGAGGATCAATAAAGAGAGGGGAGGAGACTACAAAATCATACCTGCTGATGTGTCAACTTCAATGGGCAAACAATCTGCTAATAACAAATGAAACAATGAAAGGGCTGCATTGTTTCCTGTTAAGCTCTCCATACATGACCCCGTTTATATCTGCACGGCCATGTTTTGATGATTTACTGTATAGGCAAAAACAAACTTTCCCGTGGTGTTTTTATTATTATTATTATTATTATTATTATTATTATTATTATTCTCCTCTGCTTGTCAAGCTTTTCTTTTCAGACAGTCAGATGATTTTAAAGAGAAGGCAAAGGAGAGGAAGAAAAAAACCTCCACCAGCATCGTCACCCAAGAAATGATAAATAGCGGCGCATAGCTAATCGCTGGAGGGCACGTTTACCAATTCATAATCATTTATTCTTAGTGATGTATGGCTCTTACTCTTAAATCTGAAAAGCTTCTATTTGAAGGTGTAAATAGCTTTTTTTTTCCTTTCCTGCAGTAAACCTTCCTGCGTTAGCAGTGATTGATCTCATGTACAATTCGTCCCAGAGTGCTATTTTACAGGGGGAACACTAGCTTTTGGAGATTAACTGGGGAGTCTGTTACATATTAATGAACCCGGAAGATATACTAACGTTTTGGTAATTTAGTTATTTGTGTCTATAGCTATTGTAGTTATTTTCTTTTAGACCCCTGCGGTTGTTATCCATCGAATTAAAAAGTGGTCCTTAGAATTATTTTTTTTCCACTGGCAACTAAATGCCATTTAATGTGAAAAACAAATGTTGACTTCTCTCTTGAAGGAAGTGCATTTCTTGGCAAGACATCAGAGTTTTTTAAACTGTATTAGTGGGTTATGTTAGTTTTCTTACCCAGAGCCTGTGCTAAAGTAATGACTAATGGGGCAAAAAGAAAAAAGAAGTCTTGGTCTGCCTCTATTTTAGAAAAAATTATTCAGAAGTTAAAACTCTAGGATAAAAGTGTTCCTGGTAAGAAATTCCCAGGAACATTTGGAAAGCCATACTTAAATGTTGGGAATGCAGGTGGAGGAGGAGCAGAGGGTGCTCGTTGATTTCCAATTTGACAGTTAATATCCCAACAAATGAGACATCAAAGTTATTATTAATGCCTGTGTGTTATTAATAATAACAATTGAGTGAATTGCAATCCCGAATAAAAGCCACATTCCGCAAAGAGATTGCTTCATAGCCCGGGATAAAATGGCAATAATTGTCTGTTTTCTTGTAGGATTTTAATTTTTAAAGTGCTCTGACTTCCCCCCAAAGAATCTGGGGGGTTGTTTGTGCGCAGGAAGCCTCTCCAGATAACCCATAACCCCCACACACACCAACTCCCCAGGTTCTGTGGAGGGCGCAGGACCACTGCCATTTGCGGTAGTGCTGGGAGGATCGGAAAACAGCGGTTTTGAAACGCTGAGGTTAGAGTGGAGTAAGCACCCGCATCTGACTTGTGTAAGAAAAGGTAGATCCCCCATTTCCACTTCCTCGGAGCCCCGGAACTGCCTGCCGACTTCTGGAGAGGACAGGAAGTGGCAAAACGTCCCTGAGAGGCACATCTGCCCCTAGGTTCTGACCATATGAATCTTAGTCCGTTGGCCCTTCTGCTAGCCTAGCCCAGGCCAGGTCCTTTTCCCCTCCCCCAAAAGGGAGTCCCTTCTACAGTTCCTTCCCACAGCCCGTTACCACCCGCCTCACAGAAGCCCGAACCTGAAGCTCTAGTTTGGGGGCTTTCCAGCCCAGTGTCTGCTGTGAGGGCAGCTTCAAGAAGCAACAAACTTTCCAGAGTCACGAAACACTGAAGCGTGATGGCGCTAGTTGGCCAGGGCGCGCCCCTTTTGTTTTCGGGGGGCGATTTATGTTCTTTATAAAAATGTGGTTTGGAAAAATAGAAAGGGCCTTGAAAACGTTGTTACAATGAAAAAGGGACAAATTAGAAGACATTTTCCGTGATCAAAGGCGGGAGGGAGAGCGCGCATGGGCATTGACAAAGCTTGACTTATTCACTCCCCTCCTTTGCAAGCCGGGGCAACAAGCGTGTCTCCCATTGACAAGGCGCCCTATTCAGACTGCAGGTGCGAAGTGGGCCGGCGCGCTCGGCCACATTATGTCAAGGTTGTTGGAGATTAGTGTTCGGCCTTAATAACTAAAGCGCTTGATTTACATTGGAAAAAAGCCCCCTCAGCCGTGAAAACAAAATCGTTGAACGCGTGATCATTGCGAGGGCGGCTGATATCCTAATACTAGCATTGTTCTCGGCGGGCCCAGTGGCGCCCTGGCCCCCTGAGCAAGAGTAAGGCCTGGGTTGCTGGCCTGCTGGCAGTGGACCAGGTCCCTAATCACAGACCCCCAGCGGATTCTGGAAGAAAAGGTGATGGCTGGAAGTTTTACTGGGGCCTAAGAAAGACGGATAGGAGGCTTCCCTGAGAGTCCACATCTGGGCTCCCAGCTTTGGCAAAGCCTAGGATACAAGGATACAAGGTCCAGAACCTCAGGCCCAACTGTCTAGTGTCTCAAGGCTGGAGCAGTTGCAGCATTACTTTTGTGAGAGATCTGGGGGGCTTGTCTTGAAGTGTCCTGGGCAAGAACACGTTTACCCTCAGGCAATGATTATTTGAGAGTGACTTGAGAGCTGAAAACACTTACAAAGGACTAAGACTTACTTACAAAGGACTAAACACTTACAAAGGACTGAACACTTACTCACCACTAACTTGGGCTGCCTCCAAGAAGGCTATCGTGTTCAGGCCCATCTCTTCCTTCAAGAAGAGCCCATTTCAGAGAAGTCCAGAACTACTTGTAGCCTCTGCCTCATTTTCTCGGTACTTTCCCTGTTTCGTTTTCCCAGGGATGGAGGGAAGTCTAACTCAGTGTTGGTTCCGCTTCCCTCAGTGTGGGTATCTGAGGACAGATTTCATTCCCCCATACACTATCTGTGCCCTCCAGACAACCCCCTCCCCAACCCATGAGAAGAGATCCAGAGAACAACAGATCTGTAGCTGGGACCTAAGAACAGGCATTTCAATATGGCTATGTATCTATTCTTACTGCAATATCTTTTGTGGAAGTCAAGCTACTTAAGGCAATTTCCATAAGATCGGTCTTAGAAGAAAAGGTTCAGTGGGGACAAGGTGAGAAGGCTGTTAACTATTGTCTGGCCCTGAAAAGGTCGTAAGTCAGCGCCTTGGTAGCTGACCTGTCACGGGAAGGTATAAAGAAAGGCTTTATTCATGCAGCCCCTGCAATGTTCCCAGCTCTCACAAAAGTGTTTCTATGATTCGATTTTTCTTACCTCTTTTCTTAATTAAAAAGCTGAACCATTAGAATAGCACCTGCATCGTGTCCTGACGGTGCCTGCATACTAATTCCAGAGCCTTTACAACCAGTAATTATAACATAAAATCAGAGATTGAATAAAACAGAAGGATTTTGCTCCCAAAGCCTTGCTAATCCCCTTTTAAAAGGGTCTGGTGAAATAATTCAGAACAGTATCCGGAAGTTGGATTACCGCTCCTTTTTTTTTTTTTTTTCCACTTTTTACAATGTAATGATATTTCACACTTAAAGGGGGCTCTGTTTTTCTACAACAGTTTTTTTGTTTGTTTTTAAGAAAGTTGGCAGGTTTTTTGAACATTAGAAAGCATCCTATGGAATCCTTGCTTACTAACTGCCATGGCAGAAAAATACAGGGGAAGTTTTTATGGCATGTTTGAAACACTTAAATTTTTTCAGGTGAAAGTGGGTACAGTATGATTCAGAATTGCTTATATGCATCGTGCACCAGGTGACTCTCCTCATCTCTCAGAGGAAATAAATAAGCAAAGCTTTTGGGGACAGATGCCTATTGCTCATAACTTAGAAATATACACATTGCAGGCACACTTTCCACTAAGATGGGTGTTTTAAAAAAAACAACGAATACACTGATGAATACAAAAGCTAGAGGCATCCATTAAACCTTGAGGAAGACCCTGCATTGGCACAAGCCAGGGACCTTGAGCTGTCTGCAGTTTCTCCCCAGTTCTGGCAAAGAGCACTGTCCTCATCTGGCTAATCGGATCTTGCATGGACCAGCCATCAGTCACAGACAAGAGAAAACTGGGTCATCCTTCTGATACTTTGTATGAAACATCAGATTATATTGTTGGATTGTTTCTCCTTCTTTTTGTAGTCATTCTGCAACTTCAGGTACAACCAAAACCATAGAAATACACCCAATTTTGGTTTCTTCCTTCTATAGGCATTTTCCATGGCTGCTGATTCATTGAGGTTGAGAACTCAACCCTACTTTCACTTAATTTGAATTAATCAATATTCTTGCCCTCTACATTGGATTATATAGAGTCTACACTGGATAAAGAAGCCAAAAACGCAGGACAAATTTCAAGTCCATCTCCCTGGTCATATTTACCTTTGATTAATTGCATCCTGAGGTAACCGTTTTCTTCATCTTTTTTGTTTCTGTAATGCAGCTGTTTTTGATGTTTGCAAAGCCACTGGAAGATTCAGAGGCAAGGCAAACCCCAAAACCTCTCCTAATTGTCTACTGAATTTCTTTTTGGCCTGAATGGTGTTGGAGTCTAAACTTGATAAAGTTCATAGAAAACTCTCAGGCATTTTTCTCATTGAAGATATTTGGGTAAAAAGGTCTGATGCCCAGACAGGAAGTTGTTGACAAGTGGAACATGTTATTGTGGGATCCTTGGCCACTTGGTGACTAAGTTGTTATTAATTATCCCAGAATGCGAATTCATACGAGAAACCATCATTATGAAAAAGGCCCTGATGCCTTCCTGGGGAGAATGTTCTTTTGTGTGACTTTTCCCCATATGCTCCATCCTTAATCACCCAGCCCTGCTCCCCTCACTCCCATATTCCCACCCTTCACACCTGGGTCTTGAAAAGGTCAACCAGAGACTCATACTAACCTCAAGGAGTTATGCTAAAAATAAATCAGCATTTGGGCCTGGCAGGCTATAGAGTTTACTGCAGTGCTAGTGTCTTAACAGTTCACTGGGACAAGGGTGACATAAGATTATTGGGTTTGGGCAGCTTCTTTCTGCATTCCAATAAACTCAATTCCCTCTACATTTTCTTGGGCCTTTAAAAAATAAATTATGCCTCTGCTTCAGTGCTCCACTGCATCAGGCTCTAAAACTCTCAGAGAACACAAACTCATGTTGTTTCAGGACCCTCAGGTAGCCCAAAGGCTGCCTGGAGAGGCACACCCTGCTGTGGAGCTGAGGTCCCTGGAAGTGCCACATTCTCTAGGGGAGTCTGGAGATCTGATTCAGGAAAATGCTAGGAGAGGTGTCTGAGAGATGAAGTCATGTAACTAATAATAATATTAATAAAATAGTAATAATAATCAACAAGCACTTAACAACATGTAGATTCTAAATGTTTCAAGGATTATCTTATTTAACGCTCCAAAACTTGTGGTGGAGATTCTTTTAAATTCTCTCTTTTACTAGATGAGGAAACTGAAATTCAGAAAGGTTTCATCACTTATCCAAAGGCACAGAGCCATAGGTGCAGACGCCTGAGAGCCTGGCTCCTAGCCAAAGTCTCCCCACTGCGCTCCCCAGCAGTTTTTACCTGGTGCTCTTATTCGAAATAGCCAAAAGAAGAGGCCCAGTAGAAATCATTAGCAGGCTAAGATTTCCCCAAACTGCCCTCGGAGTTGCCATTGCCGCCTGGGAGGTGGGTAACTTTCCCAGAGAGCAGGGAGTTTATCTAGGGTGAGGCTAGCCATGGGCACTTGGGAACCAGTGAATTCAACCCTCTGCCAAAGGTTACACCGTTCAACTTTCTTCCAAAAATACATGTTCAAAGGAAGTGTGTGCTCTCCTAGTGGCAGGGGCGCTGAGGTGCCCCAGAGCACTTCCCTTCTCCTTTCCCCCTACTCCCTTGATTTCCTCCGCCCCAACTCTGACTAGGAAGGTTCAAAGGCAGGCCTTCCCTTCTCCGAGACCAGAAAGGGATGCCAGGGGCAGCCATCCCTTCTCAGACTCTCTTTTCTCTTCACTTCTGGGAATGGTCCGGGGCCACAACTCCTCCGTACCCTCGCGGCACCGCGCTGTCCTGGGTGGGATGGAGTGGGGCGGGTGGAAGTACTGGGATCTCTCCTTGTGTGGCCCTGCGGACTCCAGGCTTCTGGCCCGGGAAGCGGGAGCTGGGGGTGGTTGGGGGTAAGTGGGAGGTGGGGGTGGGGCGGAAGACGCCAGCTGGGGAGGCCCGGATTCCATCCTAATCCCCACATGCTCACCACCGCACTGATTCTGTCGGTGAAAGGGCCTTAATGATCGCGCTCTCTCAAAGAGGCGGGATCTGGGAGAGAGACGCAACAGGAGAGACCCCTCAAACTTGTCCCGGAGCCTGAGGAAAGGGGTCTTTCCGCGAGAGAGACGGGAGGGGGCGCTAACTTCAGCACTGACCTCCGTGGACCTACTCCCTCGTGGCTCCCACCGAGCCGAACGTGTCGTGGCCATTCCAGTGGCCTTCTCCTTGTGACCGCTTTTTTTCACAACCGCGCGTCGCCCCAGCGCTTTTGCGTGCTAGGGTACCTCCCCCAACCTTCTCTTCAGGACTGCAGCCCTTGCGCTAGGAGCTGGGTCTCCAAGATGCTGCCTACAGAGACCTAGCATTTCGACCCCAAGAGCCGTGGTCCTCCCACTCAGTGCAGCTTCCTCCCTAGCCAGGCCCGCGGGAACCCACTTCTCCTGAGTTGAAAAAGGGTCTGGTGGAGCCGGCACTGACTCGCGCCTGCGCAGTAGGAGAGGGATAAAAGAGGGGACACCGGAGTCTAGAGGTTCAGTGACCGCAGTGGAGGTGGAAAGAAGGTTCTGGTGATGCAGGTGGCTCTGATGCATCTGAAATAATTTCTCCAGTGGCAGGGCCCCATAGGAGCCTCTGTATAAGATGCTAACACCCACTGAAGATCCACGTCGGGGCCCAGGAAAGATTCATGTGTGCTGTAGTCACACAGTCTTAGGGGTTGGCCCTTCGCAGCTCTCTGAAGGGAGTAGAGAGGTCAGAGCGTCCGCTACTCCCAGAGGGGGTGGAATCAAGCTAGGAAGACTTCTGCGGCCAACGGTGCCCCAGGTACCCCATAAGGGCTTAGTGAGGGATTGGAGCCAGCCTACCCTCTCTTTTCTTTCCTTGTTTTTATTCCTGCCGAGTATTAGGCTTTCCTGTGGCAAGACAGAGATACTTTGTGAAAAAGTGCTCTGGGCCCTGGCTGCGGGACGGTAGCCTTCCCCGGTTGATGAGTGTCAATGTCACTGGGATGAAATTGGGGATGAGGGAGGTCTCTTCCACGATGGCCACTTTGGTGGATCCCTCTGTTTTGCCACCCTGAACATCTAGGCGTCAGAGATGTTTCTGTGAAGGTTGAAGGAAGGCAGGGGAGAGGACTGGAGACTGTGAGAGGGTCCCAAATCTCTCCCAGGGTGATGAAGCCATAATAAAACACACAGATTCAAAAGAGGGAGAAAACATCACATCCTTTATTTCCAAAGAAAATAGCAAAATGGGGCTCCATGTACACAACGATCTTTGGAGGGAAAAACAATCACAAATTTTAATTTATTTTTACATATTTACAGCAAGATTAAGCCATAGCTTTCAACTATGTTTTCATTCGACAATCACTTTCAGTCAAATACATAACTTTTTTTTTTTCAAGTTAGTTCATAACTTAAGGATGCTAAGGGGAGAGATGATAAATCACAAACAGTTTGTGTAAAGAGGGTACTAAATAGTCTAAAGTTTCAGTCAGGCTTGTGTGTGTGTGTGTGTTTGTGTGTGTGTGTGTGTGTGTTTGAGTTATGATTACAAAACATTTGCCTGTCTATATAATTCACATTCATTGCAATCATTACATTTTCCCATAAATTAGTGATATAAATAAACATATGGGGACCTCCAGTAAGCAAATAA
The DNA here is from genome assembly GCF_057876585.1 of Rhinolophus sinicus. Taxonomy (NCBI): domain Eukaryota; kingdom Metazoa; phylum Chordata; class Mammalia; order Chiroptera; family Rhinolophidae; genus Rhinolophus; species Rhinolophus sinicus. Next base: position 103,181,132 of record NC_142517.1, on the reverse strand, counting down.
AAATCAATATAAGAGAAAACATTTTGTGGCAACTATAATAACAGCATGGGTTACAGCTTGGGGAAACTTTACAAATCATTTAGTCAGTACACACAGGGTGGGGAGACTGGAATGTCCCTTATTTAAACCACCTTTAAATCCACATGAGGGGGTTTAGGAAAAGCTGGACAGGGTGAAAGTTTCTTTCCTGGGCACCATATAAAATGAAGAACTGCATACTAGATGGGAGGGGGCAATTTGCATGCACTCTGGGGTCACTAGCTTGTAAACTGAATCTTCTGAACTCTAATTGCCAAGATTCTGATGAAAACAGGAAATTATAAAAATGTCTCCCTCAAGCCACTCTCCTTTCTATTAATGGCAGAAAGGGCTTGCCAATTGCTGCTAGGGAGAAGAAACACACAATGGGTCTATTTTTAGCAGAGATTATCTTTGAAGGAGAAGGAAATATTAACAATCACTTGGCTATAGCATTAGGTTCCAAGGATCTGGGCCAAGAATATTGGCAGCTTGAGGGGTCCCCAAAGGAGGCTCTAGGTGACCTGACTTGGACTGACTGAGTGCAGGCCAGAGCACAGAGAAGCTGACATGCAGTGTGAGCTTGGGGTATGTGGGCTCTGCCTGCATTCTTCCCCCATGTCCTAGAGCCTGTGCAAAGGGCCACTCAACATCTGCACGCTTCTACGGGCCTTGGACCTGATGTCTCTGTATTACTTTTCTTTTTCTCTTAGCAGGATTTAGTCCTAAAGTTATCAGTTAGTGTAGAGTGCATGCATTTTTTTTTTTTTTAAGAATTTTGATTTTATCTCTTTAGAAACGGTTGGAAACTAACAGGGCAGAGGGAGTTTGACAGAGAGGAGAACAAATCGCTGACAAAGAACCTTTTACGTTTCATCAGCGTTGTTAGGACGACAAGCAGGAATGTCTCAGATAATAACTCCCACTTCAAAGATTTCTCAGCTCAATAGAAAGCGGACCATCCTTTTTATTCAACCACAAGGACTGGCACTAAAGAAGACTCCACTGTTTGATTTTTTTTCCACCATGTTTATTTTTCCCCTATTCACTGGGGTACTTGGATAAAATAAACAACAAGACAATTAAGGGAACATGGACTTCTAACTTTCCTGCCATCTTCCCTATTCCCTTGGCCTTGGGCTCTTGAGCTTGTGCCCAGGGCCAGCCCAGCCCTGAGGAGTACCATACACACCACCCAGGGGAGAAACAAGTTTGGGATGCTGCAAAGAGACTTCTGCGATAGAGGGGCAGAATGGGCTGCACTGGGGGCCAAAGTGGAAATGTCCTAAAGGCACAGTCTGAAATTCCCAAAGTCATCCAAGTTGGGTCCCTTGCCCTGCAAGTGCCATTCAAATTCAGCCCTCCACCTTGCTCAAGACGAAGAGAGGTGCTTTGCACAAAATCAAGCTGGGGATGCTCATTTGTTAAGCTTCTGAGGTTGCCCTAAAGTTATTTACTCCTGATCTTGGAGCCTCTTTGGGGTGCAGCCAAGATGCACGGAATCCGACTCTTCCCATTCCCGAAATAGTCCCTGGCTCCAAAGCGCCCCCCTACATTAGAGTGCAGGGTGAACCCCTAAACGCTGGCGAAACAGGTCCTAAGGAGGAAGTATAGACTGGAGAACCTAGTGACAGTATTAAATGGCGTGAAAGCAAAGGTCAGCGCAAATGTATCTTAATAGAGTATCTGCAGTGAAGTGTGCCGCCTTTGAAGCGGCCGCTCCCCGCGCGCATTTCCATGGCGATCCTAACGCGGCATGCTGATGCACCGTCAAACTCACACTTTCAACCCCAAAACCCGACTCTTTGAACAACCCGAGCTTGATTAGACCTTTCTCCTTTTCTTTCCCCTCTTACAAACCATTTCCTCGCCTTTAGAAACTCGCCATCAAACCCAAACGCGCCCTCTGATCACCGCAGAAAGCAGAAACAAAGGGGGCTGAGCGGCGATTCAAGCGGCCCTTTTCTTCTCTCACATTTATTATCCATTTTTATTATGATCGGGAACAAGTGCCCATTCGCGTGGGTTTTGTTTACCGGAAATTAAATGAAAATGATTTAGTCCGCGTCAAACAAAAATATATACTTGTATACACACGAAAAAAGGCCTGTTAGACGTAAATATTATGTCCTTAATGAAAAGCCTGGACGGGCTCCAGGCTCGGCCTTTCAGGATTTCAGTGCGACTTGCCCATTGCCATAGAAATCCTAACTTACCATGAAGATGCACCGTGGCGAAGAAACATTGCTTTGTGCGCGGACTCTTTGATGTCGCAGGCGCGAGATGCGGGAGCTCAGCTGCGCGGGGAGAGACTACCTTGCGAGCAACGCGGTGGACAGCTGTAACAAGCAAATGAAAAATTAAAGGCGATTAGTGGCCGATCAAACATTTTTACTTTATTTCATTATTTTGGATGGAGGTGGAAGACAAAATGAGGTCTAGAAATAGAAGAGAAAGAAACGAGTCCAGTTTGGGGAGGGGAGAATTTTTAAACGTCGCCAGAAGACTCAAGTTCCCTAGATGCCCTCTGCACCTTGCTTGGGGCGGGTATTTCCCGATGGCAACGTGGTATTTCCTGCCAACCCGGCCCTTGGTCAGGAAGCCTCTGGGCACTGTTGTAGTGGGGAAAACGGGGGTTGTAGCCCTCCTTCCACGAGGAGAGGTTCACTAAGGATGTATCGGGAAGACTCTGTTTTTTATTAGAGGTAATGAAAACAGTCCCACTCCAGTTAGGACATTATATATCTGATGGAACTGTGGGGCTATGGGACAGGAGTGAGAATCGTCTGATGTGTCTGAAGAGGAGATAGCAGAAGAAAATCCCGTAGAGTGGCGGGGTCAGGGCTTGTTTGTTGGGTTCAACTTTTAAAACTGAGTTCTTTATGGAACTACGATACCCCTGGTTATCTTCAGATTCTTAGGGAATTGGGATGGGTCTGACGAAGGTTTCTTTTTCCCCTTCTTTTCCTTTTCTTTCCCCCCCTCCAAATCTCAGCAAGCATTTCCGGGAAGCCCCATTTTCCCCTAAGGGTGGCAGATGGGTAAACAGGCCCTGATATTCCGCTCCTCCCCTTAGCAACAATTACACAGGCTTTCCTTTCCCTTGCCCCCAACATCTGGTTTTTCTTCCCAGGACTTAGTACCCAGCACATAAAATACACACTCAATCTAGACCCATTGGGTGTTTGCCTTTAAAACATTTATTATGCAGTTCATCTCTTGTCCCCTCACCCACTCTTTAAAAAAATAAGACCAACACTGTGCGCTTTTTGAAAAACACCATCACAGAACTAATGCGAGTTATCCAGACACTGTCTGACTAGGTCGGATCGCTTTGCAGTGGAGGCCTCGACTTCAGTGACGTCATTGGTTCACTGTACACCTAGCGCCAAACACCCACAAGATTCCACAGGCAGCCACTGGAGAAGGGTGGGAGGTGGGGAGATGGTGATTGGTCTGGGGATGCCTCAGAGCATTGAATCCTAAAGCACCTCTAGCATTCTTTTGTCTGTATTTCCTGCTGTTTGGACTCACTCCATATCCCAAGTTCATACATAATATACGCAAAGCAGACAGACAGGCAGACAGAGGTATACTGTGTGCTTGGGCCGGTCCATGGGGGAGAGGCATGTGATCTCCAGGGGACGATGCTGAGATCTTCTTATCTCCTTTATAGAAGTGATTGGAAATTTTGGGATATGGAACTTGTGTATTTTTGTTTCAAAGGATAGTTCGGGGAGGGGAAGTGTAGGGAAGCAGAAAAGCAAGGAAATAGGAGATAAAATAACGGCTCAGGAATTCCCTCTGACACCTTAGGCAATCCGAACTTCGGAGGAGGCTCCGAGAGCTGGGAAGGGGGAGGGGTGAAGGTAGGGGTGGCAATCTGAGCGGCCCAAGCCTGCAGGAAAACATTTCCCATTTTGTGAACTACGTGAGGACTTTGTGGTCTTTTGCCATCGGCAGTGGTTGCATATAAACTCTCCTAATGTATTTTTTTTCTGTCTGTCTCTTTCTCTACTTTCTTTACCCCAACACTGGTTCCATAGTACTACCCAGACATGAGGGCGTATGTGGGAGAGTTGGGGGTACTGGGTGTGATTATAGAATAAATATGAGTACCATATTTATGTTTTAAAATAATGGACATTTTATCAGCATATTCAATGAAGTCTAACAGCTATTAGTTCCTTCCTTCCTTCCTTCCTTCCTTCCTTCCTTCCTTCCTTCCTTCCTCCCTCTCTCCTCTCTCCTTCCCTCTCTTTCTCCCTCCCTGCCTCCCTCCTTTTCTCTTCAAGCCTCAATGACCCAGCCTAGACTCGCAGTCAGTGTAGGCAGAAGCAGCAACCATAGCAGCAGCCCTAATACCCAAGGCGGCGGCGGCAGCAGCAAAGCCAGGTGGTCGCTCCCGGCTTGGGAGCGCGGCGCGGGCAGCCACAACTGGGCCAGCGCCTTGACACACGTACCATTCGCTCAAGTCGGTACCACGCGCCGCCACCGCCGCCGAGGAGACCACCGGGGGTTCACGGCCGAAATCCGACGAGGGCGACACGAGGGCAGATGGCGTGGCCGAGTCGTAGCCAGAGCTAGGCGGCGGCGGCGAGCGCCCGTGAACCTTCATGTGCTTACGCAGCGAGCTGGGGTGCGTGTAGCACTTGTCGCAGCCGCGCACTTTGCACGTGTATGGCTTGTCGCTCGTGTGCACGTGCGAGTGTTTCTTGCGGTCGCTGCTGTTGGCGAAGCGTCGCTCGCAGCCCTCGAACTCACACCTGAAGGGCTTCTCCCCTAGTGGAGGCAATGCAGACACATTAGTGCGCCTAGACCGCGGCCCGGCTCGGCCTCACAGCCCTTCCCCAATTTCTCTTCCATTATTTGGAAAAGAACCAGTAAATGTTTCAGAAAGCTTTTTCTTTGGCCCTTCAGGTCCGGCACTCTCTTCCCCGCTCGGAGCGCGACCCTTGAGCTCCCTCCTGCAGGCCTCCACCCCTCCCCCTCTCCCGCTTGGTCCTGGGGGAGGGTACGGAGGAGGAGCGACTAAGACTCCATCTTAGTTAAGTTTCCATCCTGGAAATCCTGATCCACTCCGGTTGTTTTCCTCCAGCTCTTCTCCACTCGGAGCCAGAAGCACCTTTGCCCAGAGAATAGAATTGACTGAGGAACTCGCATCTGCTCAACTTAAAGTTGTTGTTCTAGCCAAACGTCTCTGCCCCCCGCCAAGCAGTCCACCCCCCACACACCCCATCCTGGCCCAAATTGTTTCCTAAAGTAGGTTTTGTGCAAACGCCAAAGCGATGGGACAATTTAAGGATGCGCAGTCGATGCTCATGGCGTGGACATAATGTGGATTTGTGTTGTAAGAAAGGTATTCTGAGCAATGATTCACTTCAGAAGCGATTTTTACGGGAAATGGAGCCCCCTCCCCCTTCCTTCCTACCCCCTGAGGGCAAACATTTAACAGCATTCTTCAAATCTTGCCTAAACCTTCCGGGATCCCTCTGGATAAGCGCGCTGGCAGTACTATTTTATTACGCCGCTCCAGCGGCCTCCGGAAGACCCTGCCGCGGGCAGCCTGCTCTCCCACTCCGAACTGACTGTGAGAGGTCGACTGGCTTCCCCAGACCACCCACGCTTGACAGTGGAGCCTGACGTGCCTGAGCCGAGAGCCCCGCACCGCAGGGTCTGCCCCGGTCAAGCCCCATCCGCGGCCTATCCCGCAATCGCACCCTTGAGCTTGGTGGCTTCGGTGTGAGTGCAGCTGCTGCAGTCAGGCCATGCCCAGCTCTGCGGACCAGAGGGCAAGCAGGCAGCAGGGGTACACCCGCGAGGGGCTCGGCTCCCTGGTGCAATGTCCTGTAGAGCCGCGGGAAGGCACGAGCGCGCATTAGGGTGGAAATACTGGCCGAGGACCGAGCCCCAATGCCGGTGCTCACCGCCGGCTGGATTCGCGGGTGTGTGGGGAGGAAAGGATGCCGAGATCCCGGAAGCCCAGATTCCTGCTGGACCTGCAACTGCGTGAAGGAGGGAAGGAAGGGTCTAAGCGCTTTTAGACAAATGGATGCCGCCGGGCGCCTGGGTAGAGGAAACGGCTACCAAGCGTCTGGCCAAGGAGGAAGATGTGCAGGGCTGGAGGACTGTTGCCTTTGTTGTCGCTTCTCCCGCCGTTTCCAGGATAGACGGGCGCTTTGGGACAGGTTTGAACAAACAAAGCCCCTACTCAGAAGCCCTGCTTAAGGCTCAGGGTGAGCCAGAGGTTTTCGCATAACCTCTGCGCGGCAGACGGTAGTGAGCCCAGGGCTAGGTCCCCGCCCGGCCGCTGCGTCCTCCCTGCTTCAGGACTATTGCTAGCACAGTGGAATATTAAACGGTGCTGGAATCCGCCTTTTTGTCTGGACACCGGTACCGTTTTACATAAAAATAAATAAGAGAAATTCAGAATAAATCAGTATCCCTATTTGTTCCTCATCCCCCCATCCCTGTTAGCATATGCGAAACTAAAACTTTTCTTCCTTCAGTTTTTCCTAAAATCACTTACAAGAACCATGCAATTCAGGGCCTGCAAAAGAAAACAAGATTTGCTGAGAAAACAGAGGAGGAATGGAATTTGAGTTTGATTGCTCCCAACCAAATATTCCCCCACATACTTATTCCATCTTGTGAGAGCCTCGTTGGACATTCTTATAAAACAGAAACAAATATTTCGTCCCAGACGAGGAGCAGAGGCGAAACAAAACAACAAAAACAGGGCACTGAAGGTGATACCGGCAGCTTGGAAGTTTCAAGGCCGCTGGGAGGCCAAGTGAGGCCTCCCCCCAACCCCCACCCCGCGCCCTCTCGGCCTTTCCCCAGTTGCAGGAGGCCCCCAGGACTCCTGGCCTAACACTGCTCCCCTCACACCCCACACCCCCCCGCTAGCAACACACTGCTTCCCTCCTGCTCCCTCCCACCAGGTCTCGGCGCTGCGCCCTGGATGGGTGGATGCGGAGCGGCAGGGTTGGTTGAGGGCCCTGCAGCCCGGGCCTGGTACTGAGTCATGAAAGGCCCGGAGTCTCCTCCCAGAGGCTCAGCAGCTGAGAGGGGCCCCCCGCCCCGGGTCCGCGCCAGGCCAGCTAGACAAAATTCAGCAGTAGCTGGGAAGTTCGCTAGCGCCATTTTCTCGCACTTGTGGCTGGGCCGGGTTGTCCGAGCCTCTCCGCGGCGGCGCAGTCTTTTCTCTACTTCGGATCCCCACCCCTGCCTCTTTCTACCGACTGCCTTGGAAGGTGGGGCGAGCCCCCTGTCCAGGGGTCCCGGGAAGGCGCCAGGCGGCGGGGACCAGCTAGAGCGTCGGCACCATTGTTCCGGGATTGCTGTGACCGCCACAAAGTGAAAGCTTTCGATGTGGGCTTGGAGCAGCTGGCTCTGAAGCCAGTCCCGGGATTCAGATCCAGGAGAATTTTAACTCCTGAAAAATCAACTCCTATTCGCCGCTTCCGCGATGCGAGGAAATGAAACGCCATTAATATTTGAAAAGGCAATTATTTTCCTGTTGAATCGAGAACTGTCTTCATTAATAATTTGTAGTGAGGTCTATTGCCATTTGAGAAACATTTTGGTTTTTTCCCCCCTTCTTTTCATTATTTAGGAGGGGGATTTGAGGGAAACGCCAGCGGGGCAGGCGAGGTTCTGTAGATTATTATTATTTTTTAACTCCAGTGATAATGAATCAGGACTGCCAGTGGAAAGGACGCACTTAGAATTCTGTCCTGAATAGATACAAACCTGAGCCAGCCCGGGCGCACTGAACTTGCATCTCTGCTGTAGGTCGATGATTGCACTAAGAATTTAACCATTTTCTGCTTCATGTACTTCAAACAGTAGGCCGGCAAAGAGCAGTAAAAGTTTGTTTGTTTAACCCGCCCTCCCCCGTCATTAAAAATGAGTTCCTTCTTTGGCTCAGGACTGCGCGTCTACCTTCGCGGTACCTGCTGCCAGTTTATGGAGTAGCTGGCTTGTGGGCGGTGATCACTACCTCACCTCCCCCGGGATAAAACTCGGAGGGGGGCGGGGATCAAAGGCTTGCGGGGGGTGCGGAGCATCGTGGAAATAGCTCCGGAAAACCATACATTTCCAGACATGCTCTGGAAATAAAGTAGGAGACTAGAAGTACACTTTGGTTTAGCCTCCGCGTGTGCCAGTGTCTTGGCCACGGAACTTCTCTAAGATTACAGGGTTTGGGGTAGAAGGCAGGATTTAGTAAGCCTCTTTTCCAGGCAATGCCAGCCTGGGGGAATTCTTTGACTGTAATAATTGCCAATGTTTTCACCAATAATGGAGGTGAGTAAGGCATAGCGCCAAGGAATAGGAGAAGTGGGGCACCAAGTTGGAACTTATTTAATTCCCTGGTCTCGCCACTGGTCCTCTTCTCCCTCACCCCACCCCCGCAAAAAAAAATAAATAAAATAACCCCACAAACAACAACAACCAAACAAACAAAAAACACAGGAGGGAAGCTGTTAACTTCTTAAATTTGGGGAGGGCAAGAAAACCGTAGCTAAATAGAGTACAAACATCGACTGCTAAACTAATTAATGTAACTTCACAGGCTGTTCTGGGAAGTGTGAAAACTTTCTCCTTGCAATTGCATTAGAGATGCTTTGGGCCAGAGAAGTTCAACTTCACAGGCTCTTGGGCAGGCTCCTTTTCTTTCTGTTAACTAGAACTAACAGATGTGGTTGACACATGTCCCTATTGCACTTAACGGCTCGGTAAATGACATTTAAGGCGAGTGAGTTTCCTTGGATCTCTGCTAAAGCAAAAGGAGGAGGGTCGGTTGTCAAATGTTCCAAGTGTCAAGTCACCAAGGCTCCAAAACAGGGCTAAAGTTAGCTCAAAGACCCCAAATCCTAAAGAGCCAAGGGCCTGATGACCCCTCACTTCAGATGGAGGTCAGTTTGTCAGACTGACCGATGGAAGAGTGCTAGCCAAAGAAACCTGGAAAATTAAATTGTCCCTGTCTTTACGCCTTTGGGAAACAGTGCTGTTTTAAATACTTTAAAATCAAATTCGATGAGCAGGGAACACACATTTGCACACACAGAGACCCAAGCACGTTCACCCTAGTCCTCCCCCCCCCCCAAAGAAATCCCGCACTATCCTCCCCACACACAACCTCGGGAAACTTCTGTGATTCTAATAGAAGGGCATAGCTAACATTTTATGGACTTGGCTCAGGAAACACCAAACTATTCCTCCCTCTCCCCAGATGAAACTTGAGGAAATCCAGCCCGAGGGCCCGGGAGAAGCCGCCTGCTTCCCCCAGAGGATCCACATGAGATAGTGCCGAATACTGACCTGTGTGAGTTCTTTTGTGTATTTTGAGATTTTCTGATCTAGCAAAGACCTTCCCACACCCAGGGAAAGGACAGGGGAAGGGCTTCTCGCCCGTATGCACGCGGATGTGATTTACAAGTTTGTATTTGGCTTTAAAGGGCTTGCCCTGGCGCGGACACTCCTCCCAGAAGCAGATGTGGTTAGCCTGCTCCGGGCCGCCGACGTGCTCCACGGTGACGTGCGTGACCAGCTCGTGCATGGTGCTGAAAGTTTTGGAGCAGAGGCGCGAGGCCGCTGGGCCGTCCGCTGCTAGCCACTTGCAGATGAGCTCCTGTTTGATGGGCTGGCGCATGTAGCGGAAGAAGGCGCCGGGACCGTGGGGCGCGGCGAGGTTCACGGTCAGGTTCAGGCCCCGGTAGCCGTGTAGGGCCGCGGCAGCGGCCAGGGTGTCACTGCGGACCACGGGTCCCGGCGCGAAGGATTCGGGCCGCGAGTACATTTCTCCGGGTAGCCCCAGATGCAGAAGTCCGTTCAAAGTACCGCTGGCGGAGGCCTGGGGAAGCTGCTCGTGAAGGCCGGGGAACACCGAAGGGCAGGAGGCGGCAGCGAGCTGGGGGCCATGATGTCCAGAGCTACTACCTGTTGTCGAGACAAATAGCGAGCGTGAGAAAGGGTGGCGTGGGCTGAGCGTTCCACTTGGCCCCGGGGGGCAGGCCCGGCCCAACCGCACCGCGGCCTCTGCGGTCAGCACCGGGACCAGGAGCCAGACTGCGGCGGCAGCAAACCGGTTGGACCACCAGAGGCCAAGCGCCTCCGCCGCGGTCCGGCTGGACGGCTGATGGGTAGAGCCCCCTGCCGCTCCATGAGCTGGAGAGGGATGGTGGCGGCGCGGTAAGTGAAGGGGCAGTGGGGCACGCAGTGCTGAGTCTGTGGGTTGCTGGAGGCCACTGGGCTCTGCTCCAGAGGGGTCGGACCTGCGGCCCAAGCTCGCTGCGGCGGCCAACTCCCCGTGGCGCTCTGGGTCCCGGCACCCTATGGGGATGGGGTGGGGGTGAGGGAAGAGGTGATGTTGTACGTGGTGGTAGTGGAGGTGCTGAAGCACCCGGGCCATATATACTAATTTCAGCGCCCAGCTCGGCTGGGAGTGGCGGCCTGCTGCATCCGGGCTCGGACTCCCTGGAGCTCCCTAGGTGGGGTCGCTCAGGCCACGGTCACCTGACAGTGTGGAGGAGAAAGAATCACCACAAAAAACTTCTGCAAAGTTTTTCCACCCTCAAGTTTTGGATTGTGACTCCCCCCCCCCCCCCCCCCCCCGGTCTTTAAAGCCTACTTGAAACCCGAACACTACAGAGACAGCAGCGGGGCGCGTGAGGAAGTGAATATAGATTCGGGGCCTTGGCGGGGGCCAGCTCAGAGGAACAATCGCCTAGGTTGCCCATTGGCCGGCCGCCCGGTCCGACGTCAGCGATGACAGGTCTCGCCGAACGCGGATACACACACACACACACACACACACACACACACACACACAGCTACTCCCGCTCCTCCCCCCTCACATCCCCCTATCCTTAGCATCTCCGGCTTCTACTGCTCATGCGCTCTGACCCGGGCACGGATTCTTTTCTCTTCTCCCGAGCCTCCTCCCCCTCCTCTCCCGAAAGCTGGGTGGATCTGCTCTGCCTCACGGTTCCTGGAAGTGAGCGGGGCTGGATTTTGCCTCCGTTCTCTACGATTTGGGGGAGGGGGTGTTGGGCTGCAAGTAACGTCCTCAGGGCAGACCTAGCGTCCCCAGCCCTGCCGGGGCTGCTGGGCAGCACCTGGCGAGCAGGGACGGCTTCGGTGGTTTGTCACAGGAGCCTGCGGGAGGCGAGAGCCGGAATCCAGGGAGGAAAGGAGGCTCCAGACTAGGCGGTGGGCAGCGAAGGAACTTCTAGGCCAGCAGCCCCTGTGCCTAATTTTATTTTCTCGATTTCTTCGATATTATCTATCTATCTATCTATCTATCTATCTATCTATCTATCTATCCATCCTAATTTCTCCGAAAGCCCTGACCACACTTCATCTTCCTACTTACATCCTTTCTTCTCCCCTCCCCCTCTTCTTTCTCTCCACTCCCTTCTCCCACTTAGCTTTGCGGATCCCTCCTCCAGGGTGCCTGGCACTCTCAGAGACGCGCGAACCCAAGAATTCTGCCTGATCAGAACCAGGAATGGGCTGGAGGCGGTGATGATCTCGGAGAGGCTGGCCTCGAAAGCAGCCCTCCTGAGAGGGGCTAAGAATCCTCCCAATCACAAATTACACCGAACCGCCGGCGGACTGGCCAAAGAAACAAAGGCGAGGGGAGAGCAGCAAGAAGGAACAGCTCCTTGTTCCCGGGCCTCCCTCTGTCTCCCTCTTGAGCTCTCTACCCTGCCGCCAGACGGAGCCTTTGGGAAAGGGGACTTGGGGTACACTTCCACTTTCAGCTCCCGCTACTTGTTGCTCACGGTCAAAGTCTCTGCCTCCCTTCTCTCTTGCCTTCAGGACTCCAAGAAGAGTGGACGCCACGTTTCCCCGCCCAGGCAATGAGAGGGACTGCGGGCCCATGACATTTCGCGGATGCCCTCCCGGACTAGGGGCTCCACAGTCTTGGGGAGGGAGTGAGGGTTGACGATGGAAAAACAAAACAAAACAATAACAACAAAACAACCCTTCAGTTCTGGCCCAGCCGAGTGTGGTATAAATGGGCGCGGGGGTGGGGGTGTGTAGTGTCCTTTGTTTGTGCCGACCGGCTAGGGCTGGTTGCATCGCCTGGCGATTTAAAGGTCTGCTGGTCTCGACCCCTGCTTTGGTCTCTGGCCGAAAATGCCAGCCTAAGTAATTGGGCATCCCTGGTGGCCATGGAAAGCGCCCCCAAAGCAGAGAAAAGCTTGTTTTTTTTTTTAAAGAAAAGTTTTAAGGATTGATTAAAAGACTCCGCACCGGTAGCAGAGGTGAGCAGATTGGAGAGATTACAAGGAACTCTGATTCAGGGTTGATTGAGCTGCCCCACCTATCCCCATCACCAAGGGCTATTCTTATAACATTTCCTGCTCAGTAAATAAGGATTTCTTTTAAATTTTAAAAATAATTAACTTATTTATAATGGTTGGCAGGTTCTTTGAGACTTTCTTCATCTAGCACATTGTCCCTCTCGGGGAGCATTTTTAGCGAGGATTAACCTCCACAACGATTTCCCTCGGCTTTGACAAGTGCAGGTCTTTCTATTTCTCCAGCCGGGAGAGCTTAAGCTAGGCTACCAATAGATGCTAAGTTAGCATTAAAAAAAAAAAAAAAAAAAAGTTGAGGGAGAGCATTTGATAGCCGAACCCCTTCTGTTCTGGAAACCAAAGGTTTCCACAGCAGTGTTGAGACTAGACTTTGAGGATTTGTCTCCTTTCCTGGCTCTCACCCTCTCCCACACTCTCACTTTCTGGGATTTACCCCTCTGACTACAGGCGCTTCCTCTCTGATCTCTCACCCTGTTTTCCTTTCCCCCAAGCCTGGTCAGGCCTGTTCTCTAGTGAGGTGTTCTGACTTCTCACTGAGTGGTTTCAAGGCTCCCCACCGCGCAGGTATTTGTTGAATGATGCAATTGTCTATGCGAGTCTGGGCTGAAATCACGAAGGGCTCAGAAAATAACAAAAACCAAAACCCAAAATCCAAACGTGTGTGTTCCTCCCTGGGACCCCTTGCCCAGCTGTTTCTTCTAAACATCCGTCAACACAGAATTTAGTCGACTCATCCTGTAGCATTCAGACAAGTGCAGGATAGTCCTGCAATTAAAAGATCTTTCTTTCCTAACTGAACCCAGGCGATCTATAATATACTGTTCAGGATGTTTCTCAAATTCACCATCCATTTTGACTTACATTAAAACTCGGATTTGCACAGAAACGGATCTCTTAATATATGCACTGTGACCCCACCTGCATCAAAGCTTTGAATAACAGTGCAGAACAAGGTTATTTAAGTTGTTTCAGGCTGTGGACCCTTTTGGAAACCTGGTGACGCCAGGGATTCTAATAGTCCTGTGTTTTGTTGCCCACACTCATAATAGAAGGAAATGATAACTCTCCATTAGAAAGTGGTGAAAATAAAGATGCAATTTTTGTCCCCATCCAACTTTGCAGATCCCCTGAATTCTAAGCATTTACTCCATGGACTCTAGGGATAAGAAGCAGAGGTTTTATACACAGAAACTGTTAGTACACTATCCACTCTCTCTTGTTAACTTTACCCTTGAAAAGCTCTGAACATGTGTATGGCTTTTTGTGCCAACAGCAAAAGTGCAGATACATCTGATTCAGCCAAATTCACCGACAGTTACCTGGCCCCATGGAGCTCCCTCCCAGATGCAGCTTTCTCTTGAAGCACTGAAAACATCTGGACCCATCCTGGGTAGATACTTCTTGGGTAGTCAGGGGTCAGTCCATGTGCAGGTCACTAAAGTTGCCTGATCCTTGCAAGTTCCTTGGAGCCACATGGTTCACACCTTGGTTGGCTAAACATAACAAGGGGACCAGGCATTTTCCCACAGGGACATTTCCCCAGCAACAGAGATAGGGAGGAAAAAAACCCCATTTCACCCACTAATGTTATAGACAGGAAACTTTAGACAATTACATAAGGGTCTTCAAGGTATATCTCTGAAATAAACACCAAAGCAACAGTATCCAGCTAACCACAGAGGACAGGCAGGACACCTGTCAGACAGGAATCTTTCAGTTTTCAGAGCAATTCCTTTGTTGAGTCTTGCAGGGAGTAAGGAGTTCAGGTTTCATTGACTATTGATTGGGCAGGCTGAAGAGTAGTGTCTCAGTGGTGAACAGAATTTTTCTTACAGGATGTTATTTCACCACCACACCTAACCCCATATCAAATGCTTGGCTGGAGCATTCTATTTGTAACCATTCTGAGGTTTATAGCATTGTTTTCTGCATGACTTGCATAAAAAAAGACACATCCTGCAGCCCAGAGTAGCCTGTTTGGTGCAGGCTTCACCAACAGACCCTAAGCATCCCTCGAATGCCCAGAATCATGTCCCAAGCACCCTTGTTTTCCCCAGCCAGGCCAATGCAACAGCATAAACTAAACTGATTTTCTAGTCCTTCTGTACAGAAATAAACATTTGGTGATTCTATCATCTGCCAGAGCTCCTCACATCACTGGCTTAAATGAGGGAATGCCTGAACTCTCTCCCTTGGAAAGGAAAGAAATGAGGGAAATTTAAGGCCCATAACTGGGCTATTTTTCCATTTTGATCTTTTAAACAATACTAAATGACAATTATCTGTTACAGCTTATGCCAGAGCAGGACCCTGGACGCTGAGGGCTGCTCACTGCACAGAACCTGGCCAAGCTCGAGCCTTGTGGCCTGGATGCTCTGCACCTAGATCTGCAGTCACTTGTTCAATCTTTTCTTCCTTGTTTCTGACCAGGTTACCATCCCAAAGCAGGGCCACATCTCTTCCTAGGCTAGTCACAAATAGACCCCAGGATTCCTACAGTGAGAGGTTGTCTCTATTCTTGGGGGGAAAAATTAAAGAACTTAAGCTCCAGGAGCCCACCCTATGTTCAAGCACAAATTGTACGAAGGAGATGAAATCTATCAGGATTTTGGAGATAAAGGAGAATATTCTTCCCCTCTGCTATGCAAGTTTGGGCTTCAATCATCATTAATGGAACTGAGTACGAGAGAAAAATATACTTGGATAGAATTTAGTTTTCAAGTAATGGTTCTGCAAAACATCTTTCAATAAAAGATTAAGAAACATGGCTAAAAGATGTTTCAGAACAGCACTGAGGAACTGAAACAACTGAATTTATATAATACCCACACCTGTCTTGAGAATTCTGCCATCAAATCATCCCCAAATAATAGAAGAGAGCCATTTCCTGAGTTGTCATTTAACTTTTGTTAAGAAGGTTGCTTTTCCTACCAACAAAGAAACACCTTGGAGGCAACTGTCAGTTGGTGGTGTAGTTGAAATGAGGGAAGCTAGACGCCTGGAAGGGGAAACATCCAACCCTAAATCATATGCTTATTCTAAATGGAATATTAAATTAAATTCTTCACAATGAAGGTATTCCTGACCGAGCGGCTGTCAGTCACTCCCTGTTCAGACACCACATTGTGGGAACGCCGTCGCCACCACATTGCAGAAGGCTGGTGTCCCTGGTAAAGATGATGCATATCATGTAAACCCCATCACCAAGATCAAAGTGTGCTCCTTTCATGGAAGCCAATACATGTCAAACCTCATTCCAATCAAATCGTGTGGAAATGAATTCAAGATGAATATGTCATAGAATAATGTGACAGTGAAACTGCAGAAGGTCAGGGGTGGTTGTTTCAATGAGAGAGTCGTCAAATATTAATTCTAAAATGTCCAGATGAGTAGGCATTGAGGGGGATTACTTGGCTGCTAGTGGGACGTTGTGTCGCTGATTTGTGTGCAAATGCATCAAACACCAAGGTGTTGATCTAAGTTTCATTTGAACTCAAGAAACACGCCCAAACTCACAATCTAACATAAGCAAAAGGCAAAACAAAACTACTTAAAAGAAAAAATCTTCAGCAAATCAATATTCAAAAGAGGATTTTAACTTACTTGACTCTTTCAGGGCATTTCGGTAAAGCCGTAATCGTTTCCTCATCACCAAGGAAGCCTTGTATCTCATTTTCTGACTTTGAGCCTGTTATGGAAGAGAAAAGGGACAGTCGCTGGTTAAATAATTTCCTACATGTTTGTATGGTAAGATTGTATGACCTGAATGTATGAAAGAAGGTATTGGTCTAATGAGTCTTTCAATCTTTCAAATTTGGAAGTGAAAGAAAAGAACTCTGCCTGGAACTACCCATGTTTATTGCAAAATAATATATTCTTAATCATAAAAATTATTAAAATCATCATTTCCCAACTAGATTTTTATCTGAAACTCATTTGTCGATCTCTCTTGCAGGTAGAATTTAGTACCCTTTCAGTCAGTCAGTTTTCAAACATTTCTAACTATTAGAATCTGAATTTATTATATGAGAAGTCCCCATTATTTTCTTTAAATTTATTAATTGAGTTTAGTGAGATGTAATGGGGGAGGTCTGGGAGTCCTCTGCAAGGTTGCAGGTTAAAGACTGAGTTGTAACTGAGAGGAGAGGAATTTCTTTGCAGATTTGTAGACCCTGTTCTGCTCTGGTGGTGTGGAATCCATCGCATGGGTTCCTCCCCCCGACCCATTTGGAAGCCATCACTAGTTGATTTTTCAAATGAAGTCAACATAAAATTCACCAGATTGGGGGAAGGGAAAGGTATAATTTCTATCACCTGGTCTTGGCTGTCCCATTTCTTAGTGAAGAACGTCATAAACAACCCACCCCTAGCCCACCAAGATATTTGATTCCTTATTAGATTCACTTTGTGGACAAAGCTAGCAAGCCTTTGGCCACCTTAAAGCCTGAAACCCACACTGGTCCCGGATCTCTGCATCTGTCAGGGGAAGCTAAAAGCAGTGGAGCAGCCAAACAGCAGCAATCCACCCAGCCCCAGCTCTCCATTTGGCCTAGAAAGACAAACAGTCATTGAAAAGGTCTCAGGCTGGACAAACACAGCAAGCCCTCTGTCAATGAGGAAGTCTGCCTGTCTTGACACTCCAGCCCACAGATCAAGCGGTTGTTTAACTTGTTGAACCACAGGCCAAATCCAAGTGAGGCTCTGCTCTCTCAAAGGCTTTCCAGTTCTGTATGTTCAAAGATCTCTTTCTCTCTCCCTTGACCCCCAACCTGGGCTTGAAGTAGCCTGGGTGTTTCCACCCTTCCCTCTCCTTTCTTTTCTAGGTCCAAGCCTTAGGGGTGTGGGGGTGGGGTAGACTCACCTTTTCCCAGAGGGTTATATTTATTTTTGATTCTTTCTAACCAAAAGACATCCATCCCCAAAGGTAATAAGCTCCTTTCTAGACAAACCAGGAGATAAAGGAGGCCCAGCTTTGGGTTCCTACAGAGGGATGGCATGCTGGGCATCCTATCCTTGCTCTCAAATTTCTTCATGGCAGGATGTCTGGCACGGGGGAAAGTCCTGGTTGGTTGAAACTAATAGAATTTACTTTTTTGCTTCAGAAGAAAATGGGTGTGAATTTCCCAGGAGAATTCTGTCCACCCACAATGCTGCCGCAGCTTGTCCCTTAAGAGGCCTGGGACGGGTCACTTCTACCCCCAGGTCCTGGCAGTCTTGTGCATTACAAACTCACAGGCATGCAAATAAGTGTTGCAGAGCCTGGACTTTGGGTAGGGCAGGAAACGGGGACCTTAAGCTGCTCTCTGTAGCTCTCCATCACCAGCCAGAGCAGGGAACCAGGGTAAATATCTTTTCTTTTGGTTCAAACTCTGTCCCCACTTAGCAATCTAGTCATCTCACTGAAGGATAGGTGGGTGAGAGAATTTGGAAGCAGTTCCTGGGCCGCTGGACTTGAGATCCCCACCAATCCAGGGATTTAAAAGCCCTGAAAATGCTCCGATTGATTTTCCCAAAATGATTGCTCCTGACTTGTCTGCTGGCACCATCAGTGGCCATTGAATCACCAGTCAGAAGCACAACCTGGAGACTTATTGGAATTTTCCTGTGTTCCCACATCTTGAGAAGAGGAAAGGGTGCCAGCAAACCTCAGTGATTGATGGAGCAGGGAGGGGAGAACCAAGAAGGTAGGCCGGTGGGTACATGCAAAAGGCACTATTTTTCTTTGGAGGAACACCCAAGCTTCACTCTAGAGCTGCAGGCCTGGTCGAGGTCAGAGGTCACCTGCAGCCTGCTTCCCAAGCCAGTGGATCCAGTCCCCAAGCATTCAACGCTGCCCACACTGATTAACCGCAGGCTCGCCCATCCGCCACAGATCAGCTGGTGCGGGCGCAGGGCAGGGCCTGCTGGCTGTCTGGGAGCTCTCAAGCCAAAGCCACAAAAAAGAAAAAAAAAGAAAAAAGCCGAAGAAGTAAGTTCCCCACCTCTGCCCCCTGTCTGCTGTCACCAGCTGCACCCAGCACCTCCCTGGCTCCCCTCCATCCGGCCCTCGAATACCAGGAAATTGCGCTGCGAGGCTGGGTTGTGCGGCGGCCTTTTCTCATTCTTCTCCTCCCTAGAGGGAAGAGCCTGGGTTTCCCCAGCTCGGGACTGGAGGCTAGGCGACCTCCGTGTGCTCAGAGTAGTCTGCATTAATGGGTCGCCTGAAGGACCAGAGTGGATATTTAACCGTCCCTTTGAACCATCCCATTCAGCCTTCAGGCGGCTACATGAAGGAAGGAAAGGTGGTGCCTGGTCGTGGGTAGCTGTGCGGCTAATGCTGTCGAAAATGGGGGAGAAATATGACCTAGGAATCCAAAAGGGGTTCCTGCAGATGGTGCCAGCCAAGGGGCAGCCTTCCAACGCCCCTTCTCCATTCCTAAGATCTCGCTGGCTCCCAGCTGTCCCTGTGGACCATTCATCAACCCCAAACTTTCCAGTCAAGCCTTTGAGGGAGTCCTTAGCTTTCTTTCAGAGCCAGACTGTTCCCGCCTCTCTTGCCTCTAATCCCCAGTGTCTCCAGGTGTCTAGGGTAGGGCCCAGAATCCTAGGGGACTACGGCCTGCTCCCCAGAGAGCTAGTCCTAGCTAGTCTCGTTCGCACCCAAGAGAAAGAAAGCCAAGTCCCAAACCCACGACGGGCGACGCGCAGAGAGCGGATCCCAGCGGTCAGCGTCCTGAGGCAGGACCAGTATGCACGAGGGCGAAGATCCCAGCCTCCCGGCTGACCCAGCCAGCAACCGCCGTCAGGTTTGGGCGGAGAAGTTCCATCATCTTGCTGCCAGCCAGGCTAACTTGGCTTCCTTGACCCTGGGGAGGGAAGCTGAGTCCCTCCCTGCCATCCTCGTAGGGGCAGAGCAGGGAAACTGCCTGCAGGGCCCCCTTCCAGGCGCGGCCGCTCAATCGGCGCGAGGGATGTTCAGGGTCGTGATTCCCCTTCTTGTGCCCACGGTGGGACAACCAGGCAATTTACAAGGAGGGGAGGTAGGGAGGGCGGGTGGACAACAAGCTGCTCTTGGTCCCCGTGCCACTGGGAGCTCCATTTGTTCCCCTTGCCTCCCCCACCCCCTTTCTTGAGAGGAAGGAATGGACTCTTCCCCAGTGCTGCCCCTTGGCGGAAGGCCCCCCTCCTCCCCTCAGTGTCAGTGGGGTGGGGCCTATACCCAAGATTGGGGGGCGAAAGGAGAGAAGAGATTGGGGGAGACAGCCTAGCTGGGCCTCTTCCCCCAATTGGGGTTGGATGCCAATAGCCCCGAAAAGGGCGCTTGCTACTCAGTTGCTGGGGGTACAGGTCCCGTCTGTGCCCCCTGGACTCACGCACTTACCCGGCTCCACCTGTTGCTGCGATCGCCTCATTTCTGCACATCACTTTGGGGTGGCTGAGGGGGGGCCACCAACCCCTCCAAGCCTCTCTTTTGTGGTTCCAGCAAGGCGGTCATCCTTCATTTCTCCTTTTCCAGCTTTCGGGAAGCAGTTAGGGAATGTATGATGAAGCAGAAATGAGCCGTCAGGATGATATTTTAATGGCTTATATGTCACGTTGGTGCATGTGGCTTTGAACTGGAGCCGCTTGCGTTTCCTGCAGAGAGCGCCGCAAATCCCACTTGATAACTTCTACAACCCACAACTTTTTCCCCCCACATTCACTCTTACCATGTATATTTGGACGCGTTTCCTAAAAATACCCTCTTGTCAACGGTCCCCCTTGGATTTTCACGGACTGAGGAGGAGAAGACTGACTTTTCTTTTTTGAAGAATTATTTTTCCTCTCCCCCTCCCAATGGCTACTCTTCCCCCTCATGTCCCCTCCCTTGTTTTTTTGAAAGGCAGGCGAGGTGGGTTCACTATTTGTTCTCCCTAGTGAGAGCAGTACAGCCTCTAGAGAAAACTTCTTGCAGATAAGGTTTTTACAACTGCAGTGGAGGCAGGATCCAAGTTCCCCGCGTAGGCAGCAGAAAACAGTTTGTTCAAAAAGATACGTCCGAACCACTCAAAGTGTATAATTATTTTTTTCAAAACCACCCAAGTGGCAGCCCTGTCCTTCCATTGCCCAACCCTGGTCCACTCAAAGTTGGTGGGGAATGCTGGGCTGCTGCACTCAGACTTGTTGCTGGGGACAGAACATTTGATTTTTTTTTCCTTTCTCAAATTTTTATTTCCCAGCACAAGCGCAAATGCGCTGCCAGTTTCCTTCAGACACCGGGAAACCATCCCAGATACACAAGTAGAGTTTTGAGCGGGTAGAGCCCAGGGAAAGGGCAGCTCAGCTCACCACCCCCAAACGAGAATCTAGTCCATGAAAAGACCAGAAAACCAGAAAGGCGAGGAGCGGCCAACGCCGATCATGCCTTGCTCCAATCTGTGCAGCTAAGGCGGGCGACTGGGCAAAACATATTCATTTTCATTTTCCTTTCTCTCGGGCGCTGGTGAGTTTCCTAACTGGGCGCCTGTGAAAGGATGAGTTGAGGTTTCTTTGTCTGAGAAAAGAGTTTAGGGCTGTGATTCAGCTGCAAATAAGCCAAATGAAGTTAGAAACAAAGGGCAAATTGAAGGATTCCGACTCTTGGCTTTTTGTGTTTTCCTTACTAGAAAATAATTAGACCTAATGAATATGCAGACGCTTGAGCTAAACCCTCAGCCCGGGCTGCTGGGTTTTAAACAGAGCTGCGGAGAAATGCAACCTTTTTTCCCCACCCCCATCCCCACCCCCCGCATCCGTGTGCATTTTTTGAAATGCATAAATGTTACTCGCCTTAATTGATTGAGTCACAGGGATTTTTTTCCCCTTGCTTTTAAGTGCCATACTCCTCTACCTTTCAACAATCATTTTAATATATGGTCAATGGCTCTTTGTGGACGGGACAAAAAGCAACTACGCGCAGTTGTTGAATAGACTTTGCGCTGGGCAAAGACAGGTTAATCGAGGGCCGCATCGCGAAAACAAGCGAGTGTTGTATGTTTGCACTGAATCCAAATGTCTGCATTTTCCTAACTAAATCAAAGGGAGTGTTATTTCTTTTTCTGCTCACTCATCTGAAGGTAAGTAAATTTTCTCTGGCGATCAAAAGCCTGGTCGGCAACAAAGACCGCGCCCGCTTTTTCCACCGTCCTGGTGTGGCGAGTTGCGGAATTTCAATAACTGTGACAAGGGTGACTGATTTGTGAACTAGAAAAGGTTTGAATGTCACAAAATTTACATTGGTTCTATCTATCCGGGATTTAAATACCAAAAAAGTATTCGGGGATTTCTAGGGAGCTTTGGACAATCCTGAAGGACAATGGCGCTTTGGGAAATTTACAGTTTTACCTGAATGAAAGGGGCCCCGGTTAGGAACAGGAGTGCAGAAGGAGGGAGTTAGCGGGTGCAGACAAGGGAGACTAGGGAAAAGGGAGAGAAGAGAAGAATAACACAGGAGAGAGAAAAAAAAGAAAAATCAGCAACAATGTTTCCAATTTGTCATTAAAAAAGAACAGACTTCAATAAACTGGAAAGTTAAGAGCTCTAATCCACCTGTGCTTATTTGAGGGGCAGGAGGAATGCAGGAAGCCTGATTGGTTTGATAAAAGTAAGAAAATCGAGGCAACCAGTTATCCTGAGAAATCACATCTCTTCTAGAGTGGAGTGTCCGTGTGCTCCCGAGATCTTAAATTATAAACAGGAGGGGGACGAGGCAAGAGGGAAGCAAACTTCAAAAGGAGCAAATAACAAAAGCCTCCTTTGCTGCCCTTGAAGGGGAGGAGAGGGGGGGAAGAAAGAAAAGAAAGTTGCTGAATCGGGACATTCTGGAAGTGCCTTAGCTGTGTTTACCAGCTCCATCCCCGCCTCCTGCTCTTCGAGATGCCCGAAATCGCTAACGGCTCAGCCAAGAGCAGGTTTGAAGAAGGACAAAACAGAGAAAGAGAGGGAGAGAGATACAGCTAGATAGAGCTACACACACACACACACACACACACACACACACACACACACACACACACACAGATAGAGATAGAAAGAGAGACAGACAGACAGAGAGAGATGGAGGAGAGGGAGAAGAGGAATAAGAAAAGAAAACGTACATGACTGCAAGAAAAAGGAATCGTGGCAAAATATATACATATATATATTTTCTTTCTTTCTTTTTATTTTTCCATGAGAAGAGGGAAAAAATCTGGCTAAAAAAAAAAGTTGCTACTCCTGGCTGCGGGGTTTGTCAAAAAGGGATGTCAAGCGCTTTACAATACCTGGGATTGATGAGGCGGGCGGGCCAATGAACAGCGCGAGGCTCCTCGGCGCGCCCTCCGTTGGCGCGGCGGCTGCGGGAGGGGGGAGTGCGAGCGCACCAATGGGCGCCCGCGTCAGCAGCACGTGACACCTCCCCCTGCTCCCATTCATCAAGGGGGGGACGGTGTCGTCCTTTCAATTCATTTATCTGCAGGAATGATTGCTGCTATCAGTCTCGCGCTCACCGCCCGGCTGAGGAGGTGAAAGTTTCTCCCCAGGAAGATAAACCGCAAAAGACAATATTGTGCATGATTTGCGCCTTTTCTTTGGCTTTTTCTTTCTTTTTTCTCCCCCCTTTCATCATCATCATTATTATTTATTTTTTTCTTTGCAAAAAGCAGAGGGGGGAAAAAGTGAAGGAGCGAGGAGGCGAGACTGAGAGAAAAGAGAGACAGAGAGAAAAGAAAGGGCGAGGGGCTAGTGGAGAAGTGAGGAGGGGCGTACGGCGAGAAGCGGAGAGAGAGCTAGCAGTCGCGGCTCCGAGCGCTCATATTCCTCTATGCTACAAATCCGGGAGGAAGTTTTTTTGGGGGGCTGAGATGCTCCATGCCTTTTCCTGGGCAGCCTTGACGCAGGGTCCTCTCGGCAGAGACTGAGCGGCGAGAAAGTGCGAGCCAGGCCGGCGGAGTCTGCTCGGCTGGCGCGGGAGCCCGCCTTGCTCGCGGCCCGCAGCCGTCCGGCTTCCCCGCGCTTGGCCAGGCGGGCTCCCCGGCGCGCGGCGCCGCTGCCTGCGGGCTAGGACTTCGCGAGGTGGGTCGACTCCTCCTCCCTCCTCTTCTTCTTCCTCCTCTTCTTCCGCCTCCCATTCCTCCTCCTCCTCCTCCCGATTTTCCCTCCTCGGCGGGCGAGGGTGGGGGGGGCGGGGGAGGTCGGGGCTCGCCCCGAGCAGCCACGATGCTCCTGGACGCCGGCCCCCAGTACCCAGCGATCGGCGTGACCACCTTTGGCGCGTCCCGCCACCACTCGGCAGGCGACGTGTCCGAGCGCGACGTGGGCCTGGGCATCAACCCGTTCGCCGACGGCATGGGCGCCTTCAAGCTCAATCCCAGCTCGCACGAGCTGGCCTCCGCGGGCCAAACGGCCTTCACGTCGCAGGCGCCCGGCTACGCGGCTGCCGCGGCCCTTGGCCATCACCACCACCCGGGCCACGTCGGCTCCTATTCCAGCGCAGCCTTCAACTCCACGCGGGACTTTCTGTTCCGCAACCGGGGCTTTGGCGACGCAGCGGCCGCAGCCAGCGCTCAGCACAGCCTGTTCGCTGCTTCGGCTGGGGGCTTTGGGGGCCCACACGGCCACACGGACGCCGCGGGCCACCTCCTTTTCCCCGGCCTTCACGAGCAGGCGGCAGGCCACGCGTCGCCCAACGTAGTAAACGGGCAGATGAGGCTTGGCTTCTCGGGGGACATGTACCCGCGGCCCGAGCAGTATGGCCAGGTGACCAGCCCGCGTTCGGAGCACTATGCCGCGCCACAGCTGCACGGCTACGGCCCCATGAACGTGAACATGGCTGCGCATCACGGCGCCGGCGCCTTCTTCCGCTACATGCGCCAACCCATCAAGCAGGAGCTCATCTGCAAGTGGATCGAGCCGGAGCAGCTGGCCAACCCCAAAAAGTCGTGCAACAAAACTTTCAGCACCATGCACGAGCTGGTCACGCACGTCACCGTGGAGCACGTCGGCGGTCCGGAGCAGAGTAACCACATCTGCTTCTGGGAGGAGTGTCCGCGCGAGGGCAAGCCCTTCAAAGCCAAATACAAACTGGTCAACCACATCCGCGTCCATACGGGCGAGAAGCCTTTCCCCTGCCCCTTCCCTGGCTGCGGCAAGGTCTTCGCGCGCTCTGAGAACTTAAAGATCCACAAAAGGACGCACACAGGTATGGAAACCTCTGTTCTTGATCGCCCCCCCCAACACACACACACACACACACACACACACACACACACACACACACACATCCCCGCACCCTCTCCTGGGCTTGGGACTCGAAATACAAAAGTCAGAGGCCGGGAGCACACACCCGGCCTTAGTTGGATCTTGGCGTCAGATTCCAGCAGGCAAGCAGAGAAAGTGTACACTGGTTTTTAGTTTGAGGCTTGAAATTATGAAAAATTATAGAAGGGATTAGATGGGAAGGATATAGGGATATAGATTTTAAAATGAGGAATAAAAAAGGCCGGGAGAACAGAGACAAATCCGGCTTTGGAGAACCCTTGGTGCGCCTGAAGCCGGCAGAGGTGGCCGGCTCCCGGCGGCGGCGGAGCTTTCAGCCGCTCTAGCAGCAGACAAGTCTAAATCCAAACGTTGGCTTCCTACCAACATCCTTCTCTAGGCACCCTAGTGAGGACTTTCCGAAAGGAAGGAACTGAGGAAATTGGAGGAGATCGGATGAAGGGGCACAGAAAGAAACAAAAAACGGAAACAGAAAGGAGGGAGGGAGTAGTGAAAGCAAGTAAGTCGGCCTGAGGAAGCTTTTGGAAGGTTATGCATATTTAAAAAGCCCAATTTTAGTAGTGACTTGTTTGTGAGTAGGCTTGAGGAGTCGGGAGAGTCGGTAGAAGGTAGAGGAAGTTTTTTTGGTCAGGTAGATTCGATGAGGTGGTTTTCAAAATACCAAATCCCCTGCGTTGGCCTTTAAAAATAAAGAGACAACCAGTCGGGAACAGTTAAAAGAAAAGTTGGCGGCGAGCCCAGGGCAGTAGTCTGGGTCGGGCAGGCCATTCTGGGCCCCTTGCTGAAACAAGACTAGGAATCCGATCTGCTTCCCTATTCTGGTTTGCCCGGGTGATTCTGAGAACCGCGTTTCGAACTTAGGGTTTAACATCGCAGTCAGGGAAGAATTTGCGACGCCCAGCTCTCGGCCCAGATTACGTTATAAAATGTGAGTGTGTGTGTTAGGGGGTGGGTTGGGGTGGGGGAGGCGACGAGGTGGGTGAGGAGTGTCCGGGAGGGGGTGGAGGGAGGGGAGAAGAGCAAAACAGCAGGAGAATCAGTCTGGCAAATGAAAATTAGGAACCAAGAGCTAGGTAGAACTGCCGAAGTTGTCTGGATAGCCCCTGGCAGACAAATCAGAAGCCAGACCTGCTACTACTCTGAGATCTAAAAAACTACCAATAATAATAATAATAATAATAATAATAATAATAATCTAATTGGATTAGGAGTAAAATAATTCGGATATTTACAAATCCACTGCATATATATGACTTTATTGAAGACCCCGGTTTTTGAGCTTGTAAAGTGCTAAACCTGAGCCGCTGCCTTTTTTATTTTGTTTTCATTTTTCCACTTATCTGCGTTAAAAAAAACAAAAAACAGCCGCGGGATTTGTTATACTTAGACCTCTCTCCTTCTCGCCTTTCACGCCAGGGGAGAAGCCCTTCAAGTGTGAGTTCGAGGGCTGCGACCGACGCTTTGCCAATAGCAGCGACCGAAAGAAGCACATGCACGTGCACACGAGCGACAAGCCCTATCTTTGCAAGATGTGCGACAAGTCCTACACACACCCCAGTTCGTTGCGTAAACACATGAAGGTAATCGCCGCGCTCCCACTGTCCTCCTTCGGGCCAGGAGCACGCTCTTCCGCCGGGGCCGGGCTGCGAGTGGCAGCCGGGCAGTGGCTGGGGCCGGCGGAGGCCTAAAGGGGCTGGAAAAGGGAATATGGGCACCCCAGGCTGTTCTGAATGTAATATTTAATAATAAAAGTAAAAAGAAGTGAACACTCGAGCAGAGGCCGCGACTGAATTTGGCGCAGACAGGGAGCGAGGGCTGCCCCGGCTGGCTGCGCTGCGAAGCTGTCGGCATTGTGGCTGGCGGCTGGCAGAAGAGTTGGGGTCTTGCACGTAGACCTGAGCAAGCGAAGTTCAGCGGCCGCGGGAGGGACCATCTGGGGCTCTCGCCCCAAACCCAGCTTCCCCCTTCCCTGTTCTGTTTGCCTTTTGCGGTCCCGGCGGCGGGCGCTGCGGCTCCCTGCAGCACTGCCTCCGCCGGGCCGAGGCGGGGCAGCCAAGCCCAGGCCCGCGCGCGGGTGGGGCTTCCCGGGAGGTACACGGGATCCAGGGTTCCGGGGACAGGGGGCGCGAGGCCCTCACCCACCGTCGGCGGCTGCCGGTCCAGCTTTTTATCTCTTTCAAAACGCGACTTTCCCCCCCGCAGGTCCACGAATCCTCCTCGCAGGGCTCGCAGCCTTCGCCGGCCGCCAGCTCGGGCTACGAGTCCTCCACACCGCCCACCATCGTGTCTCCCTCCACAGACAACCCGACCGCCAGCTCCCTGTCGCCCTCCTCCTCCGCGGTCCACCACACAGCCGGCCACAGCGCGCTCTCTTCCAATTTTAATGAATGGTACGTTTAAAATAAAATCTAAAAAACACCGATCAAAACCCTATTTAAGAGACTGAACACACACAGGTATACAAAATATTGCGGAAGGAACCCTGCGAATCAAAACAGCCCTCCCCCCCCCCCCCCCGCAATCCTTTTTTCTTTTTTTCTTTTTGAACCTGCCGGTAGACCCAGGACCGAGTAAAAGAGAAAGCCCCAACCCTTTACATTTTTTCCTTTTTGTTTTTTTGGCAAAGGCTTGGTTTGGTAGCTAAGGGGCGGGAGGGGGACCGAGGAGAAGGCAGTCGCCTGACCAAATGCTGCCAACCACGGGGGCCAGTTTCTCGGCAGAATCAGAACAGGCTCTCCGGGCTTCGCTTTTTTTTTTTTTTTTCCATTCTTGTAAATACAGAATTATTAGCTTAAAACTGTACTGTTGGATTCTGTAAATAGTTATATCTTGGTTGGAGCGGGCGGGTGGGATCGTGGCGTTGTGGTCTTTGCATTTGGGGAAGGGGGAGGGTCTGGGAGGGTGAGGGTGGGGGGAGGGGTGGGCGGCCGAAAGCCAACTGTTTGTACTGAATGGCAAGAATGTTCTAGTAAATGTGTATCAAAATGTGAATTACTTTGTACGATTACAGTCTCCACGTCGACCTAACAGAATATTATTGATATTAATGTGCTTTTTTTTTTTTGTATAAAGTGCAAACATTTCGTCCCAGAGTCTTAAGTACTTTAGTGCAGTAAAATGTTGTTTCACGTCCTGTCAAGAATTCGTATAGTACGAGCCTGGATCTGCGTGTCAAACTGTTCCATTTGTTTATGTAAAGTGATATTAAAAAAAGATATAAACTATAACTGTCCGTTGCTTTTGGCAAAAGATACAACCACATAATGTATATAATTCCTAGTTTCCATATTTACCCGCATGTAAAGGGCCGGTTTATTCATGTTACAGCTATTCAATATTTATGGCTAGAAGAACTCGTTATGTACACTTTAGTTTACAGAACTGTTTGGTAACCTTTCGTACGTTATTAAAGATTCTTAAATCTCAGTGATTGTGGTAGGAATTTGTTCTTCACCCCAGCAACCTGCTGCCTCTTCTGCCAGCTTTAGTCGTTCCCGGGAAAAGCTCTCCGATCTCCCTCGCCTTCCCTTTCTGTCATTGCAGGTCGTATAAACGTGATAAATGAACGCTACCCTGCTGGCTCTCCGAGAGGGTGTAATTAGTATTTATATCAAAATTTATGAAACAAATTTTAGGCCGCAGTATAATTTAAATGACCTTTGCAGACGTAGAATAACAACCATAAAAATAACAGAAATAGATTGCACAGGCGACATCAATATTAATGTAGGTGGATTGTCAGAAGCTCAGGGCTAGCTCTGCAGCGTTGCAAATGAACTTGCGGCCGAGGGTTCTGCTGCTTCTCCCCCCTCCCCCCAAATTAAATTCCCCAGGCTGAAACAGAGTTGCAGATTTACAATATCATATTTTAAATTGCTGTCTTCAATTAAACCATTTATGGCTATAACTAATTTTCAGGATGTCGATGCATGCTTTTCCAGGCCTTCCTTCTTTGTACAAAAGTAAACGTCCATAAAGCGTTTTACTTATATTTCTTCAAACGTGATGCTAATTTAAATTAATTATTTCCTGTGATATGTTATTATTACTATAATTTTGCCACTGTTATTAGTTCTCTCAAAAAATACATCTAGGGAAAAGAATTATTTTATGTAATTTTATTATCTTTTATCTCTTTTATTTATTTCTCATTTACTTAAGAAATTCGTTCCATTGGCTGGCGTTGATACAGTAAATTTGTAAATGAGGAGACAATATAAAAAATCTAAATTACTTGTGCTTAATGACTGTAGCGGAACGCCTTTTCTCTAAATCAGATTGTCTTTCTTGCAGTTTAGTTTGATAGATTTGCAAGCTATGCTGCTCCCTCCAACTTAGCACCGCTGGTAGGAACGCAAGCTTCTTTGTCTCTGGTTGTAGCTTGCATGATCGCCCCATTAAGCAGACAACCTAGCTGGAGATCACAAATCAGGGCCTTGGCAGTAGATGCAAGGGTGTGGATGTGTCAGAGCAGGAGGCGAAACTGACCTCACTGTGGGCAAGGAGGAATCAGGGCCTGCTTCTTTAATATACTGTGTGAGTTCAGACAGTCACAGGCCATATTGACTCCGAGGAGAAAAAAAGTGGGAAAACCCCTCAAAACTATGAGAACCCCTTAAGATCCTCCCATCTATTTTAAAGTGACATTAATTTTTCAGAGTATACCATTACCCAATTACAAAATCAAAATGTTAAATTCTCTTTAAAATTATTTGTTGACTTCTTTCATCTTTTGCTATTTGCATTTGTCACTTTTAGTCAACAAAGTTTTACTGGCTAAGGAGGGAATTTGGTGAACTTTCTGTAGCACATCAAAAACTGGAAATGGTAGTGTTTAACTTTTTAAAAAATGTTATTGTGATTGTAAGAGAAAATATCTACCTTTTATGAAAAGAGCGCCACCTTGCAAGGTCTGCCAGATTTAAGGAAGTTGAACACCTAAGCAGGAATTGCTACTAGCCCCCAAAATGTATGAGACCAAAATCTGGCTCCAATTGGCTTAGGGGGGTTGAAATAGATTAACAGTGCAGTATTTGAAGTGACTCCAGACATTAGATTAATACTTAACAAAAATAGAAAGAGGAATAAAGATAGTTCATTTCTCTAAGGAAGAAAGATGAACACCTTAATAATCCTTTCCCTTCCCATTAGAGATCAGAATGTTCGGGAGCCTGATATGAGGAGGAGGATGATGATGATGATGATGATGATGATGATGATGATGATGACAACAGCAACAGGGCACTTTTGTAACTTTGATGGTGCATTTAGGAAGATAGTAAATGAGTGCATTTTTTCTAAATGTAGTTCATGTAAAATTTGGAAATATAAACATCTTATTATTTGTTATGTACCTTGTGCCTTTTCTTTCATTTCAGTATAATAATTGAATATACTATGAAATGATTTAAGTAGGGTATTTTAAAGATAAATTTTAGGGGTAATATTTACTTCAAAGCTACTTCGTATTATATATATATATATATATATATATATATATATATATATATATATATTAGACTTTGAAGCCCAAATAATTAAAAAAAAATTGAGGAGTACCGTGTGTATATTTGTGAATAAGCTCACTCACAGAAAAGAAACTTTTATAATAGAAGCCAATATTTGTGCCATTCTTCCTTATGCATTCTCTTCTCTAACACCCATCACAAAGAAAAAGTCGTTAATGATGTAGGTAGCCTAAAATAATGCTTCAAACTTCAATATAGTCTATTATTTTTGCTGGTACCTTTAATGTCTGCTTCTTGAGATGTATTCTTCATACTTTTCTTCATGGGCTATTAGGTTCTGAAATACATGAATGTGAACAGGGAAATATATTGTTAGACCCTATTTAGCAGGAGCTGAAGATGTTGCAAATGACTGGTTTCTATGTGTAGCCTTGGATTTTGATTTAGGCAGAAAGCTGTCCTGGTTAGTATTTTGACTGCATTGTAGTCTGGATACTGTCAAATGATTAGAATAGCTAACAAGTTATTAAAAAGTTATATTGTGTCAACAAAAAAATGCCTGAGTACAAGCAATCATATTTAAGAAATGAAGAGAAATGAGTTGTGGTATGTGTGTACATTTATAGAGTAAGCATATAAATATACAAGCATCATTTATATGGGGGCTAAGTAATTTTCAAACATTTCATATCCTTTGTTTTCTTCTTCAAAAGCTTCCCCCAACTGCTTTAAGCGTTTGCAGCTGATGATTTTGATTTTTTTAAAGTCAAGCATTCAAGTTAACCTTTAAGAAGCAAACCACCTCCAAAAGAAAGATGTAACCTTTCAATTGCCCCATATGCTTATCATTTTTTTTTTTTTTTTTTTTTTTTTTTGCTTTAGCTGACAATGAAAATAGCACTAACCTTCTTTGCTGATGGGCCTGGCATTTAGATGTTTTTATTTGTTGATTGTGAAGTTTTCTCAGAACTTTTAAAGGGCTGGCAACAAAACCGTACTCACCAAATAGTGCTGGTAGAGTTGGTACCTGAACATACTTCTTTCCAGGACGCAGCTTAGAGAAGGCCCTTGTCCAGAAAGAACAGCATCAGTTTATGATGGGTAGGAAGTAAATGTATGTGGTCTGGCAAACTCAAAATGAAGACACTGAGCTGGTGCCTTTGATTATTTGTGAACTAGATAGAAAGCCATCAGATTGTAGACATTTGCAACTTAAGTTTCTTTTTTCCAACTCGAAATGCTAATTACAAATTT
This sequence comes from Rhinolophus sinicus, assembly GCF_057876585.1. Classification (NCBI taxonomy): domain Eukaryota; kingdom Metazoa; phylum Chordata; class Mammalia; order Chiroptera; family Rhinolophidae; genus Rhinolophus; species Rhinolophus sinicus. The sequence goes on along the minus strand of NC_142517.1, from coordinate 103,149,805 downwards.
ATCTTCTCCTCTCTAGGTACAGAGTTCTCACCTCCTCCTAGCATCAAGTATAGATCTTAGAACTATGTTTTCATATTAGAAAAAAAAAAAAAACCTGTTGTTTTTACAAAGATAGCCACAGCTGACACCACTCTCTGGTTTTAGAATTCTTGAAAATAGCGTGGCGATGGGAAGATTTTTCCTTTCTGTGCTAGTCAAGCCATTGAAAGTACACATTTCTCACAGTGTTCTCTTTTTCAGCTTTTTAGCATATTTTTTCAAATGATATTCTCTAGTTTGGGACAACAAATAAGAAAAATGTTAACTTCCTATAACATGTCACACTTGAGCCTTTCTCTCAAAGTTTATTGCAAATGTAAGGACATAATGCACACAAAATATAGGCAATGTTCTCCACTAATCTATACAAGGCTGGTTCATTCCAGGGTCTCTGACTCAGCAAGAGGGAACACGATCAGGCTAAACCAGGGGCTATTTTTACCATGCATGCTCAATTCCGGCATTAGTTCCTAATGTTTATTTCCACTTTAGAGCAAGGAGCTAAAATAGTATGAAGTTTCCAGTTAATGCTGCACTGGAGGTGGGTTTTTCAAGATTAAGAAATCGGATTTAGCTATCTAGCATGGAAAGGACATTGGCAATGATGGTGCTAGAGACTTTCGACTGTCAACAATATTTTGGCTGCCTGTGATGGCCTGTGGGGCATCTCTGTAAGTATATGCTGGAGAATTCAGGGGCTTTGAAACATACATAGTGATATTTTTACCGACAGCATACACAAGAATCAACTATTAAGCGTAGATATAAACATACGGGGATCATATCTTTAAAAAACACCCCAAAATTAGCAAACTAAAAAAAATATATGTTATTATGCATCTCTCTTGTGTAACAATCCCTATTATGCTACAGAAAACCTAAGGAACCAAAGACAGTGAGAGAAGCTCACATCGTGATTCCTTTTAAAATTTTTTTCTGTTTATCCGGGAAAATCCTAACCTCTGGCAAAAAAAGCTGAAAGTTGTGGAGGAAGGTGAAACCACGAGAAAGGATAGGGTTGGGTGAATCTGTGCGTCAAAGGTGATTTTTGTCCCGGAGAATTTCGTGAAAATATATACATTCAGGATTTCGGGTAGGTGTGGTGGGTGGAATATCAACCCCCCACATCACCTCCACAGAAGGCCGGGTGGTCAACATTTGAGGGGCTCTTTATGTCACCCTGTAGCCCCGCGGGGCTCTTTCTAAGTTTGCAGCGGTCCGCGGCTGGGGCTGGGAGGGCAGTGCGCATGCGCGGCCAGCGATCCGGGGTTCCACGTGCTGAGGAAAAAGCAGCTGCGCCCCCGCCCACATGGGCTACAAGCGGCACTGCTCAGAGGCTCCCGCCTATGAAAGCCGCTGGCCGGGATGTCAAAATACTGCGGCGAAGAAGCTGCACGTGTTTGTTTTCAAACCGCGCTGGTTTAAGTGAGCTCACAAAGCCTGGCAGACAGCGTAGGCTGGAACAACTTGGGGCCTCCGCCGTCCAAACCCCGAGCGGAGCGGGTCGGGCAGTCCCCTCGACACCATCCCAAGGGCCGCGCGCTGCGAAGTGCGCGAGCCCTAGTGGACCACGAGCCATGCCTCTGAAAATCCCTACTCTTCTTGTCCCCTTCCCAGTTGGGAACTGGCACCCTGATTTTTCTCATCTCTCCTAGCTCCTCGGAAAGGACGTCCCCTCTTACCTGGCACTTGGAACCCAAGCCTGAGGTGTGTGTTTGGGGGTGAGACACTAGGTGTTTTCCTAGCGCCCACCCTCTTCCTTTGCACACACCCAGGCCTGAGCGTCCGCCTGCCTTTGTCCATTTCTCTCTCCCTCTCTTCCTCTCTCTGTCCCTCTTCCTCTCCTCTCTTTCCTTTTCCTTTCTCCTGGTTCCTCTTCCTCTCTCTGATTCTGACTGTGCCCCAGTGCCTCCCACCCCACTTGGGGGACTAGCAGCTACTTGCTTGAATGGCTTCTCTAGGGTTTTCACTTGACCCTTCCCAAATCATATTTGTTAGCTTGCATGCTTATGAGCTGGTATAGTTTTAAGCGCCAACGTGCTTACATGGTGCAAACATGAGGACTGGTGAAGGAACTGCGCTGCCTGGCCTAGAGACAAGGAGAGTGTAGGGTTTGGCGGAGTTCAGGTGCCGGCTTCTGCCTTCCTCTCCTGGTGACATTCTTGGGGTTCTGCACGTTGCAGGATATTTTGTGGCCAGTGTACTAGCATTTCCAGAGGGAGTGCATAACCGGTCTGGTGGAGTGATCAACACTTGTAAACAAAGGGGAGGCGGGGTAGTGGAGGGTCCCTGGGTAACTCTTCAGACTGGCATCTATAGAGTTTTGCCTTTGGGTATTTTAGCCAAAATCTCAGATACCATGACATCAGAAAATGGCTGCCGATAGGTTCCAATCCTCCTTTGGATATTACTTTCAACTGAACGGGTAGACCCATTCCATTCCTCTTGTTTCCCCCACTGCCAACAGGAGAGGCCTTGTATTACTGACCAGTTCGCACTGCAGTCCAGCCTAGGGCCAGCTTCACCCGGGCCAGTTTCAGGGGCCATAGCATCATTTTACCACTCACCAAGTCTTCAGCTTTGAACCTGAGAGCGAGGCAGAGGGCTTTTGGAAATGATCCTGCCAGGACAAAGCCTTTACTCCTATCCGGCTCTGAGTCTCGGAGCTTAATGGTACAAGGATGGTCCGAGAAGAGCCATCGTGACCTGAGCCCACGGAGGCCTGACATAAGCTCCATAGTCCCACTAGCGGGGACTGGACAAAAAGGGGCCGGAACAAGAGGGTTCTCTTGTCCGAGGCACCCGGAGGTCCGGGAACCCGGCATCTCGTCAGAGGCGTAGAATCCCTCGATCCACCGAACCCCGTCATAAGGGCCACCCCACAGGAAATCCCTTCCCAACTTGGGTCCTTTTGTGTTTGAGTATGTTGGGGCGTTGGGGGGGCGGGGGGGGCAAGCTAAACTCTACGGACTCCATGCTAATGACGAAGACGTGACTCGGCCTAGCTCTGGGCAAAGAACAAACCCAGCGTGGGTTCCTGCGTTCTTCCTCAAAAGGCCAAGGCCCCAAGAACCCTTTTCATTTGGCGAGGGGCTTGAGGGAAGGGAGGGGCGGAAGTCTGCCGGGGTCTGCAAGCCTGTGGCCGGGCGCGGTGGACGTGCCCGGTTGCTCAGCTTGGCCCCCACTCTCAGTGCAGGCGACGCAGTTGCCTTCTCCTCAGCTAGAGAGTGGGGACGCTCCTTCCTCGCTCCCCCAACCTCTTACCCGGCGACCCCCGGTCGGCGCCAGAGTCCGGAGGCCCGGATGCCTAGGCTAGACGGCGGTGAGGCGGGCTCTGGGGCCTCCCCAGGCCAGGCCGAATTTATTCTGCGCAGGCCCCAGCTAGGGGAAGAGGGACCCCAAATCAGACAGACGCTTTCCTTCCCCCCACTCACGCCTTACTTAGTCCCTGCCCAAATTGCGCGTCTCCGGTAGGATTATCTGCCCGGCCTCTCTCTGCTGCCAACCTTGCCCGAAACCTAGACCCCAGACCTGGTAAGTCTCGTTTTTTCCCCACCCCGCCCAGCCACCTTCCCAGCGGACTCGCCCGCGACTGCGCGCGCGCTCGTGGCCTGAGGAGCGCGCCGAGAAGTTGGGCTGATGTGGAGCAGCCGCGCCAATCCTGCCTGTGAGGCTGGTGTGTATGAACGCCGAGGACCCCAAGGTAGTCAGAAATGTCGCGGGGCTCCCCAGTGAGGCGGAGGCGAAAGGGGTCCAGCTTCGCTCTCCTGGATCCTCTTTGTCCCTGTGGATACCAAAGCTGCTTTTTGAGAATAAGCTTTCTGTTGCTCTCTAAAGTGTGTGTGTGTGTGTGTGTGTGTGTGTGTGTGTGTGTGTGGCATCGGGGGAGGGGATTTGTCCCTTTCCCTGAGCAGTTTCTAATCCCTAAGGTCTCCAACGAAGTTTACTCATGGTTTCCATTTCAATGCTGTGAAGTTTCTTTTTCATTAGTTATCATTATTATTACTGTCTTAAGTGAAGATTTTTAAGAGTCACAGCTTCTCAAATATTCGTGCCTCTTGAGGACATTTCGACAATTACCTTGTCCACTAACTCCACTCTCTTCCCACTGGAAAAAAAATAAACTTAATTTTTCAGTAGTTGCCTTAGGACACGTCGTTTACATGTCACTAATGTGAAGAAGGAAAGAAAAACAACCTTGGCATTTCTGGTTGGAACTCCGTGTGCTCTATTATTGAAATGTGAAAGATGGATTTGGCAGGGGAGAGGGAGGCAGGGCGCCGAAGAGTGCTTTTGAACCGCGCTGCCCTGTTGCACAGGGCTGACCTTTGGCTGACATGGCCACTGAGAGGGCCGTTCGTTAACGAGGATTTGATACATTAGACATTCGAGCTGGGCGTGTAAAACCACACTCTGAATCCAGATTTCGCTCAAATTGGTGTACGAGGAAATGATCTTTTTAAATCCTGAGGCTTAACCAAGTGTCAGGAGGGCTGATTGCTGCCTCAAAAGGGCAGCGCAGTACATCTGGTAAAAAAGCGCATTACTATGTCCTTAAAAAACAAACAAAATAAAACCAAAATACCTTCTCCAAATAATACCTGAAATACTCCAAGTTGCCACTTTGAGGCAACCCTCTAATGAATTGTGTTGTGCTAACTAAGTCCTGATACCAGGCAAGGCTGTGAAGGCAGTGTCATAGTATCGCAATATATATAGATGTAGATGTAGATATAGATATATACATATATGTAGAGATCTCTCATATATGTATATATATAATCTCATATATATATGTGTATATATATATATATATATATATATATATATATATATATATATAATGTTTTACTCGCTGGAGATACTAGAGTGTCACAATTTATATCTGCCAGGCAGTGGGGCACACACAGAGGGGAAGTGTCACCGATTTTAAAGCCGTTTAAAAGTTGAGGCTTCTCGATTTAATTTAGTTCGACTCATCTCCGGACTTTGGAGCCCAGAAAGGGAAGGCAGCCTGGCCACAAGGACCTGGGCCTGGTGCATGGAGGCTGGACCCGCAGCTCCTTCGCCTCACGGATGAGGCTGGAGTTGGGGACTTCTCTGAGGCCACGGAATGGGAGGCCACTGGAAGGTGCGGTGGCTACCGCTGTATTTATTGACTGACTCTGGAAAGGTGTCATTTTATTTAAGTTGACATTAAAGCTCTAATTTAAAAAAAAAAAAGGCACCCCCAGAAACTGCTTTTCTTCTCTGTCCTCCAGTAACAGAGCCTGCTAACTGCTCTCAATTGGAGAGGGGTAGAAATTCGCTACTGCCTGAGTTCCCAGCCACTCTTAGGGTGGAAGGGGCGGGAGGGGGGCGGGGGGCGGGGGGACGAAGCGAAGTCGTGTTCTTGGTCTGTTCCCTGCAGTCCTCCAACTACTGACTTCCTTGAGCTGCTGTCCTGGAGAGAGGATCGCAGCGCCACGGGTCTTGCTGGGGCTGCGCTGGCGCGGTTCCTAGGACGCAAATTTATTCCAGGCGAAAACGTAACAACAAGCAGTTTTCGGCCTAAATCGTTGCTCAGGGAGTCTCTGCCTTCACTCCTCTCTGTTCAGAGTGCAGATGGAAAGATGGAAAATTACACGGAAAGCCCCTATTATCATTAAAAGAAAGTTTAAAATTAAGGATCCTAGCGGAGAGAAATCATTCCCCAAGAGCCAATGTTGAAGAAATTCACACAGGGCCCAGGAGAGCTACAGGATTGGTTCCAGATTGAGTTCTGTAGACTCCGTCCCACGCACAGGTCGACCCCTTGCCAAACTTGGTCCCCGACCCTGAGGACCAGAGCAACTGCGCGGTTGAACACTTTCGGGAAGTCAGAAGCACTGGCCCCCTTTGGGAAAAGCACACCTTTCCTAACTTTGAGAACTCCCCATGCTTGAAAGGTTTGCAAAAAGTGAAGAGGAGAGTGGGGAACGAGGGAAAAGTTTGGAAGAGAGGCAAGATTGTGGCGAGATCGAGTTCATTTTCCCCAAGGGCGGGTTCCAGCACCACCTCCCCAACATTGCAATCTCTCGAGACCCGCGCACTGGAGAAAAGCTCCCCGGGTCACCAACAACTTCCAAGGTGTGCCAACTTGAGGTAGAAGGGGTGGGTCTATTTCTTTTTAAGATTCACTTTTTGCAGCCATTGGAAACAATATAACACTGACCCTTACAAGAGTGGATGGAAGAGAGCGCTCGCCGCCGCCTGCAGTCTTACTCTGAATTTCTTTGGCCCCCTTCCGTAGAACGCCACTCGTCGAGCCCCGGGACCTACACCCGGGTTTGGGCCTTCCAACACGGTGGCTAGTCTGAGGTGCCCGCGAGGGCTCCGGAGCTGCGTAAGGCGCGATTCTAACAGACAGGGATTTCTGGCAGGCGTGGGGGAAGCCCTATTTTCGCTTTCTAGGGTTTCATCCAGCCTTGCCCGGGGCTCCCTCCCCTCAGCCCCCACAGTCATGGTCCAAGCCTCCGGGGACTGCTCGGGACCTGACGCAGGTTAGCAGGTCCGCTGACGTCAGGTGCTCCCGGTGGCGCGAACCCCAGCACCGGCCACAGGCGCCGGGCGAAGGCATCATTAATTGTTAGGCAGTAGATGCCGAAATGAAAGCTCAAGCTATTCAGATCCAGGCGGGAGCTGATATATACATACGTATATGTATATGTATTTTTGAGTGACGGAGGGAAAAGAAAAGAATAAATGAAATGAGAAACAACGACTTGGTTTCTCAAAGCATAGTAAGTTACTAACTTCGCACCCTCCTGCGTACAGGTCGGCCCCCTGGGTCCACTTTTTTGTAGGTATGGGTTTCTCACTTTGTACCTGTTTGGGGGGATTCTTGGTGGAAGCGCCAGTATTTGTCCAAATGCGAAACGCATAGCTACAACTTCCCAGTAGATTCAAGCTAGAGGAGCTTTACCATCTCCATCAACCAAGAGGGGTGGGCATTGCTTCAGAAAGTTGGATCTAGGATGTTCATATCACCCAGTCCATTTGGCCAGGTCCTTAGTCTGAGATCGGATCTTATTGTTTTTATTGAGTAAAAAAGAGAGGGAAAAAATCCTGCGTACACACATAGGGACAAAATAAATGAACAGTGCAATTTGGTATCAGGAACGAAGCCTTTCATTTGTAACATCAAAAGTAGCTTGCTTTCCTTTTTTCTTTTGTTTTGAAAATAATTGTATTTTTATATGGCTTAAAGTAGAATTTTAAGCAGCAATAACTTTTTCAAAATTACACCAGTTCTTAAGTCTAGCTCTAATACATTTTCAAACTTCTTTCTCTGAGGATAACTGCCGAGTAAACACACGGCACAGCAGGGTCGTTCGTTGTGAGGAGAATTCTCCTTGGGGCTCTTTCCTGCAAAAGGAAAAAAAAAAAAATCATGCCCTATAGGATGGAATTCCACAGGTAATGGTGAAATGATTTTCTAGGGGGAAAAAAATGAGATTAGAATTAAACTAAAACCTCACCCAAATTAGGGCAATTTTTATGTAAGTGGAAATAATAATCTTTAAATTCAAACATCTTGAATATTATCTTATTTGTGATAAATAATGACCTCGAAATTCCCTTACTGAAATAGCCATTTCATATGAAAGATCCTGTACATAAAAATAAAGCTTACATGTATCACTGCATGTAGTCCATAAATAGTAGCTCTAAAAACCAGAAAATTATCTTCCTACATATGAATATAAAATGTATTTGTCAATACCCACAGGGCCAGAATAAAAAAACTCTCTAGTTTTATTTATAAGTGATAGAAATATCCTGAAAAGTACATTAAAAAGCAGATAATTTGCTAAGTGTTTCACAGATAGAAAAAACAAACAAACAACTTTAATATTTCCTTTGGAACTTTTAGAGCCGTGTAGGCAACTTTTGATTTAGAACTGTGATGGTGACAATTTTATTCTGAAATTAGTAATTTATTTTTAACCAATAATTATATGGTAAACGTTTAACAAATATGTACTGACTCCTCAGAAGTGTGCAATAATAATTTATAAAATATGAGTAAAATGGAATTCATTCTCATACAAAATATAAATATATTTGTAATATTGGAATCTTTATGAAGGATAATTTTAAAAGTTTAAAAGTTCACACTAATAAATTTACAAAATTCTGTAAACATGCACCAATAAATTTCTAGGAATTGTTTGTTAAAAGTATTAGCAAAAGAGTAACCTGAACACAAAAAGAAAATTGAAAAGAACCTCATTTATGGTAAATAAAACACAAGCAAAGATACAAGGTCCAAAATTCCTTTTTTCCCCATGATTCTTACCTATTTTAGTGGCCTGTAATACCTACACTTATTTAAAATTCCAAAAATGTGTGTTAACTGCAAAGCAAAAAAAAGCAATTGGAGTTGAGGACAATAGTTAATCAGCATTCAACAACTTTAGTGCTCTTTCGATTTTATGTACTACTTCTTTTATATACTATAAAACTTTCTAGAGGACTCTGCTATTTTTGGTACAGCAGGCTAAAACTTATGGGTCTAAGATATACTTCAGACTATGTATATAATGCTCTGGCTAAGCAAAAAAATCCCAGGATATTCATTAGATTAAAAAGGCCAGCTACTATTATTATAGCTCCTGAATCAATAAACATTTACAGATTTAAGGCAATGACTGAAGTGCCAAATTTCAAGGTCATTATGTGTATGCTCATATCTTCAAATAAGTCATTTGTACAATTTAGGCAATATTATATGGAGGTTATGTGATTTTTGGTGCTGCTGCAGTCATGATTTCATTTGCTGACAGATGAAGTCAGTTGCTATCCTTGGCTCTTCGCTTTTTCACTTGTGAAATCAGTGCCCTAGACAAGGTCCTCACTAAATTTTTAGATAGTTCTCAAATCAGTGATTTTATTTAACTCTTGTGTATTGATAAAAAAAACTTTTAAAGGTAGAATTTTATTTGTGAAACAAATTAAAGAAATCTACTTAACTGATTTGGCTATAAATGCAATTGATTAGCAATTTCTATTGTGAAACCTCGTTTCAAGGTTTTTTGTTCCTGAGGGTCTTTTTTCAGAAATATGCATTCTGTGAAACAAGTGACGATACAGAAAACCTATCTTTCTCTGTTGACTTGAGAAGGAAATAAAATACATTTCTGTTGTTTTGTGTATGTGAATTATAAAGAATATTTTCATAGACTGAGAGCAGAGGGTACATAGGAGATGGAAACAGTATTAAATTCAATTGTTTAAGGACATGCATTTGGGAAGTATGAGCTTTAAATTCTGGTCATATGTAAGTAGATATAAAATATATTTGCTATATGTATTAATTCACTGACAGCTATACAAATCCCACTATGTAAAGTAACAAAAATAAGAAGAAAATAATTCTCCTACATATGCTCATTGCTGCATCAGTGTGAAGAGCAAAATCTATTGAGTGCATTATTCAATCTGTAGGTTCTGCAGCTGATTGGTGTTACTTACCTGTCAGCTGACTGCACTTGACTGGACCAATTAGTTAATTAATTAATTAACCCGACAAACATTAGAGACAAATATGGCCATTGTTATAGAGACTATGGTGTTTCAAAAATAAATTCCAAATGCTTTATTCCCTACAGAAATATAATGGGAGGGATACATACAGTTAAACAAAGCATTTGTCATAAAAGAGGCATAAACAAAATTTGTTTGGATAATTTTTCACTTTTTGATTGTCTTTAGGAGATATCGAATACCACTTGCTGATTTAGAAAATTATAACAGATATCATATCACAAATTTTCCTTCTCTCTCCTTCATGCTTGCCTTTCCTCCTTTCCCTTCCTCTAACCTCCTTCCCTTTCTTATCACCTCTCCTTTGCTCTGGAACTTAAGGCAGTATGAAATTTTCCAAAGAAATTTCTCAGGGTGATAGCAATGCTGCTGTGAGCTGGCTGCCTGAATCCTCCTCACCAGGCCTTTGTATTTTGGGGACAGTCTTGTCCGAGTGCCCATCTGCAGTCGGCTAGCCTGGGCTGTCATGGACGGGTTTAAGCTCTGTGAATGCCGGGCCTTGGGGCTAGTCAGAGCTTTTCAGCAACCAGTGTGTCCATTTTTATGGTTGAAGTGGGTCAGACCAGGCAGAGATCAACTTCTGACAACTCCAGGCTAGTATTTGGAAAGAGGACACTAATTGTTCACTAGGACATTACACTTTGCAGAATCGTGCAGGAATTCTTTCTCTTCTATTAGTTTGATCTAAAGACAGATTCCCTGGTCACTAACAAATAAGCCTTTGACTTGTTTTTATTATGGTTCATTCGTTCATTTTTATTGAATTTAAAAAATATTTACTATGAACTGAATACTGACTATCTTTTTCATGAATTTTTGATCTGTTCTGAAATATTAAGCCATGTTTTTCTTTTCCCTGAGGCTGACTTGATACTTTGGCAGTATTTTCCAAGGAAATTTTATGTCCTCCTTAGAACATTTCATAGTCACCCCATGAAACTAAGGAATAATTCATGTTCTCTGAAACGGATTGCATTCAAGTTCTTTAGAAGTTCTAAGTAGGACTAATCTGAAACTAGTCAAAGAAGTAGAAGTAACTGACCAGTTTATATATTATTCAGATTCCTGTTTGTTCTTTGTTGCTGTTGTTTGGGTCAATTGAAAAGTGGTGCAACCCAAACCACTCTGATTAGTACTTATTAGCTGTTTTGGTGAGTGCATTCAGACAACAGGTTGCAAAGAGTTTTTGAGGACTTTGTTTTGTCATTTTCATGTGATTCTTATCCTCTTTATTAAAAGTTTTCACTTTGAACAATTTCAAATATATACAAAAGTAGAGTATAATAAACCTCCATCACTCAAACATTTATCAACTCATAGCCAATTTAGTTTTGTCTATACTTCCACTCACTATTTTCCCCCAAGATTATTTTGAAGCACGTCCTAGACATCATATTATTTAATACGTAAATATTTATTATTTAACTAACATATAGTTAATGTTTGCTACAAAGCAGAGTGGCTTTTTCAAGGCAATTAGTGTGTTTTTCTGAAACACTGCCTAGTTTGAGCTTTTGGGTGCTGTTCTCCACCTTTTTCACAGTTTTGCTTCCAATACCAGAACCTTTAAAAGCCACTGGAATCAAGAAACTCTGTAATTCTCAAGAGGAAAAGAATAATTGAGTTGATTATCATCACAATCAAAGAAGATAGAGGCTTCAAGTGGAAAATCTCAAAATTCCCAGAGCCCAATAGTCATAATGGAATCAGAATAATTCACTCAAAAGTTTCTGAGTTTTGGAAAAATGTGATGACTAGGAATTCTTTTATGAAAAAAAATCATATGAACTTATACTGATATAAAAAAAATTGTAGTTGAAAAACTATCACAAAAACACATTGGATTTCAGTTTCATAACACCCAAGGCAATACCCCAATTATTGATAAAACAATAAATATAAATTCATGCACTGTGCTATAAATGTCTGTTTTCTTATCTCATTACATTATATGAAGCCACATGTTGTTAATTTTTGAAAAGAGAGTACTGGTATTTTAGAAATCTATGCCAAACTATTATTTATGGATGAGATGATATGATGTCTAGAATTTGCTCTAAATAACCTTGAGTTGGGGGGGATGGTGAGTAAGTAAAAAATGAATGAAAATTTTTATTGTTGGGCGATGGGTACTTGGGGTTTTCATGATAATATCCTATTTCAGTATATAGTTAAATTTTTTCTTAATAAAGTAGTAAAAATGTCAAGAAACCCCCCTCAAAACATCTATCTATTTATCTATCAGCATAGAAACCAAAGGCAGAATAAAAATATTTGGACTTCAAATTTAAAAAGTTTATTTTCTTCATCTTGGACAACCTATGTGTGTACTTGGAAAAGCCAATGATCTCTCTCAACTTTGGTTTTCACATGTACAAAAATATTCCTTCTGGTTTAAATAAACCAGATAATATTTTTCCAGATACTTATATGTATTAGATATATATCCAAGATATATGTATTAGCACCTATACAAGCAAAAATGATGCTTAATAATTTAAACTTGAAGTTACTTGAATGTTTGTCATCTAATTGTTCTGACATCTCTGGAAATAACTAGTTGTTACAGTCTACTTGTAGTTATTTTGTACATTGATTATGGTAGACCCAATCTCAGGATGTGGGGGAAATAATGATAGCTATAGATTTTAAAATGAAATTATTATGACCTTGAGTCAAGATGGTGGAGTGTAAATGCTGTGTTTACCTTTGACCATGACCTCATCACAACTACAACTCAACTATAGAACAGCCACCATTGAGAACCACCTGAAATCTAGATGAACAGAAGTTTTATAACTAAGGACATACAGAAGAATCCACCTCGAGACTGGTAGGAGGGATGGAGATGTGGAATGGGCCAGTCCAACACATGTGTGTGGCAGTTAAAAATTTGGAGCAATACCTCAGTTGCGGAGATCCCTCCAGATGAGCTAGGTGTTCCTTAGCTCCAGATGAGCTAGGATCCCCAGCCCAGGATTCCAGTGCCAGGAAGAGAAGTCTCCATAACTTCTGGCTGTGAAAACCAGCCAAGATTGTGGCTGAGAGGGATGGAGAGCTGCTGGAGTCTAAGGCTTTACTCTTAAAGGGCCTGTACCTGGACTTACTCATTGACAGTTTCACTTGCTCTGAGCTCTAGCACTGGGATAACAGCTCAAAAGTCACCAGGGACATACCAGGAGGAACTGTATTGTCAGGCTTCAGAGCAAGGGCTGGAAGGGGAGCTTTCTTTCAGACTGAAGTGCTGGTAGAAGCCATTGTTTCTTTGTTGAGCCCTCCCTTCTCCCAGTATGCAGATGCAGGTGGCCACCATATTTGAGTCTCCATCAACCTGGCAAACTCTGCCCTGGTGATTCCTGGAGACCCACCCATCTTTCAGGCCCACTCAAGCTGCTTTCAGTGGCTTTTCCATATAAATGGCCTGTCTTGTCTCATGCTGCAGACTTTCCTAAAATCTATCAAAGATTCACAAAACCCAAGCAAGCAGCATCTAGCCTCAGTGTGCCCTGTACCTTTTGCTAAGCAGCCCTGAGTCTGGTACTAGCAGCAGCCAGCTACAGTTCGTGGGTTGGCCTCTCTCAGGAACTTCCAAGCTCAGCATGGGTGGTTGCCATCTTCAGATTGCTTCATGGATCATGACCTGTGTCTCCAGGCAAGGCACAGGCTTCAGCTGAACTTGGCCTTGGCAGGGTCCTTCCCTGGAGTAGTTCCCTGGGTCAGCATACCTGGTGGCTTGCTTCAGATTGAGCCAGAGCACCACTCAGCTGCCTCTGCAGATGGCAGTCCCAAAGGGCAGACTGGGCGGGCACCAGAGCCCTGCTAAACAAATCCGGCTCCACAGTGTCAGACCCTGCACCACAGCTCCTCTACTGTAGTCACAGCCAGTCCTCATAACCGATGAACCAAGGGTCAATCCTTCCCAATTACATGCAAACAACAACCAATACTCAACTACAACAGGAGGGCACACACAATCCACAAGGGACCCACCTGGAGCACCCACTCAGGTGACAAGGGAAACTGCATCACAGGGCCTCACAGGACACCTACTACATAAGGCTACTCTACAAAGATTGGGAGACATAGCAACTATACCTAATGCATAGAAACAAACACAGGCAGATAGCCAAAATGGGAAGACAAAGAAACATGTCCCAAATTAGGGAACAAAACAAAACTCCAGAAAAAGAACTAAACAATGGAGACAAACAATCTACCAGATACAGAGTTCAAAGCACTGGTTACTAGGATGCTCAATGATCTCAGGGAGAACTTTAACAAAGAGGTAGGACATATACAAATGGAAATAGAAAACATAAAAAGAACCAGTCAGAAATAAAGAATACAATAACTGAAATGAAGAATACATTAGAGGGAATCAACAACAGATTAGATGAAGGAGAGTATCAAATCAGCTATTTGGACGATGAGGTAGCAGAAAACACCCAATCTGAACAGCAAAAAGAACAAATAATTTTAAAAAATGAGGACGATTTAAGGGGTTTTTGGGACAACATCAAGTGTATCAACATTGACATTATAGGGGTACCAGAAGGAGAAGAGAGAGCAATGAATTGCAAAACTATTTGAAGAAATAATGATGGAAAACTTTCTTAACCTGGCAAAGGAAATAGACATACAAGCCCAGGAAGTGCAGAGAGTCCCAAAGAAGATGAACCCAAACAGGCCCACACCAAAACACATAAAATTAAAATGCCAAAGTTTAAAGACAAAGAGAGAATCTTAAACGCAGCATGAGAAAAGCAGTTAGTTATCTACTAGGGAGCTGCCATAAGACTGCCTGAGCTCACTTCTCAACAGAAACTTTGCAGGCCAGAAGTGACTGGCATGAGATATCCAAAGTGATAAAAAGCTAGGAAATACAACCAAGATTACTCAGCAGAGCTATCATTTGGACTGGAAGGAGAGATAAAGAGATTCCCAGACAAGGAAAAGCTAAAAGAGTTCATCATGTCCAAACCAGTATTACAAGGAATGATGGAGGAACTTCTTTAAGACAAAAAAGAAGGAAAAATATTTAAAAAATATGAATAATAAAATGGCAATAACTACATATCTGTCAACAATTACTTTAAATGTAAATGGGTCAAATGCTCCAATCAAAAGATAAGGTGGCTGAATGAATAAGAAAACAAAACCCTTACATATACTTGTATAGGAGACTCACTTCAGATTGAACAACACACACAGATTGAAAATAAAGGGATGGAAAATGATATTTCATGAAAATGAAAATGAAAGAACAAAAAAAGCTGGGGTAGCAATACTTATGCCAGACAAAATAGACTTTAAAACAAAGGCTATAACAAGAGACAAAGAAGGCCCCATTAATCCCACTTCTGGGTATTTATCTGAAGAACCCCATAACTCTACTTTGAGGGGACATATGCATCCATATGTTCATTGCAGCATTGTTTACAATAGCCAAGATATGGAGGCAACCTGCGAGTCTATTAATGGATGAATGGATAAAGAAGAGGTAGTACATATATACAACGGAATAGTATTTAGCCATAAAGAAGAAAGACATCTTGCCATCTGCAACAACCTGGATAGACCTATAGGGTGTTGTGCTGAGCGGGATAAGTCAGACAGAGAAAGATGAAATGTGGTTTTGCTTATAAGTGGAATCTAAAGAACAAAATAAAGAAACAAAACAGAAACAAACTCATATATACAAAGAACATTTTGATGGTTGAGTGGATGGGTGAAAAAGGTGAAGGGAGTAAGTCAGGCAGAGAAAGACAAATGTCATATAATTTCACTAATATGTGAAATATAAAGAACAAAATAAATGAACAAACAAAACAGAAACAGACTCATAGATACAGAGAACATTCTGATGATTGTCAGATAGGAGGGAGCTTGAGGGGATGGGTGAAAAATGTGAAGGGATAAAGAAGTACAAATTGGTAGTCACAAAATAGTCTTGGGGATGTAAAGTATAGCATAAGGAATATAGTGAATAAATACTGTAATAACTATATATGTATGGTGTCAGATGGGTATGAGATTTATTGGGGTTATTACTTCCTAAGTTATATAAATGTCTAATCACCATGTTGTACACCAAAACCAATATATAATTATATGTCAATCATCATTGAAAAATAAAACAAAATATTTCAAAAAAGAGATTATTGCTATAGGATATTTGCTGTGCCATGCACTTTCCTGGTGGAGGACATAGACGCTTGAAGTTCAGGATCAATTCCTGCCTCATTGCTCCTTCTTCCATAACGCATCTATCCTTGAGACTTCTCATTTCTGGGCATTCCTGCTGGAGGCAGGAAACAAATCAGCATCCTCAGCTGTAATTCATTATGGAATTTGAGATTGAATCATGATTTTCAGACTTGGGTTTTCATAGCGGGCCTGTATTTTTAGCTTATGTTAGTTATCCTTCCCCATTTTCTAACTGGATCTAGAATATTAATGATGAGAACAAGTAAATCTTTTAAAGTGACAAAATTATCTACTTTCCAAGCTGTCCTGCCCACAGATTGGAATTATGTCTTCGTTTTTGTTTTCCATGTGCTGACTATGCCGATGTTCCCGTCTGGGATCCGAGTATTTCCTAAGGTACAAACCAGACCGTACCCTGAGACTCAGACATTAGAAGCATTCTAGTTCTTTCTTCTCTGGGATTAGATTCTGGTCCGTTCATCGCCAGCAGCAGTGGTTCTTCTGACAGCACTCAGCAATGATGGCTTTTCTTATCACTGTGTTATGCCTGCAGTAGTGGACCTCTGGTACCAAACCATAGCTGAACATGCCAAACTGTAGAAGCCACCCATTGAACTGACTGACCATCCCCAGCCCAACCTTTGCGGTGAGGTAAGCTCTCTCTGGGCCAGAGATTTTCAGAGGACTTCCATCAGCATCCTCTGGGAAATGTGTAAAACTTCATATGCTTGGTCTTCACTTCAGCTCTAATAAGTCAGAATGTCTGGGTGAGGGTGTAGACCCGGAATCTGCGTTTTAACCAAGTGAAATGTAAAAATCATTGACAAAAGCACCAGACTGTGCCCTGGGACTTGAGTTTTTCTCTAGGCCCAAGTTTTCTTTTATTTCTCCTGCTTCTATTGCTGTGATTTTAAACTGCCTGATATCTATACTTTCAAGAGTCTGGACTTTCACAGAGATTCAGAAAAACAAATAACATCCAACAATAATAGCAACACTGGATTGTTCTTAGCAAACAAGGCTGGTTGTCTCAAACATACTCACTGTGTTACTACCATTTCCCTGACAGAAATCCGCTGTCTTCTCCTTGATCTATCAGAGTAAGAATATGTCCATGATATATATTAATAATAATAATCTGCATGAAAGTGCCTTTTAAAATGTAAAAACCAAACAAACACCTTATAAATGCAATGCATTATTTAACAAAAAGCTCATAGTCTATTTGGGGGCACTGTACAACTTGCCCCCTGAGCACAGTACAAAGAAAATGAAGAACATATTTTCTGCTCGGGGGAAGCCATTACATATGATATGTTACAGGAAAACAATTGGGGCAACATACCTGATTCATATCTCAAATATGTTCTCTAGTGGTATATTTTTGAGTGCCCTGGGTGATAGAAGATATCTATGTTCTCCTGTGTCAACCACAGTATCTGTTGCTATAGCTACAGCTCTATGTATTGACCTCTATCAAACACCTGCTACTCATCATCTCTATATTTATTTGTCTTTAAAGTGAATGTGATGCAGTTAGAATGGAAGCTCCATGAGGGTGAGCATTTTTATCTGTTTTGCTTACTGTGGTGGCTATGTGATAGTCAATACATATTTGTTGACTAAATGATTGTCCTAATAGTTGACTGAAGTTAATAAGAAAAGATTTCCAGAAGGTGATGAGTGTAAGGGAGATCCCACAGGTGCCTCTAGATTGATTGGGAATAGTTGTGTAGGGGGAGAACTGCAGGACTATAAGCTAGATTTCTCTTAGTGGTGAATGTCTCCATATTTGACAGTTCCAGTCTGCCTGCTATGGGCTAATTCAGTAACCAATTACTTTGGGTGATTGTAATTATGACTTTATGGCTCAGAGGACTTTTTCTCCCTTTTAGGTCTGAGATTGTTATGAAGTGAGACTTAATTATGTTTGGGAATGAGGGCATAGGAAAATTGAAAATTTTCTTCCTTTAGAAATTGTGTCTGTTTGCATACACAAATACATTAGACAGTGACACACATTTGCCAAGTCAATAGTTGTGGTTTAATTGTAGCAAAGTCTCCTTTGCAATTTCATTTTCCAGTCTACATGAAGAAAGATAGAAAGATTTTTCTCTTGGAAACTAAGTGAGGCTAGTTGACGTTGAACCAGCTACTGATCATAAACGACTTGCGCCCAACCAGGATTCTAAATACATCTGGAAATATAATTTGGCTATCTTTTCATCTATGTATTCTGTGTGAAATTTTAATTGTTAAAAAATTGCTTGCACATTTAGCGATCTAGTTTGCTTGTATCCCAATACTGAAGAAGAGTGATTCCATGTGTGGGAGTATATTTTAAAACTGCAATTTTCAACCTTTCATTCAGTCATTGAACAAAGATGTGTTGAATGCCTTCTAAGTGCCAGACTCTTTTCTAGGTTCTGAAGATGCAGTAATAGACAAGTCAAAGTTTCTCATGGATCTTACACTCTAGTGGGATAATGGGTGACAACAGCAAACATGCAAAGAATACATATAAAAGGGAGTTCCAGTTATTTATAAGTATTGTGCTTAAATTAAAACAGCACAATGAGTTAGAGAGGGCTTTGAAGGGTGGAGATGCTAGTGTAATCAACCGATGGCCTTTCTGAGGAGTTGACATTTGAGCTGAGACTTAAATGATGTGAAGGAGCTAGCCATTGGAAGACCAAGGGGTGGGGGATTCTGGCTGAGGAAAGAAAATATGAAGGCCTTGAGGTGGGAACCAGCCTGACGTGCTAATGAAACCATTCGTCTATTCCTATCCACATGTATTTGCTGAGTGCCTGTTTTGTGCCAGGTACAACATATTCTAAGGTGCTAGGAAAATGGTGGGGAACAAAAGAGAAATCCTGAGTTCCAGTTCTCATAAAACTATGTTCTTGCGTAGTGGGGAAGAAAGACAAAATAAACAAATGAACAAACAAACAAACACAAAAATAAGAAAAGTATCAGATAATAATAAATGAATTAATTCTAAGTAAGAAGGAACAATGTGATAGATAGTTTTTTGGTGGATACCTTAGCTCCAGGGCAGAGAATGACTTTTTGAGTAAGTGACCTGTATAATAGGAAGGTGGCAATATGAAGCTCACACTTGGGTCACATACTCCCTTTTGACATCTTAATTTATGGGTTGGGACATCATACAATAGGCGGCAGACAATGTGTGACTCTAACCTGCCTCTTTCTCTTCCACTGATGAATGCATATGGGAATGCAAAAAAGTACAACTTTTCAGGTTTATGAGAAAGGGAAACAATTCATAAATTTATATACTTAACTAGTAATAGCAAATTACATGCAACTTTCCTCACTAAGCATTTGGGATATTCAGGCTGAAAACAGCTGTTTTAATTGATGGGAATGTATGGCAGAATTAAGGAGCTTTTGCTGAATAAATATTAAATGGCTTTAAAAGCAATGCGACTTAAAATTAAATAATGAGGGTATGCTAGTTAATATAGATTTTAACAATCCTGAAAAGACAAACCAGCCTTGATCTTAGCTTTCTTGTACTTTTTAATTAAAAGCAGTGAATTCAACATTAAGCACATTTTTTCGTATTTATTGAAGAGGCTCTCTTTTCTCCATTGTATGTTTTTCGGCTCCGTTGTCGAAAATGATCTGCCCACATGTATGTGGGCTTATTTCTGGGTTCTCAATTCTATTCCATTGTTCTGTGAGTCTGTTTTTCTGCCAATACTATGCTGTTTTGTTTATTGTTGCTTTGTAGTATAAACTGAAGTCAGGAGGGTGACACCTGCAGTCTTGTTCTTTTTTTCCTAAGATTGCTTTGGCTCTTCAGGGTCTTTTGTGATTCCATACAAATCTGATGACTTTTTATTCTATTTCTTTAAAAAAATGCTATTGGCATTTTGATGGGGATTACATTAAATCTGCATTTTCTCATATTTAATATTTTTTTCAAACTGTTGGGATATTGTGTTTATATGGAAAAGCTATTTGGTATTTAAGTCAAGATTCTAGTAAGAAAATAGAATTTTATTTAAAGTAGTTCATGTTAAAGGGTGTCTATTGATAAGAAAGAGTATGGACAGGAAACAGAGTGAAGTTTCTGCATGTGGATAGCACTAAAATGTAGGAGGTCACATACATCTCTGTGTCTACACATCTGCTCCCTCTTGTCTCCTGTTTTTCTTCTTGCATAAGATTTCTTTCCTCATTCATGGTTTCTTTGTCTCTCCAAAAACTCACATGACATGTGGCATTGCTTGACACAGGTCTCAAATTCCACATGGCCTATAGTTCCAGCCCTCACCATTCTCTGACTGGCTTAGTCTCTCAGTGACCCAATTCCAAAATCCTGGGAGCAGTCATCTGATTTTTCCAGCTCAAATTAGGTACATACCCAGGTCTAATCAGCGGTAGCTGGAGGACAGGAGAAGGAGATAGGGGCTACAGAGTACGAATTTGTGATACGCTACATTCTTATGAGCAAATAATAAATCCCCCATTATATAACAAATAATTACTGACTACCTCACCTTTAAAAACTTGAAACAATATTTTTAAGTGTAGGCTGGCCCGGTGGCTCAGGCGGTTGGAGCTCCGTGTTCCTAACGCCGAAGGCTGCCGGTTTGATATCCACATGGGCCAGTGGACTCTCAACCACAAGTTTGCCGGTTCAACTCCTCGACTCCCGCAAGGGATGGTTGGCTGTGCCGCCTGCAATTAAGATTGAACACAGCACCTTGAGCTGAGCTGCCGCTGAGCTCCTGGATGGCTCAGTTGGTTGGAGCGCATCCTCTCAACCACAAGGTTGCTGATTGGACTCCTGCAAGGGATGGCAGGCTGAGCTCCCTGCAACTAACAACCACAACTCGACCTGGAGCTGAGCTATGCCCTCCACAGCTAAGATTGAAAGGACAACAACTTGACTTGGAAAAATTCCTGGAAGTACACACTGTCCCCCAGTAAAGTCCTGTTCCCCTTCCCCAATAAAATCTTTAAAAAAAATATTTTTAAGTGTAAAGTACCATTTTGATAGCCTCTTTCACTCACACCAATTATCATCCCATTTGGCCTTTCTCTGCTCACTAGTCTCTCTAAAGCTAAACTTGGTTTGAAGATATATATATATATACACATAACATACATTCCACAGAAAAATGTATAATTTTATATCAATTCGTTTCCCAATTTAATTGAATTGGATTGAATGCAGTGGGGATTTAACATTGAAGAAAATAAAGACAAATCTTTGCCTTTCTGGAACTTACCTTTTAGGGGAGGTGGATAGACATATAACTAAATAAATGTGTTATATGGTACTTGGGAAGATCATATGTGTTATGCAGGAAAATAAATCCTGAAGCTAAATAGGAAATAAACAGAGTGGTCAGAGGGCAGCTCAATTTGAAGGTGACATTTGAGCCAAGACTTGTAAGAGGTCATCTAGAGAAAAGACATAAACAGAGGGAACGGCAAGTGACCTTCACACTCAGAGAACATGAAGGAGTTCAGTGAGTCCCAAGCAGAATGAACAAGGGTTGGAGAAGAGTAGGTGAGGTCAGAACGATTAACAGATGCTGGGCGCTGGAGGGAGGAGTTGGATGACAGATTATTCAGGTTCTTGTTAAGTTTATGGCCTCTGGCTTCTATTCTCTGTGACACAGAAAACACTACAAGGTTTTGAGCAAAGTAACTTGATCTGACATATTTTAAGTGGATCATTATAGTTTCTGTGTTATACTAGTCTGAAGGAGGCTGGTAGCAGTCAGATGTTAGGAGGCTATTGCTATGATTAGGGCAAGAGAGCACAGTGACAAAGAAGTAGGAGAAAAAGTCATTAGTGGTCAAGATTCTGGATTGATTCTGAAGGTAGAGCCAACAGAGGTTTCTTCTAGATTAGATGTTGATGTGAGACAAAGAGAGAAATCAAGTCTGACAAGTTTTGACCTTGAGTAATTGGAAGAATGGAGTTTTCATTTACTAAGATAAAGAAGATTGTGGAAGGGGAAATTTTTTAATGTGTGTGTATGTGAAAATCAGGAACTCCGTTTTGGAAATGTAAATTAGAGATGGCTAGACATTTGTGTGGAGTGGTTGAGCAGACAGTTGGATTTGAATCATCAGCACAGTGATACTATTTAAAACCTTGAGACTGAATGAAACCACCTAAAAATTAATGTAAAGATGGTAGAGAAGAGGTATAAGACCCAAGTCTTGGGCACACCTACATTTAGAGGCCAAAGAACATATGGAAGAACTAGCAAAGGTGAATGAGAAGCAACAAATGAGAAAGGAGGAAATCCAGGAGAGGGTGGTGCCCAGGAAGCCACTTGAAGAAAATGTGTCAAGGAAGGAGTGACCAGCTGAGTCAAATATTGATGGCAGGGCAAGTCAGATGAGGACAGAGAACTGACCATTTAATTCAGTAGTATAGAGGTTATTAGTAATTTGACAGGAATAGTCAGGGGGTTGTGATGGTGGAGATAAAGATCTCTTTGAAATGAGTTTGAAGAAGACAATAGGGGGAAAACAATTGGACTTAATGATTTATAGGATGAATAAAATGGTAACATTATGTACTCTGCAACTTTTCACAGAGCAATATATGCTAGGAATTTATACTATTCTTTATAGCTCTCGCTCATTTATCTTAATCATTGCATAGGTTTTAATTATATGAATGACCACAAAATTTTTAAGATAGTTCTCTTAATATCTAAATAGGTTTTAAGTCTTCTGTTTTAGTACCAAGGATATCAATCACCCATACCCTAAAATACTAGTATAGAGGAAATGTTCAGTGGAAATCCAGAGATAGTGGGAGAGACCAAAGCATTTTGAATAGTCTATGTAGGGACAAGAGTGGACATCAGCCAGGCTGAGTTGAGATTTCATAATGGAAACCAATAGTAAATAAAATCCCCTAAACTGGTCTGTGAAAACTCTCTTCCTTGAATTAGGACCAACACTAACCAGGCAAACAGTTCTTTGCCTCACAAGAGACACCAGTTCAGGCCATGGACACTTTTGCCAGTAATATATATTTTTTCAAAACAGAATTCTCTATTAGTTGGTTATGAAACCAACAATAGTTTTTCATTTCTTATGTGCTAAAGGGTGAACTTTTTTTTTTTTAAGTTGTAATTTGGGTACCAATCTCCAGGATAAGCATCCTTGATTTCTGATGCTATTCTCAGAACAACTCATCCTATTTCGGAATGCTTTGTAGTTAGAAACCCCTTTTAGTTTCAAGTTCTTTCTCATGAAAACAGAAGCTGTCTCTCCCTAACCTCCCACACTGCACAGCTGTTTACCAGGCTTGTAATTAATGAAGATTTTGCTAACAATCATGTGCCCAATGATATTCCGGGCTTCTTGAAAGAATCAGCGTGGCCAGCAATCATTGAGCGGGGAACTTTGTGTGTTTTGCTAATGGGCTGTAGATCAACTAGTGTCTTTTTCAGTAAGAGAATTTCTGGGAGACCCACTGATATATTTCAGGCTAAATTACCCTAGGAAATATGAACTGATCTGAAATGTAGAAAAATTAAAGAGTAATTTTTCAAACTGAATTAGCTTCTTCTGTTGGGCCTATTTAAAGGCCTACAAATCTTCAGGAATTTCCAGATTAATTGTCTGGGTTTGTAGATTTCTATTTTCAATTGTTTATAAAACGACAGCTTCTGCAGCCAACCTCACTTTCATTGTTCCCATGAAGAGAGCTTGATTTAATATAAAGGTTGAAAAGTCAAGTATGTGTAGGAAGCCAAGAGGGCACCAAGCAAAGCAGCCCAGCATTAGAAACCACTGGGGAGAACTGAAGGACTGGGGTGGACTGGAGAGAAATGCTCTGCTCCAGTCAGTTGTTGCCACGTGAGAATATCTGCCTAGTCTTCATACTCCAAGTTTCTCAAGAGAAGCTAGAAATCTGAATTTTACCATGACATCATTTAGCTTGGAAATAGTGGCAACAAACTTGAAGTTTTAGAACAGTACTCTGTAACCCAGTACAAGCAAACGCGTCTGCAACTGGATCCAACCCCAGACCACTAGTTTGTGACGTCTGGTCCAGAAATATCAGCGGTTATGGCAAGGATTTGGAGCTGGTTCTTCACGGTGACTTGGAAAACAACTGGTTGCTAATGATCTAAATGTTCAATTACAAATTGTTTTCTCTGTTTCCTGTTTTTATAACACATCTTAAATCACATTAGACTGCTATGTGAAACCTGCTGGTTAAAGGAAGAGCGACCATATATCCTGGACTACCCAGGTCAGTGCTGCCTTAGGCCTGTAGCAGTTATGCTTATTACTACGATTCCCTGTGTTCCCAACAGATCCCAGCTTGGACAATACATTATATGAACACCATAATTATGTGTCCCTATTGTTCCTGCTCCCCATTTTTCATTTATTTTTAAATTTGTTTCTTTTTTTAAAAAGCTGCCATGAGCATGTTAAATACATAAAAAAAACTGGATAAATTATCATAAACCTCCATGTAGCCATCATTCTATTTCAACCACTATCAACTAATGGCCACACATGTTTCTTCCATACTCTCACCTACTCTCTACTCCTGCATTATTTTGAAGAAAATCCCAGATTCCATGTCATTTCATTCGTCATTTCTTATGACCTTTAAATCAATGTTATCCAAGTATTAGTCTACCTCTAAACATTTAATTTTAACCCATTTTATTTCAAATTGTACTTACTTTTCCCCAATACCTTGACTTTTCTGTAGCCTCTTTCCCTCCCCCCAATATCCACCACCACTACTAGGTGTCTGCCTCTTTGTTTCCGAGCAGTGGTACTGAGAAACTTTGTTAGCATTTCTCAAGAACCTTTCAAGAGTCATTGAATATTTGTTGCTGCTTAGGGTGATAGCAAATATTTGTGTCTAAAAATAATTTATTATTATATGTATTATTAAAAATAAAGGATAATTTTGAACTTTGTTTTTTCTAGTCCTTCAACTGCATCCATCTTTTCAAATGTTGATTTGCCCATTGGTTTACCTCTTGAATAATTTTTGGTGAATTTATCTCATTGCTTTGTTACAAAGTTGGAACATTCTTGCCAGATTTCAGTTCTCTGAAGATGTCTGTTGTCTGTTATAGACTAATCCTGGGGCCTAGTTTCAAGCTTTGTTTGACATTTCTGGTGACAAATATGTATTCTGGTGACTATGTCCTTTGAAAAACTTCAGGAATTGCAAATGACGAGAGAGAGAGAGAGACAGAGAGAGAGAGAGAGAGAGAGAGAGAGAGAGAGCAGGTATAACTTCTAAACTCTGGTAACTTTATTAAGCAATCAAAATGCTTTTATTATGTTAGAATTTTCTTCATAGTTTACATTTTTTTGATTAATACCTATGGATACACATTATAGCTACACATAAAATTTGATAATACAAATAATAGATTCCATAAACGAGCTTATTTTGTTAGTTTGTATTTTATCTATTTGAGAACCTTGAGTAAAAAGTATTAATTTTCTCCTTTTTAATTTACTTCTGTGTTTTACTCATATTTTTCTGTTCTATGAATTTTTTTAGTAACTTATATATTAAAATTTTTTTCTTCAATTGAGTCTTTCATTTTCTTTCTATGTTGGTAATTCCCCTCTGCATAGGTTAATAATGAGGACTAGATTTTATCCATACTTAGACCAGATAAGTAGCCAAGGAAATTGACCACTCACTCCATACGTAACAATTGACTATATGAGAAACCTGCAGCTGGGGAAGAACAAGAACCAGTTTCATCCAGCAAGGATAATCCCCTTGACCAGGATGACCTTTAGTTAACTATAATGTCATTATAATCTCATTTACACTGTGGTTACTACAGCTCCCATCATACGCCATGACGGTTCCAGAGGAACCAAATAAGGAAGAGAAAGCAGAAAACTGAGGATCCCACCTACTGGGAAGAAACTGATGAGTCACATCAATGGGACATCACCCATTCCTGCCCCCTGGAGGTATAACTACCCTTGGTCAGAACTTCCTTGGTGCAACTCAATCTCTGACTTCACCCAAACTTCCCTATCAAAGATATATTTTTGTTTCAGTAAACTTTCCTGAATCTATCTTGCTCTTGAATTCTCTTTCTTCCTTCTTTCCTTCCTTCCTTCCTTCCTTCCTTCCTTCCTTCCTTCCTTCCTTCCTTCCTTCCTTCCTTCCTTCCTTCCTCCCTCCCTCCCTCTCTCTCTCTCTCTCTCTCTCTCTCTCTCTCTCTCTCTCTCTTTCTTTCTTTCTTTCTTTCTTTCTTTCGAGAATAACATGTCAGCTTTATTACTAAGAAAAAGGTTGATATTGAATAACATTCGGGGACTGACACAGTCTCTGGTAGTGCTAAACAGCCTGTGGACTCTGTTCTCCCACCCCACCCTCCTGCATGTGATTTAGTTACTGTAAAACTTACAGCATAGACATTGAGGAGTAGAGCAAATCTTGTGTTCTTTATAGGTAGACATATCTCAAAAAGAAGGAAAGGAGTGAGCTGATCCAGACATGCATAATTCCTTTTTCTAAACTGTCTCCCAAATTCCTTCCTTGGGGAAGAAAAGTGAAGGTGGGGCAAGAGGACACAAATGTGATTCTAACAGAGCCCGATTCACATTTCCTAGCTTTTTGTTCTCAACCCATTGGGTTTACCCATTAAGACTATGGTCAACCATATTATAATCAACCAAAGTATTAGCTACCCCCTTGAAGGAGGAGATCAGGTGTCTATTAGAGCAGGCTCTTGCTTTCATGAGGCTCCCTCAGTTCCAGCCACAGCTCATTTGGGTTATTTCCTGGGTACTTGTACTATTTTAAGTTTGAGTTATTTGCCAACATTTGTGTGTGTGTGTGTTTTATTAGTTTTGGATGTACAAAACAATGTAATAGTTAGAAATTTAACATTTATGTCCCTCACACAGTGATAACCCCTCTCCCCCTATCTACTAACCCCTTTGAAATCGCATACAGCCATTACATTTCCACTGTCTCTATTTGAATTCTTTCTTGCACGGAGATAAGAACCTAGTCACCACTGCTCTAGGTTGAGTCCTTTCTAGGACATCTCCCTGAGCTTCGGGCAGCAATATTAAACCCAACTAAATGAGTAAATATATATATTTTAACTTTTATTAGTTTCAGGTGTACAAAACAATGTAATAGTTAGACATTTCACCCCTTACAAATAACTCCCCTCCCCCAACCTATTGCCCCTCTGACATCCTATATATCTATTACAATTCCATTGACTCTATTCCCTATGCTATACTCCATATCCCATGACTATATACATTAAATTATAGTTGACATACAATATTATTCAGCTTCAGCTTCAGGTGTACAGCGCAGTGACCAGGCATCTACACCTTCCATGAAGTGGTCTCCCTAATAAGACATGTGTCCATCTGACACCCTACAAAATATTTACAACATTATTGATTATATTCCCCAAACTGTCTTTCATATCCCTATGGCAATATTGTAGTTACCAATTTGTGCTTTCTAATCTCTTCCCCTTCTCCCTCATCCCCACCCCCTCCCTTCTAGCAACCATCAGTTTTTCCTCTATATCTCTGAGACTATTTCTGTTTACTTTGCTCATTTATTCAGTTCTTTAGATTCCACATATAAGTGAGATCATATGGTATTTGTCTTTCTCCAACTGACTTATTTCACTCAGCATTATGTTCTCTAGGACCATCCATATCACTGCAAATGGTAAGATTTTATTCTTCTTTACAGCCGAGTAAATGTATTCTTTTTTTTTATTAAAATTTATTGGAGTAACAATTGTTAGTAAAGTTACATAGATTTCTGTAACACATCATCTATATATCACATTGTGTGTTCACCACCCAGAGTCAGTTCTCTTTCCATCACTATATATTTGATTCCCTGTACCCTCATCTACCACCTCACTCCCCTCTTACCCTCTGGCAACCACTAAACTATTGTCTGTGTCTATGAGTTTTTGTTTCCTCATTTGTTTGTCTTGTTCTTTTGTTGTTTTCAGTGTTATATACCACATATCAGTGAAATCATATGGTTCTCAACTTTTTCTGTCTGACTTATTTCACTTAGCATTATAATCTTAAGATCCATCCATGTTGTCGCAAATGGTATTATATCATCGTTTCTTATGGCAGAATAGTATTCCATTGTGTATATATACCACAACTTCTTTATCCATTCATCTGTCAAGGGATACTTTGTTTTTTTCCATGTCTTGGCCACTGTAAATAAAGCCGCAATGAACATTGGAACACATATGTCTTTATGGATAAATGTTTTCAGATTTTTTTTGGTAGATACCCAGGAGAGGGATTGCTGGGTCACATAGTAATTCTGTTCTCAATAGTTTGAGGAACCTCCACACTGCCTTCCGTAACGGCTGCACCAGTCTGCATTCCCACCTACAGTGTATAATTGTTCCTTTTTCTCCACAGCCTCCCCAAAACTTGTTGCTATTTGTCTTGTTGATGAAAGCCATTCTAACTGGGGTGAGGTGATATCTTATTGTGGTTTTTATTTGCATATCTCTGATGATTCGTGATGTTGAGTATTTTTTCATATATCTATTGACAATTTGTAAGTCCTCTTTGGAGAAATGTCTCTTCAGGTCCTCTGCCCATTTTTAAATTGGATTGTTTGTTTTCTTATTGTTGAGTTGTATGAGTTCCTTATATATTTTGGACATTAACCCCTTATCGGAGGCATTGTTTGCAAAAATCTTCTCCCATTCAGTTGGTTGCCTCTTTACTTTGTCGATGGTTTCTTTTGCTGTGCAGAAGCTTTTAAATTTGATATAGTCCCATTCATTTATTTTAGCTTTTATTTCCCTTTCGGAGTCAAATTCATAAAATGCTCTTTGAACCGAAGGTCCATAAGTTTAGTACCTGTTTTCTTCTATGCAGTTTATTGTTTCAGGTCTTATGTTTAGGTCTTTGATACATTTTGAGTTAATTTTGGTACATGGTGACAGACAGCAGTCTAGTTTCATTCTTTCTGGTTCTCCCAGCACTATTTTTTGAAGAAGCTGTCTTTTCTCCATTGTATGCTTTTGGCTTTTTTAGCTAAAATTATCTGTCCATATTTATGTGGGTTTATTTCTGGGTTCTCAATTCTATTCCGTTGGTCTGTGTATCTGTTTTTCTGCCAATAACATACTGTTTTGATTATTGTCACCCTGTAGTACAAGCTGAAGTGAGGATGTGAAAGACCTATATACTGAAAACTATAAGACATTTTAAAAAGAAATAGAAGAAGACACACAGAAATGGAAAGACATTCCGTGTTCATGGATTGGAAGAATCAACATAGTTAAAATGGCCATATTACCCAAAGCAATATACAGATTTAATGCAACCCCATCGAAATCCCAATGGCATTTTTTAAAGAAAAAGGACAAAAAATCATCAGATTTGTATGGAACCACAAAAGACCCCGAATAGCCAAAGCAATACTAAGTAAATGTATTCTTAATGAATATTTATCTCTCATACTAGACTGAAAGCTTCTGGAGACCAGAGTCTGAATTTTTTATATCTCTGTATCAATGTATTAACATAGAGTTTGAAAATGGTAGATTCTCCAAATATTTGTTGACCTAAATTCTAGACAGGAAAAGTCATCTTTTATTACATGTTACATGTACCTGCTGACCATAATATAAATAAATACATATGTATGTGTTACGGTCTTATGAATTATAAATATTTAAAACATTAGCAGTATTGATGGATTTCTAAATAAAGTATAGAAAACTTTTAGCCATAATTCTGCCATTTAATAAATCAAACTTTTTTCATTAATTTATTTTCCTTCCAAATTGCTACTTAACTATAAGGGAAATAATTTCTACAGAGTTATAATTATTGGAATAGATACTTTGTTTTAAAAATCAACTATATTGAAATATAAATTACATACAATAAAGTGAACCCATTTTTGGTGTACATTTTGCAAAAGTTTCAGAAAGTTTTGAGAAATTTATATGCCTATGTAATAATCTCTACAATGAAGATATAAAAGACAATCATCACTCCATCCCAATCAATTCCCTGCAGGGCTGGATCCAGGCAACACTGATATATTTTGTGTTACTAGAGATTCACTTTGTCTTTTCTAGAGTTTCATATCTTTGTATGTGGCTTCATTAGCTCAGCATACTGTTGCTCCTTATATCAGTAATTTATTTCCATTGCTGTGCAGTATTCCATTACATATATGTGTATATATAAAATGTATATATATAAAATGTATATATATAATATATATATTTTTTTACATAGAAAAATAATATAATTAGAATTCATACAAAGTAGATTATTACAAAACAAGTACACTACAAGAAATACATCTTATATCGAAGCACAAACATTTGGAAATATACATGAAAGTATACGTTTAAGAAAAAACATTTATTTTTAAATGCTGAGTGGGAAGGCATAGACTGAATTCTGGTTTACTGGTGTATAAATTTATATATGTATAAATTTGTTTCTCTGTATACTTGTTGATAGACATTTGGGTTGTTTCCAGTGTTGGGATATTATGAGTAAAGCTGCTGTGAACATTCAGGTAAAAATCTTTGTTGGACACATGTTTTCATTTCCTTTGGGCAAATACTTAAGAATACAATTATTGATTGATATAGGTAACTATAGGTTTTCTTTTGTATAAACTACAAAAGTATATCATTTAAATTTTCTGTCAGAAATGTAAGAGAGTACGAGTTGCTCTACAACCTCATATGGCACATAACTATTTTTATTTTCATATTCAATATAATTTTTGAATGCTTTTTTGGCCTTCCTAGTTAATTTTTATATTTTGAAAAAATCTGTATTTAATTAAAAGAAGGTGTTAGAAGATAAAGGAATTACTCTTTTTCTAGTTATTCCTACAAGTGTCTGTAGTCTTACTGTAGCTACAAATTTTCTGCCCAGCACTGGCCCTGGGTAAAATTTGGAAACAAGCAAAGATTTTGCTTTAAATTTCCTCTTTCCTCTAGAAGTCCATCTCTGTCTCCTGCAACTCATCATTCCAAGGTGGCCTGTCATTATAAGTTATACTTCTACCTTGGTTTTCATCAGTTTAAGGACAAAGTTTTTTATACTTTAGACTCCTGATTCTGTGTTTTATGTGCTAATGCCTTTAGTGGTAGTGATTTTCAGTGAAATATATACATGATCCTTAATTGCATGTTGTTTGAAGACTTATCCTTTGTATTGATAAAGTTAGCTCTAATAATGCATTTGGTCATTTCTAGATTTTCTCTGACTTTTGCAGGTGTCTGATTCCTATCCTGCGAAGAGTACATAAAAGAACAAAGCATCGTGTGTGTGTGTGTGTGTGTGTGTGTGTGTGTGTGTGTATTTACCAACATGCATTTTATTGCCCTGAAAAGAAGAGTTATTTCTCTCCAATATCTTCATAGTATTCTAGTATAGGATGTGTTGGGGAGGAGTTTTCTACTTTTCAAACTTTTCTAAATTCTCTAGTCCTTCTGTATTCTCTTCTTTGCCTAGCTGGGTAGATAAAGTGCAAGCTTGACGTGCTTCACAGCCAGAATGAATTTTCATTCTCCCAGTAACTTGAAATACTGCAGTCCTCAAGCACTCAGTCACAATGCTTAGTCACTGGCTAGGTCACCACCAAGCAGTCAACCTCAGGGGATGGTCATGTTCAAGATCAGTTCATTATACCAACCTGGTCCATTCTTTTGTCTCTATTCTCATAGTTATGTGAGGAAAGTGCAGGATTTAGGCTGCTTTGGAAAATTTAAACCTTCTCCCCAAGTTTTTCACTGTGAAACAACTAGAGAGGGATGGACTTCAGAGTCAAACAGACCCATCTCTGTGTGTGTATTCTCTCTCTCTCTCTCTCTCTCTCTCTCTCTCTCTCTCTCTCTCTCTCTCTTTCCGCCTTCCTCCCTCCCTCTCTCCCTCCCTCCCTCCCTCCCTCCCTCCCTCCCTCCCTCCCTCCCACCCTTCCTTCCTTCCTTCCTTCCTTCTTTCCACCTTCCTTCGTTCCTTCTTTCCTTCCTCCTTTCCTCCCTTCCTTCTATTTCTTTATTAGTTTATTTATTGTTGAAAAGGAGATAAAAGCATGATAAAATTTCAAACAATTTAAAAGGGTCTGCAGTGTAAAGAAAGTAAGCAGACCCTCTGTCTCAGGTCTCTTACACTCTTTTCCCAAAGGCAGCCACAGATATAATTTTCTTACATATTTTTCCATAAATGTTTTATTCATGACCAAATATGCATTTGTGTTTATACCCTTTAATTTATATCCTTTTAAAAAAATCAGATGTATTTGTACTATTTTCATTTAAAAATGTGTCTTAAGTATTGTTCCCAAACAGCATCTACAGATTCACCTCATTCTTTTTTTTTTTTTTTTTAAGGCGGGTGCAGCTCACAGTGGCCATGCAGGGATCGAACCAACAACCTTGACTTATTAGCACCACATTTCAACCAACTGAGCTAACCAGCCACCCCTCACCTCACTCTTTTTAAACACTGTGTTTTTCTGCACTGTGTTTCTATTGTATGGGTGAACATACTTTGTTGAACCAATCTCCTATAAAGGGACCTTTTGTTATTTCCAGTTAAAATTTTTTTTTGTTTTGTTATTAAAGATTACATCACAGTGAGCTTTTGTAGAGATATATGAGGATAGTTATTGGAAACATTCCTAAAGTGGATTGCTGTGTCTAAGCATTTAAATTTTGATAGTTATTGCCAAATTGTCCTTCACTGAAGTTGCATCAATTTACCCTCCATTAATAGCAAGTGCGTTTGAAGTGCCTGATTTCAGGCTATGTACTATCAAACTTCATTCTTTGCCTACAAATTAACTTCTCTTCAGTTAATAAGAAACAAACAATCTATTTTCCTTCCTCCATTTTTTTCTTCCTCCTTTAATTTTCTTGTTTTTAATCACAGAATAAGATATTGAGGTTATAACTTATTAGAGCTAACCATATACTCCAAATGTTGACTATGTAATCACTCCTTATAAGGAGAAAGGTGTTTCTCTGGGCCTACTTTCAATTTCCATGCTTCGATACTCCTTTGCTTTAACTCTGTCCACATGCTGGTGTGTGGCAGTGTTAATTGGGCATTCTGCTTTTGAATCTCATGTAGAATGTACATTCAATTAATTTACTACAAAATTAGAAGAAAATGAAGAGAATGAACACAGCCATTAGAGTTGTTGTCAATACTATGAGTTAAATGTAAATGGAGAAAGAAAACAAGAAAACTACTATTAAGTACACCTTGCCCTCCTCAAACGGAATACAATACAGATGTACAATGTTAATTATTTCCACCATCTATCTATTTCAAAGCTGTGAGATTGAAACATGAATATGTCAGGTATTTAAATACTAATTTATTTGTAAAAATCTGTACTTTATTAAAATGTCATTATATGTATTTTAGAGTTAAAACTCTGCACTATGTAGGTGGGGAGGTAAAATTCCCATTTATTGTCCACCGAATGTGAGGGAAATTGGCTTTGTCAGGAAGCTGATTGATATCTCGAAGTGTTTTGTTTTCAGTGACTGGCACTGCCGAGTTACAACCATCTATCATCTAACAGGTAATTAGTCAGATTTCTCATCATGAGCCTTCAATCCTGCTGTTTTATTATTGAAATACCACAAACCAGTAGGCAATTTGAATGCAGATAAAGTTCTCTGTCATGGGTGTAAGGACAAAGACAACATTTTGCAATTCAGCAGAAGTGAGTTTGAATAAAAGTCACTGAAATGTAAGTTTGGCTCTTACAGAAAATAAATATAAAAAATTTACTTTGCTACCCCATTTGTCTTCGAAAGTGACAACCGAGAAATTTGCTGTTTACAAAGCAATGTAGTGTTTTAATATGAACTTACTTTACTTTTCAAGTAGAAAGTTAAGTGGAAGAACATTGATAGCATGAAAAATAAGATTAGATAAAATAAATGAACTAGGTCTCGAATAGATTTCATCCTATTTCCAAAATATTTTGAGATAGTGGATAAAAGTAATCTGTAATTATTAGGTTGGCAAAAAAGTGATTGCAGTCTCTGCAATTATTTTTTAACCTTTTAAACCACAATTACTTTTGTGCCAACCTAATAGTGGTATCTAATAGAATGAAAAAGTTAATTAACTCTTTTTTCAATTGTTTTTTCATAAGAAAGCTTAGAAATTAAAATAGTTGGAAACTCTAAAGGTAAATTATTTGATCATTCTTTCATGTGCTTTGTATTAGACAAGCTTGCTTCTGAAGCTGACACTAAGACACCTTAGGAGACTTCCTTTATGGTTTACAGATTTCAGGCAATTGATTGGTAACTTCATAACATCTAACATTGTTTTCTTGACTTAACTCAAAATTATTATCTTTCAGAAAAATGGATCTCAAAAACTTCAGCTTTCCAAAAAGTCTCAGGACACCAGAGTCATTATTCCTTAATGAGGTGGAAATACAATGTCTCTTCTGTCAACTTTTTGTTGTGGAAATAAATACATTTGCCTGCTTTCTCAAACCTTAAACAATAATTTCCTTTATTCAATAAAGTATTGTATATGTGCCACACAGATATTAAAATTAACAGATCAAGCAATGTTTTAATTCAGTTACATAGTAATGCTTTCCAGTGAATAATAAATTTTACCAGAAAGTTTTTACACAATTGCCTAATTTAAAAACATAAACTAAACTCTAGTACTGTATGAGGATTGAACCCGCACTTTATAAATATTTGTACAATGTGGGCATTCAACAATTCCTATACAATATGTAGAATATAATACCAATTATTGTCAAATTGTTTAGACTTATTTAAAATATGGCATAAATTCTCCTGTAGTATCTTTATGAAAAATACATCAATGTACACATATATCTTTGTGTTTCCTTAAATAGCATAAGCTTTGGTTCTACCATGAACATTGAGAAATGTTCAGGTTCACATTTCATGTGAAGAAAAATACCAGTTTATTACAAGCATTTATTGCTTATAGTATCTTCATTCATTAATGTAAAAAGTACTCTTATAGGTATTATCACAGAGAGAATAAAAACTTAAGAGATTGATTATAATGTTAAATAAGCGATCTTGTTAGGTAGAAAAATAGAATATTATGTACATTGTTGCTCAATGTAGACAGAACATGTGATTTTTCCAGGCCTGGTTTCTAGACTGGTTATTCTAGACTTTAATCACTCAGAATCCTGGATAAAAAAGATCACAAATCTCTCTTATCATACAAAATGCAAAGTTACTAGTCTCTTGAGAATTTTATTTAGATCGTGTTTATGTAATATTAAATAAACATAAACTGAAACATTAAGTCAAACTTCTGGAGTTTTATAGGCTTCAAAATGGGGTACACATACCCTGCTTACTTGGCCCATTGTACCGAAGCGTATTGAATTTTATTTTGGGTTGCAAGGGGATGGAAACTTTAGATGTTTTTATTGACTACTTGACTACATTACGGTGTAAAAAAATAGTTGATAATAACCAAGATCTGTGTAGTGACAGGCGAAAGAGTAAGCACTTTAGGTTCATTTACTCATTGAATTCCCCCATTGAGGGAGGTACTTCATCCCCATGATGTGGATGAGATACTGAGGCTGTGACAAAGTACTTAGTCAGATTTCAAATGGCTTGTAAGATGGTGGAGCTGTAATTTGGACACAGGCACTTTGACATTGATCATAAGCACTTTGCCTCACTGCTCGCTCACACCAAAGCAGAACATGTCTCTCATTCTAAGCACTTCTCTGCTCACTCATTCTGGAGAGACGTCTATGACAGTCTTCATCTGGGGACACCTATGAGTGGCATATGGAGTCACCATCCGTCTTTGGTACCTACTGATAGCTACTGCCTGCTGGTCTTGCTCTGATAGACTTCCTTTGGTCAGCACTGCTGCTTCTTTTCACGCACTGCCCTCATCTGAAGCTGAAGTCCAAAGAGGTGAAAGGACCAATAGAAGATAATACAATATTAAATGGAAGTGCTGGATAATTCTTCACCGCAAGAAGCACACATCATTTTTTATACACTCAACTGTATTTTACTTTGAGTATGTGGGAACAAAGTGGCATTAATTATGGAGTCAGAAAGATCTGGGTTAAAAATCTGAATTCTACTAGTTAAGAGGAGGGTTTATGCCTGAGTGAATTACTTGACAACTCTGAATCTCAGTTTTCACATCTATAAAATGAGAGTTGATAAGAATGCATTTCTAGCTATTCTGTGTGTCTGGTGTGTGCAAGTGGTGTTAGACAACATACTATCCTCCCACATGCCCCTGTTTCCTCCTGTTTGAAAGCTATATTAAGTCTTCTTGCTCTAATTTCAGTAAGTTTAAACATAGCACTAAAACAATAGGAAACTTTATTCTGAGTTCTTTGACTTAGTTTAACTGGGGTAAATTGTAGCCAGTAAATTCTTTATTCTTATGTATCGTTTGTTGAGTCAATTGGCTGATATTCATGAGCTTTTGGGAAGATACTTAATAATACCCAGATTTTGAACAACTATAATAGGGATGGAGGAAACATTTGGAGGTGATGGATATGTTTATGGCATTAAATGTGATGATGGTTTCATTGGTGTTTACTTATCTCCAAGCTCATCAAGTTATACACATTAAATATGTAAGGTTTTTGTATATCAATCATACTCCAACAAAGTGGTTGAAAAAGATTTTTAACAAACCCACCTATGAAAATGGTGGGTAGTGCATCAGGATATAATTCTACATTGTTTAATCCCAGTATACATTTCCTGGTCTTTCTTAATAACTGTATTCCTCAGGTTTGCTCTGTGGATTGCATAAGTTAGATTCACCTGAGGTGCTAAAAAATTTATATCCCTGGGCCCTACCTAGGAGATAATGAATCCGCAGCTCTGGACAAGAGGACCAAGAACACACATTATTCAAGAAATATATTATTGTGTTGATTGACTTCACTGCCTACACTTCACCAGCATCTAAGGATTTACTAATATTCTAGATTCTGAGAGCTCATTATATAGTGCAAATGCCAGATACACAAACAATTCCAAAACAACACAACAAGGGTTCAAACAGAGGTATGTGAAATGTATGCTAGAAAAGCATAGAGGAGGAAATGACTAATTGCATGACCCTGGAAAATCAGAGGGCACTGCTTACCTTTGGGTCATGGCAGTTGAATTGGGTTTTGAAGGATGGGTATAATTTTACCAGGGAGAGAATGGGAATTGAAGGCAAAGAAGAACTATAGATTTTGAAGTGCTTTTATATATTATTCTTGAAAATATAAGTCAATACAAACATTTTGGAGGTCAAGTGGGCAGTTACTGTTAAAATGATTTTGTACGAATATTCAACCCTGCATTTCCACTTTTTGATTATCTACTCTAGAAAGACACCCACAGATGTTCACATTACAGGAGACATTTTAAATGTCACTCATCAAGGGAATGGGTAAATAAGTCATACTGTCTTGACTTATTTATTTAGCAAATGTTATACTGATATTTATTATTATTGATATTTATGAGTGGCTAACATGTATCAGGCACTCCCTAGGCACTGGAGATAAAGCATTGAACAAAACAGACAAAAATGTCTGCCTTAATGGAGCTTGTATAATAGGAGGGGAAGAGAGGCAAGAGAGAAAACTAAGAAGCAGGGAAATCAGTTTGGAGGCTATTGTAATAGAGATGAGAATGATTGTAGCTGTGACCAGAGCTGGGGGCTTGATGTGGTAAGCAGAGTTTGGATGTTGCATATATATATATATATATGGAATACAGAGCCACTAGAATTCCCTGACAGATAGGATAGGGAGTGAGCAAAACATAAAGAAGTCTGAGAGGATTCCCAGGGCTTTGGCCTGATCAGCAAGAAGCAAAGTGGGAGGAGTGACTGGCCTGAGGGGAAATCAGGAGTACAGGTTTTGACATGATAGCTCTGACATCTATTAGAATCCTATTAGGGATGTGAAGTACTCAGTTTTGCGGGTAAATCTGGCGTTTAGTGGCAATGTATAGCTCAGAGACATACATTTGAGAGCTATCAGTGTGTGAATGATATTTAAATGCATGAGATGGAGAAAATCCCCAGTGGTTCCAGAATTTGGAATAATATTCAAAAATTAAAAAGACTAAGGGAGATAATAGCATTTGATAAAATTAATAAGACAAGATATAGAATTTCTGCCACGA
The DNA here is from genome assembly GCF_057876585.1 of Rhinolophus sinicus. NCBI lineage: Eukaryota > Metazoa > Chordata > Mammalia > Chiroptera > Rhinolophidae > Rhinolophus > Rhinolophus sinicus. The sequence continues at coordinate 103,111,754 of NC_142517.1, read as the reverse complement.
ATCAAGCACTGTTCTAAAGGATTTGCATTTAAACCTTATAAAATCCTATGAGGGAGATAACATTATCCCCACCTTTCAGATAAGAAAACTGAGGCAGGCAGGAGGTTAAGTAATTTGCCTGAGGTTATACAGGTGTTAGGGGGGAGAGTTGGGGTTTGAACCTAGGCTCTCTCTTCTTTACCACAGACAAGATTAAATGAAAATAATTTGCAGAATAACGTTATCAGTCTGATATACATATACATATACATATACATATACATATACATATACATATACATAAATATCTCAAACACCATTTATTTCTGTACTTATTTTCATAAATAATTGCAGAAGAAAGACCTGGATGTGTGCACATCAAACAGGGATTAAAGTTTGGGGTGGCTCACAGAGACTTCAGATTCATTAGTTAAAACAGTTACATTTGTTGGGAAATGAAGAACCCCTTGGGTATGCCTCAATATCCTGATAAATGAAGTGTTTAATCCCACCTTTTGATCACTCTTAAACCTAAGTAGACTCCTACTTGGAAAGACTTCTTAGACATAAGTGAGGAAAACAATGCTTATGGATATTGATTTAGGTCAGAAACTATTGAACCAATATGTCCCATATTTTTCATATAATTTTATTAGAAGAAATTTTATCAAAACAAAATTTGTCATGGATGGGCTTTAGCCTATATAAAGTAGTATGACGTTACTTGCTTACCAACTCACTAATTTGGATTAGGATAACCAGCTGAAGCCATAAATAATTTTCACAAATAGATTATTTGGATTTTACTTCAATATGCTCTATTATGCTAATATTTTAAATATCTTGTGAAGGGAAATACTAATTCAATCAAAGGCTACTCTACTGCTTAAAAACTTGCCCATGCAAATATCCTTGATTATTAATTCATTGACTCATAAATAAAGTATAAATCAAATTAATTTTGACTTTGCATTCAGTTTCATCTTAAGGCCACATTCTGCCCTTTTGCATACCAGCTGATGTCCCTGGGAAGGGTTTGCAGCTGTTTCCACCACCAGTCTATAATGACTTACCTGCCAGACCTTTGCTGCACTCCCTGTGAGAACCCTGTGGCAGGATATTGATTTCTTTAAAGACTATTAACATTTTCAATGACGGGGGTGTGAAGGATAAACCAAAGGGAGACAGGAGGAAGAAAGCTCAGAGAAGACTTCAGTGCCTAGAGAAGTTAATCTGCTAGTTATCTGACCTCTACACCTTTCAGAATATGATCCTGGTCTGAAAAATCACTTCGTAGCAAAGTTTCTGTGAGAGCTTCTGCTTCAGGCTAGAAATACTAGCACCGTTTCTCACTACTCTTTTCCTTCTAGTGAGATTTTTGTAGTAAAATGTCTCATGGATGTCCTTATATTTGGAAAATATGTGATTAGAGCTGAATTGATGATTTAGGTGAATACTTATTTATCATGGATACTAAGCACTATGCTTGATGCTGGGTATGCAAGGGTATATCAGTCTAGATCCTTACCATCAAGGCTGAGAGGGTAGAAATACAACTTAAGCTATAAATACTATCCTAGCATATGAACAAAGGTGGGAAAACTCTGTAGGCAGTGATGACTATCCTTCAGGCAGGGAGAACAGTCAGAAGATTGCAGAAAGGAGCTGACATTTGAGTAAGCTTGCTTTGAGCCCATAAAGGTTTAAGCACTGGGATGGTCAGAGCGGTGTAGGAAACCCCCAGATGTAGCCATCTGTTTAGGAAAGATGGCTGTGATTGGTGTGTTGAGGGGGCATGGAGTGGGGGAGAGATTGAAGTGTGAGTCTATTGTGGTGTCATAGTTAAGACAGGGCTTTGGACTGGATTTGGGCAGCGTAGGGGCAGGACAGCAAGAATAGGAGAGAGATTTTGGAGGTACATCTCATGTGACATGGTGAACCGTTGATCGTGGAGGTTGAGGATGGAAGGAAGGTGGAGAAGGAAGAATCAAGTTTCAGTCTCTAGTATCGATTACCAACATAAAGTACCTAGTATAGATTACCAAGTATTTTTTTGGGGGGTGCTATTATTAATTATAGGTTCAGTTTTGTGTATGTAGAGTTTGGGTTTCCAGCAGATCATTCACATGGAAATGTCATGTAGGAGGTTCAAAAGATGGGTCTGGAGTGCAGGAGAAGAGCCAATTCTGGAATTATTAATATTAGGAGTCATTAGTACCCAGGTGATGGCTGAGGCCTCTTTAGCTGATGTTCCCCAGACAGGAGCTCTTTTTTGATTACCTCTCTGAGCCTCATTTTCTGAGGGTCAGTTACTCATGCTCACTAAATCTGCTTCTTATCAGTAAAGAAAGGAATAGTAATCGCACCTATTCTAGGGGTTTTGGGGGGATGAGTGATAAGACAGAGCGTGTAAAGCATTGTGCCTGGAACCTAATAAGTGCTCATTGTGGGTATCATCGTGGTGGTTGTTTTAATTGCATAAGAGCAGAGACAGTAGAGTACTGGGGATGGTGAGTTAAATCACTCCTACAAGACATATAGAGATGACAGGTATGAGAGAAATGACAAAAGCCTTAAAGGAAAGCTTTTTTTTTTTTTTTTTAAATAGGTGGAGAAATAGGTATATTTATACAATTATGTAGATGGGGGAGAGAACAGAGATGAAAAAAATCTTGGAGCTAGGTCCAGGAGCTTAGTGGTCATGTTCCCAGACTCGCACATGGATCTGGCACGCATGACTGGGGGCCTGGAGGACATGGTGAAGATTTAGAAACTGCTTCAGTGGGGAATGAGAAAAGACGCTGTTCTGGGTATCTTCCTCTGCTGATGATTAATTTTTAAGGTCTTATTGGTTTGACCAAAACCTAGATTTTCTTCTCCACTAAAAGCTTAGTTTAGTCCTATAATATTAGACTCTTTATTCATGCCTACATCCCAGTTCAGTTTCTAAACAGCCAACTAGTCTTATCTTTAAAATGCACATATTCTGACACATCCTTAGTTAAACATTTCTGATGTATTCCCATTATCTACAAGTCTTGATTCATTAATATGCTTCTTTTCTAAAAAATATGTGTCTCTTTTAAAAAAACTTATTACATTTATTGGGGTGACATTGGTCAGTAAAATTATGTAGGTTTCAAGTTTACATTTCTATAATACATCATCTATACATCACATTGCATGTTCACTACCCAGAGTCAGTTCTACTTCCATAACGATATATTTGACCCTTTTCCCTCATCTACCATCCCCGTACCCCCTTACCCTCTGGTAACGACTAAATTGTTGTCTGTGTCTATGAGTTATTCTTTTCTTGTTTGTTTTTCTTGTTCTTTTGTTGCTTTCAGTTTTATAATCCACATATGAGTAAAGTCATAAGATTCTCGGCTTTTCCTCTCTGACTTATTTCGCTTAGCATGATAATCTCAAGATCCATCCATGTTGTCGCAAATGGCAGTATTTCATTTTTTCTTATGGCCAAATAATATTCCATTGTGTACCACATTCCATAATATACCACATCTTCTTTATCCAATCATCTATCGAAGGACACTTTGGTTGTTTCCATGTCTTGGTCATCATGAATAATGCTGCCATGAACATAAGGATACATATATCTTTACGGATAAATATTTTCAGATTTCTTGGGTAGATTTGTTTTTGGCTCTTTTGTCGGAAATTATCTGCCCCTATAAATGTGGTTTTATTTTTGGATTCTTGATTCTATTCTATTGATCTGTGTGTCTGTTTTTCTGCCAATACCATGCTGTTTTGATTATTGCTCCTTTGTAGTATAAATTAAAGTTAGGGGTTGTGATACCTCCAACCTTGTTCTTTTTTCTTAGGATTGCTTTGGCTATAGGATCTTTTATGATTCCATACAAATCTGGTAATTTTTTGTTCTATTTCTTTAAAAAATGCCATTGGGATTTTGATGAGGATTGCATTAAATCTGTTTATGCTTTGGATAATATGGCCATTTTAACTATGTTGATACTTCCAATCCATTGATTAGCTATGTTGATACTTCCAAGAACACAAAATATCTTTCCATTTCTTTACGTCTTCTTCGATTTCTTTTAATGATGTCTTATAGTTTTCAGTGTATAGGTCCTTCACATCCTTTGTTAAGTTTATTCCTAGGTATTTTATTCTTTGTTGCAATTGCAAAAGGAGCCAAAAACATACAATGGAGTAAAGAAAGCCCCTTTAATAAACGGTGCTGCAAAAATTAGAAAGCCACGTGCAAAAGAATGAAACTAGACTGCTACCTGTCATCATGTGCCAAAACTTAACATGGTTCTTCATTCTCATTCATCTTCTCCAATATGCCTCCAAAGTTCCCAGTATTCCTGAACTATGATATGCTTTTTCATTAGGTTGACCATGTACTGTATTGTCCAAAGGACAGCACTTTCAAGAGTGAAAGGGGGTATGATTAAATAATTATTTCAGAACAAATGCAATAATTGGATCCCTGTATCTATCATCCCACTGATTTCTCACATTTGTATTTTACTTGTATCTACCATTCATTTTGCTTGTAATATCCCCATTGTAATCAACCCCATTCTTTCCTGGTGAAATCCTATCCATCCTTCAAAACCCAATTCAATTGCCAAGTGCCAGAGGTAAGCAACCCCTTTGATTTCTGTGGCTGGCACAGTTAGCCATTTCTTTCTCTGTGCTTTCATAGCACACATTTTGTGTACCTCTGATTTAGCCCTACCAGGTTTTTTTTTTTTTTCAACTTGTTAGCTTGTATATCTGCCCTTTCTATTACACTGTGAGATCCCAGAATCCAGAATATTGGTGTATACTTGGCATCTGGTACAGTGTCAGGCCCATAGGATTCATTAGATAATACAAATCACATATTCCCTTGAATTGTCATTATCTTGTGTGCCATTCCTTATTAGATTATAAAATCATGGAGACTTTGATTGCTTCCAGTTTATTTTTAATCTACTTCAGTACTAGCACATTTTCCTGTAAGAAGTAGGTCCTGAGCTACATTGGTTGAATGGAAGAATAAAAAGACACTGAAAAATACACTTACATTTCAGGCTATTAGTATATAATTCTAAAAACTTGTCCTTGAAGGAATATATTATTTTATAAAATTCTCTCCTGTTAAACGATTTCCAAACTAAAATTTCAGCCTTGAGTTAATTTTCAAAGAGATTATTTTGTGGGTAATTGTGATTTAAATTTTGTGGGTAATGGTGATTTAAAGTTTGTACTATGTTTAATGCTCTTACAAGCAAGCCCTTTTAACATTGATACAGGTTAGCTAGCATGTCCCTAGGCAGACAGGGAGGTCCCTGGAGGAATAAACAAAGACAGCCATATCCTAAAAATCCAGGTTTTGAAATCACTCCTTGTTCAGGGACAAAATGTAACAAGGCCCTGAGGTTAATCATAAAATTCCTTTTGGCCTGACAAATGGAGCAGATCTGATAGATAAGAGTGGGTTACTTTGCTAATTCCTTTAGGATGGGCAAGCAGAACAAACCTGGTAGATGAATTTGATTAGAAGGTGCCAGTTCCCTTCTTCAAACAGTTCTCTTTTTCAAACAGCTCCCCTTCCCCAAACAGGCAAGGGAAGGTATAAAACTAAGAGCTTTCGCCTCAGTCATGGGGTCAACTCCATTCAGGACTCCCTCCTGGCTCGGGAGCTCTAACCCTTTGCTTTCAATAAACTATCCTCTTTTTAAAACTCTTTGCCTCTCCTGGGTCCGTGTTTCCATTCTTCAGTCTCATGAGACATGATCCCGACCTCCACCCAGAAACTGCTGGCAGATCCAACATCATCTACATCATTTGGGGACTCACAGGAAACATATTCCTCCATCAACATCAGTTGAATTTAAGTGTGCAATTTCTTCTTATTTAGCTCCCTGATCAATAAATATAGCAACCTGTATCCTAGGGCTAATCCAGGTTTCTGAGCTGGGCTTAATTGTATGCATAGTGAGAGGTCAGGGAGAGCTTTCTGTGAAATGATTTAGGAATTACAATGTTCATATAGGAAGAACAGATACTGTTCTGGAAACAACCGCCATATTGTTGCTTTCCACAAATTTTCTTCCAGGGAAAATCCAGAACGAAGCCCTCGCCTTCTGATGGGAGAAACAAACTGGTTGGGTATCTGCCTGCACATTGGGAGTTTACAGATGTTCTCTGATAGTGTTTGTGGAGTTAGCCTTTTAGCCGGTCTGCTCCTTACTAGTCACGCTATTGAGATAAGATTAAAAAACTACATGAGGCAGGATTTTTATTTTGAAGTAGTTACTGCCAGAATCTTCAAACTATTTAAATTAGTTGCTAAGTGACATTTTGTTATTTGAAGTAATTGAGACTGTCAAAGGCCGCAGCTGTCCCTTCCATAAGCAGTCACCACTCTGAGGTGTCAGAGACCAAGGGAATCATGATTTTTTTAATAGGTTTTATTTTTAGCGGTGTCAGTCAGTCATGCTGACTGAGGGCTGACACAAAAGCCAGCATATAAAGAGATGTCATGATTTGTTACTTTTATGCAGTCACCTTGGGGCAGTCATTATACCAAGTGAGCAGTTCACAGCATCTCTTCCTGCGGCTCCTACTGCCGTCTCTGACCCCTGCTGTTCCTACAGTCATCTTTCTCCCTCTCCTGCCAGCACTGTCTTCAGCCAGGGTTTTCCACCTCACTTTTCCCTGCTTGTTTCCTAGAGTATCGCAGAGAGCTGTGCACTGAGTTACTGGGAAAAGACACGCCCGCCGTAGGTGCTGCCAGGTTTCTGCCTCTGCCTGCAGACGACAGAGGGGCAGCCCATCACAGCTGGTCAGATGCGTACTCAGTGTGCTGTGGTGTCCAGTGGTACAGAAAATTTTAAGTATCATAGCACTTGTAAGACTTTTCAAACTGCTGCTATCTATTATTATTCTATATGAATACCAACTGAAAAGATTTCTAATTCCTTATTTTGTGCTTTGAAGGTTGGCAATAAAATATTTCTTATGAAAATTATTACAGTAAAAAATGTGATGGTGCCAAACGACCTCTCTCTTGTCTATCAGTAGTAGAATGAATAAATAAATAGTTTTTGGTGATTGCAAATAATGTTGCTGTGAAAATTCTTGTCCCTGTCTTTTAGTCAGTTTGTAGGTACACATTTTTGTTGGTTATATACCTTGGTATGGAATTGTTGGGTCATAGGGTTTACGGGTGTTCAGTTTTAGTAGCTACTTCATTTTCACTTAACTTCCTGTTATCAATATTTTAATTTACTATGTAATTTTTTTAAATTAAAGTTTATTGGGGTGACAATTGTTAGCAAAGTTACATAGATTTCAGGTGTACAATTCTGTAATACATCATCTATAAATCCCATTGTGTGTTCACCACCCAGAGTCAGTTCTCCTTCCATCCCCATATATTTGATCCCCTTTACCCTCAACTACCACCCTCCTGTCCCCCTTACCCTCTGGTAACCACTAAACTATTGTCTGTGTCTATGAGTTTTTGTTTCTCATTTGTTTGTCTTGTTCTTTTGTTGTTTTTGGTTTATATACCACATATCAGTGAAATCACATGGTTCTCTGCTTTTTCTGTCTGACTTATTTCGCTTAGCATTACACTCTCAAGATCCATCCGTGTTGTCACAAATGTTCCTATATCATCTTTTCTTACCGCCGAATAGTATTCCATTGTGTATATATACCACAGCTTCTTTATCTATTCATCTATCGAAGGACATTTTGGTTGTTTCCATGTCTTGGTCACCGTAAACAAAGCTGCAATGAACATTGGAGCACACGTGTCTTTATGGATAAATGTTTTCAGATTTTTTGGGTAGATACCCAGGAGAGGGATTGCTGGGTCATATGGTAATTCTATTCGTAATTTTTTGAAGAACCTCCACACTGCCTTCCATAACAGCTGCACCAGTCTGCATTCCCACCAACAGTGTATGAGGGTTCCTTTTTCTCCACAGCCTTTCCAACACTTGTTCCTATTTGTCTTGTTGATAATAGCCATTCTGAATGGGGTGAGGTGATATCTCATTGTGGTGTTTATTTGCATTTCTCTGATGATTAGTGATGTTGAGCATTTTTTCATATGTCTATTTGCCACTTGTACGTCCTTTGTGGAGAAATGTCTCTTCAGGTCTTCTGCCCATTTTTCAATTGGGTTGTTTGTTTCTTTGTTGTTGAGTTTCATGAGTTCCTTGTATATTTTGGATATTAGCCCCTTATCGGAGGCACTGTTTGCAAAAATCTTCTCCCATTCAGTTGGTTGACTCTTTAATTTGTCGATGGTTTGTTTTGCTGTGCAGAAGTTTTTAAGTTTCATATAGTCCCATTCATTTATTTTAGCTTTTACTTCCATTGCCTTTGGAGTTAAACTCATAAAATGCTCTTTGAACCCAAGGTCCATAAGTTTAGTACCTATGTTTTCTTCTATGCAGTTTATTGTGTCAGGTCTTATGCTTAAGTCTTTGATCCATTTTGAATTAATTTTGGTACATTGTGACAGATAGCAGTCCAGTTTCATTCTTTTGCATGTGGCTATCCAGTTCTCCCAGCACCATTTATTGAAGAGGCTGTCTTTCCTCCATTGTATGTTTTTAGCTTCTTTGCCAAAAATTATCTGTCCATATTTATGTGGTTTTTCTTCTGCGTTCTCAATTCTATTCCATTGGTGTACGTGTCTGTTTTTCTGCCAATACCATGCTGTTTTGATTATTGTTGCCCTGTAGTACAAGCTAAAGTCAGGGAGGGTGATACCTCCAGCATTGTTCTTTTTTCTTAAGATTGCTTTGGCTATTCAGGGTCTTTGTGGTTCCAAAGAAATCTGATGATTTTTTGTTCTATTTCTTTGAAAAATGCCATTGGGATTTTGATGGGGATTGCATTAAATCTGTATATTGCTTTGGGTAATATGGCCATTTTAACTATGTTGATTCTTCCAATCCATGAGCATGGAATGTTTTTCCATTTCTTTATGTCTTCTTCAATTTCTTTTAAAACTATGTAATTTTTAAAACTAATTTTTAATAGCTGCACAATATGTCAGATAGTGTTTATAATGCAGTTTACCGCATCCTTTCCTTACTGGTTCAGTATTTTGCTGGCTTACAATTTCAGAACTTGTTGAAAAAGAGTTTATAGAATTTTTATTAATTTTGGGTATAACTATTCTTACTTTATTTATGGAGTGCCTAAATGACATGCTAGAGCTGATGGTCATAGCATACATATGCACTTAATTACCATCTAATTTGAACCAGGCATTGAGACAGGTGCTGTATTTAGAAGGTGGTCTTAAGCACTCGAAGAAAGTTATCACCTTATGGCTGGGTCACAATCAATTTCTCTCTCATCTGTTTTTAAGCACAATTTATAGAATAATCTATATTATGCATTGTACCTTGATATTTTTCATTTAATGATACATTAAGAGATATTTCTTATCAGTACATACAGATCTGCCTTCTTCTTCTTAATGGCTCATCCATTTTAATTTGTTGAATTAGCAAGTAACATATTACTCAATTAAATAAATATACCAACAACCTAGGTTGATAAATTAATGACCAACAACCAAGACATAATCTATAGATTTTTCCAATGTAAAAGAGGTTTCTCAGTCAGTGAATCCTATTTTCAGCAAACATGACTTCCTGCACAGTTCATCCTTACAAAAATGGCAAAAAAATAACTAATTTATTCAATTTTTCAGTGACTGGTACCTTCATTGTTTATTTCTTTCAACAAATAGGGAAGGAATATTCTGGTGTATTATTTAATTAAACCAAAGAAACACAGCAAGTGGTATCCAAGCTGGGATTACAGTTCAGGGGCTCTCCTGGTTTCATGGACTGCTTATTAAGTCATGTTTCAATTAGTGCATCATTTCATATTCCCTGGTGTCTCATGCAAATGCAAAATGTTTAAGTTAAGGAGATTATGTTTTTAAGAACTCCAAATTGCATTTGAGCATAAATTCCAGGGAGCAGACTCACTTTCAGAATAAAAAAGGATTTTATAAGGAGAAAATCATGCAGTCAGAATGTCTGCCATTTTTCCCCTCTTCCCTGAGGGACCCTGAGGCCCAGGTGCATAGCTCATTGTATGGAAAACTCAACTATCATTGGGCTTGGAGTGTGTCTCAGATTTCGAAGTAATATTTTTTTTCCTCTTCCTCTATCATCCTTTTAGTGCTGGTTAGGCGAATCTTTCGATAGCCACAGAATCTAAGTCAATGCAATGTATGTAACAGTTGCCTCATAAATTATCAAATTGGCTTTTTTCCCCACTTATTTCTGCTTACAAGTTTCAATTCTCAAGTCTTCATATCTTCAACATCTGTTGGTGTATTTCCTGGAAAAACAATTATAAAAAGCATAATATTTCAAGACAAATAAGATACTTAATATTTAAACCAATAGAAATATGTATTAAATATTTAATCATCATGAGCAACATGACAATACATGGAGAAATATTAGTATAATCTTACTAGAATTTGTTCAGCTACTGATTTAAACAATTGAAAAACAGGACATGTGGTTGTAAAAATTGTCTAATGCATTCATAAGCAATATATGTACATATAATATAAAACACAATCTTATAAATTTAAAATATACAGTTTGCTAATACTCCATTTCAGAATTTTTTTCAAAATGATTATACCCTGCTGCTAAGAGGCTAAAATCAGTTTTCTATGCTTTCCTAATTGTGGAATGCAAACCAACATATCTGCATACCCAGTATTTACCGTATATTAGAGGATAAGCCAGGAGTTTTCAGATACTGAACACACACATACACAGAAAATCCCTTTCTTTTTAAAAATAATGACAATAACCAAGTGGCTTTATCATTTCAGTTTTCAACCATTGGAATGTTTTGTTTATTAAAATCAAATTACTTTTTCATAAAACAAGTGACATACTTTTGCCACTATAATTGATCTAGGGAGTCATTTGATTTTTCCCAGGAAATTTAAGTCTCTGAGTGAAACTGCAAATAGGATACTTAACAACAACAAAAAGAAACCCAAAACCTCATCATATTAATATAATCATAGAATTTTCTTGGTAAATTTTATTGTCATAACAACAGTTAATTTTAGTATAAAGAGCTTTTTGAATAAAATTGTGACTCACTCTTGCCAAATAAATATTTCCTGATCAGAATTAATTACTTCATACTTTTCTAATAAATCAAGAAAAGTATTTTAGAAAGAAAAAGATACATACATCACACTCTTTTAACACTGATATTCTAAACTGAATACAATTTAGATAAATAGTATATCTCTTTCATTAAGAGCACGGAGAGACATTGGGTGTGATGATAATGTGGTGAATTTTAATATTTCACCAATTTGAAAGGAAAGAAGTATGTTATTGTGTTTTTGTACCTACACATGCTATTCATTAACAAACTATTTATTACATGATACATTTTTTCCAAACTGGTACAGTTAGGACAAATATTTGTAAGGGTTATTTGCAGAGAACAGAATCCAATGAGCTAGTGCCAGCAGAACAAGATTTATTAGAGATGTTGCATGGCTTGTTGAATCTTTGGGAGGGCTCAAGAAACAGACTCTAGGTTGAGCTCCCAGGGATACCTGTAAGAGCAACACTCCTGAACTGGGCTGCCAAGATTGCTGTTGATGTTGCCATGACCATGTTTACCTGGGAAACTGCCATGAAGGCTCCTGGCTCCATGCTGCCTCTGCTCCAGTTTCCACTAACAAAATAGATGTCTCATGTCACTTCACTCCCATTTGCTTCAGGTCCAAATTCTAGTCTTGCATGAACACATCTGACGGCAGAACATGCTACTTGGAAACCTAACTGCAAGGGAGTCTGAGAAGTACAGCTTTTAACTTTCTAGCCTTTGTAGCACGTAAATGCACATTAGAAGGAGATTGGAAAAGACATTCAACAAAGCAACTTACAGGATATGTCATAGAAAGAGTGATAATACATAGAATGCACAAATTAAATAACCACTAGAAGCTTAAATAATGCAGATGTAGTTCATTAATTTTATAATTTTATATTCAGGACATTGATTCTTATTCACAAAACTCTGTGTCTTTGCAATGAAATTCAAGTCTCTTATCCTCTTTTTGCCATTCAAATTTTCCAAAAGCTAACATTTCCATAACCATTTAGTATCATTGCACCCATGACTCCTTAACACCATTTCTTTATGTCATTCCCCAATAGCACAGCCATACTCCATACTCACCTGGTAATATGAGTATTCTGTTTGGAATTCTCTTTTTCTTTCCTTTTCTGGACTCATTTAATTTCTATCTAACTTTCAAGGGTCAACATAAATTTTATTTCCTCAGTGAAGATCTTGTCAAGCACCCATTTCACATTATATATATTTTAAGCACAAAATAATTAGAAAGTGACAAGTTTTTAACCTTTGTTTTATAAACAGATTAAACAAGGATAATTGACTTAAAAATAAACTGCATATATTTATTTATTTATTTATTTATTTTTATTAAATTTATTGGTGTGACATTAGTTAGTAAAATTGTATAGATTTCAAGTGTACATTTCTATAAATCAGCATCTATATATTGCACTGTGTATTCACCACCCAGAGTCAGTTCATGTTTTTATTTACAATTTATGTATCTTCTTAGGAAAAACTGTCTATCCTAGTACTTTGCACATTAAAAAAAATCAGGCTCTTTTGTTTTTTGTTGTTGAGTTGTAAGTATTGTTTATATATTCTGGATATTAAACTCTTATGAAATATGTGATTTGCAAATATTTTCTCCCATTCTGTGAGTTGTCTTTTCATACTCTTGATAGTGTCCTTTGGTGCACCAAAATTTTTATTTTAGTGAAGTTCAGTTAATTTATTTTTTCTTTTGTTGCCAGTGCTTTTGCTCTCATACTTAAGGAACTATTGCCAAATCCAAGAACATGCAGATTTTTTTCCCTATGTTTTTTTCTAAGAATTCTATAGTTTTTGCTCCTAAATTTAGGTCTTTGATCTGCTTTGATTAAATTTTTCTATATTTTGTAAAGTAAGGGTCCAACTTTATTCTTTTGCATAATGTTGTCCAGTTTTCCCAGCAAAATTTGTTGGAGAGACTATTCTTTCCCCATTGAATGGTTTTGGCACCTTTGTTCAAATCAGTTGACCATAGATATGAGGGTTTATTTCTGAGCTCTAAATTCTCTTCCACTGGTTTATATGTCGGTCCTTAGGTCAGTACCACACTGTTTTGATTACTGTAGGTTTGTATTAAGTTTTGAAATGAGGAAACATGAGTCCTCCAACTTTGTTCTTTTCCAAGATTTGTTTAGCTATTCTGGGTCCCTTGATATTACATATGAATTTTAGGATGGATTTTTCCATTTCTGTAAAAATTACTGTTGGGATTTTAATAGGGATTGCATTGAATCTGTATATCACTTTGGGTAGTATTATCATTTTGTAAATACAAGGTGTGATCAAATAATATGGTGAATGTTTAAATAAAAAAAGTTATTACAGTAAAAGGCACATTGCCATTGGTCTCCCTCAACCCCCACCGCCCTCGCTTTGAACACACTTATCCCACCATTCTTGCCACTTTCTGAAGCAGCTCTGGAAGTCCTCTTTCATGAGTGTCTTTAGTTGTGCTGTTTTGGCTGCCTCGATGTCCTAAATCACTTAGACATTGGAGAAGAGCCAGAAGTCGCAATGTGCCAGATCCAGTGAATAAGGTGGATGAGGACACGTTGTAATGTTTTTATTGGACAGAAATTGCTGTACCAGAAGCAATGTGTGACAGGGAGCCTTTCCATTGTGATCAAATAATATGATGAATATTGCAGCCAAGTGCCATCCAACAGATATTCCCGTATTGAAAGGGATCTTCAATAAGGGAATTGGCGTGTGGAAACTTAGTAACAGTGTGTGACAAGTTTCAACGTGTTCGTTGCAGTTAGTCGGGTGTGAGCTACGGTTGAGAGAAGGTGTGTTTTAAAGTGTGCCATAAATCATTCACCCTCGTGACAATGCATGTACTACTAATACTACCTGGCTTCAGCTTGCACATATCCCAGGATGCAACTTATTACTGTCCATCTTTCCAGATAGCTTACAAATGGGTGTAGTGCACAAATTTGGGGGAGTATGGATGGGGAGGAGTGTGTGTGTACATATAAAATAATTTGCTGGCTAATTAAAAATGCAGCATCTTAAACCTGTATAACAAAGAAATTAATACTTGTTTCCTAGGTCGCTACAAATTGTATTAGGTTGGTGTGAAAGTAATTGCGGTTTAAAAGATTAAAAATAATTGCAAAAATCGAAATCACTTTTGCACCAATCTACTAGGTGTTTGAGTTAGAAAATAGTCAATTTTTTCCCCATTTTTATAAGTAGCGTATATTTATTGAGATTAAGTCTAGATTGCTAAAAAAAAAAAAATCAAGACAGTTATATTCATTTCATAGATTATGGGTTTTTTTTCCCCCCTAACTTTGATATTAGGTGTTTTTTATTCCATCTCAATTTTCAGTTGTAGTGTGGGATTTGTCTTTTTTTCCTATATATTACAGGGGAAAGCAGGAAAAACCTGTGTGCGTGACTCCTTTCTAGAGGTCATTCTAAACTGGAAATTCCTAAATTGTGTTTTCAAACTAATAGCTGGGTACCTTCTGAAAAAATAGTAAATTCATAGAGTCCTCCAAACCTTATGTGCAGACTAAGTGTGGTTATATCTTCAGATAATGATCAATAAGAAATCTGGAAGCTCTTGGGAATTAAAATGTGGAACTATTGGCTAGAATATGAATGAAAAATTATAAACATGCACCATAATGAGAGACAGGCTGTTAATATTCTAACAACAGTTCCTGAAGTGTATCTACTAATTATGGGCTAGTATACCTCACTTTCCTAATAGAAAACCAATGAAGTTATAGTTAAAGATATGTTTTCTGAACAAACATCTTTAAAATCGATTATCATTCCATCAGTGGCTTTATTGCTCCAGATAGATTGGACTACCAAGTTAGATTGTTTGGCCAAGATAATAAAGAACGATTCCTCTGCCAGGGCTCTGTCATTCCAGGGCTCTGCCACAGCCCGTCCACCCTGCCCTGGACCAGCACTAGGGTGGGCCTTGATTTATAACCATCATCATCTTATTCATTTCTAGGCAGGCAGCAGCTATAGTTGCCATATCATATATGACTTTCTTATAGTGTTGCATGTTTATTCCTCAATAACAAAGTTTGAAGTTTGGGAGAAATTTTTTATTACTGTGGTAAAATGCCTATATAAATTTCAACTTGGCATGAAGATTGAACAGGGACATATAGTATATTGAATCACCATAAATTTTAGTTTAAGATCCCTGAGTTTGGGCTACGTGAATTTGTTTAATTTTCAAATGGAATTTTGTTACACCTGTTGTGGTAGGTTGTCATTGAACATGTGAAATAAAGCCCCTCAACCTCCAACATAGGGTATCTCATTTTATTGGAGGAAGAGCTACTTTTCATTTTCCTCAAGTCTTAACGTGTTTAGGGGATAAGGAGATATGGTCAGCAAGTACTAATTGTTGTTGGAAATGCTCTTGGGGCTTATAACTACTGCCAGGTCCCTGTGGGAAACAGAAGTGCTGTGAAGATGAGTCAACTAATATTGAACGCTTTTCCAATGAAAACCAAATGATGGTGTGATACTGATCAACTTGTTTGTCAGTCTGAAAGGGTGTTTATTTGATAGTTAGTTACATATTTGCCTGTCCAGCTCTGCGGGAGACTGTGATCTCTGTTAGGCATCATTGTGAACAACCAATACAGGTCTTAATTATGTACACAATGCTTGCTCAGAAACCAGGCAGAATCAGGCTGAAGAGTGACTGTGAATGCCACCATTTTACAAGCTGAATAAGAGAGAGAGAAACTGGCTGCGATATTCCTCAGGGTACATCACAAATTAGGGATAGAATTAGAATGAAATTCAGAAATACTGAGGTTCCAGTCTGCTGCTTAGTCACTGAATCTTTCCTGTATTCAGCCTTTAGTCATGATTCTCCCTTTAGATTGAGAGACAGATTTACTTATGAAAGTTAGCGCATATAGTGTGACAGGGAATGAGCAGGAGCAAGAATCCAGGTGACATTTCTAAATCTAGCATTTGTGGATGTTGTGAAATTTAGGTAGTAAATACTTTATTCGTTACTTCAAATTTATTTTTTGTTTTAAAGAGGACACATACTTTCAAAATATTTGGCATTATAGTGAAGTGAGAAAGAGAACAATTTAAAAATAATTATCCAATCATCCAAATTTAAAAAAAGAACTATTTTGCTGAATTTCCTTCTGTGAGCAATTTTTACTATATGTATTATACTTACATATAGTATATACTTACATAATATACTTACATATATTATACTTATATTTTTACTATATGTATTATATTCTAGTTTACCAATCTTTAAACAATGCTTTGAAATTAAAAAAGAAATTAATTCTAGAAAAATACTTAACCAGATAATAATTATTGTAAAGATCAGAGTTCAATAGTTAGAATGCTAAAGGACTGGCTACTAATCTGAAATTGAACTTATACAATATGACAAAAATTTATGGTTTGCCACACAGTTCAATACGGGTTTAATAAATATTTGTTGAACAAATGAATATGTGTATGCAAGGTCTGACAATTGAGTTCGAGAGCTTGCCACCGAGGGCTTACATTGGCAACACTGTACAAACAGATCAGTAGGGTTTCATACCCTTTGTATATCAGTGTCTCACGGCTGTGTTCGTTTCGACATGTGGTGGTGTCTTGCTGAGTGGTATTCATTATTGTTGTTGTGTGTTTTTGCGTGCTGTCTGAGAATGTCTGAGCTTGAGTTAGAGCAACAAACAAACATAAATCTCTTGTTAAACTTGGCAAGATTGGAAGTGAAATCAGGGACACGTTAGTCCAAGTTTATAGGGATAATGTCATGAAGGAAACGGCAGTGTACAAATGGATTAAATGTTTTTCTGAGGGGAGAGAATGCATCACTGAGGAAGAAAGTTCACGGCGACCAGTAACGAGCAGAACTGATGAAAACATTGCAAAACTTCGTTGAATTGTGCATCAAAATCATTGGCTGACTGTGAGAAGCAGAGCAGACCAAGTAAACACTGATAGGGAAACAGGAAAATCTTAACTGAAAATGTTGGCATGAGAAAGCTGTATGCAAACATCGTCCCGAAGGAGCTCTTGCATCATGACAATGCACCAGCTTACACGGCACTGTCTGTGAGTGAGTTTTTAACCAGTAAACAAATAACTGTTTTGGAACACCTTCCCTATTCACCTGATCTGGACCCCAACGACTTCTTTCTTTACCCAAAGATAAAGGAAATATTGAAAGGAAGACATTTTGATAACATTCAGGACATCAAGTGTAGTATGACGACAGCTCTGATGGCCATGCCAGAAAGAGTTCCAAAATTGCTTTGGAAGGTAAACTAGGTGCTGGCGCTGGTGCATAGCTTCCCAAAGGGAGTACTTCAAAAGTGACCATAGTGATAGTCAGCAATGAGGTATGTAGCACTTTTTCTAGGATGAGTTCAAGAATTTAATTGTCCGACCTCATATGTTGGAATGCTTTTGATAATAAGACATTACCTTCGTTTAGAAATTAGACCATATGAAAATCTAAAATATGAAGTGTGGTCACTCTAAACGACATATATCAAGCACAATAATCGTCAGTGTATTCATATTTTGATAGTCTATAGGAGATCTACTAGAAGACACATTTTTAAGTAATTTTTTTCTTTTTTTATAATAAAAAACGTATACAAGAAGTATGTATGGCCATATACTCTAGCTAAATGGAGCAGTAAATACTGAATCACTCATAAGACTGGCCATCAAGAAATTGTATGTGCTTGACTTATACAACAATAGACTAAAATTTCCTGAATCACTTAAATTTTGCTGAGTTAAATCTTGAGTTCATTCCAGCTGTGGATCAATCACTATCCTCCCTTAGATCATGTCAACATTTTGAATATTTGAACATCTTAAACTAACAAATCCCCTCATTATAATTTCCTTGATTTCACATCTTTCACACCTGCACTTCTTGCAACATCCTATACCTTCTGGAGGTGTTTGTCTTTCTCATAATGACTATTGACCCTTTGATTGCTTATTGTCTTTTAATGTGTTTCCTGCTCTATGATCTCTGAAATAACACTTGCATTCTGATCATTAAACATTCACTCTTGTTGACCAAAGGCAAATCAGTTATCAGAAGAAGAAAGAAAAACTAGGTCAAGAGTTGAAAAACAAAATGGGGAATAAACTGAAAAAAGTATCTCTCATTCCTAGCTCATTAGTTAATCATGTAGGATTTTTTAAAAAATTTAAATGTTTTATTCACTTACCATTCAAATACCATGGATTTTATTAGTTTTCATCAATTTAGACTCAAGAACAGAATTTATGGTGATCTATGTTAGTAGACAATGATTTTTAAACCTGAAAGTCAAATGGAAGGCTTTGTAATGTACTTTGTAATAATGGAAATGAGGTAATCTTACCACTATGAATCTACCGAGAATGTATAAATTAGAATATTTTCCAATTGCTATTATATGTTTATGCAACATGGACAAAATAAGTAAACACTAACTTTAAAATCATGTACATGTATCCAATGTCATGGTAAATATTGTTCAAGCAAGTATTACATAGTTCTGACATTGAAGGCTAGAAACTCTACATTTTTCCTGAATTTGAGCTACTTCTGACTTAATCAAAGTGGATATGTGAGTGCATGTTGTGGGAGGATAAGAGGAGAAGGGGAATATCAGATGTCCTGAGGAAGTCATTATTCACTAAGAAGGGTATGGCTGCCAGCAGCAGTGTCCTGAGTTTGAGTTTTGGAGAATGGTGTCTTGGATATTGACCTTTAAGCCTTCTAGATTAGTGGGCAGATTGGAGCTACTTGCTGAAGAATGTCATTTTAGGAGACTTCTAAACAAAATATCATTACAGAGGGTGCCAAAAAAATGTATACACATTTAAGAAAGGAAAAAACTATTAAAATTATAATACTCAATATATACCAATAACAAAAGATGAATACAAGTCACATTTGACTTCTGCAATTACAAGAGGTGCTCAAAGTATCATCAGTGTCCAGACACTTCTGATTATGGTGAACAACTGCTTTAGCAATGTTGACCAAAGTGTCCATTTGTATGCATTTTTTTTGGCACCCTGAGTATAAACAAACTATGGAATTTTCTATATTTTCAACCTTTTCTATTATTTCTTCTAATTCATTGTAACTTGACTTTTCTTAGTCTTTAATCTGCCTTATTTCTACCATTTATTGGCTATCATCCCCCATCTCTCACTACTTTGATGACTTCTGCACAGGGTTCAGAATTTTCTTCTCTACTCTGCAATCTTATTTCTAGCTCTATGTATTTGACTAACACAACAATGGACTCAAAGTTCTTGAATTACTTCAATTTTGCTGAGTTAAAGCTTCAGTTCATTTCAGCCACGGATCAACCACCGCCCCCTCCTTAGATCATGCCTACATTTTGAACATGTGAATATCTTAAACTAACACATCTTCTCACCATAACTTCCTTGATTTTATATCTTCCATATTTGTACTTCTTGTACCATCCTATACTATCTGAAAGTGTTCATCACCTCATTATGACTTTTGAAATTTTGATTTCTTAGTTGTTTCTTAATATGTTTCCTACTCTATGCCTTATCTTATACCATTCTTTCTATTTGGAATATTATCCACCTATTAAAATCTTCTTTATCATTCAAAGATCATTCTGAATGTCTTTTACCTATAGCATTCTCTTAAGTTACAATTAAAAAGAAAAAAATCTTTACATTTACAAGGTGCTTTCTCCTACAATATTTTATTTTATTATCACAACAACCTTGTTAGTTCTGCTACTTTATCCATTTTTCAGAGAGCTAGATGACAGAACTGGATCTATAGTTAAGGTTTTACTCCTTGTTTAGTGCATTTTCTGCTAACCCAGTCTTTGGGAAGCAAATCCTTTTTTAGTATATCATCTGCATCATTGAATGACACTTAATATATAGTCGTTTATTATATAATTATTTTTATACATGTAAGGACTCCATCTTCTATTTTTTTAAGCTCCAGATAATGTCTTAATTTTTTTTATAGTCCCAAAGCAACTGTCCCAGTGCCTTAAATATGAAAGATACTCAAAATATATTTGTTGAATAGATGAACAAATTAATCAAAGGACACTACAAATGATAGAGTGTTGGAAGACAGAGCCAGGATGCAGAGCAACATGTTTTCACAATACTATTTTGTAAGTAAAACAATTGAGGCTTAAGGAGGGTGAAAGGTTTCTTGGGGTCACATCACAAATTAGGAACAGAATTAAAAAGAAAACACAGAGGCCCTGAGGTTTCACTCTGCTGCTTAGTCACTGAATCTTTTTTCTTTTCAGCTTTCAGTCATGGCTCTCTCTCTAGATTGAAAGAAAGGTTCACTTATGGGAAATAGTGTGTATAGTGTGATGGGGAATAAGAGTCTGGCCCCATGACATTTCCATGTACCCTTAACAAGATCAGCTGTGTTTAGCAACTTTCTTTATCAATTTTGCCCAACTCATGATCTTTTAGGTTAAAATACTGTCCTTAAATTTTAATTGATACCTATAAATATGGGAATGTTATGAAGATTAGTGATGGAAAACACATAATATCCTGCAAACTTCATAGAAGAAAAGCATTACATACATACAAAGCAGGATTATTTTTGCCACTAGCTACAGGACTAAGCTTACCACCATATAGTTCACAGGCTGCTGAGCCATGATCAAATGATATACATTTTTCTCTCTATATGGATTAAAGTGGAAAAGATTTCCCTTGGGATATTTGAACTATTTACTCCACTTAAATTTTTTTCTTTTGAAGGAGGGTGGTGGTGGTGATAGAGGGAGAGGGTTAGAATTGAGATTAATTTCAGATTAGAACATGCATAGAGGGCCAAACAAAAAAATCGGTATAAGGAAATAAATAGAAAAATAATATTAATATGTAAAAAATATGGCCTTGTTTGTCCCTTGCTTGCATTTCTTGTGATGTTGGATGTATTCTGAAACAAAGTATTACCAAACACATTGGATTCAGTTGCTCTTAAATAAAAGAAGAATGAGTGTCAGGTCTTTTGGGAAAACTTTGTATCAATAGAGAAATGATATAATTTAGAGTTGATTTTAAGAAACATTATTTTATGAAAATAGTTTTTTATGAAATCAGTGATATCCCTTGATTTGTTGTGATTCACATTTCTCATGCCTGGGAGGATGTAATTCCATGAGTTAAAGATCAAATAATATTAAGCAGGGTATTTTGGCATTTTTATATGAACTAACTTTACACCACATCCACAATGGAAAAGATATCCTTCCACAGTTTGATGACTCCATGAAGCAAATAGCTCTAGAATTTACTGCTGGGAATATTAAATAGGTAAAGTGAAATGGATTTTCTGACAAGATTTGCTCTTGAAATTAGAATAGTGAATACTAAATGTCTTTATATGTCTAGTTCAGTATTCAATGATCTGGGCACATATTTGCAGCTAACTATCTCTGGAATGCTAATGGAAAAACTAAGGAGTTCAGAATCATCTTACTCTTGGAAGTGTTCTGAGGTTTTTCTGTGGCTAATGTGGGCAACTGGAAGAGGCTGCTTTGTACAGTTCCCAGGTTGATGTTAGACTGTTGTGCAGCGTGCAAACCTGGGATCTCAACTGAATACTTGTTTAATTACTAAAGGTGAGCCCAGTTGTTCCCTGAGAGAAGTCCTGACTTTACCTGTTTTCCATGAATTAGTAGGTGGGCCTTACATAGAACGAGAATCGTGGATAGGCTTTTTAGACATCATACAAATTGTAACAGTTTTACCTGCTTATCTAGAATCCAAGGTCCCTCCCTATATTCTTGCAGCAAATATTGCCTATTCCAAGGAATGTGTCAGGTTTTTATGTTTTGCCTCTATTCCTCACATGTGTATTTCTACTAGGGAAACTGAGGCTCAGGGAAGGGAATTAAGATGAAATCCACTGTCAAAGCTGGATCTCTTAGATACCAAAGCCTGTACTCTTTCCCATGTGCCACTCTTCATCTAAAGTCTGAGTGTGAGAAGTGATTTTTTCAGAGACATTAGTCAAAGGGCCTGTTCTCCATCAACTTCTGTCGATACATGTGTTTTATCCTTGGGTCAAATTTGAAGAAAGAATGGCAATAAGATCCATTTACATTAACTTAAACCTGGTGGAATTACTCTCAATTTTTATTTCTATTTCTATTTTATTTCTTTCTCAGAGGTCCCGGGTTAAATCGCATAGGAGAATTTAGAGCCTAAGTATTAGAATTTTCTTCTGTAAGGAATTGATATGCTTTTTACTTTCAATTAATAAGAATTATACACATTTACAAGCTTTTTTCCCCCTCTTGTACCTGCTTTTACAAAGCTCAGAGTTAAATTGGATATTTCATCATATGAACCATATAATGTTTTTTGGGAAAGTATTTATTTTTCTCCTCTCCTTGGTTCTATTTTTCTAGTTTATTAAGTGTATTTTGCATGTTATTCATTTCAACCATCTCAATTCCTGTCAATAAATAAGAATAAGTATCTTTACTAAGAGAATAGAACTTAATACTTCTTCTGCCTTTTATTTTCTTATGCTGTCTGCAAGAACATTATATTGCTGTACAATGTGTCTTTTGGTGGAAGAGGACCAGATGTCTAGCCTAGGTAAAGATACTAGAGAGAATGACTATGTTGAAGATAAAGAATCCAATTAAACTCATCCAATGCTCTTTGAGTACAGACTATGTGTCAGGTACTGTGGGATATTGTAAGCATCAATATCAATGTAAACATAGTCTCTGACTTTTTCAGCTCACAAACTAGGAAGTAAAAATGGTACCATATATAATTAATTTTATAAAAAGATAAAAAGGACTTAAAATGAAAAAATCTCTAGATTGTTTTATATTACGACAGTGACATTTTAAACATGAACCCATCTGAGATAGTAACTTAAAACGTTTATTCTTGAAACTATGTAGGACTATCTCAGGAACTTAGTCTAATGAGTGATTAACCTTGTGTTCCATTAACAACATATTATACACAGGCAATTGCATTGATATTGCAGCTTGTGGATTATATATCATTTTTGACACACCAACCCACTCTCCTCTTCTCCACTCAAGAAAGCAGATGTGAATGGAAGTGACAATGACATTATTTTAGGGATAATCTTGAATCTGGTCTCATTTATAAGAAAAGTGAGTTATTTGTGAACTACAACCTAATTGTGACTACAATGTGTCAAGAGAGTTGCTATGCCACACCAAAGTGGGGTCAAAATTAAAAGGTTTTAATTTTAGTCCAGTTTTGAATTATTAGTTATTTACTGATATGAAAAATACTTGATCAGTATCTCTGTTAAGGAATAATTGTTTCAGTTTCTTTTAACCATTATGTCTTATTTTTATTGCTAACAACTTAATTCCCAACTATGTATTAGGAACAAGTGGAGGACAAGAATCTACTAGCATCTATGGACTTGTGAGCTTTCATTCTAAATTAGCCACATTGATTCTTTCATAATCAATTCATTAGATGCCAGGTCTCGTTTCATGTAATTTTATTGATAGTAAGAAAATCAGTGCTGTGATCCTTGAATATATTGCTTTATGACTTTGAAAAGCCCTTTAACCCTCTTGTGCTCCTCAGGATTCCTGATATCTCTGAAATTTCTTAGTTACAGAATAACTCATATATAATTTTAGAATAACATATATATTTTTCTAATTATATACATATTTGACTATGGTAGGCAGGCATATGATTTTGATTGGGCTTTTGGAAAATTTTTGCCATAATGATCCAACACAAGAATGATCTACTTTATTGGTCAGGATAGATTAGGTTATTCTATAATAAGTAACCTCTAAATCTGAACAGTTTAAAACCACAAAGGTTTATAGCTCTACATCCCAATGTGGGGGTGGGGTGGGGTCCGCTCACAATCACTCATGGACCTAGACTCAGTCTCTATCATCTTATTATGCCTCCATTTCAACATGAGTTTTCAAGGTTTACAATTGTAGTTATGGAGAATCATCATTGGCTTTAAATGACTCCATTCTGGAAGCGACCTATCACTTTTGCTCATATTTCATTTGCTGAATCAAGCTAAATGGTTATGACAAAGTTCAAAGTACAGGGAAGCTTAATCCTTCTGCAAGACTAAGAAAGGAAAAAATACTAGTAAGATCTATCAAACCTATCAAGTTGACTATGGCATCTATGTGTAGACATATTAAAGAAGAAAATAGAAAACTATGCTTAAGTTATTTATACATATTTCAAAATATCCTTATAAATTTCTCAATATCACATAACAGAGAAGAAAAAGTACAATACTATCAAAACCTGCTACTACCTGTCGTCCATTTGTGTGTCTGTTTTGAAAAAATGTCTATTCAGATTCTTTGCTCGTTTTTTATATCGTATTTATTGTTTTGTTTTGTTTGTTTTGTTTTTTTTTTGTTTTTTTGCTATTGAGTTGTGCAAGTTCCTTATTTATTTTGGATATTAACACTTATCAGATAAATAGTTTGTAAATATTTTCTGCCATTCCACAGGTTGCCTTTCATTTTGTTGCTTGTTTCCTTTGTTGTGCAGAGATTTTTTTTTTAGCTTGATATAGTCTCACTTGTTTATTTTTCTTTTGTTGCGTGTACTTTCGGTGTCACATCCAAAAAAATCATCGCCATGACCAATGCCAAAGAGCTTTGTCCTTATGTTTTCTTCTAGGAGTTTTGTGGTTTCAGGACTCATGTTTAAGTCTTTAATCCATTTTAGCTCATTTTTGTGTATAGTGTAAGATACAGGTCCAATTTCCTTTTTTTGCATGTGGATATTTAATTTTAAATAGTGCCATTTATTGAAGGCACTATTACTTGTGCAGTGTGTAATCTTGAAATCCGTGTCATAGATTAGTTGACAGTATATGTGTGGGTTTACTTCTGGACTCTTAATTCTGTTCCAGTGATCTACATGTGTGTTTTTATTACATACAGTACAATACTGTTTCGATTACTATAGCGTTGCAATATAGTTTGAAATCGGAAAGTGTGATGCCTCCAGCTTTGTTTTTCTTTCTTATGATTGCTTTGGCTAGACAGGGTCTTTTGTGGTTCCACACAAATTTTAGAATTGGTTTTCTATTTCTGTGAAAAATGTCATTAGAATTTTGATAGAGATTATATTGAATTTGTAGATAGCTTTGAGTAGTACATTTTCACAGTATTAATTCTTCCAATCTAAGAATATGGGATATCTTTCTATTTATTTGTTTTCTTCAATTTCTCTCATCAATATCTTATAGTTTTCAGTGTGCAGATCTTTCACTTCCTTGGTCCAATTTACTTCTAAATATTTTATTATTTTTGATGCAATTGTAAATGAGGTTGTTTTAGTTAATTTCTTTTATGGAAAGTTCATTTTCAGTGTATAGTGATTTTTGTCTGATGATTTTGTGTCCTGCAACTTTACTGAATTCCTTTATTAGTTCTGGTGGCATATTTAGGGTTTCTTATATGTAAGACTGTGCCATCAGCCAGCTAACAGAAAAGCTTTTCTTCTGCCTTTCCTATTTGGATACATTTATGTCTTTGTCTTGCCTAAATGCTCTGATGTGGACTTCTAGCACTATGTTGAAAAAAAAGTGGTGAGAGTGGGCATCCTGGTCTTGTTCTTGATTTTAGAGGAATAGGTTGCAGCTTTTCACCACTGAGGATGATGTAAGCTGTGGGCTTGATGTATGTGGACTTCACTATGTTGAGGTGCATTCTTTCTATACCTAATTTGTTAAGCGTTTTTATCATGAAAGACTGTTGAATTTGTTAAATGCTTTCTCTGTATCCATTGAGATGATCATGCAATTTTTATCCTTCATTCTGTTAATGTGGCGTCTCCCATTTAATGATTTGCAGAAATTGAGCCATCTTTGCATCCCAGGGATAAATCCCACTTGATGACGGTGTGTTATCCTTTTAATGTGCTATTGAATTTGTTTTTTTAATATTTTGTTGAGGATTTTTACATCTAGGTTAATCATGGATGTTGGCCTGCCTCCATGATTCTTCTTTTGTAGTGTCCTTATCTGGCTTTGATATGAGAGTAATGTGGGCCTCATAAAGTGAGCTTGAAAGTATTCCTTCCTTTTTCATTTTTTTTGGAAGAGTTTGAGAAGGATTGGTCTTAATTCTCCTTTAAATATTTCGTAGAATTCACCAGGAAAATCATCTGGTCCTGGGCTTTTCTTTGTTGGGAGGTTTTTGTCATTGTTTACCATTGTTGGCTGTTGTAAATGTGGAAAGTTACAAAATCTTCAACAGCTACATCTACTTTTATAAAGAAGGGATAATACTTCAATGACGTGTTGTGAGATATATATTAGATCTTGGATGTAAAGAATCTAACAATGCTTGGAAAAAGTGTTTGTTTCCTTGCACTTGGATGATTTAACAAGTGAAGTCTACTCCATTAGTATTTTATAATTCAGAAGAGTTAGAAGCCCTTTGAAAAAGTCATAAAAATTCAATGTTTTGTGGCTCAATTTGTGTTTTTTTAATATAAATTAAAAGATATAGCTCATGTCATTTATGGAAGTGAATGCTTGTATAATTATGAAAGACTGAATGAACAAAGAATATACTCATAACACAAGCATTGGTGTAGACTATATCATTAACTTGTTTGCCATTTACCTTGATGTTGATATCTGAGTTAGGTGTCAGGACCAGAATATTTGGTCTACACTATGGACCTTGCAGGGATACTTCAATTCAGCTGTTAAAAAAATAAATGCGAAACAAGGAAACAGTTACAATTGAGCTTACTACTAAAAAAAAAAAAAAAAAAAGAAGAAAAGAAAAGAAAAGAACCAGATACAATACTTAATCTCTGTCTTTAGTTTAGGAGCACAACAAATATTTACAATCACTTGTTGTTTGGCAAACTGAGTTTCCTCATATTCTTCATGGTTCAGGAGTCAAAACCTTATACTACCTATAATAATGGACTTTTCTAGGGTACAAAGTTATTCATATTTGTGTCACGGAAAATGTTTACATAGAGCAAAATATTTTAGCATCAGACTAAATTTCTATGTTTCCTTGGCATAATAAAGAAGAAAAATTCTGATGTCATATAATAAATGTTAACTAAAAACAAAACTTATCTGGAAAACATGTAAGTTCCCAAATAGTGCAGACAAATGTATTATTTTGCCATATCATGAACATTTATAATCAGTAAGTGGAAATAAGGATAGGAGCTATAATGCAGACATTGTGTACTTTTTAATCCATTTATTTTAATCAATTAAAATAGGATTTGACTTGGATTGGGTTTTAGGAGTTGTACCATGTCAGACTGCATCCAGAGAAATCAAACTACGTTGTCTAGTAGCTCAAGCATTTAATTCTTATAAAAGTTATGAGTTGAGGTTTTAGTTCTCATGGAAACATCTAAACATTTTTTTATGTTTGCAAATTATGCTCTTCAGGTTTCCTTTTATCATAAATACAGTTTATAGTGATAGTTGATATTATTCTTTAAAAGCCTATTTCACAGTTATTTTGATGCTTTTTAGTGAAGAAAGGTCAGTAGTAGTGAAGAGAACTAAGAAATTTTCAAAATCAGATCCTATGATAGGGCTATATTAGCCAATATGCTTTGAAGCATAGAATCCCATTTTATGTGATGAGTGATTTAACGTACATGTGTAATCTTTTTGAAAAAAGTCATTTGAATTATTCAGAGATACACAGAATAAGAAAATTATTTATAATAATTTTGATCAAAGGTGGAAGAAATAACACAATCAATGTGTATTTTAAAATTGAAGTTTCAGCCTTAAGTTACTAAATAGAGTATTAAAAAAGTGACTATTGAAATAGTTCTTGTTTAAATAAAACATGATTGAATTAAATCATCTGATGCTAGGATTTAAAATTACCATCAAATAATTTCTCCTGAGTGTTCAGAGGAAACACTTTTCCTCAAAATACTCTTGGATTTTTCTCTCACTCTGAAAATGTAATTCGTAGAGCTATTAATTTCATGAAAAAATATGAGGAATCTCTATTTAATCCCAATAAGTCTATTACCCATCTGATACTGTACAGTTATTAGAACATTTAGATACTTTTACTAGTAACTGCAAAAAAATAATAAAAATTAATATTTCAAATCTCCCCTTCCCAATGCTATAGGTTTTCAAGTAAAAAAAAAAAAAAAAAAGATAGGATTTTGTACTTTACCTCCAAAGGGTAAACTAAGGAGAAATGGGAATCACAAAGCATGCAGTGTCCAGTGGCATGGTTCTTATATTTTGAACCCATTAGCAGTAAAACGTCATTTTCACTATTAGAAGGGTACATGGGCTCAAGTGTGCTATGTTAGCTGGGACCTAACATAATATAAAGTTTTGCATTTTTTTTCAGTATACTTTGAGTTGCACCTGGAAGTAAATAGCTAACTAGAATAGACTAATGATATGCTCAGCGTTGCCAACAGCCATGGCGTAAACATCTCCCCCTGTCTGGGTTCTCCTGTGAACTCTTAAACCATTGGCTTTTAATTCAGGAACACACTCCGAGGAGCATGTCCCCTGCTCTTTATTACATTCCAGGGGCAGCTCCATCAAACTGCATCACTGTTGCTTAGCACAGTGCTCACTCTCTCTAATAAAAAAACACTCCAGGTGCTATATTGAATGGGTTATTATCAACAGAGGATCCCCAAATTTGGTTTATGCCCTCCTCTTTCAAGATTCAGGGCAGCCTAAGGTCCCATATGTGTTTATGAGTGCCAACACGACAACTGAGAAAGATACATAAGGATGGTAAGTAGAGAGCTGTATTCTGACCCAACATTCCATGTTGTTGGCATACAAAACTGTTTCAGGAATAACAAAGATAGTTACGAAGCCTCTATGAAAATGGCATTGAAGGCAAAGGGTTGATAAAGACAAAAAGAGAAACAACACTATCGTGAGTGAGAGAACACTAATGGGACAAACGTGACTGAGGAAATAATTCTTTAGGTATAGTAGTTACCTTCAAAATGGATCTAAGAAGTACCTTATTTCTTCCTAGAAAGAAAACCAAAAACTTAAGAAAATATCTAAATGATGGGGTCCATATTCCCTTCCAAGATTATTTTTAAAAATTATTTTAATACTAGGCATAAAATATTCAGATTCTTTTTGTGGGGACAGAGCCAGGTGTGCAGTTTCCAGGCTCTCGGCCTCACATGGAAAGGTGCTGGCTCAGGTAGTAAATGGCCATCAACTTTGATTAGATGGCCATCAGCTGTGGCTATTGGCCATCAGCTATAACCAGTGAGCCATTGGCCACTAATATAACTGGTGTGGCTACGCTAGCAGCAAATGGGGGCTAGCAAGAAGATGGTGGCGGAGCTAGCAAGCGCGGATTGCAGTTAGCGCAGCGGATTGCAGCTAGCAAATGGGGTTGATTGGCAGAGAGAAGTGGACAGCAGGTTGCAGATAGTGTCTCTCCTGCTTCCTGTGTCTCCAACCCAGCCGCCAGCGAGAATATAGTGGTATGACTCCCCTGTCTATGGCTCCGTGGGTGTTCGTTTTTGGCCTCACCATGTCCTGCATTCTTATGTGGGGAGCGGGACCAGAGACCCCGCCTGAAACCCCACGTGACACATGGTGCAGCAAGCAGGGTACGGTGACGGCGGAAGCTCTCCGAAGGGCGGTAGAGCAGTTTGTGCATATGAACACTCAGTCTCGGGAAGACCAGGAGAAGCAGCTGCCAGAGAGCTGGATCCCCACGGAGGGCTGCAAAAACATGGACAATTCCCCAACCAGCATAGGCTGAAGAAAGCAAAGGTCATTGCTGCTCTGTGGGCTTGGAAGTGCTTGCTGAGGCAGCCCGGATGCAGGATTTGTAGTCCCAGGAGGAAATGCTTGCTGAGTCCTCTGTGGGAGATGAGGGTGAGGTCAAGGTCATCCCTCAACCCCAGGAAAGACCTGGAGAATGACTATGGACTATGGGGAATTGCCTTTCATCCCTAATTTGATGGACCTCTTGACTGTTGGCTTGGGACCATACCACCATGTAGTGGAACTGGCGGATGTTTGCTTTTGTGTCTTGACCGGCCGCCATCGAGAATATGTAAGCACCTTGACTGTGAGTCACTGTTCCAGCACGGTACCTGAGAGGCCCAAGAGAGTGGCAGTGCCCTCAGAACCCTGGCTGAGCCCAGGAAGCCTGGTTGTGCCCAGAGAGAGTGGCAGTGCCCTGAGAGGCCCTGGCTGTGTCCAGGAAGTCTGGCTGTGCTCAGGGAGAGGAGTGGCAGTGACCTGAGAGGCCCTGGCTACTCCCGGGGAGACTGGTGGTACCCTAAGAAGCCCAGGAAGTCTGGCTGTGCCCAAAAGGACTGGTGGTGCCTTGAGGAACCCTGGCTGTGTCCAGAGAGCCTCACTGTGTCCAGGATATTGCATTCACCTCCGGGCTCCTCGCACAGGACCCCTCGTGGAAGACGCTTGTCATGTAGATTGTGAGGTGAGAGCATGTAGGGGTGGAGTGTGGGGGCAGAGCCAGGAGTGCAGTTTCCAGGCTCTCAGCCTCATGTGGAAAGGTGCTGGCTCAGCTAATAAATGGTCATCAACTTTGATTGAATGGCCATCAGCTGTGGCTAGTTGGCCGTCAGCTGTAAGCAGTGTGCCATTGGCCACTAATATAACTGCTGTGGCTACACTAGAATCAAATGGAGGCTAACAAGAAAATGGTGGCGGAGCTAGCAAGCGCAGATTGCAGCTAGCAAGTGAGGTTGGTTGGCAGAGAGAAGTGGGCAGTAGGTTGCAGATAGTGTGGCTCCTGTTTCCTGTGTCTCCAACCCAGCCGCCAGTGAGAATATAGTGGTATGACTCCTCTGTCTATGGCTCCGTGGGTGTTCCTTTTTGGCCTCACCATATCCTGCGTTCTTATGTGGGGAGCGGGACCAGAGACCCCGCATGACACCCTGCATGACATGTAGACTAGACAATATATAAATTTTAAATGATGAATCTTTGTCTCAAGAAATAGATTTTTGTGTACGTAATAGTTCTTTGAAGTCAAAGACTAAACTCTAACATGGTATACAGTTATCCCTTGCCTGCTGCTGCTTTTTCTCCTTTACCTATCTCCCCTTTTAAGTCTTTCTGCTCTTATATTTTTATGTTCCATTAGCAGTGATGGTCCTGTTATTCTCCACACATACTTTTTTTCCCTCATCTCAGTGGCTTTGCATGTCATCTCTCCTGTACTTGGAACTTTTGCCGCATTTTTGTCTACCTAACACAATCTTATTATTTAGGCTCAGATCAAGGGTTACTTCCTCCAGGAAGCCTTCTTTGATGTCCTGACCTCCACTTAGCTCATCTCTGTGCACCTTTAATAACCACTGCATTATCATTGCAGTCTTCTTTCTTTCTTCCTTCCTTCTTTCCTTTCTTTCTCCCCTCCCCTTTCTTTCTTTTTTCCTAGTCAATCTCTGACTTGTTTGACTGCAGAAACTGGATTAAATGCATCATTAAAATCCGTGTTCCTGCAACTGGGAGGATGTTCAGTAAATAATTTTAGAAAGAATGAATGACTGACATGTCTTCACTTAATGTCTACATCCAGTGTCTAAGAAAAATGGACTTGGGTCATTTTAATAAAGGAAAATGTTTTCAGTCCCAGGTTTGCAATAAGTGTGGGGTTCAATTAAAAGCCTTTAATATTGGCTAGGCTAAGCCAGGGTAAGAAAGATGTTCTAATACATAGGGAGCCACTGAAATGATTATTCTAACAGAATCAGCAAAGTTGGGACACACTCCAAGAAGTCATTCAGAAATTGTGAATTTCCTTTCATTATCTCTTTACAAAAAGCGTAGTTTCTGTCATTCATTTATATATATTTTTGAGAACTTATAATGAGTCAGACACTATAATAGATTCCGGAGAAATAAGGCTGGATACAGCACATGTTTTTTCTCTGAGGGCTCACAGATTGGTCAAAGGTAACGTTACGGCTTGCAGACAGTCGTATGGGGATGAAAGATTTCAAGTGATGAGAATGCAGCCTAGTAAATGTAGAAAAATCTTCAAAGAGAAAAAGACAACGTAAGTCACATCTGTAGATTAAACTGGCACAGATGGGGGAAGCAAGGTGGGAGAAGGTGGTGAGCCAGACGTTCTCAGGAAGCATCAAGGTGAGCAAGAGCTCAGATTTGTATGACGTATTTTGCTAAGAAGGACATTTATGGGAGAGAGAGAAGGAAAACAGTGAGAAAAGCTGCCTGAGATGGATTATAGTGCTGAAGTGGAAGGTTTACATCTTTGTTTCCTATAAGCTTGTGACACTGACGTGAACTAAGCTTCAGTTTCCTCATTTGTAAAGAGGATTATGGAGTAAGGATAAGTAAGGTATAAAATCTTATGCAAAAGTATAGTAAGAATCAGACAAAAATGCTGTTTTTTTGTTGTTGTTTGTTTTGTATTTTTTTTACAAATCAAAACAATTTCTAGCACTTTTATGCACTTATTATAAATGCTCCGAAATGTTCAAGTGGATATTGTTTGGCTTTAGCTGAGGTGCGCCTGACAGAAGACCCTTTGAGCCCCCCAGGCCAGACAGCTGGCTGGGCAAGGCTCACTGAGCTTTTGAGTGAAGAATGTCCTTCTCTTCTCCGCGTTTTATGGTTCAAGGCCTTAACCTTTGATCATTATTTTCATTATGTTTTTCTGTTTAATTTAACTGTAAATCACGTTAATATAGTTTTGACTTGTATGTCAGAAAGCTTAAAAACTGAGTTAAAGTCATTCTAAGAGCTAAAGAATTTGTTCGGTCTGATTTGTTTAGTCAAGATGATCCAGTCAAATGTGGAGATGTCAGAGAGATGGTGCAGGATGTTATTTAATTGGTCCAGGATTTGAGGGATGGAAATGAACTCATAGTAGAGCTTTCACTCCATGTTAGCAACAGTTAAGAGGATAATTTACGGATTTTTTAGGACATTAACCAAGGCAAAAATGCCCCGATAAAGCAAGTAATTATATATTACGCTGAAATCATTTTCTGAAAAATCAGATCACACCAGAACATCAATAATTTAGGAAGCATTAGTGAAATTCTGTACTTCCCTTACGTTTCACAAATGTATAATGGTAATGAAAGACAGGCATTCACTTTTCTGTATTTGGAAATTATATCTTTAGGGGTCAAAAATTCAATTTGTAAGGTTTTTTTTACCAAAGACTTTCTTATTCTAAAATGTTTTTATTACAAAATAGGTGTTTCAGCAAGAAAAATATAGAGTACAAAAAAAATCAACTGCTACTGCTGTATTTTGACATATACGTGTATAATTTTTTTATTCTTTTTTATGAATAATATTAATCAGGATAGCATAACTGGTGAAACAGACGCCCTCTAAACTATCGGTGGCTTATCACAAGTTTATTTCTCACTCTAGCAGGGGCGGGAGGGGGTGTGTGCCAGCAGTGGGCATGGCAGTGCAGCAGTGCTCTGCTCCAGGCAGTCATCCAGGGTAGTGTCTACTAACGCCTGCTGCTGGGCCTCTAGCCTGTGGGTAGAGAGACAGGATGGCAAGTGAGATGTTTTTAAGTTTCAGAAAACAGAATGGTGATCCACCTTTGTACTTACACTAGGAAATGTACGCGGTCTAGAGAGAAAGCAGGTTTAATGAATACACTATCTTCTTTGCCAGAGCAAATATGTATGCTAACAGTCTCACACACTATACATTCTGCTGTGTAATATTGTCTGTTTTTTCAGTGATGTCTTTCAAACTTCTTTCCTTATTTATATCAACATTATCCAATTGTATGATAATTTTTTTACTTGTCAATTCCTTGTTAAACATTTTGGTTATTACCAGTTTTCATGAGTGTATGCAAGTCATCTAACATTCTTATACCTTTGCATACTAGCCTGGTTGCTTCCTTAAAAAAATCCCAGTAGAATTGCTGGGTCAAAGTGTACATATTTAAAAGAATAAAAACAAAAAACGGACTTTTAACATTTTACCAAATTGACTGCAGAAATTTATATTCACACCAGTTAACAGTGGGTAATGGGTAATGGACTCTGAAGGTGGAAGCTGAACATTGCACATTGCATTTTATTTTAGTGTGAATTAAAGACTCAATCACCAAGTACTTGTTGAGCATCTACTGAGTGGCTTGTGCTATAGGGAATCCAAAAAAAGTAATTAGGTTGTTTTTATTGGGGAACAGTACTCTGTTCTATATATTTAAAAATCTAAAGGGAATTTTAATTTCCTGTCTCTCCACCATTCAGTAACTGATGCTTTGATTTTACTGTGGCTACAGAAAAGAGTAGGGAGAGGTAAGGGTGCTTCTTAAAATGATAAAGGATGAGTATCAATGATATGACAAATTCAAATTAAAAAATAAGGTATGTTAATTTATTCTTAAAATATAGTCAATATTGTAATAACTATGTATAGTGTCAGGTGGGTACTAGACTAACTGGGGAGATCACTTCATAAATTTTATAAATGTCTAACCACGGTTGTATACCTGAAACTAATATAAAATAATACTGAATGTCACCAGTAATTGAAAAATAAGAAATAAATTGTAAGTTCAAATGATTTCCAGGTGGAGGTGACCACAAGCCACACAATTAGGTAAAGGCAATGCAAATCTGGGGAATGACTAGAGGAGACCTCGGAATTATGCCTCAGCTTTGGCTTCATGCATTTCTTGAGAAAAACAGAACATATGCATATAATAAGGTTACTGTTGTCATTGTTAGTTATGAATTCCCATGGTGAGTAGTAGACAAAGATAACCTTAAAATTTAAATTTAATGTTAAACATTAAGAATATTTTTAAAGAAGTGTAAAATTTGATGTATCTTGTAAGATTTCTAACTTTTTCTCATTATTTTGATGGTCGTTTTCCAAGTAGCTAATTATCAGAATACGCTCACTTAAAAAGATAATGTTTGGATCTACTCTGAAATTATATAGATTGATTTTATTTCCGTGACAACTATCTTTCCTTCTATTATTTAAAATTATTATATTTGGGTTTAATCTTTAAAGTTATGGATTTCTCAGATTTAGATTTTTTGCTGTTTATGTATACATAAAATGTATGTAATTCATTGCAAAATTCATTAATTAATCCTTGTTTGTTTTCTATTGTAAAATATGGAAATTTTTGGTGAAGTAAGACTTTGTGTCTTCCTGAGATACAGTGTATAGGGAAAAGTTATTTCCACAAAGTGGAAATACAGTCTTTGTTAGTAGATACATGAGTTATAGGTATGTGTATATGCACCTCGATGACATATAAGCAATTCTACAAACAGATGATGCATGTTGTGTAGAAATCTGATGCTTTCCAGATAGATACTCTAGTCTCTAAATACTCAGAACAGCCCTGATGCAGTTCAAAGAATAATAGAATAATTTTTGAAACTAATGTCTTATATGCTTGGAGTGAGATAATAATTACAATCAATAACAAGAAACAAATACATAAAAAGTGAATTCACATTCCTTTTAAAATATCTAAAACAAAATTCTCAGTGTCTCAAGTTGTCTCACAGCTACTTGTTTACTTCAAAATCTTTTTTTATGCTTTATTTATTTTGATCGTCAATATTATTTTATATTATTTTCAGTTCTACAGCATAGTGGTTAGACATTTGTATAATTTAAGAAGTGATCCCTCTTCTAATCAAGTACCCATCTGGCACTC
The DNA here is from genome assembly GCF_057876585.1 of Rhinolophus sinicus. Lineage (NCBI taxonomy): Eukaryota > Metazoa > Chordata > Mammalia > Chiroptera > Rhinolophidae > Rhinolophus > Rhinolophus sinicus. Next base: position 103,075,848 of record NC_142517.1, on the reverse strand, counting down.
TGCATAATTATTACCATGTTATTGACTGTATTTTCTGTGCTTTACTTTACATCCCCATGACTATTTTGTAACTACCAATCTGTACTTCTTTTTTTCCGCCATTTTAAAAATTAGTTTCAGGTGTACAAAGCAACTTAATAGTCAGACATTTAAGCCCCTCATAAAGTGGTATCCCACACCTCAAGCTACTCCCCCTCTGACATCCTATATAGTTGTTACAATACCATCAACTATCTTCCCTATGTTGTACTCCACATCCTGTGACTACCGTGTTTCCCCGAAAATAAGACCAGGTCTTATATTAAGTTTTGCTCCAAAAGATGCATCAGGGCTTATGTTCAGGGGATGTCATCCTGAAAAATCATGCTAGGGCTTATTTTCTGGTTAGATCTTATTTTGGGGGAAACATAGTATGTATACCTATGTATTTAGTTATAGTTGACATTCAATATTATTCTACTTCAGCATCATGTGTGTAGTGCATTGGTCAGGCATCTGCGCAGTCTATGATGTGATTCCACTGATAAGTCCAGTGCCCATCTGGCACCTTACATGATCTTTACAACATTGTTGATTATATACCTCATAATGTATTAACTACCAATTTGTATTTCTTAATGCCTTCACCTTTTCCACCCTGACCCCAACCCCATTCCCAACTATCACCCTGATAGATCTAGTACCTATCTGGCACCATACCTAGTTATTACAATATTATTGACTATATTCCTTATGCTATACCCTACATCCCCATGACTATTGGGTAACAACCAATTCGTACTTCTTAATCCCTTCCCCTTTTACCCATCATTAACCCCCCTCCCATTTTAAAGAGGTCCCTCTAAGATTCCTTGTAATACTGGTTTGGTGGAGACAAACTCCTTTAGCTTTTTCTTGTCTGGGAAACTCCTTATCTGTCCTTCAATTCTAAATGACAGACTTGCTGGGTAGAGCAATCTTGGTTGTATGTCATTGCTTTTCATCACTTGGAATATTTCCTGCCACTCCCTTCTTGCCTGCAAAGTTTCTGTGAGAAATCAGCTGACAGTCTGATGGGGACTCCCTTGTAGGGAACTAACTGCTTTTCTCTTGCTGCTTTTAAGATTCTCTTTATATTTAACCTTCGGCATTTTAATTATGATGTTCTCAGTGTTGGCCTCTTTGCGTTCATCTTGTTTGGGGCTCTATGTACTTCCTGGGCTTTAATGTCTGTTTCCTTCACCAGGCTAGGAAAGTTTTCTGTTATTATTTCTTCAAATAGGTTTTCAATTCCTTGCTTTCTTTCTTCTCCTTCTGGTACCCCTATAATGCAAATGTTGGTGCACTTGATATTGTCCTGGAGGCCCCTTAAACTCTCCTCAATTTTTTGGATTCTTTTTTCTTTTCGCTGTTCTGGTTGGGTGTATTCTGCTACCTTGTCTTCTACATCACTGGTTGGATCCTCTGCATCATCTATTCTACTGTTAATTCCCTGTAATATCATCTTCATTTCCGTTATTGTACCCTTTATTTCTGACTCGTTCTTTTTTATGGTTTTTATCTCCATTTTTATGCTTCCTATCTCTCTGTTGATGTTCACCCTGACATCATTGAGCAATCTTATAACCAGTGTTTGGAACTTTGCATCTGATAGATTGCTTATTTTGGTTTTTCTTAGTTCTTTTTCTGGAGCTTTGTTCTGTTCTTTTGTTTGGAACATATCTCTTTGTCTCCCTATTTTGGCTGCCTCCCTGTGTTTGTTTGTATGTATAGGTAGAGCTGCTATGTCTTCCAGTCTTAGTGGTATGGCCTTATGTGGCAGGTGTGCTGAGGGATTCAGTGATGCAGTCTTTCTGGTTACCTGATCCACATGCTCTAGGTGTGTCCCTTGTGTGGGTTGTGTGTGCTCTCCTCTTGTAGTTGAGCTTTGGTTGATAATTACACATCAATGTGACGGACTGACCCTTGGGCTCACTGGTTGTGAGGACTGGCCTTAACTACAGTGGAAGAGTTGTTGTGCAGGGGCTGACCCTATGGAGCAGGATCTGCCTCAGCAGGACTCTGGTGCCTGCCCAATCTACCCCTTGGGTGTGTTGTACTTGGAGGCACCTGGGTGACGCTGGCCATTGGGGATGCCAGCCCCAGGATCACCTTGGAGGGGATCCACTGTAGGTCTACTTCAGCCACAGCCTGTGGCCCATCCAGGGCCACCCAGTAGGAACCAGGAAGAAATCCGCATGTCTGCTGCCTGTGCTGTGCTTGGAAGGGCCTTGAGAGGCCAAGTCCCAAACCAAGGCCAGCTGCCACTAGCACTGGCTTATGGCTGCTCAGCCAGAGGTACAGGACATGCTCCAGCCAGATGCTGCTTGTCTGGGTTCCGCAAACCTTTGAGAGTCTAGGAAAGTCTGCAGCTTGAGTTAAGTCAGGTGGTCTGCATGAAAAAGCCACTGGAAAAGGCCTGGGTGTGCCTGAAAGTAGGCCAGGACCAGGTCTCAAGTCCCAAGGACATGGTGCATGAATGATGGAGACTCAGATATGGCCGCCTCCTGTATCTGCACACCTGGAAGGAGGAGGACTCAACAAAGACACAGTGGCCCCTGCAAGCTCCCCTGTCCAGAAGAAAGCTGCCTCTCCAACCCGTGTCCCAAGCCAGCCAACTCAATTTCCCACCCTTCATCCCTGCCGCCTCTCCAGCTGCTGCCTGAGCCCTGGAGCTCAGAGCGAGTGATTCTGTTGGTGGCTAAGTTTGCACGAGTCCCTTTAAGAGGAGCGCCATGAGTGCAGCTGTCCTCTGTCTCACTCAGTCACAATCTCTGCTGGTTTTCACAGCCAGAAAATATGGAGATTTCTCTCCCCAGCACTGGAACCCTGGGCCGGGGTGGGGCTGGGAACTCTCACTCCTCTGGGGGATGGAGAGGACTCCCACAGCCTAAATATCCCTCCCAATCTTTAATAGTCATATGTGGGTGTAAGACCAGCCCATTCCGTGTCTTTGAACTTCCTACTAGTCTGGAGGTTGTTTCTTCTGCACGTCCTTAGTTGAAAGGTTTTTGTTCAGCTTGATTTTAGGTGATTTTCAATAATGGTTGTTTTGTAGATTAGTTGTAATTTTGATGTTGTTGTAAGAGAAGGTAAACACAGCATTTACCTACTGCACCATATTGGTTGTTCCAAATTTGTGTTTCTTAAACCCTTCACCTTTTTGCCCTGCTCCCCAACCCCCTCCCATCTATCTCCCCAATAAATCTAGTACCCATCTGACACCATATATAGGTATTACAATATTATTGACTATATTCCTTATGCTATACCCTTCATCCTCATGACTACTTTGTAACAACCAATTTGTACTTCTTAATCCCTTCCCCTTTTTTTGTGTACACCCTGAACCCCCTCCCATCGGGCAACCATCAAAATTTTCTCTGTGTCTATGAGTTTGTTTCTGTTTTATTCATTTGTTTATTTTGTTCTTTAGATTCCATTTATAAGCGAAATCACATTGCATCTGTCTTTCTCTGTCTGACATACTCCACTCAGCACAATACCCTCCAGGTCCATCCATGCCACCACAGATGGCAAGAATCCATTCCCATCCGTGGTCGAGCAATATTCCATTGTATATATGTACCAGCTACTCTGTATTCATCCATCGAGGGACATCCAGACTGCCTCCACATCTTGGCCATTGTAAACAATGCTGCAAAGAACATTTGGATGGACATGTCCCCTCAATGTAGCATTTTGGGATTCTTTGGATAAATACCCAGAAATGGGATTACTAGGTCCTTCTTTGTCTCTTGTTATGGTCTTTGTTTTAAAGTCTATTCTGTCTGGTATAAGTATTGCTACCCCAGATTTTTAAATTTTATTTTATTTATTTTCATGAAATATCTTTTTTTACATTCCTTTACTTTCAGTCTGTGTGTCTTTTGATCTGAAGTGAGTCTGTTGTAGGTAGTGTATGAAAGGGTCTCATTTTGTTATTTATTCAGCCCCCTATCTTTGGATTGGAGCATTTATTTCATTTACATTGAAAGTAATTGTTGATAGCTATATAGTTATTGCCATTTTATTATTCATATTTTTTATTTTTATTTTTTTATCTTAAAGAACTCCCTCTAAGATTCCTTGTAATACTGGTTTCGTGGTGATGAACTCCTCAAGCTTTTTCTTGTCTGGGAAACTCTTTACCTGTCCTTCGATTCTAAATGACAGCTTTGCTGGGTAGAGTAACCTTGGTTGTAGGCCTTGCTTTTTATCACTTTGAATGTTTCCTGCCAATCCCTTCTGGCCTGCAGTTTCTGTTGAGAAATCAGCTGATAGTCTTATGGTAGCTCCCTTGTGGGTAAATAACTGCTTTTCTCTTGCTACTTTGAAGATTCTATTTTCTCTTTGCCTTTAACCTTTGGAATTTTAATTATGATGTGTCTTGGTGTGGGCCTCTTTGGGTTCATCTTGTTTGGAACCCTCTGCTCTTTTTGGGCTTGTATTAGGTTGGTGCAAAAGTAATTGCAGTTTTTGAAATTATTTTTAATCTTTTAAACTGCAATTACTTTTGCACCAACTTAATATAACTATTTACTTCGCCAGGTTAGGGAAGTTTTTCATCATTATTTCTTCAAATGCTTTCTCTCTTCTCCATCTGGTACCCCTGTAATGTGAATATGGTATAGTTGATGTTGTCCCAGAGCCCCCTTAAATTCTCCTCATTTTGGGGGATACTTTTTGCTTTTCTGATTATGAGTTTTCTGCTACCTTATCTTCTAAATCACCTATTCAATCCTCTACTTTATCTAATTTACTGTTGATTCCCTCCAATATATTCTTCATTTCAGTTATTGTATTCTTTATTTCTGACTGGTTCTTTTTTTATGTTTTCTATCTCTATTTTTATATTTCCTAACTCTTTGTTGAAGTTCTCCCTGAGATGACAGAGCATTGTAATAACCAGTATTTTGAACTCTGGTAGATTGCTTGTGTCTATTTTGTTTAGTTATTTTTTCCTGGGGCTTTGTTCTGTTCTTTCATTTGGGGCATGTTTCTTTATCTTCCCATTTTGGCTGCTTCCCTGTGTTTATTTCTATGTATTAGGTAGAGGTATAATGCCTCCTGGTCTTAGTAGAGTGGCCCTATGCAGTAAGTGTCTTGTGAGACCCATTGGTGTAGTCACCAGAGCCGGGTGCTCCAGGTATGTCCCTTGTGTGCATTGTATGTGCCCTCCTGCTGTAGTTGAGCCTTGGTTGCTATTTGCATATCAGTGGAAGGGATTGACCCTCAGGCTTATTGGTTGTGAGGACTGGCCATGACTACAATGGAGGAGCTGTGGTGCAAGGGCTGACACCACAGAGCCAGATTCAATTTAGTGGGGCTTTGATGTCTGCCCAATCTGCTCTTTGGGAGTGTCATCCTTGGAGGTGGCTGAGTGATGCTCCAGCTTGGTCTGAAGCTAGCCACCAAACCTTGGGTCCTCCTGGGAGGGTACCCACTGTAGGCCAATTTTAACCACAGCCTGTGCTTGCCTGGAACCACCTGGTATGAGTCACAAAGTAATCTGCTGATGGCCACCACCTGCACTGGGTCTGTAGGTGACCTTGAGAGGCCAAGCCACAAACCAAGGCCAGCTGTTGCTAGCACTGGGCTTAGGGCTACTTAGTGAGAGGTACGGGTTATGGGACACACAGAAGCAAGATGCAGCTTGTTTGGGTTTTGTGAACCTTTGAGAGATTTTAGGAAAGTGCAGCATGAGCCAAAACAGGCTGTTTATAAGGAAAAGGCACTGGAAGCAGCTTGGGTGTATCCAAAAGTTGGGTGGGGTGGCATCTCAGGGAATCACTAGGGTGGGGCACTTGAAAGGTCATAGCCAGGTTGATGGAGACTTAGATATGGCATCCGCCTGCATCTGCATGCAGGGAGTAGGAGGGCTCAAAAACAAAACAATGGCTTCCACCAGTTTCTCCATCCGGGAGAAAGCTGCCCCTCTAGCCCTCTCCCTGAAGCCAGATGATTTCGTTCTCCACCATGTATCTCTGGCACCTTTCGAGCGACTCTCCCAAAACTGGAGCTCAGAGTGAGTGAGTCCATCAGTGAGTAAATCCGTGTGTGTGTCTTTTAAGAGGAGCACCTGGATGTGCAGCCACCTCTGTCTCACTCAGCCACAATCTCCACTGGTTTTCATAACCAAATTATGGAAACTTCTCTCCCTGGTGCTGGAACCCTGGGATGGGGAAGGACTGGCACCCCTCACTCCTTCTGAGCATACCTCTGCAGTTGAGATAATCCTCCCAATTTTTAAAGGTCACATGTGGGTGTGGGACGAGACAGTTCTGCATCCCTGCCCCTCCTACCAGTCTTGAGGCAGCTTTTTCCCTATGTTTGTAGTTGTAGAGCTTTGGTTCAGCTAGACTTCAGGTGATTCTCAATAATGGTTGTTCTGTAATTTAGTTGTAATTGATGTGGTTCTGAGAGGAAGTGAGCACAACGTTTACTTACTCTGCCATTTTGACCAGAATTCCCCAAAATCTTTTTTTTAAACGTATGCTTACGTGAGGCCTTTGACTCAATTAATTTATTAAGTATACATTGTGTATGAAATACACAGTCCACTTTCCTTAAGACTTCCTAGTCTGCACAAACAAGCCAACAGAGAACCACAATTTGAAATGATAAGTGAACCTGGGTTTTCTGGGAACATAAGAGAGAGATCGAATCCAGAATACCAAAGAAGGATTCCTGAAGGAAAAGATCAGAGATTGTTTCGTATTTGTACTGGTACTAGTTGTGTTTTGAAGCATTTGATAATTTTTCAGTTTTGAAATCTTCTAAGTGAGTCCATTGCTAAGGGCACTTCTGACCATTCACAGAGGACCAGATCTAGCTCTTCAAGTTTCTGAATAAGTAATATAAAAAGTACTGGAATGCAGTCCATAATGAACCACAGTGGTCCATTTAGCTTGTCGTCTTTTGACTTCAATTATTATTGATCTTACTACTCCAGATAATTCTATTTGCAAATCTTATTAAAGTATATGCATCCTAAACTTAATAAAATTTTACACTGCATAAATATTAATGATTATGATGATGTGTGAGAAGTTTTCATTATTTATAGCCAATCCTATAATTTTATAAGTAATCACAATTAAGTCCAGGAGTTGAACTGGCCTGAGAGAATGTCAAAAAGGACCAGAGAAACTGGAAGTGAATAAACAACTTAGGGTCAGAGTTTCCTGAGGTCAGGAAGAGACAGCGTCTCTGTAAAAGACTTCCACCAGGTGGATTATTAAAAGGAGCAGGTGGAAGGGAGATTGGAAAGGCCTGAAACTGCAGAAGAATGAGGGTGAAATGTGATGTGTCTTGCTCAGGACAATAAAAGAAAGGCAGGAACAGCTGCAGGGTTTGGAGCTGAGATGCACTGAAAATGCAGTTGCAGAGCAGCGACAAGAAATGTATATGTATGTATATATATCTGAAGACAGAAAAAAAAAATATTTAGGAAAAACTAGCATGCTTAGAAAGTCCTGAGTAATGAACTGGAGGAATGAAGATTAAAAGCCTGAGAGAATTGAATAGACAGATATTTTGGTTGTGCTTACCAACACACTGTGAATACCATGCTAAGAAATACTTGGAAGTCTACACTGGCCACCAAAACCTATTATGTTCTAAGTGAGTCTGTTATATTGTAAGTTCTTAATCGGAGCATTTAAAAAATTCCCTAGTCTGTTTGTACATGGACTAACTGGAAATCAATTTAACTTGCTCTATCATAGTTTAAAAATATTAAAACTTTTCTATATTTTGAGATAATTCTCATAATTATAATAGGGTACAGTAGTCAATTAATTTTTTCTTTCATTACCAACAATGAGCTTTTATGAAATTGCTGCTTAGTGTAAGCTGCTTTTCTTTGGGTCATTAGATCTGCTGATTTGAATTTAAAGGGAAAATAATATTAATTCCCCCAAATATTTTTTCCTCAAATTATGTAGCATTCCCTCCCCTCCCCCTTCTTTTTTGCACCGCATAATATAGTCTGGCAAAAAGTAAGTGTGATATTAATTGTTAGACTTGTTTATTCCAGGGAGGAACCAATGGAGCACTTACAGTAATTAACATATTTTCTTTGGTCTTCTCATTTTGTTAATGATATCTTATTGAAGGCTGTGCAGTAATTACTGCCCACTGAGGTACAGACACTGAAACAAATTAATGGCCAATGACCAATAATGATAACAGTTGCAATCATCTATTGTGAAGTATAAGCAGAAAAAAATTGAAATTAAAAACAATGTTCTTTGAAGCTAAAATTAAACTATATTGTTAAACTGTGCTAAAAATCATATTAACAACTCAACAGAGAAACAATATTCCATGATTTTATTATCATCTCCACCAGTTTTGAGATGATAATAAGTTACAAGAGACATATTTTTGCAGCATTTTACAGTTTCATCCTGTGGGAGACAGAAGTAAAATGTATTGATAGGACACATAATATGTTTACTTTTAGGTATGACTTTTAGGTATTTGTGGTACATTTATCTTAACATGGGCAGTAAAGTTTTTCAGTGATTTTAAGAAGTTAAAGTAAATTTCAATACCAGAAAATGACATTTCCTTCATTCTTGTCAAGACGTCTTTTTCCCCCACTGGCTTCTTGCTACTTATCTATGCGTAAGAAATTCCAGATCACTTACTACTTTAACAATTTCAGTACTCTTTAATACTCTGTTTATCTTATGGGTTTACCAAAATAAAGAGTAATTTTTCTATAACACCTCCCACTGTAAGTTGGGATAGAGGGTGGTGATAGGTGTTCATACAATTTTCACAGGACACAATTTGATTTTGTAAAGCTGAACAGTTTGAAATTTCTCTTTCTTTAGACTACCAACAACATCAGTATATATTTTTTACATGTGGAAAAAAATCATAAAAGTTAGCTGAGGATTAGCATAGTACATTGTTGGGGTTCTCCATATTGGAATACAGGAGACCTGGGACCTACATCTGTTTCTCTAAGTAGCTGGCAAGTCACTCATTGTCTCTGGACCTTGGTTTTCTTTCCTGAGATATGGGAGATTTGATCATCTCCAAGGTCACTCACAGGATTTAACGTCTATGGAAAGCTTTGTAACAAGGACCACAGGAGACTGAGAATTACCTCTCTTACCCCTGGTTAAATTCTTGTGTTAAAGAATCTTATTAAGAATTTTAGATTATTTTGATTATTTGGAGAACAGTTTATAAGTCAAATTTTCTTATCTTTAATTCTCAGGCCTTATCAAATATGTAGAAAATGGAATAGAATTATAAATTTTTATTCACCTGAGTAGGAAAAATGATACTAGCATCAAAACGTACTTTTTCAAGTGAACTCTAAAAATCATGTTTAATTTTTAGTTAAAATATTGAATAAAGTGTAATGATTTTATTATAGTGTTTTATTTCTTATGAAAATTTGAGTTTTTGTAGGTTCAGAATTAAGTTTTTATATATTTTTATACCTGAGTCTTAGCATGTATTAGTGTTCAAGAAATATTTGTTAACAGAAAAATTAATGATTGTCAACATATATTTGTTTTGCAGACATTCTATATGTTTCCATGTCGTTTGAAATTGTTTTCAGTGTCAAATATCTTTTCTTCCTCAAATAGGAAGTTGGCATTCTATATAACAACTTAAATGTTTTACAATGAAGCAATTAAGGCTTGATTCTTTGAGTTAAGTTTTATTATTTGGATATGGCCATCACCATGGAATTATGATCTCTTTGTTATGATTTGAATATCACATCAAAATTACTTTTTTACATATGAGGAAATCGGGCATAATGAGGATGTAAATTGCTAGATTATTATGATCTAAAGTCTCTGCCCCGGGGATTTTAGTCTATTTATTAAGGTTTATTAATGTCTTCTTTAGGACCCACTAGCAAAAGATGAGAAAAGTTGTTATCCAGCTTTTACGATTTTTCAGGACCTCTGACTGCGTTTAATTTTTCCTTTCAATTCATGGGAACTGGTCTTGTACGCCTGGCTGAACTTGGTTTAGATTTTTGACAGTTTTTTATTTGCATCCCATTTGGATGTTTTTCAAAATGTCCAGACTATTCACATTACATCTGACTAAGCACTACCCAATGGTTTAATTCAAATTGTCTGACAAACTTCTAACTAGTATTTTTAAGGTTTGTAAATTATTCTTAATAAAATAAAGCTCTGTGACTTTATTTTAATAACAAAATAGTAAAGTAATACAGATATTTTAAAATAAAAATAATGTGGAAGTGATCAGAAGTTTTAAAGAAGAATTTACATTTTAAAAAACTGACTTTGATAGAAAACTTTTGGTTGGGGTAAAATGAGAAATGACAGAGTAGCCAAAATAACTATTTCTTGTGATATAATTCTCCAGCTGCAATAATTCTGATAGTCATCTATTAAGCTATTTGGGCTTGGTAACATTGGCAAACTGAAGGTTACAGAGCTATACATAGAGAATACTTTGATGCTAGTCTTCTTTCACCAATAATTACCAGTAAATTTGTATTCTGTCCAAAGCCAGTATGTCTGCACACCTGTAAGTATTTTGGCAATTGAAAAAAGGCAGTTTGCTACAATATTAAATTAGAAGTGGTTTCCTAAATTAATTAGCAATAAGTGAAAAAAAAAATAACAACAGGATCTGAGAAAATGATCACCTAGGAGTATGCTGGGAAAATAAAATATTCATTATATGGCTATATATTTCTAGCTCTGAAATCATGAAACGCTTCTGTTTATTTTGCTCAATATCATTTTTTTTTACTTACTATCATCTGAAGAAAGTTATTTAAAAACTAAATAAAGCAAGAAAGATATAAATAAAGCAACATGAAATTTATTTAAGAAAAATTTATGACTTTAAAAAAGAAAGCTTGTGAGCCCTAATACTATAGTTTTGTCTCTCTGTTAAACTGCTTTGTGAACACAGGCAGGTGTATCTGTTATTCGAAGGCTCATGTTTGTTTCTCGTGAGCTATGTGTATGCCGGTGTTAATGGGTTTAATATATATAATATATATATATATATATATATATAGTATATATATGTACACTATGTATATAGTATATATATGTACACTACATATAATGGTTTTAGTATATATATTATATATACATAAAGTTACAAATTCTCTTTAAATTTATATGACCATTAATTATTTTTAAATATAGGTATGTGTACCTTGTATGTGAAAGAAAAATATTCTAAAGGAATAAATTACTTTATTTTGTTCACATATTAAAAATAAAAATCCTACCATGTTATTTTCTTCAATGATGTGTATATTGGAATTACGGTTATAAGAATATCACATTCATTATTTTTTTTGGAAACATTTCAACATCTCTATTCAAGGACTGACTGGATCATGTTTACAGAGGCTTTTCAAGGCATCTGTTCTTAGCCACAGCTGAGAATGGGGCCCACCGTGCAGGCTGGAAGGATCCACCTAGAATTTGTCGAATTAAGTCCTTGCACCTGGATATAATTGTCGTGCCGCTGTGCTGGGGTTTTCTTAAGCTACTGGTAAAACAAATTAGCTCAATTTAAACTGGCATCCAGTAGAGAAGCAACAACTCACTTCATATAATGTTTTTCAAATAATTATTTTTGTATTGCCAGTTTTACCTCATGAATATTTTCCTGGGGGCTGGGTGGGAAAAAAAAAATCTAGCTAAACTAGAAACGTGATAAAAAGTCTACTCATGTTGTAGGCTTTAATATTATTTCAGTATAAATAAGATATGGATAAATATATGATTATAATATCAATTCAGCTGGATTTTTCCCCCTGCTAAATAAAATGTAAATTCACATATTTAGTTGTGAGGTAGAATTTAAGAAATATTCTCATATCCATATGCAAGTTTCATAAACCATTGACATGTTTGCTGTAGCTTTAATAACCTAAATATTTTTACAGATAGAAAAGATGCCTGTGAAAGTCACACTAAACAGGAGACAAGATTCATTTCTGTTTGTCAGTAGGCTTCATGAAACTCATTTGGTTTTGCATTTTTGAGTCATTTATACTTGGCAACCAAATTCACACATTTTCTGGAAATCTAATAAATTAAAAAACTTTAATGGCTGCTAAGAATGGGGATTGTGCTTGTGGGATTATGGGGCTAATATATGCATGCATTTCTTTGTGCATCCATTACTTATCCATTTAACAAATTTCATGGACACCAATTAGGTGTCAGGCAGGATTCTCAGCACTAAGGACACAGCAAGGAAGCATGATAAGTCCCTGCCTGCCTAAAGTTTACATTCTAGTTTTGGAGACAGACAAAAAAAAAAAAAAAAAAAAAAAAAAAAAAAAAAAAAAAAAAGAGAGAGAGAGAAGAAGAAGAAACATATTAAGAATTAATTTCAGTTAGTGTTAAGTTGTATGAAGAGCCTAATGTGGACTAATTAGAGAGTAGTGAAAAGATACAATTTTATATTGGTTAGGAAGATTTCTCTGAGAGTTTTCATGTTGATGTATGTAACAATAAGCACATATGCCAGCTGCATTAATATATACATTTATTTCTTACTATGCCTTTATATTTCCAGTGCCACACAATGTCTAGCATAAGACAGGAAAAAAATGCAATGCCCTGCTTGATTTGAGATGGATGGCATCTGAATTTAGAAAAGTCTGTGCACATGTGTTGCAAGATATATATATATATATATATATATATATATATATATATATATGATATTATTTTCCCAAACATAGCATACAGAACACAATAGATCAATATTATAAAATGATTTATTATAAAGGTTTGGCTATAAAAGGTTTGGCTACAGAACTCTTCCTAACCATTATTTCTTCCAACATTGTCACTTCTTTCCTTGTCTCAATAACTTATACATATTTCTCTCATAGTACTATCCACCTGGTGTTGCCATTAGTTGTACACCAATATGTTTTCCTTTTGAAATTTTACTCCTTCACAGGGCTTTTCCTTTAACACATCTTTGTATTTCCAGGGCCTTACACTAAGTCTAGAAGCAAATGAAATGTGTTTTAATATAAATGGGAGATAAAGAGATTCTACTGTACTTCAATTAAAATGTTTAGATCAGAACTGATTGCATAGAAACATTTCACTTATATATTGATGTCCTGAGAGTAAAATATTGTGTTTAAGTGGCAGATCTGAATTTCCAAATTTCAGCAACCCAGCCAGCTGACTTGTACTTATTGATGACAACAAACATGGTGGCTGAGTTGCTTTAGCAATGACGACACTACTGCTGCTGATGGAAATAACTGCCATTTATTCAGCTCTTTCTAATATCAGCTCTTGGCCACTACATACATCATCTTACCAAATCCTGACAATTAGCCTACGAGGCAGGTGTTATTGACCCACTTCACGGATAAATAATTGAAACTCAGAGAGAACGAAAAACTGCCTGAAGCCACCAAGCTTGTCATAGATCAAAACAGATTATAAAGATGCACATGCCAAGTTATATGTATAAAATGCATGATGTATCATAAAAGTTATAAAATAGCTGCTTTATATATACATACACACACATATATGTATGTGTATATGTATATGTATATATATATATATATATATATATATATATATATATCATCTGTGTTATATGGCAAAGGGATAGTCTTTTGAATGATGTTTGGTGAGGAAAAGATGTGATAGATAGGGATCTTTATTTTGGTAAAGTTTAGGGTGATAAGTATATACATATATATATATATATATATATATATATATATATATATATATGGAGTATATAAGTATATATATATATATGGAGTTGGATAATATATATGTATGTTATATGTGTGAGTGTGTGTACATATATATTCATCGTGCATAAACATTTACATAGTTATTTGATACTATTAGTTTTGAACTGACTTATTATAATGCAATCTCTCTCTCCTACAAAATCAATTCTGGAGGACAGGGCCCCCAGTGCTTAACATAGTATAAGGTACAATGTAGGAACCTACTAAAGGCTTATTTAAAATAATGAAAAAATTAACAAAGCAATTTTATTACCAAGGTGATATATAGTATAGGAGCACCTAAGATTTTTTACTACTACTAGTTTTCAAAACCAAATAAACCATAGGGGAAAACAACATATAAATAACTATTATTATTTTTTTATTCCAAAAACTCAGTGAAGTGTGTTTTTTTGTAATTACAAGAATTAATGTATGTATTTCAGTATTATAGTTCTAAGTTAGGCAATATGATATGGAAATGCAAAACTTAAGAAAATCACATATATGTGCAAATATTTAACAAGTATTTTATTTTCATAAACTGTAATGTTAGCCTATAATCAACAAAATAAGCAGCTAAATAAAATGTTTCATAAATTTGATGCTAATGGTCACTGATAGGCACACATTTATAAATATATTCACGTAGCAGGTCATAATATTGACAAATACATGTGTGTATTCTAATACACTATTCACACATGTACACTGGAACTCAAAACGAGGCTGCCACATTATCACTGTAAAATTAACTGTGAAGGTTCACCAAATATCTTCACAAGCTTTCAATTTATGGATTCTTTTGTTAAAACAGAAAAGGCAGAAAAGTGGTACAGACAAAACAATCTGTAACCTGAAAATCAGGAGAAATACGAATCTTTAGAACTAAGCCTTTTCAGAAATATAAAAATAGCATAGGTTCAAAATTAAATAAAAACACTGTTATACACCTGAAACTAATATAATATTGTGTGTCAACTGCAATTGAAAAATAAAAGTTATATATATATATATATATATATATATATATATATATATATATGATATTTTTGTCTTCCCATGGGATGATGGAGGCGAAGGGTGGTCCTCATTGCTGGTAATTTATTTTATGTTTATGTGTCTCTAGAGAAAGTAGAACTCACCCAAAATGCTTTCTGAGAGTTTAAGCACACCAACTCTGTTCTATGCAGATCAGAGTGAAAACATGGCCTGGGTCCAAATGTAGGAGACTTGAGTAAACAATCTCACTGTTTACATGAGATTGCATTTCAGATATTAGAAAAAACAAGAATATGATTCTCTGTGTAATGGGGTCAACATCTCTAATTACCAAATGCAGTAAAAATAATGCAGGCCACATCTCTGTGATTTAGAAGTAGAAGATTTTGGGTAGAAGCTCCTTAACAAACTGTGCTGTACAAATGTACAGTTCTCAGAGCTAAAGGGAGACGCTCTATGAGGATATGTTTCCTGTCATATTTTTTCTAAGGGACACTTAGTTCATTCCATGGGACTGGAACCACCCCAGGACTCATCTCTTACAGAATTACGTGCTGCTTCAGGCATCCAAGTGTAAACAAGGCTCTCACAGTTCTAATGTTTTTCTTAAATATTTAGAGTGTAAAGTGTGGTAGGACTTAACATTTCCTAAATTATATGTTCTGATCTCAGTGTTTTAAGTGCAACTCTGAAGATGAATTAAATTGTGTGTGTGTGTGTGTGTGTGTGTTTAAAGACAGTGTGTTACCTGTCTGTCACAAAAGATTTGTTTTTATGGGACTAGATGATACATTGTTGATTTTGTAGAAAATTCTATATTTTCAAATTTTTGATGTCCCAAATTTAATTCTACTAACAGACGCATGGAGTGGTTATGATGATGTGGAGGTAAGTAATTGGAAGTAAAAAGGTTCACAATAATCTAATTGCTTCAGACAAAATCTCGGGAGATAACTTTGATTTTTCCCACTTTTTCATTACTGCAAATGCTCTATATTCTGCTTTCAAAATAAGTATTGTGATTATACTGATTTTTCTACATCTCCACTTGACACAACCACCGTGTTCTGTCACCTGTGCTACTGGGATGGCTTCCTTGTCCACTGGTATCCCATTTTAGACATCCTAAAATTAATTTTCCACACAGGAGTCAGAAAGTTTTTTTTTTTTAAATTTATTGGGGTGACAATTGTTAGTAAAATTACATAGATTTCAGGTGTACAATTCTGTATTACATCATCTATAAATCCCATTGTGTGTCCACCACCCAGAGTCAGTTCTCCTTCCATCACCATATATTTGATCCCCCTTACCCTCATCTCCCACCCCCCACCCACCTTACTCTCTGTTCACCACTAAACTATTGTCTGTGTCTATGAGTTTCTGTTTCTCATTTGTCTTGTTCTTTTGTTGTTTTTGGTTTATATGCCACATATCAGTGAAATCACATGGTTCTCTGCTTTTTCTGTCTGACTTATTTCGCTTAGCATTACACTCTCAAGATCCATCCATGTTGTCATAAATGTTCCTATATCATCTTTTCTTACCGCCAAATAGTATTCCATTGTGTATATATACCACAACTTTTTTATCCATTCATCTATCGAAGGACATTTTGGTTGTTTCCATGTCTTGGCCACCGTAAACAAAGCTGCAATGAACATTGGAGCACACGTGTCTTTATGGATAAATGTTTTCAGATTTTTTGGGTAGATACCCAGGAGAGGGATTGCTGGGTCATATGGTAATTCTATTCGTAATTTTTTGAAGAACCTCCACACTGCCTTCCATAATGGCTGCACCAGTCTGCATTCCCACCAACAGTGTATGAGGGTTCCTTTTTCTCCACAGCCTCTCCAACACTTGTTACTATTTGTCTTGTTGATAATAGCCATTCTGAATGGGGTGAGGTGATATCTCATTGTGGTTTTGATTTGCATTTCTCTGATGATTAGTGATGTTGAGCATTTTTTCATATGTCCATTTGCCATTTGTATGTCGTCTTTGGAGAAATGTCTCTGCAGGTCTTCTGCCCATTTTTCAATTGGGTTGTTTGTTTTTCTGTTGTTGAGTTTCATGTGTTCCTTGTATATTTTGGATACTAGCCCCCTATCGGAGGCACTGTTTGCAAAAATCTTCTCCCATTCAGTTGGTGGCCTCTTTATTTTGTCGATGGTTTCTTTTGCTGTGCAGAAGCTTTTAAGTTTCACATAGTCCCATTCGTTTATTTTAGCTTTTACTTCCATTGCCTTTGGAGTCAAATTCATAAAATGCTCTTTGAACCTAAGGTCCATAAGTTTAGTACCTATGTTTTCTTCTATGCAGTTTATTGTGTCAAGTCTTATGCTTAAGTCTTTGATCCACTTTGAATTAGTTTTGGTACATGGTGACAGATAGCAGTCTAGTTTCATTCTTTTGCACGTGGCTATCCAATTCTCCCAGCACCATTTATTGAAGAGGCTGTCTTTCCTCCATTGTATGTTTTTAGCTTCTTTGTCAAAAATTATCTGTCCATATTTATGTGGTTTTATTTCTGGGTTCTCAATTCTATTCCATTGGTGTATGTGTCTGTTTTTCTGCCAATACCATGCTGTTTTGATTATTGTGGCCCTGTAGTACAAGCTAAAGTCTGGGAGTGTGATACCTCCAGTAGTGTTCTTTTTTCTTAAGATTGCTTTGGCTATTCGGGGTCTTTTGTGGTTCCAAACAAATCTGATGATTTTTTGGTTCTATTTCTTTAAAAAATGCCAATTGGATTTTGATGGGGATTGCATAAATCTGTATATTGCTTTGGGTAATATGGCCATTTTAACTATGTTGATTCTTCCAATCCATGAGCACGGAATGTCTTTCCATTTCTTTGTGTCTTCTTCAATTTCTTTCAAAAATATCTTATAGTTTTCAGCATATAGCTCCTTCACATCCTTGGTTAAGTTTATTCCTAGATATTTTATTCTTTTTGCTGCAATTGCAAAAGGAACTGTTTTTTGTATTTCTTTTTCTGAGATTTCCTTGTTAGTATATAGGAAGGCAATGGACTTTTGTGCGTTGATTTTGTAGCCAGCAACTTTACTGTATTCGTTGATTGTTTCTAATAGCTTTTTGGTGGAGTCTTTAGGGTTTTCTATATATAACATCATGTCATCTGCAAAGAGTGATAATTTAATTTCTTCATTCCCAATTTGGATGCCTTTTATTTCTTTCTCTTGCCTGATTGCTCTGGCAAGGACTTCCAACACTATGTTGAAAAGCAGAGGTGATAGGGGACAGCCCTTTCATGTTCCTGAATGTAGAGCAAAGGGCTTCAGTTTTTCACCATTAATTATGAGATTAGCTAAGGGCTTGTCATATATGGCCTTTATTATGTTAAGGTATTTTTCCTTCTATACCTATTTTATTAAGTGTTTTAATCATAAATGGATGTTGTATCTTGTCAAATGCTTTTTCTGCATCAATTGATATAATCATATGATTTTTGTCCTTTATTTTGTTTATGTGATGTATCTCATTGATGGATTTGAGGGTGTAGAACCATCCTTGTGCCCCTGGGATGAACCCCACTTGGTTGTGATGAATAATCTTCTTAATGCATTGTTGTATTCGATTTGCTAGAATTTTGTTTAGAATTTTTGTATCAGTATTCATCAGAGATATTGGTCTGCAGATTTCTTTTTTTGTGTTGTCCTTACCAGGTTTTGGTATCAGGGTAATGTTGGCCTCATAAAATGAGTTAGGGAGTACTGTCTCTTCTTCAATTTTTTAGAAGAGTTTGAGCAGGATTGGTATTAGATCCTCTTTGAAGGTTTGGTAGAATTCACTAGTGAAGCCATCTGGTCCCGGACTTTTGCTTTTGGGAAGGTTTTGGATGACTGATTCAATTTCGTTACTGGTGATCAGTCTGTTTAGGTTTTCCAGTTCTTCATGGTTCAGCCTTGGAAGGCTCTATGTTTCTAAGAACTTGTCCATTTCTTCTAGGTTGTTGAATTTGGTGGCATATAGTCCTTCATAATATTCTTGGATGATCCTTTGAATTTCTGTGGTGTCCATGATAACGTCCCCTTTTTCATTTCTGATTTTGTTAATCAGTGTCTTCTCTCTTTTTATCTTAGTGAGTCTAGCCAAGAGTTTGTCAATTTTGTTAATCTTTTCAAAGAACCAGATTTGTCACATTAATTTTTTCTATTGTCGTTTTGTTCTCTATTTCATTTAGTTCTGCTCTGATTTTTGTTATTTCCCTTCTTCTGCTGACTTTGGGTTTCACTTGTTTTTCTTTTTCTAGTTCTTTAAGGTGTAACATGAGGTTATTTATTTGGGATTTTTCTTGTTTCTTGAGTTAGGCCTGTAATGAGATAAATTTCCCTCTTAAAACTGCTTTTGCTGCATCCCAAAAATTTTGGTAGGATGTATTTTCATTGTCATTTGTTTCTATGTATCTTTTGATCTCTCCTCTAACTTCTTCTTTGACCCAGTCCTTCTTTAAAAGTGTGTTGTTTAATCTCCATGTATTTGTGTTTTTTCCTGCTTTCTTTTTGCAGTTGATATCCAATTTCAAAGCCTTGTGATCAGAGAATATGCTTGGTGTGATTTCAATCTTCTTAAATTTGTTGAGACTGATTTTATGTCCCAATATATGGTCTATCCTTGAGAATGTTCCATGTACACTAGAAAAGAATGTATAATCTGATGTTTTAGGATGAAGTGCTCTATAAATGTCAATTATGTCCATTTCATCTTAATGTCTCATTTAGGGCTGCTATTTTGTTATTTATTTTCTGTTTGGATGATCTATCCATAGCTGTCAATTATGTATTTAATTCCCCTAGTATAATTTTGTTTTGGTCAATTTCTCCCTTTCGTTCTGTTAGTAGTTTTTTGGTATATTTCGGTGCTCCCTGATTGGTTACATACATATTGATGACTGTTAAGTCTTCTTGTTGTATAGTCCCTTTACCATTATGAAATGTCCATCTTTGTCTCTTGTTATCTCCCTGAAGTCTGTTTTTCACCCTAAGTCTGTTTCATCTGATATCATTATGGCTACACCTGATTTTCTCTGGGTACCATTTGCTTGGAGTGTCAATTTCCACCCTTTCACTTTGAGTCTATGCTTGTCCTTGTAGCTGAGATGTGTCTCTTGGAGACAGCATATGGTTGGGTTTAGTTTTTTGATACAATCTGCTACTCTGTGTCTTTTTATTGTTGAGTTCATTCCATTTACATTTAGGGTGATTATTGATATGTGAGGATTCCCTGTCATTCTATCTTTAGTTTTCTGGTAAGGCTGTGTCTCCATTGCTTCTTTGCCTTTTTATTGTCTATTATATCTGTGTGGTGGTATTCTATGATGTTTCCTTCTGTTTCTTCTTTTATTACAGTATATATTTCAGTTCTGGAGTTTTTTTGAGTGGTTACTCTTAAGTTTATGTAAAAGAAAGTTTGATATTTAGAGTATTCCATTTTTTTCAGCATGCTTACTTTCTCCATTCCCATATTCCAGTTCAGGCCTTTACTCTCCCCCATTTTATGTTTTGTTTGCCACAAATTGTCCGTATTGATGGTGGTCGAATAGCGTCCTTTAGTATTTCTTGTAGTGCAGGTCGTGTATTAGAAAATTCCCTCAGCTTCTGTGTGTCTGAAAGGTCTTTATTCCTTCTTCATATCTAAAGGATATCTTTGCTGTATATATTATTCTTGGCTCATGATTTCTCTCTTTCAATAGTTTGAATATTTGGTTCCACTCCCTCCTGGCTTGTAGAGTTTCTGCTGAAAAATCTTACGATAATCTAATGGGCTTTCCTTTGTAGGTTACCATCTTCTTTTCCCTGGCTGCCTTGAGGATTCTTTCTTTTTTGTTGATTTGAGACAGCTTCAGTACAGTGTGCCTTGGAGAAGGCCTGTTGGGATTGAGGTAATTAGGTGTTCTCTTTGCTTTTTGTATTCGAGGATCCTGTTCTGTCCACAAGTTTGGGAAGTTCTCATCAACAATTTGTTTGAATATATTCTCTGTTCCCTTCTCTCTTTCTTCTCCTTCTGGTATGCCCATTACTCTTATATTGCTCTTTCTGATGGAATCAGAAAGTTCTTGTAGAGTTTTTCATTTCTTTTAAGTCTCAAGTCTCTTTCTTCTTCCATCCGTGTAATTTCCATGTTTCTATCTTCGATGTCACTGATTCTTTCCTCCATCTGGTCAACTCTATTACCTAAGCTGGTTATTTCATTCTTAATTTCTTCTATTGAGTTCTTAATCTCCAGTGGAGATGTAGAAAAGTCAATATAATCACAATACTTATTTTGTAAGCAGAATATAGAGCATTTGCAGTAATGAAAATGTGGGAAAAATCAAAGGTATCTCCCGAGATTTTGTCTGAAGCAATTAGATTATTGTGAACCTTTTTACTTCCAATTACTTACCTCCACATCATCATAACCACTCCATGCGTCTGTTAGTAGAATTAAATTTGGGACATCAAAAATTTGAAAATATAGAATTTTCTACAAAATCAACAATGTATCATCCAGTCCCATAAAAACAAATCTTTTGTGACAGACAGGTAACACACTGTCTTTAAAAACACACACACACACACACACACACACACACACACACACAATTTAATTCATCTTCAGAGTTGCACTTAAAACACTGAGATCAGAACGTATAATTTAGGAAATGTTAAGTCCTACCACACTTTACACTCTAAATATTTAAGAAAAATATTAGAACTGTGAGAGCCTTGTTTACACTTGGATGCCTGAAGCAGCACGTAATTCTGTAAGAGATGAGTCCTGGGGTGGTTCCAGTCCCATGGAATGAACTAAGTGTCCCTTAGAAAAAATATGACAGGAAACATATCCTCATAGAGCGTCTCCCTTTAGCTCTGAGAACTGTACGTTTGTACAGCACAGTTTGTTAAGGAGCTTCTACCCAAAATCTGCTACATTGTCTTCTAAATTGCTGATTTGCTCTTCTGCTTCATGTAATCTGCTGTTGATTCCTTCTAGTGTATCCTTCATTTCAATTATTGTATTCTTTATTTCTGACTGGTTCTTTTTTATGGTTTCTATGTCCTCTTTATGCTTGCTATCTCTTTGTTGAAATTTTCCCTAAGTCTAATAACCATTCTTATAACCAGAGTCTCTTGTAGACTGTTTGCCTCCATTTTGTTGAGTTTTATTTCTGGAGGTTTCTGTTCTCTTATTTGGGACCTGTTTTTTTGTTTCCTCATTCTGGCTGCCTCTCTCTCTCACTCTCTCTTTTTTTTTTGCTTCTGTGTTAGGTAGGTCTCCTAAGTCTCTCAGTCTTTGCTGGGTGGCCATATGTAGTATGTGTCCTGTGTGGTTTTGTGGCACAGTCTCCCTCATCTCCTGTACATGTGTTCTGGGAGTGTCCCTTGAGTGTGTTGGGTGTTCTCATATTATAGTTGAGCCTTGACTGCTTTTGGCCCATCAGTGGGTGCAATTGACTCCCAGGCTGACTGGCTATGAGGATTGGCAATACCCACAGTATATGAGCTGCTGTGTGGGGGCTGACCCTTCAGAGGAGGGTTTGCCCCTGCAGGCTCTTGTGCCTGTTGAGACCCCCCTTTTTTGTGCTGCTTGTGGGGCTGTGTAGTGCTCTGGTGTGGTCTGAAGCTGGATTCTGTATGTGTTGTTTCTGGTGTCTTTTGGGTGGAGCTCCCGTACAGTCAAATTTCAAGCTTGCCAATGACCTGTGCTGGTAGAAGCTACAAAACTATATGTTGTTGGTTGCTGCCTGTGCTGGACCTGGAGGCACGTGGGGATGGCCTCACTGTGAACAGAGTCTGGCTGCCACCAGTATTTGGCCTGGGGAAGCTTAGCAAAAGGCTCAGGGCTCCCTAGGCCTATTGCTACCTGCCAGCTGCCCATAAGCTGGCCTCTATATGTGTTGTTTCTGGTGTCTTTTGGGTGGAGCTCCCATGCAGGCCACCCAAAGAGCCTCTCTAGGTACATGGGTTGAGCTGGTTGACCTGGTGTTGAGAGTGTCCCCAGTGATGCAGCACTACCTGGGTGGGGTGGAGTCCCAGGGAGTCATGAGACTTGGCTTGTGGTTTTTACAAAGCTGATGCAGATTCAGTTCTTACACCAGTGCCTGGACTGTGATCACTTCACACATTGCCCCAACAACACTGCATCCAGCCACTATTCCCCTTGGGGCAATGCCTGGCCTATGACCACTTCTCACAATGCCCTTAGAGCCAGTCACTACTTGCCTCAGGCTTGCAAATTCCCAAGAGCTGCCCAAGAGTGGTTGTGTTGTAGGTTTTGGATCACTGTTTACCATCAAAATCTCCCCAGACCATCGCTGACTGTCATCTGCTATAAAAGACCTCCATGGCTTGTAGGGCAGGACCGGCCAACCAGGCACCCAGAGTGCCACTGGCAATTCAGCTGCAGGGGGGCAGAGTTCCAGGGAGCTAAGGGGTGTGGACAGCGGTTTCTACAAAGTCAATGCAGTCTCAGTCTCTGTGCTGGACCCACAACTTCCCTGCCAAAATGCCCTGAGAACACAATGGACAGCCACCACCCTTCTCAGGCATGCAAGTTCCCAAGAGCTGCCCAAGAGACACTGCAGTGCAGGTCTTGAGTTACTTCCCACCAGCAAACATTTCCTGGGCCTTCACGTGCCATCCACCTGCTGCAAACAGGCTTTTACAGCCTATGGGGTGGGGCCAGCAGCCCAATAGTCAAGAGTTTCCCTGGCAATGTAGCATCATCTGTGTGAGGGGTGGGGACCCAGGGACTCACCAAGGTAGTGTGCATGCATGGATTCCACCAGATCAAAGGGGTCCCACACTTGGTCCCTTGGGGGAGGACTTGACTCTGAAAAGATGGTGTCCTCCTGTAAGCCACGCATGTGTCAGGCTCCACACAGGACCAACAATGGCTCCTGTCCCTCCAGCTCCTGTCCTGAAGTCACACAACTCAGCCCTTTCCCTGATGTCCGTGGGCCTTCCAAGCTGCCACCCCTCCACCAGAGACCAGGTGAGTGCCAGTGAGTGAGTGAGTCCATGTTCTGGCTCTACAAGAGGGCATCTGGGTTTCCTGCCACCCTCACTCCACCAGCATGGGCAGACAGAGTCCTCACTGATTTTCACAGCCAGATGTCATGGAAACTCCTCTTCTGGGCACAGGACTTCTGGGCTGGGGAGCCCAGTGTGGGGCTGGGACCCCTCCCTCTTCAGGGGGGACCTCTGCCACTGAGTTGTCTCTCTGGGTGTTTAACCTTTGTCTGTGGATTTGGGGTCAGCCTGTTTTGAGTCTCTGCTCCTCCTACCAGTGTCAGTTTGGCTTCATCTCTATTTCCTTCATTATAGGGGTTCTGTTCAGCTAATTTTCGGATGATTTTTGAGGTTGATTGTTTTATAATTTATTTGCAATTTTGGTGTGGTCCTGGGAGACAGTAGGCATAGCATTTACCTAATCTGCCATCTTGCATCTCTCCCCTAATGCTTTTTTAATATTATTAATCCAGTAACCCTTGTTTTTACTCAGAAACAGACCAAATGGATATACTTGACATAGATCACAAGAATGATAAAGAAATGAAATCAATTTTAAAAAAG
Source organism: Rhinolophus sinicus (assembly GCF_057876585.1). Classification (NCBI taxonomy): domain Eukaryota; kingdom Metazoa; phylum Chordata; class Mammalia; order Chiroptera; family Rhinolophidae; genus Rhinolophus; species Rhinolophus sinicus. The sequence continues at coordinate 103,051,476 of NC_142517.1, read as the reverse complement.
GCAATGAAGGGGCCGGCCCGGTGGCTCAGGCGGTTAGAGCTCCGTGCTCCTAACTCCGAAGGCTGCCGGTTCAATTCCCACATGGGCCAGTGGGCTCCCAACCACAAGGTTGCCAGTTCAATTCCTCGAGTCCCGCAAGGGATGGTGGGCTCTGCCCCCTGCAACTAAGATTGAACACGGCACCTTGAGCTGAGCTGCCTCCCGGATGGCTCAGTTGTTGGTTGGAGCACAGGCTCTCAACCACAAGGTTGCCAGTTCAATTCCTCGAGTCCCGCAAGGGATGGTGGGCAGCGCCCCCTGCAACTAAAATTGAACATGGCACCTTGAGCTGAGCTGCCGCTGAGCTCCCAGATGGCTCAGTTGGTTGGAGTATGTCCTCTCAACCACAAGGTTGCCGGTTCGACTCCCGCAAGGGATGGTGGGCTGCGCCCCCTGCAACTAGCAACGGCAACTGGACCTGGAGCTGAGCTGCGCCCTCCACAACTAAGACTGAAAGGACAACAACTTGAAGCTGAACAGAACCCTCTACAACTAAGATTGAAAGGACAACAACTTGACTTGGAGAAAAGTCCTGAAAGTGCACACTGTTCCCCAATAAAGTCCTGTTCCCCTTCCCCAATAAAATCTTTAAAAAAAAAAAAAAAAAAAAAAAAAGGCAATGAAAAGAATAACCACATAAGGTGTGTGAATAAGCAATATTTAAGTTCTACATGTAATGGGGTAATATTTCTTGTTTCTTTTTTACCCAGTGCATGATGTCGTCTATAATGTGGTAATATTTCAATTACAGCAATATTAAAGAAATAATTTTGATTATTGAGATTTGGATATGCTTTGGACAGGCTCATGTTAGCACAAAGTAGATGGCTTTAGAAAGTCTTCCTGGCTTTGGCTGGAATTGCTCCTTTTAATTGGAGGGTGTTTTGGGAACTTAACTTCTCTATCACTTTTACTAATTAGTGTGTGTCACATTAGCTAGATGGCTTTTGAGCACTTTGAGATACTGTTTATTATCTTAACTGAAAAGCATTTTGTTTTATGATATATGTAAAATATGCAAGCTCATATGCTCCTTAAGATGGTGTGAAAGGGCATGGTTTTATTCTACATTAGGGAAAATGGGCTAGTTCTTCCTAAATGTTAACAGGTACAATGAGGATAATAAAACCTACTACAAATAATTCCTTTGGTCACGTTTGAGAAGCACTAGATTAATCAAAATTCTAAAATAAGACTTTACTACATTTCTCAGACTCTTTACTATATAATGTTTATTGAGAATCTCTAAGGATGACAGTAGTATTTTTGCTAGTATTGTTTTGACCATTGAATTCTTTTCTTGAGGTGCTATTAAGAAATATACTGTGGGAGGTGCTGGACTAAAGGATTATTGTGTTTCATTTCTTCATTTTTAAATGAGGGGAAACAAATTTCATCCAAACCCCAGGATGGCGGATGAGTTTAGAATTTTCTACCACTTTTCCCACCTTAGGGTTTATTTCCTTTGGTGACATCCTTGTAAACCTAGTTTACCAGGCAATTTGTAGAGATTAAGGGACTGTGGCTCCTGGTTTCTCCGTTTCTTCTTTCTCCCATTTTAAAAGTACATATTATTCCCATGGGCTAGGTCCAGAAAAATGCTAGTATTGCTTTTGAGTGTCTGATCCTGAGTAGCATTTGTGATTTAATGTACCAAGAGGAAGAGATGACACTCCAAACAGAAGTTGATACCCACAAGGATAGCCTTGGAACTTTGAAATATTATTTTAGAGGGAAAATTGGAGGCATCCATGAAATCATGATGGTGATAACGATGATTATTTACTCCTGGATTTTATCCATCTTCCACCAGAAAGGAGGGAAACAATAGAGAAAGAAAATCTCAATGGAGAATCCCTTTTGCTTTGTTTGTTTTTGTTTCTATTGTTATAGTCTTCCAACCTTGACCCTGTTGATATTTTGGGCCAGATAATTCTTTGTTGTAGAGGATTGTCTTGTGCTGCAGGATGTTTAGCAGCATCCCTGACCCCTACCCACCAGATTCCATAGCACCTTATTCTCTACTTGTCATCACCAAAAAGTGTCTGTGAATGTCTTCGAGGGGGCAAGATCACCTCCAGGTGAGAACCATTGGTTTTACTGCTTTCCCACCGTATTTCCCCCCTTTGGTATGAAAAGATGGATATAGAAAATCGAAGGGTATCATACTATATATGTTCATGTGAGTAATACTGTAAAAGTGCAAATAAGTTCTAAAGGAATAACAATTCTTTACTGTGTTTTCTGTCTCACTCTGGAAGTATAGGACCACTTTCCAATCTCCTATTAGCTGACTTATTTTTCATCCTTCTGTCCTGACTGAGTGCTATTTCCACTTAAAAGAATATTAGCAAAACATTCACTTTTAATCTTAAAAGGTTTAAGAAGGAAATTACTAAAACTGTGGCTTGAAATATTTCCTGGTCGGTGTAAACTTCCTGGAATTAACAAACATTATTCATTTAAATAAAATGAGTAATTGCCAAATATATTGGTTAAAGCTAAAAACCAAATGAAATGGAATGACATACAGTGCCTTGCTTATTTATATTTTTCAATTATTTTGGGCTATAAATTCACACCTATTTTTCTGTTTCTATTTCAATAGTGTTCATCTTTCATATGATATTTGGGTATCTGTTATAAGACTATGAAGCTGTCCATGATAGTTTAGTAAAGAGAGTAACTGAAGATAAGCCTGGGGTTTTTCAGTACAAATTGAGGCTAAAAGTGTGAATTACAAGATTATTATTTTGATCATTATTTATGTTTACTTTTGTCTTGAGTCTCTAGTATTGAACATTTACTTTTGGAAAGGAACATGGTGAATTTTAAAATTTATATCAACTTATACAGGATTTGAGTAACTCTCTGAAGGAAAAAAAGAGAAATAACTAAAAAGAAAAAGAAGACATGTACGTCCTGATAACCAATTAGATTCTCAAAGCTTATATCCATGATGTACTCATGGAATACCTTAACATTTTGACATAACATATTCTGTTTAATTAATATTCAATTATATATTTTCTGATTTTAAATAATCTGTCTAGTAATAACATAAGTAGAACGATGAGCCCTGAAGAAAACTATATCTTAATAGCAGGAATATTATTTCCTTTTTGCTTTGTAAAGATTTTTTTTGAATATAGAGTTTTAAAATGATATGAAATACATTCACCACCCAGTTATTCTTAGTGCTTTTATTAACCTTAAATCATAGAAAGCTTAAAGTCCATTTTTCCATTTTTGAATTTCACGATTTTACATATGATTACACTTAACTTAATCTTCTTTGTTTTCCTTTTATTAAAAGGTACTTTATTACCTCTGTCAGATTATATTAGAGGATTTTGGTTACATTCTTGTACTAGAGAAACTACAAACACTATTATAGGCTATGTATTCATGCAGCCACAATGAGCATAATCCTATTTTTATGAAGAATAAGTAGAAATTAACTTAAAAATACCTTCATGAAATCACCTATATACTATTTAGTGCAATTTAAAAGAATAACTTAAAAGCGCATTGCAAACATTTAAATCAGGTAATCAGGCACAATCCCTTGCCAGAGGTCAAAAAGATTGCAGTGAAAATCCAAACAGAATATCAATTGGGACCTGACAAGGCAAAGAAAGTGGACGAGTCAAATAAATTTCTATTTGAATACACATTTGCTCATCTTTGCTCAAGGGTCAAAACAGAATTATTCTGGAACTGAAATGGTGACTGTATGACCTGTTGTTTAACACGTGTTTCCAAACTAGTTTATAATTACCAAATTAATCTCAGAATATGTTAAAAACCTATTTGCACAAGCTATGCACACGTAAGAAAGAGAACAGAGCACTTTACCTGTATCGATGCAAAGCTCTGCTTAACAAGTATTTGTTTTTGTAGCTATTGTGGCTTTGGGAACAAGTAAATATAAACAGCAGGAAACACAAACACAGAGGCAGCGCTACTGGAGGTTGTCAGAGAGTGGTATGGTAGCTTGAAGAGCTGAGTTCGGCTTGAAATAAGCTTTGTCTCAATATGCATAAGAGGCTTTGGCGCTGTATCAGACCTGGGGGCAATCCACTCAGCGGGACAGGGATTATCCAGTGGTTCACTACAGTCTTGCTTCCCAATTCATAGAAAACTTGCCTCTCTGTCATACGGCTACGTTAACTCACCAGGTACTGACTTTTCATCTATTTGTACCTCTTCTAGTATTTTAGGTCTTTTGGCTAAAAAGAGTAGCAGATGTTAATTCTGAAGCTAAAAAAAGAGTATTTAATGAACATGATTGAGAAGATACCAAATTTGACATCTATAGATAGTAATAAGGCATAACCATGGGTAATTTTTCAAGTTGAGTAATACCAATTTTCTGAAATTGATTTTTCTTTTTTTTATCAATGGCCCTACTAAAAATGTCCTAAGCACAAATTGACTGTATTTTAATATAACAGCTACTAACTCAAAGTTCCAAGTGTATTGCTATTCTAACAATGAGATACATTTTTTCTTTTCTTTCCTTTCTTTTTCTTTCTTTCTTTTTTTTGGCTTGACAGGGTTAATTCCATTTAGCTGTGGGAAGACTATGCTGTGGTGGAAACCCCCGTGGTTATTCCAAACGCATGACCATCAAAGAGCCAGATTAGCTGAGTGAGGAGAGAAAGGAAACTGTGCACTTCCTGTCTCTTAATAAAGCTAAGATTACAGAAGTATTTAATAACCATTGTGGGTTTTAATAGGAAATTGTATGAACACTTTTGGTAATTCGCTCAATCTACGGTTACCGTTGAAGATTTTTTTTTTTTTTTTTTTAACTAGCTTAGAGATCTAGAAACTGGTGTAAACCCAGGATCCTATTACCCACAGCACTGCCAAGTAATCAACTATAAAGACATTAAAAGTTCTTTTTGGATATCTCATTTGCACTGAGAAGAATGACTTACACCACGGCTAAAGAAACAACAGCAATTGTTTTATAAGCACTGAGAAGGTAATAAAATGTGGATTCCTTATGTAGGTCCAAATGTAGCAGCTGGATTTGGCTTTATGAACCATGAAATATAGTTCCCATCTGGAATTTGATGTTGAATAAAGATGCAACAGCAAGACAGCATTTTACATGAAACATTTTATACATGTCTAGCAAAATTGTTGGTACATTCTAGTTATAATTAGAAAATAATGATTGACGATCAATGAGTTTGGTATCAAATACTCAAAACTTTCCTAATTTTGGAGTGATGTTTGTTTGGTTCATTTAAAACAGAATAGGCAACAGCAAGTTTATATTTAAATTTTCTTAATAATATAAACTTAGTAGATGTACAATTATAAACATAGTCACTTATTCTAAAGTTTAAAATTTCATTGATAATGATAGTAAATTCTTTTTTTATTGACAAATGTATGGTGATGTGCACAGTTCACTCCCTCATTATTTTGCCTATTGCAAAAAATTAGTTTTCTCTTTGAATAAATTCTTTATCAGCCCTTCCATGTAACTAGTATCTGAAGTCTCATGTATAAACTGGAATTTAAGAAGTTATTTTACTATTCCTTTGCTTTCGTGGAGGAATAGTCTCAAATACAAAATAAATGTGTAACCATAAATAGAATTTTAAAAGATTGGGATAATGCTTGTCAGCACATTCCAATCTCTCCCTGAATTTATTATGTAAATTGATCAAAATTATTGTTTACTGCCAACTCTTTTTAGTAGATGTTTTGCATTTAGCCAGGACACACATAATTTACCCACTTTTTTGCAGTTGTTTTGGTCATATTAAAATTGAAAGACTGGGCAGATAAGAAGAATGTTGACAATATTTACAGGATATAATGCATCATTTGATATATGTTAATCCAACTATTTAAGATTTAAACTGAAAGATGCTATTGTTTAGGTTTTTGCACATTGGTTCTTTAAAACAGATTAAAATTTTAAGTTACTAAGGTCTCAGTCCTTTTTTTCTTTTTAAAAAATTGCACTTTTATGTTACTTAATCAATTCAGAAAAAAGGAAGCCTGCTTTAGTATCTCTGCAAATTAAATATTTATTTGTAGCATAATTTGAGGTTCAATGAAAAATAGAAGTAAGGAAAGATAGAGACAAAATAGAAGATGTAAATCTATTAAAATTTATTAAAAATTGACAAAATTTACCAGATAATATTTTCCTAAACTTCTATTTTTCTCCCATTAAATGCTTATTTCTAAATTCATCTACCAGCATAGAAGGAGGTCAGTAAAATTTAGTAAGTTATTTTTCCAAAGTAACTTTTCTTCATGTGGAACATGTTATGTTTACTTTCTTCAAAAATTTTATGTTTTCACACTGGTTATCTATCAGAATTGAGGATGGAGTAAAGAACTAAAATTTTTAGTATTGGGCCTAGACTTAAGGACTCAATAATGGTAGCTATTAAGCCCAAATGATGAAGTAGCTTTCTATTATAGTATTATCACTTTTTTTGGGACATTAATAATTAACTTTTAATTATTATTTAATATAAGGTTAAGAACAGTAAGATTCAGAAAGTTAAGGAAATTTTGTTGAGTCAAAACAGAGCAATAGTTGTTGTGTATGAGTTCTGCCTATGAGAAATAAAAAAAAAAATTACCTGAGAGTTTACACTATATTCTATTTTAATAACTATCCAACATATCTATTTCTTAGCTTGCTTTTTTTCTAAGGTCAAAACTTTACAACTTAAAATATGTAAAATACAAAATATTGCTTCAGGCTCTTTGAAAATCATATGATTGAAACTTGACAGATAAATGAATGTCAGTAATTATGGAGAAATATTTTTTTATTTCCCAATATAATCAAAGCATAAATTATTTTTAAAAATGAAAAGAGAAGGATCCTTTCTCTCTCTCTTTTTTCTTTCTTTCACAATCTTCCTTTCCAGAATTGCATTACCTGTGCTTCTAGAGAGATGGGCAAAATGTTTTTATTCAGCGTTTTCTCTCCATACCTAACCTTGAAGTCTCAGCTAAAATTGTATTATTCCATAAAGCCTTTCTTGATGCTTCCATTATGGGTCCTCTCACCTTTGGACTTGCAGCACTGAGATTGTCTCGATAATTTCTTAGACAACTCTATATCTATATCTGTATCTATCTATATGACATTGTATATCTATGTATATATGTGATATGTGTGTAGTTTTGAGTTTATATTTTTAATCTTCTGCTCTTTAGATAATCATATAAGTACAGTTTGTAATTCCAGTTACATTGTAACTTCCTTAAAAGCAGAAACTGTATTTTCACAATTGGATAGCTCATAATTCACAGCTTTATGATAGCATACAATAAATATTTGTTCCTTCTCTATCCATGACAAAGATTCACATCAGTGAATTCCCAGCCAGGGCTGGATATGCCCCTCAGTGGAAATTTGGCAACATTTGGAGACATTTCCTCTTATTAAAATTGGTGGTGGTGAGGTGTGGCAGAGTAGCGGAGGTGCTACTGGCATGTCCAGGATGTCACTAAACATCCCACAATGTACAGGATGACCCACTTGTTTCCCTGTCATACTCTTTCATAAACTCATCAGGTTCTAATGCTCCCATCCATTTTTTTCCTTCTGGAATTTTAGGTCATTTGGGGAAAAAAAAAGAAAAATGGAAAAGTAAAAAAGGTAGATCCTAAGACAACAAAAAAATTATACAGCTCAAACTTTTGATAGTGCCAAAATTGAGAAACCCTGAATTACATCAAATCCATAGTCACACAGTTGAACAGGAAGAATCCCAAAATACTCTTTGTTTAGGAAATAGAAAATCTTTTTAAAAATCTAAATAATGTATATAATTTTTCCTTTTTACAAAATTTCGTAAAATTTTGTGTAGATTGTGAAATATTGCATTTTTCTTATAGAAATTATATTGTCCTATTTTCCTGAATATTTATTTAATGAGCATATGTTTTATTACATAGATTTCTCCTTTTATCAACTACTTTCTTTTGTGGTTTGAAAGCAGAGAACTTGGAAGAAAAAGTCAGTAGAAAAGTTATAGAAATCATATGTATTTTATTAGGCAGAAAGAAAATAAAAATTGAGGCAGTTTCTTAATTTTGCATATTTTAGGAACATAACTAATTTAAATATTTTATGTTGAAGTATTTTACCTGCTTTCTCCTCTCCCAGATTGAACTCTATCTATCTTTATTTCTATTGTATGTCTTTTACAAATTTTCAGCTAAGATTCCATTAAATTCAATTGTATTTGGGCTGACAGTAAATTTCCAGAAGACAGGTCCACTAGGCCATGTTCCCTCCCCGGCCCCCCCGAGGGAATCACAACATCTCATGGAAAAGAAGTGTTACCTCCATCTAAGGACTGTGGTTAGTTGAGAGTGCAAAGTGTAGTTCTGAATACAGTGTAAGTAGGACATTTTCTCATTTCGTCCTCAGTGGCCTTCTTCCCTACACCGTGAGGCTTGAGCCAGAGCCCTGGAGAGAGGACTTGTCATGATGGCCTTTGTCCCTCCAGCATAAGAAAGTCTGTTGTTTTTGTAATACAGTGCAACATGAGGTGGGGAAGGGAAGAGCCATAACAATATTCATCTCTTTGTGAATATTGATGTATTGTGTACCTTGTGTAATTTGAGAAGTGAAAATATCAGGAATCAGTTTCTAAGTTTATCTTTTAAATACCTTCTTATCTTAGTTTTTGGAATATCTTTCATGTATCTCCATAAATATAGATACAGAGAAGTTTTAGTAACAACAATTTTTTACCAAGGGCCAGGTACAAATTCTATGCCAAGTGTTAACATATTTAAAAACATCCTCCAACTTTTGTTTTTAAAAAGTAAGTTGTGAAAGCTGTGGTTTAGTGAGCTAAGTATATAATTTGCACTATACAGTAGTTTTAAATTCTTAGGTCTATTTTACACTTTAGTAACATCAATATGTTCTTTGTTGGAGACCAAACTGTTACGAACATATTTATAACTTCAAAGAAATAGACTTGCTCTATATTGAAGCATGTCACCATTATTAAGAGTCTGTCAACAAAAAAACTTTATGTATCTTGTTCCATAATACCATGATTTCAAAGAATACCTTTCAGTTTCTCTGAGAAGCAGTTTCAAAAACCAACACGCAAGGGACACATGTATTTAGACCACAAACTTTTATAACAAATGTCCACATCTATTCCTAAAATCCTATTCAGTATTCTTAGATTAGCTGTCCTCAATTTTCTCTTTTTAGTTTCTTTCTTCCTTTCCTTCTGGAATATTTTCCTGGCACTTTTTATTCTTATGAACATGAACACCCACTTGTGCTTGGAAAAATAAAATATCATTGCAAAATTATTTAAAATAATTTACTTCTCCCTTTCTCTAGTTATAATTCTATGTATGCTACAAATGCACATTAAGTTGCCTTTAAAAATATTTGTCTCCATTTTGAACTTACTCTAAAAGGGAATGACCAATGAATAACTGAAGTGGTGCTTTGAAGTATGGTGGCTATCATTTATCATTCTAGTTGGAGAATGAAACTACTGTTAAATTATAAAAAGTAATCCCTTATTGCTCATACACATGGAAATGACTCACTATTTTGCAAAACATCTGTCTTACTTCTAGTGAGTCTGGTTTGGTCCAGTCAAGCAAAAATGTGAATGGAGAAAAAATAATGTGGGCATCCTTAAGGCCCAGTGGTACTAGACTTTCAAAAGGAGTCAGTATTTAGGCTGTAGATGCAGAAAAACGTAGATGGTACTTAAAATTAAGATATTAGAGTGAGGAGAGAGATAGTAGATAAATATAGTTCCTTTAAGAAATTTAAAGACACGTAGAGAAAAACTATAGGTAATATATATTAAGCTAACTCCTAAAATTTCCTTTTTGTTTTTATTACCTCAGGAACTTCCCACTGACTAATTGTCTTCTCTTTTTTACATGTGTAACTATCTAACGACCATATGAATTCTGAGAGCACGAATTAAATTTCATTCTTTATATTCCCTGGACAGTGTGACCTGAAGTAACAAGCACATTCACTGAAATATTCACTGAAACAATCAGAATACGTATGTACTTTGGAAATACAATGGTTTTGGAAAATCATCACTGAATTTAAAATGTATTTTAATTTTTTTTCAAAGTTACAGAACAGTATAGAAATATTATAACAAACATGCATGTAGCCAACACACAAATACAATGGATGTTGACGGTTTGCTTCAAATCATTTTTAAAAGTAATTAAAATTGCTTTTTTACCTTCTTCAATTTCCTTCGTCTCCCTTCCTCCCCATAAGGCAATCACTGTTCTGATGTTGATGTGTTTACTTCCTTTTCATGTTTTTAAATACATTTAAGGATACAATCTATAAACAAAATAGTATATCGGTTTTCATGCTTAAAATTTATATCAGTGGTATTATACTGTATGTGTCCTTCTGTATCTGGTGAACTTAAAGTGTATAAAATCTTATCTCATTGTTATTTTAATTTACATTTATATTTCTCTAATTTCTAGTGAGATCGAGCAAAGTAATATAGGGTTATTTGCCCTGTGAACTTTCTCTTCTGTGAATTGCCTATTCACATCCTTTGTCCATTTTTCTATCAAAAAAACCCCTAAGTTATATGCATTGCCAATATCCTCTTCCTATATTTTGTGTATAAATAATTATAGTGTCTTATTGTACAGATATCCTAATTTGAAAGGAGACAAAATTATCAATCTTTTTTCTGATATGAGATCTTTTTGTTTTATTTAAACAAAATTTATATATCGTGAGGTCACAAAAATTGTCTTCTTTTCTCATGCAAAAGGTGCATTTAAGTCTTTCCCATCTGAAATCTATTTTGATGTATGGAGTGTGTTAGAGATCTTATTTTGTCCCATGTGAATAACCAATTTTTCCTTGAGTAGAACATCCTTGATTCGTTGCACTGTAATGCTATATGCCAAATTCTCATGTATGTGTGGGGTTGTTTTTGGCCTCTCAGTCCTGTTTCATTGGCCTATTGATCTATTTGTACACAAATGTCACATTGTTTTAATGAATGTATTATTATATTGTCTCAATATATACTAGAGCATGTTCTACCTTTTTGTGTTGGTAATTATTGGCCATTTACTCTTTTATATGAATTTTATGATAAGCCTATTAAATTAAAACTTCTTGGTATTTTGACTGGATTTGCATTGATCCACAGATCAATTATGGAGAAAATGGTACCTTGATGCTATTGAATCTTTCCAACTCTGAACATTCTTTCTCTCTCTTGTTTTTAAATGCTTTTTTATATCATTCTTCAGAATTTTATAGTTTTATTTATACACACCCCACCCTTCTTTTGTTAGACTTATTTCTAACAGCCTTATTGACTATACTGGTATGGTTAATGTTTTTTGTTTGTTTGTTTGTTTTTCCCCCTGGTATAGAATATATAGGGGTTAAAGAGTCTGGTTTCTGGATCCAAGTCCCTGAATTCCAATCCTGGCTCTATCACTTACTAGGTATGTCTCAATTTATTTCACTCTAATTTTGGAATAATAGCACATATTCAATGGGTTATCGTAAAGAATAATTGAGATAATACATGCTTAGGATATAGAACTTAGTATATTTGAGTTATTAGCACTACTCCAATTCCTTTTAATACTACTCCTTAGTTTTTGCTGTTACAAAGGATAATATTGATTTTTGTATGTTTTTCTGTAGTTACTCTGGTAGTTTCCTAATAGAAAATCATATCATCTATAAATAATGACTATTTTATTTTTCTTTTTAAATTCTTATACTCTAGTTCTTCTTCTTGTCTTATTGTGTTAGTTAGGACCTCTAATATAATGCTGCATATAAGTGCATTGCTACATCTTTACTTAAACAAATTAGACTTTTAGAGAACATTTATGTTAGTTTCTTCTTTTATTAATGTTTAATTACCATGAAAGTTGTAATCTACTCTTTCTGCTTTTTTAAGGTATTTTGGAAACAAAACATGACATGGAACCACATATCAAACTTTCCTTCTGCTTGTAATGTCATTTCTGTCACAGTCATTTCCCTAAATCCTACCGATCTTCAAGACCCACTCTCAATGCTGCCTCCTGCATAAAACCTGTAAATTTTTCTAGCTGGAAGTTAGGTTTCCAGTTCCTTATCTCTTAATGCTTCATAAGATTCTCTCTTATTTGTACTCTAATTTACATTATAGGTTTTATACATGTTTTATTGTCCCTTCACAGATCCTAATATTTTTTTTTTTTTTTAAGATTTTATTGGGGAAGGGGAACAGGAATTTATTGGGGAACAGTGTGTACTTCCAGAACTTTTTTATTTTTCCAAGTCAAGTTGTTGTCCTTTCAGTCTTAGTTGTGGAGGGTGCAGCTCAGCTCCAGGTCCAGCAGCCGTTGTTAGTTGCAGGGGGCGCAGCCCACCATCCCTTGCGGGACTCCAGGAGTTGTACCGGCAACCTTGTGGTTGAGAGCCCACTGGCCCACGTGGGAATCGAACCGGCAGCCTTCGGAGTTAGGAGCACGGAGCTCCAACCGCCTGAGCCACGGCCCGGCCCCAGATCCTAATATTTTTGAGGTCAGGATTAACATCCGTTCATTTTGAGTTTCCTTTTCTGCTACTACGAGCAAAAGTCATACTCAACAAATGGTAAATAAATAAATGAAAGAATAAATAATATCTGAAATTTAATATGAGAAAGGTCTAAAGCTTATTAGGGAAGAGCACAAAACCAGGAACATTCTTATTCTTTTGTAATAGCTTGCTATCATTCTTTTAAAAAAATGTGTGTGGCCATGAGTATACATACATATAATTAATATTTTGTAACAAAGTAAAAATTTGACTGCCATTGTGATTTTTGATTAATTAACTCTACTAGAACACTTGACAGAATAGAAAGACAGTACAAGAGCACCCTCATGGGGACAACGAGGATGCACAAATAAATGTCATTCATCTCTATTTAGTAGGAGACTTAATCATCTATTCACCTTTATTCTCTCCAGCTTAATCTGGGTCATTTCAGGAGTGCTCTTTAGAGAAATATTTTTCATTAAAGTGCTTGTAAATGTGACACTTGATATTTCTTCCTTTTTTTTGTTGTTGTTGTTGGTTTGCTTTTTTCTTTCTTTTTTTTTTTTCAGTGAAGCAAGTCCTTGATGGAAAATATTGTAGTGATCCCTAGTATCATTCGGCCTATGAGTTTTTCACAGTAGCTTCATTCTGTATGGATTTTGCACCTTTGGAATCTCTAAGTTCTTAGTATCTAGACCAGTTGTCAAAGCAAATAGAAAATGTTTAGCATAAATGGCAGGCTATTTCTTCTTTGAGAAGAAATAGAATCCAAGGTTTGTATTCATGAACCACACAGAAGCTTTATACAAAGAAAATGTTTTAAGTATGTAAAGATAAAGTGTTCTAAAGGTAATTTTTCAATTTCTTAATTTATGCCATCTTTATTTTTCAGAACTTGATGTCAACTTTATTTCTCAAAATATATCTGCAGAGGTCTGCAGAAACCTGCAGGCCAGCATCTGTTCTTGGAGGCCAGGCTTCCAGCTTGCATTGACTTTCAGGATCTTTCTTCAGGCAAACACCTGGAGACAATCATCTGCAGATGCCAGTCTGCAAGCAGATGTATATGGGTAGGACAGCAGCACTTTATGCCATTAGAACAGCTGGTAGGAGAGGAAAATGAATGGGCTCTGCTTTCCTTTGTGTCATATAAAACTCCCTAAGAGCATTCTCACCTGGAACCCATTTTCCTTCTCTTCTGGTCTTGGCTTGTTTTGATGGAAAAAGAAACTTGCCTTACTCATCCTTCCAGTTTAAGAGAAAGTTTGTTCTTCCTTGACATTAATCACCTTGGTTGAGAATGTTGCTCAGCAAGCATTCCTATGTTTGCCTAAAACGTTTTCTTTGTCAGAAAGTGAGCTCCTTGAAGGGGTTACATTCGACTCTGTAGTTACTTCACTGTATGGTGCCTAGTAAAATTTTAAAGACATAGAGACACTCATAAATAGTATGATTCCCAATTTATGTTTCAAGGGCAGCTGAAAACTTAATGTGTATAATTTGTTTTATCATTTAAAAAAATATATCCTACACATTAAAATATTTGGTAATGATGTGATTTAATTTGGAAAAATACTATTTAATCTAGTATTACGTTTGATAAACATATCAAATTTTCTTGATTTTTAAGGCTTTTAATTTAATTAATATCGGGACCAGACAAAAAAAGTCAAATAATGATGAGCACATAATTTTAAAAAATGTTTTCCTGCCCCACCCTTCCCTGCCTTCAATCTCACTCCCTAGAGGCAACATTTTTAATTGTTCCTGTTTAGTTCTTCTCTTATTTAGCTCCATTAATACTGAATAATTTGCAGGTACCTATAATTTCTTGATTAATCAACTTAAAACAGTATCATCTTTCCATTATGAGAGATTAGGATTAGCTCACACCAAGCCAATCTTCCTATCTCCCTGGACAAATATTATTATTTTTCATTCTTCCAACACTCCTTATAATGGCATTTTGGGGACATACATATTTATTTTCCTTGGGTAAATACCTACAAGTGGAATTGCTGGGTCTTATGGGAAGTGTTTGCCTAATTATTATTTTCTACTTCTTTCAATTTTTTGCTCTTTTTAAATTAAAAACTATAGTAAAATTGACCCTTGTTATTTCACAGTACTGTGATCACCAACAAATGTATACAGTCATCACAATTCAGATATTGTTCTACTGTTCCCCCCAATTTTTTTATACTACATTGTAATCAACCCTTCCCCCTACCCTGGCCCCTGGCAATTTCTTTCTGGTTTCTGTTCCTGTAGGTCTTTTCCAGAATGTCGTATAAATGGAATTATATAATATGTAAGTAGCCTTTTGAATCTGATTTTTTTCACATTGTATAATGCCTTTGAGATTTATCCATTTTGTGTACCTATTAGTAATTTGTTCCTTTTTATTCATGAGTAGGGATATAGCCATTTATCTATCCAGCAGTTAAAGGATATTTGAGTTATTTCCAGGTTTTGGTGAATTTGAATAGAGTTGCTATAAGTATTCATGTACAGGTTTCTATGTAAACATAGTTTTTCGTTTCAGTTGGGTAAATACTTAGAAATGGGACTGCTAGGTCACGAGGTATGCAAATACTTTATATGAAACTACCACATTGTTTTCCTTAGTGGTTGTACCATTTGGTGTTCCCACAGCAAGATAGTAGAGCTCTGGTTGTATCCCAACTAGAGTCTTCATTATTGAATTAGCCGTAATACCAGATACCTACTTCTATCTTTACTACTTCATTCAGTTTATGGCAATGGCCCACGGTTGTTCCCTAGCTTCTCAATATAGGGACCTCTATTTAGCCGAAAATCAGAGAGAAGCTGGATTTTGAATAAGGAAAACCATATATTTAACTTAAATGACAGTTCTGTCATTTACTACCTTCCTTTGAAACTCAATGTCATGAATTTTAAAACAAGGATAATAATATTCTTCTACTCAACAAGAATTAGCTGAGTATATGTTGTATTCTATCCTGTGCTCTAGACGCTGTGGGTACAACAGAGGATACAACACAGCCCCTGTCTCAAGGAATCTAGTGGGAGGTAGAGTATGTTAAGGGCCATGACAAAGACAAGAACCAGTTACTATGGAAACATATTAAAGTGTCTAATCATAGCATTGTGGGAAAATTAAGTTAAATATTGTTTATAGAGAAACTGACACAATGCCTAGCTGAAAGCAGATACTACAAATTGGCTCCAGATTTTAAATTGGTACAAAAGTAATTGTGGTTTTTGCAATTATTTTCAACTTTTTAAACCACAATTACTTTTGCACCAACTTAATAGTTTCAGTTTTTTTTTTTTAATTCCTTTCCAAACTTCTGACGTATATCTGATGACTTATGATACAGTTGTGTGTTTGGATGGTGTAGGGAAGATGTTGAGAAAATTTGCCATCATTGGCTGATGTTGTCTTTTGTCTGGTAGCTTTTTGTTCCCCCACAGGAGAGACTGCGTTTGCAGTTCCCTCATGTGAGAGACTGCACATGAGGTACTGGTGTGCTTTTTGTTCCCTCGCATGTGAAGGACTGCATGTGCGGTTTGTCCCAGACTAATTTTCAGATGATTTTTTGTCTATTTTGTCTACATCAGCAGATGAGGTAGAGAAGTAACTAGGTTATATCAGAGTGATGTGACAGGCATATTGCCAAGCATTGGAAGGCCTTGGGCCAGTGGTCCCAGGCAAAAACAGTAAGTATTGTTTGTCCGAATGAACTGGCCCTTCAGCTGGATAAACAATATTTTTATCACAGTAACTCTCAGACCCTCGTGGAACGCGCCATTCCCTGAGGCGGAGGTAGGAACAAGGAGGTTGGCTCTAAGGTACATCTGAAAAAATACATAAGACAGACATTAGTTGGCAGTGTAATTTTGTCATTTGTCATTGGTGATTCTTCATCTTTCTAACATTTTGGGAAACTTCCAGCAACATGCAGCTTATAACACCAGGAGACACCCTGACTTCCAACTGCGAACCTAATGAGGTCTGGCTGGTTCCTTACCTCTCCAGTGTTGTTCCCCATGGTTAGCCTTCTTAAGAACTTGTTAGCATTTTGGAAATTTGTATGTAGCTTGCAGCTTACAACATCAGAAGACGTCTTGACTTCCAACAACAACAACAGCAACAGCAACGGCAACAACAGCAGCATTCTTGGGAACTAGCAAGCAGCAGTGAGAGATGCCTTAGCTTTCCCAGCTGCAGACCTGGCAAGGTTTTGATTCCTGACCTTTCCACTGTTGTTTTTCCTAAGGTTTGATGAGCTTTTGGCATCTACTATAATAGTTGCTATCCTATAGAGTTTATTACTGCTTTTGGATAATCCTTATTGATGTTATTTGTGTACTTAGCCAAGTGATTTTTGATCAATAGTAAACATATGTTGGGATCTCTTAAATTTATATGTATGTATACTCTTTTGACATGACATTGTTATCAATGTATATAGTTTAGTCTTAACTGCCTTTACTTTCTGTCATTAGCACATTCTTTTAAGTGCTTTTGTCTTTCACTATTGCTAAATAAATTGATTAGATATTGCTAAATAAATAAATTAATCCTACCTCTTTCTCTTCCCTGCTTGTCATTACAGATGGTGGATTCAATTTTTAGAAATGTCAGAAGTCATTTGTTGGCCAGGCTTGGCAAATGAAGTGGAAATCTGGAAAGAAAATACCTCCAAGTCAATGAAACTGAGTTGTACTTAAGTAACTCTCCTTTGACCTCAGATTTGAGGGAACAAATCCATACAAATGCATATATTTTGGCATATTGGTGAAAATTGATCTACTTCACACTTGATCCTTTGAGACATGGGTTGTGTTGTGTTCACTGTCATATCCAGTGCCTAGAGAAGGGTTGAAACATGACATATACTCAACCAATATTCGTTGATTAGGAGAATATTGCTATTCTCATTTTAAGTTCATGACACTGAATTTCAAAGGGGTTAGGCATGATCACAGAGCTAGTAAATGGCAGAACTATCATAAATTAAATAAATGGTTTTCCCACTGGACAG
This sequence comes from Rhinolophus sinicus, assembly GCF_057876585.1. Classification (NCBI taxonomy): domain Eukaryota; kingdom Metazoa; phylum Chordata; class Mammalia; order Chiroptera; family Rhinolophidae; genus Rhinolophus; species Rhinolophus sinicus. The sequence goes on along the minus strand of NC_142517.1, from coordinate 103,033,824 downwards.
ACACATGCAAAAAAAAAAAAAAATAAAACTGTACCACCTTCTCACACTATATACAAAAAAATTAAACTCAAAATGAATTAGACTTAAATATAAGACCAGAAAGTATAAAACTCCTAGAAGAGAATATAGACAGTAAACTTTTTGACATCAGCCTACATAGTACTTTTTGGATGTGTCTTTCCAGGCAAAAACAACAAAAGCGAAAACAATTAAATGGGATTACATCAAACTAAACACAACTTTTGCACAGTGAAGGAAACATCAACAAAACAAAAAGGTGACCACTTGAATGGGAGAAGACATTTACAAATAATATATCCAATAAGGAGTTAATGTGCAAAATATATAAAGAACTGATACAACTCAACATAAAAACAATCTGATTAAAGAATGGCAAATAACCTGAATAAACATTTTTTTTCCAAAGAAGACATACAGATGGTCAATAGATACATGAAAATATGCTCAACATCACTAATCATCAGGGAAATGCAAATCAAAACTACAATGAGATACCACCTCACACCTGTCAGATTAGCTATTATCAAAAAGACAAGAAATAACAAATGTTGATGAGAATGTGGAGAAAAGGGAAGCCTTATGTGCTGCTGGTAGAATTACAAACTGGTGAAGTAATTCCATAGTAATTTCCACTATGGAAAACAGTATGGTAGTTACTCGAAAAACTAAATATCGAACTATCCAAATGGCCAATCAGTTCCACTTGTGGGTAACTATCTGAAGAAAATGAAAACAATAATTCAAAAAGATATTTGAATTGCAGCATTAGTCACAATAGTCAAGATATGGAAGCAACCTAAATGTACATCAATGGATGTATGGATAAAGAAGATGTGGTGTGTGTGTGTGTGTGTGTGTGTACATGTGTGTGTGTGTATAATGAAATATTACTCGGCTGTATAAAAGAATGAAATCTTACCATTTGTGACAACATGGACGGACCTAGAGGTTATTATGCTAAGTGAAATAAGTCACACAGAGGATAAATACCATATAATTTCACTTATATGTGGAATCTAAAACACAAAAGAAAACAGAAACAAAGTAAATATGGATTGGTTGGTGCAAAAATAATTGCGGTTTAAAAGGTTAAAAATAATTGAGAAAACCGTAATTACTTTTGCACCAACATAATAGAAAACAAACTTGACAGAGGGGAGAGGTATGGTACAAACTTTCAGTTATAAAATAAATAAGTCATGGGGATGTAATGTACAGCATATGGAATATAGTCAATAGTATTATAATAACTTCGTATGGTGACAGATGATTATTATTGCGGCAATCATTTCGTAAGACATATAAATGTTGAATGATTATGTTGTACACCTGAAAATCATATAATATTGTATGTCAACCATACTTTAATTTAAAAAAATTAATTAAATGTGTGGATTTCCTTATTCAAAATCCAACTTGTCTCTGACTTTCTGCTAAATAGAAGGTTCCTATTCCGAGGAGCTCGGGAAGAGCTGTGGGCTATTTCCATACCAAATGAAGTACCCAGCTCAGTGGATTCAGAATCAAAATTAAGTCTGACATGTATGATGATAGCAGTTGGCATTTACAATAACTTTATGTGGCTTTATGTGGCATTATATATTCATTAATTAGTCTCCATAATACTTCATTATGTGAGTCTTCATTACTAAATTCTAAGTACCTCAGAAACAGCCCTGAATTAGCAATTAAACTAAGCCACATGACTAAACAGACACAGTAGAGCATTCTATGAAGTCAAAATGAACATTCATGTTCTTGGGAGTAAGAACTCAGAAACCAGGGTTTTCTTCATACTACGTGAATAAAGAAAACTTGTTTTCCCCTTCTCTAGGGGATCATTTCTCATGAAGCAGCCAGGCAGTTCAATGAAGAATCCAGGTTAATTGAAATTTATATTTCAGTTAATTTTAGTTAAGCAATCAATTTTTAAAAGTTTATTTCTGACTTGAGGGAAATTAGTCATTCACAGTTTTAGTATCTAACCTTCTTCCACATAAAATGTATATTCCTGGCAATAAAAAAGGATACATTTTAAAATATATACATTTCTTAATTTTATTGGAACTTTCAAGGATGAGAGTAAAATAAATCCAAGCAAGATAGATACTTACTTCAATATAAATAGGTAGAGAAAGGAGATAAAAAGTATGGATAGTAGAAATTATATTTTAAATACTAAATTTTAACCAAGTGTCTGTGATATAGTGACTCTTTATCTCTCTTTTCACAGGGGAGGTGAATAGAAGGCAAACTTTGAACAGTATTTACTTTGTTTCAGAAAAAGACGTCTGCTAAAACAGGCATGTTTTACTTAAAATGAGATTTTGGAAAGAGAGAATTCTATTCTACACGTTCCCCCCCCCCCCCCCCCATAACAAAAGAACCCCAGGAGGCAATTGAGTCTGGGTTAGAGCCTTAAGGTCATGGTACAAACAACAATGGCAGGAGAATGAGATTTTCCTCTGTGCATTCTGATTTTCTCAGGGCTTTCCAGGGGCAATATCTTCAGAAACCTTGAGCAGGGGCCGAATCTTGCTTCTTCTTATGTCTGTCTGGTGTAGAAAGAGGGAGACTAAGAACAAAAGTTATTCAGGGCCCTGCATCCAGGAAGATGCTCTTTTTGTTCCCTTCCTCAGATGAGGCAGAATTATTTTTAAAGGCTTGAAACTAAAACAGATGAAGTTAGTAGTTCAAACATTTCAACTATTAATAGTTGTTACCCTTTAGAAGATACATATTTTCTAGGTATTGGTTAAGCAGAAGACATCCAAGAAATATCAGGGACCTCGTTTGGACTGTGGTTAGTACAGCATTATTTCAGGTCTTGAAGCAAGAGGACATCTGCACTATACAGAAAATAGGTTCATTAGAAGCCCCCAGACTTGCACATAGCTAGGTGAGGGTGAGCAATGCTAAAGATCATCCAGATGGCATGGAAATGATGTGTCTCTTCTAGATGTCTCTGACTCCAGCTTGAGATAGATAAAAAGATGTCATTCTGGCTTTGGGGACTGTGTGTCAAATTGGCTATTAATATGACTCTATGCAAGAATCACACACAAGAGATAGTTCTATGGCATTGTAAAGGAAATGTAGTGAAAAACCTCAGTAGAAATACTGAGGGGGATGCCTTCAATTGTGAAATACTTTAAAAAAAAAAGTTGAAAATAGAGTCACACGTTTCTTCTTTTTAAAAATTGCCTGTGAAGTTAGTGAGGAAGAAGTGTGAATGAAATAAACTAATTTGTAAGTAACTGATTCAAAACAGAATTTATAGGGCAATCAGATGCAACTATGGTCTACCCATATGTTTCAGTAGTATACAGTTGTGTTATTCTATTAAAGCCAGATTGTATACCATTTCTGTAAATTTTTTAACAATTAAATTTCAGAATTGCCTAGGCAAAATGCGCATCAAAAAATTCTTTTAAAACTTCAAGAGAAGACATGCAGATGGACAATATACATTTGAAAACATGTTTAACATTTCTAAAAAAAAAAAAAAAGAATGAAATTAACAAAAAAGGTTTTGACTCTCAGTTTAGGGAAAAAACCCATTAAGATAGACATTTTAAAAATCTGGTTTCAGCAAAAATAAAGGAAAATGTGCACTCTCCAGAGCTGCAGAGCATATAAATTAGTATAACCTTTTTGACAACCTATATCAAAATTTCACTTTTGTACACACTTTGATCCAGCAATTTTCTTTGTTGAAATTTATTCTTAGAAAATGATTGGGCAAATGTACAAAGATGACTTAAATATCAGAACAACAACATTGTAATTACTAACAACTTAAATATTTACGAGTTGGCCAAATAAATTGTGATGCATTCATATAACACAAAACTCTGGTAACTACAAGTGTCATTCTATATATTTGTTGACAACAAAAGCTCTCTGCAAAATGTTTTTGAGTGAGCCGTGCAGATTAAAATGTACCATTTAGATTAAGCCCATTGAAAATTACATTTGTATGTACTGAGTGATACATACAAAATATGTTTGGAATCACGTTCCCCAAAACATTGAGTGAATCTTCCTTGCTAGTGGGGTGGTAGGTGATGTTTAACGTCCTTTGCTGTACTCTTCTATTTAAACTTTGTACAATAAGCATGTGCTTAAAATTTCAGAAAATGTACACCTATTTTAATTTTGTAAAACAAATTCTTCTTAAATGTTGGAACTATAATATGCTTTATTTTCTACATTGAATATAAGTATATTTATCTAGAATTAAGACACTTATTCATTTGCTCTACCAGCTCCCCACTTCTCCTTTCAGTGTTTCCATGAGGATGTAAACTTTTTTGTAAAACTTCTATAGGGTTTTAAATTAATTCCATCCCCAAAGTGAAACAAAAGGTACATTAAATTACAAATATTTCTTGTTGTATGGCATTTGTTCAGATACAATTTAAACATGAGTAGTGTTGTATAATAGACTACAATGAGATTTTTTATTTTTTGGCTTTAGTTTCTATGAAATTTAGCTCGTTGTTTTGTCTCATTTCTTAAAGTAACATCGCTACATTATTCTTCTTGTTACTACAATGTCCTTAGGGAATGTCCCCCCATATCAAAACCAAAATACTATATTTTATTTTCAAACTTGTTTATTCATTCTTTTATCTTGGGAATATATTTTTGATAAATAAAATGATAAATACTTGAAGTTGTTGAGTGTTGAATTTAGCTTTTTAATGATACTTATGTGCTAAATAAAGTTACAAATTGAGCTTATTTCTTTTCAAATGCTTCCAATAAAAGTCTGGTTTTAATAATAGGTATGATAGGGTGCATCCTACAAATAGTTGGACTCTAGCGGAGTGAATGGAGGAAAGGGGGCGTGAGGGCGCTGACTTTGGGACTGGAGGCGACCGTTACTTCTGGACCTCCCATTTAAACACTCCAACCTGGGACAATAAGAAATGATCCCTGACAATAAGAACAACCCTGGCGTGGTTGTAGAACAAGCAGAGCCAGCAAACGCAATCGGAGAGCGGGTCGTCTGGGCAGTGATGGCTACGTGGTGGGGAGGCCTGGTCCCTGTCCTGAGAACGTCTGGGTAACTGAAGGGTTGGAAGATGAAGGAAACGAGCCCTATCTGGAACAGGAGAGCCTCCACCACACAGCCAATGCTTACTTCAGTGGTCTCCAAAGTGGGATGAGTAAGATGACCTGTGAGGTGCTGGAAGAATATACAAGAGCTTATATTACTATTTATTTTCCTTTTAATATCTATTTTACTTGTTTTATAATTTACATAGATTAATACAACAGTGCATAATATTGCCTTATAAAGAAATATACATAGATTAGTAAGCATAACACCAGAAGTTTTACCAATATAGGCACATGATAAAAATTTTGGAGACAACTTTTCTTCTTTACCTGTGGACTTCAGATAGATACTCTCTGCCTGTGGTTCCCAAACCTAAGCGTGCATTAGAATCACCTGATGGGCTTGTTGAAAACACAAACTGCTGGATCCTGTTCCCAGAAGTGGGTGGGGCCTGAAAACTCAGATGTTGCTGATGCTTCTGGTTCAGAAACCATACTTTGAGATCTTCTGCTCTAAGCTGCAGCAAAACTGGGCTGTGCCTGAACATGGTAGGTACGCTCAGCTCACATTCTTTCTCCTTAAAATGGCCCCCCCTCTGTTAAGATCCTACACCATCTTGAAGGTCCGTTTTAATTGTTAACACTTCCTTTAAGTCATTCCTGCTTGAAGCAGCTGGAAGTGATCTTATTCTTCTGAATTTAGGTAGAACTGAGTTCAAACCCAGAAAATTCTACTTTGCATAATTACACTTTCCTACTAGATTATGAATCATTTAAAGATGAAGCCTGCACTGGCATTCTACAAATACTAAATAAGTGAACAAATGATATCTGAATTAGTTAAAATCCTGCTGAAATTGGTAATAGCAAAAGACTGGAAGTAAATACAATATCCATAAGTGGGGGGCTGAGTGAATAAAATCTGTATACTGTGCCAATTACCAATGCATTATATTATATCTCAGCTCTCAATTCCAAACTTCATTGCCTGCTCTATGAAAATGGATCTGAGCCCCCTATTTTTGCTGTGCTTTCTGGTGTAATATTAAGCTTTGTCAATACAGAGTGCTAGAGAGACATTGCCGGAGGAAGACCTTTTTTGCTTGGTTCATAGAGAAAAGACTGATTTCAGGTCTGAAGTGGAAAATGAACATGGAAATGTATCATAAAACAGAGAGACTGTTAGTGTCTTGCCAGAAAAACTTTGGAGCCTAACTGAAGAGATTCTCATTGCTGAAAAAAGATAAATATTTGAGCATCAATAAGAATAATTCAAGTTAATTGAAAATACTCATGTGTTTAAATCCATTATTCATTATAGTATATTTTAAAGTTCTTTGTTCACTTTTGGAGGATGCTGAGAAACACTCAGATTTTTTTGACTGGTTAATGAAGGAAAAGAATCAAACATTTATCCTGCTTTTCATTATAAATTTTACAAAACAGTAACCAAACAGTGGAGAAGAATTTCTCATTATAGAAGTATTTCCTCTAATAAGCAAAGCAGAAATGGTAGGATTAAAACATGTTAATGGATGGGTGGATGGATGGATGGATTGATTATCTAGGCAATTTCATCAATGGCTGGTAATTAACATCACAAAAAGACAAATAATAGAATCTCCTGATGGAATTACCCAACACCATTTATGAAGTAGTCTTGCCAAAAAAAAATTTAACCTGTGATCAAGCCATTAGAATGTTCTAATTACCCTTTACTGCAAATTCAGAGGACAAAGGTATATTAAAGGACTCCAGAAGGATGCAGTCAGCAAATGGGAGAAACCCTACAGGTGAACGACCTGATTTCTTGAATGGAATCTGCAGATTTAAAATGAAACAAAACAAAACAAAACAAAACACAACCTAAGATACAGACTTCTCTGTACTATCTTTGCAACTTCTAAGGGATCCTCAAGTTATTTCAAAACAAAAAGTTTTTAAAGAGAGACTTAAGAAATACAAAAACCAATTGTAATATGGATTATTAGTACATATTGCACCTTATTTAGATCCCAATTTAAACTGAAAAAAAAAAAAAGATGATTGGGGAAAACTGGGCACTAACTAGTTTTGATGAATTTGAGTAATTGTAATTTGCTTTTTTCACACATGATAATGATATTGTGTTTGTTTTTTAAAAACAGTAACAAAAATATATACAAATGACAACCTAAAATAAAAAATAATAATAGGTATGATAGTAATAAATTCCAAGAATATATGTACAGCTTGCAGCAAATGGAAGTTGTTTTTCTTGTTTTTGAGCTCAGAATCTATCAGCTGTTACATCTCTGCAAACTACAAAATTAAATACTCACTGCCTTATAAAAAATGGAATGACTGAAAACAGCAGATTGGAATCATAATTTTCAAAAATTTCTTAAACAATTTCATATTATGAATAATGAAACTTACAATGAAGACTAACAGTAGATATCATTCAACATGAATGACATACACTTTTATGATGCAAATTATGAAAGTTTCATAGGTAGACAAAGAATTCTTTACTTGGTTATGCTAGGCAAATAATTACTATTTAATTTTTATTTTTTTAGGAAAAAAAGAGAAGTATTTAATTAACTTTTTAGATCTTGTTTCATCTTCTTTTTTTAATGACAACTTCTTTGAAGAGAAATTCTACTCCAAAATGAAAATGAAGTGATTTGAGGTAAATCTTGTGAGGTAATGCAACTACTGAGTAGTTTGCATTTTAATATTTCTGGGGTATATGGAAAATTTCTCATGTTTTGTTGATAAATTTAATTCTTCAAATTTTTTCCACTTTGGGTTTTTACTAATTACTTCTGGGTTGATAACATACCTTGTTCTATTTATACCATAGTCACTTCTTTCTAAAGAAATTGAACTGTTTAGGGTATATCCTTGGTGAAAAGATTGACTCTGTGCATGAAAATAGGGTGACATAGAGACTTTGACAATGGGACTGAAACAACATGCCATTATAAACAAAGTCTTTTGAATAGGAAGGAAATTAATTGTCCTATGAGTGAAATGACATAAAAAATTTAAGCACTCTGACTCAGTAATACTTCTGAGTGTCATTTGTTAATTTACTAGCCAAAAAAAAAAAAGATTTGTAAGCACTCAGTTGACTAATCGACATGTTATTTTCATGAGCCAAATTAACATTAAGTTTAATTAAGCTGAATTAACAGAAGATGAAATTGTTAGGGTCAGTCTCCTGTCGAAAGGTTGGTTTTCTTTTACTTACTTGTCACTTTTAGAGAGCAAACCAAATTATCCTTTTCTTCTCTTCTCTTTCTTTTTTTTTATTGTTTAAGAAAATAGCTTGCCGTGGAAACTTATGATAGGTTTTACTTTATATTTATTGATTTCTAAGTGTTATTTCCATAGATCATAGATAACTAAACTCATTTATAACATGAAGTAAAATAAATTGCAATTACAATTTAGCAAAAGTAGGAAATAATATTAATCATAGAATCACCACAAACAAATTCCATGCTAAGTATATTTACTTTATTATCTTATAAACTGAAGGGGAAAATAGGATTCTCTAAAACTGTTATCAAGTAATTATTTGCCTAGCATAACCAAGTACGGAATTCTTTGTCTACCCATGAAACTTTTATAATAAAATCAAAAGTTTTCATGCTCATATATAGAATGCTCATGAAAACTTTTGATTTTATTTTAGTTTCTTTGAAATGTAGAGGAAAATTTCTTGCTTCATTTGAAAATTTGCAAATTTTCAACTGAAGCTCAGTTTTATTTTGAAACAGAGACTGAAGATTTTATCTTATGATAGAAATGTAACAGTAATGACATATTCCAGCACTCTTTCTATGTAACTGAGAAACTTAGATCGTTCTATTTACTATTTAAAGCTAGTAGGTACTCTGTCTGAAGGCCTCAGTTGATATACTTTGTGGCTTTCTTTGACAACAATAATGGAAATTTTTAAAACAAATCAAGGTACTGGCAAGACTTATGATTTAGTTTTGTGTTGTTTTTTCTCCATTGACATCCTCTTTTAGTTTTACAGATAACAAGAATGGTAGTTACACCTATCAAATAGTTTTCTGTCTTCAAAAATATCTGGTTATCTTTGATTGTATGTTGGTCATGGTATTTGAAAAACTATTTGTAGAAAATGTTTGTGGTTGATATCTTGCACCTTATAAACGTTATATTATTCTGTGAACATAGGAATTATTGAATCTGATTTCTTAGGTTAACTTTTTCTCTTGTTCTCCTTCTCTTCTTGTTTACCTTCTCCTTCTACTCCTTTATTTTAATATTTTATTGCAAAATGTAACATATTTTCAAATAGTGAAATTTAATAATTATGTATGTTTAATGAATTGTTTTTAAGCAAACATACAACTACAACCCCCACCAATAAACTGTACCTTTGTATTTCATGTTTGCTCAATATGTTGTTTATAAATTTATCCATGTTGTGTTGAATAGCTCTAGTTCATTTATTTTTATTGCTGTATTTTCTTTTTAAATTTTATTTTTTTAATAAACTTTATTTTGAAATAGTTTTAGACGTACAGAAAAGTTCCTAAGATAGCACAGTGAGTTCCCATATTTCCTTCACCCAGTTTTAGCTAATATTAACATCTTACATAACTTTGGTACATTTGTTAAATCTATGCAATTAACATTGGTATATATTCTATTAACTGAACTCCAAAGTTCATTCAGAGTTCACCAGTTTTTCCACTAGTGTCCTCTTACTATCCAGGATCAAGCACAGGGTACCATGTTGTATGTATGTATGTATGTATGTATGTATTATTACTATTTTAATTAAAGTTTATTGGGGTCAAAATGGTTAGTAAATTTACATAGGTTTCAAGTATATAATTCTTTAATACATCATCTATATATCACATTGTATTATTATTTATAAAATATTTTTATTAAAAATATAGTTAACATACAATATTAGTTTCAGGGATACACCATATTTATTCAACATTTATATACCTAAAGAGGTGATCACCATGATAAGTCCAGCAATCATCTGACACCATATTATCACAATAATATTGTGATAATATGGTGTCAGATGATTGCTGGACTTATCACAATATTATTGTTATCACAATATTATTGACTGTATTCCCTAGGCTGTATATTACATCCCCATGACTTATTTGTTTTATACCTGGAAATCTGGACCTCTTATTCCCCATCACCTTTTCTCCCTTCTAAAAAATTTCAATTACATTCAATATTATTTCATATTAATTTCAGGCAATAGCATAGTAGTTAGACATTTTTATAATTTAAGAAGTGATCCCCTGACTAGTCCAGTACCCACCTGGCACTACACATAGTTATTACCATATCATTGACTATATTCCCTATGCCCTACTTTGCATCATCATGACTATTTTGAAACTACCAATGTGTACTTCTTAATGCATTCACCTTTCTCACACTGCTTTTCAACCCCTTTCCCTTCTACCACCCCAATAAATCTAATACCCATCTGACACCATATATAGTTATTACAATATTATTGACTATATACTTTATGCTACATTCCCATGACTACTGTGTAACAGCCAATTTGTATTGCTTAATCCCTTTCCCTTTTTTACCCATTCCCAACCCCCCTCCCATCTGGCAACCATCAAAATGTTTTTTCTGTCTATGAGTTTGTGTCTGTTTTATTTGTTTGCTTATTTTGTCCTTCAGATTCCACATGAAAATGAAATCACATTGCATCTGTCTTTCTCTGTCTGACATGCTCCACTCAGCACAATACCCTCCAGGTCCATGCATGCCACCACCAATGGCGAGAACCCTCCCATCTATGGCAGAACAATATTTCATTGTATACACGTACATGTACCACCTACTCTTTGTCCATTCATCCATCAAAGGACAGACAGGCTGCCTCCAAATCTTGGCCATTGTAAACCATGCTGCAGTGAACATATGGATGCACATGTCCACTTGAACTGGTGTTTTAGATTTCTTCGGATAATTACCCAGAAGTGGGATTACTGGGTCCTTCTTGTCACTTGTTATAGTCTTTATTTTAGAGTCTATTTTGTCTGGTAAGTATAGCTGTCCCAGATTTTTTTGTTTATTTGTTTGTTTTTATTTTCATAAATTATATTTTTCCATTCCTTTATTTCAGTTTGTGTGTGTCTTTCAATCTAATGTGAGTCTATTAGAGGTGGTATATGTAAGGGTCTTGTTTTCTTATCTATTCACCTACTCTATGTTTTAGACTGGAGCATACTGTCTGACAGACTTACTTGCTCTGAGCTGCAGCACTGGAGAAGCAGCTCGAAAGGTGCCAGGGACACATGGGGAGGAACTGAGTTGTTTGGCATCAGGGCAAGGGCTGGAGAAGCAGCTTTCTCCCCGACATAAGTGCTGGCCAAATCCATTGTTTCTTTCCTGTACCCTCCCCCTTCCAGTATGCAGACACAGGAAGGCACATATATGAGTCTCCACCAACCTGGCTAACACTGTTCGCCTCACCCTGGTGATTCTCTGAGAGACTGGCTCACCCAACTCGCAGGCCCACTGACACCATTTCCAGGGGCTTTTCCATCCAAATGGCATGTGTTGACTGATGCTGCAAACTTTTCTAAAGTCTCTCAAGGTTGCACAATACCCAAACAACTAGCATCTGGCCTCAGCATGCCCCATTCCTCTTCCTCAGCAACCTCAAGTCTGGCACTAGTGGCAGCCAGTCTCGGTTCGAGACTTGGTGTCTTGAGGCAACTCCAAGACCAGAGTAGGTGGTGTGCATCTGTTAGGAGCCATGTGGCTCCTAACAGGGTACAAGCTGCAGGTGAACTTGGCCTGGGGTGGGGCCCTTCCTAGGAGGCCCCAGGTCCAGCACACTTGATGGCCAGCTTTGGACCAAGCACCAACCGTGGACACTACACAGCTACTTCTATGGGTGACACACAAAGTTCTGACTGGGCACACACCATAGCTCTGCTAAAGTGAATTCTGTTCTGTAGGGTCAGCCCCTGCACAAAAGAACTTCCACTGTAGTCATGGCCAGTACTCACAACTAATCAGCACAAGAGGCAATTCATCCCACTGACATGCAAACAGCAACCAAGGCTCAACTACAACAGGACGGTACATACAACCCATTCATGGGACACACTTGGAGCACCCAGCTCAGGTGACCAGGGGGACTGCACCACTGGGCCCCACAGGACACCTATTACATAAGCCCACTCAACTAGGATCAGGAAACATACCTAATACATAGAAACAAACACAGGGAGGCAGCCAAAATGGGGAGACAAAAAACATGTCCCAAATAAAGAACAGAACAAGGCTCCAGAAAAAGAACTAAAGAAAATGGAGACAAGCAATCTATCAGATGCAGAGCTCAAAACACTGGTTAAAAGGACGCTCAATGATCTCAGGAAGAACGTCAACAAAGAGCTAGGAAACATAAAAACAGAGACAGAAAACATAAAAAAGAACTCGTCAGAATAGAAGAATACAATAACGAAATGAAGAATACATTAGAGGGAATCGGCAGGAGATTAGATGAAGCAGAGGTTCAAATCAACTCTTTAGAAAATAAGGTGGCAGAAAACAGCCAGTTAGAATAGCAAAAAGAAAAAAGAATAAAAAAAATGGGTATAGTTTAAGGAGCCTCTGGAACAACATCAAGCATAACAACATTCACATCATGGGATATCAGAAGGAGAAGAGAGAGAGAGCAAGGAATTGAAAATTTATTTGAAGCAATACTGATGGAAAACTTCCTTAACCTGGTGAAGGCAATAGACATACAAGTCTGGGAAGTATAGAGTCCCAAACAAGATGAACCCAAACAGGCCCATATCAAGACACATCATAATTAAAATGCCAAAGGTTAAAGACAAAGAAAGAATCTTAAAAGAAGCAAGAGAAAAGCAATTAGTTTCCTATAATACAGTTCCCATGAGAGTGTTAGCTGATTCCTCAACAGAAACTGCAGGCCAGATGGGAGTGGCACAAGATATTCAAAATGATGAAAAGCAAGGACCTACAACCAATATTACTCCACTCAGCAAAGCTATCATTGAGAATTCAAGGAGAGATAAAGAGTTTCCCAGACAAGAAAAAGCTAAAAGAATTTATCACCACCAAGGCAGTGTTACAAGAAATGTTAATGGGGCTTCTTTAAGGAGAAGAAGAAAAGAAAGATAAAAAAAATATGAATCATAAAATGGCAATAAATGCATATCTATGAACAGTTACTTCAAATGTAAATTGATTAAATGCTTCAATCAAAATATAGGATGTCTGCAGTAGCTGTAATGATGTTGATACCCAAGAAGAACCGGATTGCCATTTATGAGCTCCTTTTTAAGGAGAGAGACATGGTGGCTAAGAAGAATGTTCACATGCCTAAACACCCTGAGCTGACAGACAAGAATGTGTCTAATCTTCACATCATGAAAGGCATGCAGTCTCTCAAATCATGAAGCTATGTGTAGGAACAGTTTGCTTGGAGACACTTCTACTGGTACCTTACCAAGAAGGGTATCCAGTATTTCTGTGATTATCTTCACCTGCCCCCTGAGATCATGCCTGACACTTTGTGCCATAGAAGGCCTAAGACGGGCAGGACAATGCCCAAAGTTCTGGCGGGTGAGTGACCTGCAAGACTCACATGTGGGGAAGCTGACAGAGACACCTGCAGATGGAGCGCTATACCTCCTGGTGCTGAAACGAAAGCTGAGGTCAGGGCTGGCTCAACAACCGAATTCCACTTTAGAAGCGGATTTTGTTGTGGATGTGGTCAACCACCTCAGTAAAGTAGGAGCAATTATTTGGTATTGAATAAGCTTGTGGCGAGAAAATAATCATGTGTGCCCCTGGTTTTACATAATGTAGCCTGAACAGGAATGTTTTAAAAGTCATAATATAAATTGAGCAAGGCTGGATTGGTTGGTGGGGGGCGTCTCACAACTGGTGGATGGGTCTACCACCTCAGTAAAGTTGAAGCGATGATTGGGTATTGAATAAACTTGTAGACAGAAAATAAGCTCAGAAAACTGGGTGCAATTGTTTGGTGTTGAATAAACTTGTGGAAAGAAAATTTAAAAAAATATATAGGATGGCTGAATGGATAAGAAAACAAGACCCTTACATATGCTGCCCACAAGAGACCTCCTTGAGATTGAAAGACACAGACAGAGACGGAAAGTAATGGGATGGAAAAAGATTTTTCAAGAAAATGGAAACAAGAGTAACGTCAGAAACATGGCAGCATGAGGGATGCTCTTTGAAATCTCCCCTGGAAGTTACAACTAATTGAACAGCTATAATTCAACAAAGGATTCCTTATTTAACACACAAACATGTCTGAGAAGTTTGCACATTGAAACATCTGATGGTGGGCAAATTGGGGAGAAGGGAAGAAGGGAAAGGAGAAGCACACAGATGGGGGCTGCAGGATGCAGCCCGAAGCTCACTTTGGGAAAGGGGAGGATTGAAACTGCAGGAGTACTTTCTGTGGCTCCAGCAATTCTGCCTGAGAGAATCAGCACATAATATGGCTGAACCCAGTGATTGGGGCAGAGACCTGGGAGCAAAGACCAAATACAGAAGGGCTCCTACAACTGTAGTGTAATAGTCCTTACCGCCAGGCAGAAAACCAAGCCACAGAGCCTGGCCACTTCCCCCCACCTTTCCATTGCCCACCACATCCTCCCACTGGGGTGGTATCCTGAGAGCAAGGTGACCTGGTCACAGAGAAGAAACCCACCTATGGAGGAAATCTCCCACCCTGTGAGAAACTGGAATAGTGCACGTGAGAGAAAAAATGCTCCAGCATCACCTACTGGAAAGCAAAGCAAAGCAAAGCAAAGCAAAGCAAAGCAAAACAAAACAAAACAAAACAAAACAAAACAAAACAAAACAAAACAAAACAAAACAAAAAAACCTCTTCATATCAACCTGCTGTAGAATTGACTCCTGTAGATGCCCATGAAGAGAATAATTCATTAATTGCCATGAATAACCAAGGTAACAAGGCAGATTAAAAAGAAAATGAGGAGTTCCGGAAAAATGGCGGCGCAAGGTGAGCCTCTGTAAAGCTCCCCTGGAATTTACAAAGAATCGAACAACAAAAACTCCACAAAGGACTCCCTGCACAGCAGACAGGCAAGCCGAAGAGGCCCACTACCGACTGAAATCATCTACAGGTGGGAGATTCGCGTGAGTGGGGGGGGTGGGAGGAGGGGAGAAGTGCGCGGAGACGGAGCCGCGCGGGCGCAGGACGCAGACCTAGCTCAGTGCGCCGAGCTCGCTGCTTCCCGGAACCACCGCAGCTGCGGGAGAGGGAAGAACTCGGACTGCTAGGGCTCCGCCAGGGCTCCACAGGGCTGAGGGGACAGCATATAACACAGCTGAACCCAACGCTCACAGCAGAGACCTCGGAGAAAAGACTGAGGGAAAAAGGCTGAAAACGGTGGTTTAAGCCCGCACTGCCGAGCAGAGAACAGAGCCTTAGGCACTGAGACCAGCCGCCCCCTCCCTCCCCTCCCAGAGCTCGCCCCGCCCCCACCTGCCTGGTGCTAGAAACGGAACAATAGAGGTGTCAGATCAAAACAACAGAAAATTTGTTGTTTTGAGAACTGTGGACCGCAGACACAAATTCACAGCCCAACTAGTTCCGGCAAATGGGAGGGAGCTGTGGAAGCAGGACCGGCTGTGGTGGTGGTCGCCGCCATTGCTCTGGGCCACCTCTCACAACTCACCCCGCCCCTGACCCCACCTATCTGGGTGGATCCCTGCAGGAGTAAACAGAACTGCTGAAACATAAGGGCTCTGAATCAGGAGCTGGAAGAGCTTTGAAACATCAAAAGCTCTCCGCATACCCACCGGGACACTGCGCCCTGTGCCCTAGACGAACTATTAACAGAGGAGAGGTCCGTCTCCCAGGGAATCCCCCCATTGTGTGAGAAGCAGGAATAGTGCAGAGTAAACAGCACTACCGTGTGGGAGAAGAAAAATAAATTGCAGTTGGAGAAATAATAAAACATTCTACCAACAAGTACTGGAAAACAAAAGAAAGACCTCTTCCTATCAACCTGTTGCAGAAGTCACTCCTGTAGATGTCTAGGAAGAGAATAGTAAACCAGTAATCGCCATGAATAACCAAGGCAACAAGATAGCTCAGAAAGAAAGTGAAAAATCTCCAGAAAAGACACTTAAAGATACAGAAATATGTGACTTAATTGGCAGAGAATTCAAGATTGCAGTTCTGAAAAAACTCAACGAGATACAAGAAAACACAGATAGGCAGTTAAATGAACTCAGAAACACAATCAAAGAACAGCATGAGCATTTTACGAAAGAGATTGAAATTTTAAAAAAGAACCAAATAGAATTTCTGGAGATTAAGAACTCAATAGAAGAAATTAAGAATGAAATAACCAGCTTAGGTAGTAGAGTTGACCAGATGGAGGAAAGAATCAGTGACATTGAAGATAGAAACTTGGAAATGACACAGATAGAAGAAGAAAGAGACTTGAGACTTAAAAGAAATGAAAGAACTCTACAAGAACTTTCTGACTCCATCAGAAAGAGCAATATAAGAATAATGGGCATACCAGAAGAAGAAAGAGAGAAGGGAACAGAGAATATATTCAAACAAATTGTCGATGAGAACTTCCCAAACTTGTGGACAGAACTGGACCCTCGAATCCAAGAAGCAAATAGAACACCTAGTTACCTCAATCCCAACAGGCCTTCTCCAAGGCACATTGTATTGAAGCTGTCTAAAATCAACGACAAAGAAAGAATCCTCAAGGCAGACAGGGAAAAGAAGACAGTAACCTAGAAAGAAAAGCCCATTAGATTATCATCAGATTTTTCAGCAGAAACTCTACAAGCCAGGAGGGAGTGGAACCAAATATTCAAACTATTGAAGAGAGAAATCATGAGCCAAGAATAATATATCCAGCAAAGATATCCTTTAGATATGAAGGAGGAATAAAGACCTTTCCAGACATACAGAAGCTGAGGGAATTTTCTAATACATGACCTGCACTATAAGAAATACTAAAGGAGGCTATTCTACCACCATCAACAGGGACAATTTGTTGCAACCAAAACTCAAAAAGGGGGAGAGTAAAGGCCTGAACCGGAATATGGGAATGGAGAAAGTAAGCGTGCTGAAGAAAATGGAATACTCTAAATATCAAACTTTCCTTTACATAAACTTAAGGGTAACCACTCAAAATAAATCCAGAATTGAAATATATACTGAAATAAAAGAAGAAACAGAGGGAAACATCATAGAATACCACCACACAGAAATAATAGACAACAACAAAAAGGCAAAGAAACAATGGAGACACAGCCTTACCAGAAAACTAAAGATAGAATGACAGGAAATCCTCACATATCAATAATCACCCTAAACGTAAATGGACTGAACTCACCAATAAAAAGGCACAGGGTAGCAGATTGGATCAAAAAACTAAACCCAACCATATTCTGTCTCCAAGAGACACATCTCAGCTACAAGGACAAGCATAGACTCAAAGTGAAACGGTGGAAATTGACACTCCAAGCAAATGGTACCCAGAGAAAATCAGGTGTAGCCATAATGATATCAGATGAAACAGACTGCAAGATGAAAAAGATAACAAGAGACAAAGATGGACATTTCATAATGGTGAAGGGGACTGTACAACAAGAAGACATAACAGTCTTCTTGTTGTACAGTCCCCTTCATCAATATTTATGCCCCCAATCAGGGAGCACCGAAATACACCAAGCAACTACTAACAGAACTAAAGGGAGAAATTGACCAAAACACAATTATACTAGGGGACTTAAATACATCATTGACAGCTATGGATAGATCATCCAAACAGAAAATAAATAACGAAATAGTAGCCCTAAATGACACATTAGATGAAATGGACATAATTGACATTTATAGAGCACTTCATCCTAAAGCATAAGACTATACATTCTTTTCTAGTGTACATGGAACATTCTCAAGGATAGACCATATATTGGGACATAAAATCAGTCTCAACAAATTTAAGAAGATTGAAATCATACCATGCATATTCTCTGATCACAAGGCTTTGAAATTGGATATCAACTGTAAAAAGAAAGCGCAAAAAAACACAAATACATGGAGATTAAACAACATACTTTTAAAGAAGGACTGGGTCAAAGAAGAAATTAGAGGAGAGATCAGAAGATACATAGAAACAAATGACAATGAAAATACATCCTACCAAAATTTTTGGGATGCAGCGAAAGCAATTTTAAGAGGGAAATTTATCTCATTACAGGTCTATCTCAAGAAACAAGAAAACTCCCAAATAAATAACCTCATGTTACACCTTAAAGAACTAGAAAAAGAAGAACAAGTAAAACCCAAGGTCAGCAGAAGAAAGGAAATAAAACTTAGAGCAGAACTAAATGAAATAGAAAACAAAAAGACAATAGAAAAAATTAATGTGACAAAGAGCTGGTTCTTTGAAAAGATTAACAAAATTGACAAACCCTTGGCTAGACTTACTAAGATAAAGAGAGAGAAGACACTAATTAACAAAATCAGAAATGAAAAAGGGGACGTTATCACGGACACCACAGAAATACAAAGGATCATCCAAGAATACTATGAAGGACTATATGCCACCAAATTCAACAACCTAGAAGAAATGGACAAGTTCTTAGAAACATATAGCCTTCCAAGGCTGAACCATGAAGAACTGGAAAATCTAAACAGACCGATCACCAGTAACGAAATTGAATCAGTCATCCAAAACCTTCCCAAAAGCAAAAGTCCAGGACCAGTTGGCTTCACTAGTGAATTCTACCAAACCTTCAAAGAGGATCTAATACCAATTCTGCACAAACTCTTCCAAAAAATTGAAGAAGAGACAGTAATCCCTAACTCATTTTATGAGGCCAACATTACCCTGATACCAAAACCTGGTAAGGACAGCACAAAAAAGAAAACTACAGACCAATATCTCTAATGAATACCGATGCAAAAATCCTAAATAAAATTGTAGCAAATCGAATACAGCAATGCATTTAAAAGATTATTCATCACGACCAAGTGGGGTTCATCCCCGGGGCAAAAGGATGGTTCAACATACGCAAATCCATCAATGTGATACATCACATAAACAAAATAAAGGACAAAAATCATATGATTATATCAATTGATGCAGAAAAAGCATTTGACAAGATACAACATCCATTTATGTTTAAAACACTTAATGAAATGGGTATAGAAGGAAAATACCTTAACATAATAAAGGCCATATATGACAAGCCCTCTGCTAATCTCATAATTAATGGAGAAAAACTGAAGCCCTTTGCTCTACGTTCAGGAACACGACAGGGCTGTCCCCTATCACCTCTGCTTTTCAACATAGTGTTGGAAGTCCTTGCCAGAGCAATCAGGCAAGAGAAAGAAATAAAAGGCATCCAAATTGGGAATGAAGAAGTTAAATTATCACTCTTTGCAGATGACATGATGTTATATATAGAAAACCCTAAAGACTCCACCAAAAAGCTATTAGAAACAATCAACGAATACAGTAAAGTTGCTGGCTACAAAATCAACGCACAAAAGTCCATTGCCTTCCTATATACTAACAATGAAATCTCAGAAAAAGAAATACAAAAAACAATTCCTTTTGCATTTGCAGCAAAAAGAATAAAATACCTAGGAATAAACTTAACCAAGGATGTGAAAGACTTATATGCTGAAAACTATAAGACATTTTTGAAAGAAATTGAAGAAGACACAAAGAAATGGAAAGACATTCCGTGCTCATGGATTGGAAGAATCAACATAGTTAAAATGGCCATATTACCCAAAGCAATATACAGATTCAACGCAATCCCCATCAAAATCCCAATGGCATATTTTAAAGAAATAGAACAAAAAATCATCAGATTTGTTTGGAACCACAAAAGACCCCGAATAGCCAAAGCAATCTTAAGAAAAAAGAACAATAATGGAGGTATCACACTTCCTGACTTTGGCTTGTACTACAGGGCTACAATAATCAAAACAGCATGGTATTGGCAGAAAAACAGACACATAGACCAATGGAATAGAATTGAGAACGCAGAAATAAAACCACATAAATATGGACAGATAATTTTTGACAAAGAAGCTAAAAACATACAATGGAGGAAAGACAGCCTCTTCAATAAATGGTGCTGGGAGAATTGGATAGCCATGTGCAAAAGAATGAAACTGGACTGCTATTTGTCCCCATGTACCAAAGTTAATTCAAAATGGATCAAAGACTTAAGCATAAGACCTGACACAATAAACTGCCTAGAAGAAAACATAGGTACTAAACTTATGGACCTGGGGTTCAAAGAGCATTTTATGAACTTGACTCCAAAGGCAATGGAAGTAAAAGCTAAAATAAACGAATGGGACTATATGAAACTTAAAAGCTTCTGCACAGCAAAAGAAACCATTGACAAAATAAAGAGGCCACCAACTGAATGGGAGAAGATTTTTGCAAACAGTGCCTCCGATAAGGGGCTAGTATCCAGAATATACAAGGAACTCATGCAACTCAACAACAGAAAAACAAACAATCCAATTGAAAAATGGGCAGAGGACTTGAAGAGACATTTCTCCAAAGAGGACATACAAATGGCAAATAGACATATGAAAAAATGCTCAACATCACTAATCATCAGAGAAATGCAAATTAAAACCACAATGAGCTATCACCTCACCCCAATCAGAATGGCTATCATCAACAAGACAAATAGTAACAAATGTTGGAGAGGCTGTGGAGAAAAAGGAACCCTCATACACTGTTGGTGGGAATGCAGACTGGTGCAGCCGTTGTGGAAGGCAGTGTGGAGGTTCCTCAAAAAATTACGAATCGAATTGCCATATGACCCAGCAATCCCTCTCCTGGGTATCTACCCAAAAAATCTGAAAACATTTAGAGATAAAGACACGTGTGCTCCAATGTTCATTGCAACTTTGTTTACAGTGGCCAAGACATGGGAATCAACCAAAATGTCCTTCGATAGATGAATGGATAAAGAAGTTGTGGTATATATACACAATGGAATACTATTCAGTGGTAAGAAAAGATGATATAGGAACATTTGTGACAACATGGATGGATCTTGAGAGTGTAATGCTGAGCGAAATAAGTCAGACAGAAAAAGCAGAGAACCATGTGATTTCACTGATATGTGGTATATAAACCAAAAACAACAAAAGAACAAGACAAACAAATGAGAAACAAAAACTCATAGACACAGATAATAGTTTAGTGGTTGCCAGAGGGTAAGGGGGGTGGGGGGTGGGGGGTGGGAGATGAGGGTTATGGAAGGAGAACTGACTCTGGGTGATGAACACACAATGGGATTTATAGATGATGTAATACAGAATTGTACACCTGAAATCTATGTAATTTTACTAACAATTGTCACCCCAATAAATTTATTAAAAAAAAAAAAAAGAAAATGAAATCTTTCCATAAAATGATTTTAGAGACGTGGAAATATGTGTCTTAAGTGACAGAGAATTCAAGATTGTAGTTCTGAAAAAACTCGAGATGCAAGAAAACTCAGGTCGGCAGTTTAATGAACTCAGAAATAAAGTCAATGAACAAAAAGAATATTTTACCAAAGAGATTGAAATTTTAAAAAAGAACCAAATAAAAATTCTGGAGCTGAATAACTCAATAAAAGACATGAAGAATGAAATAGCCAGTTTAGGAAATAGAGCTGACAAGATAGAGGAAAGAATTAGTGATATTGAAAATAGAAATCTTGAAATGACAGAGATGGAAGAAGAGAGAGACTTGAGAGTTAAAAGAAATGAAGGTATTCTACAAGAAATATCTGACTCCATCAGAAAGAGTAATATAAGAATATTGAGTATACCAGAAGTGAGAGAGAGAGAGAGAGAGAGAGAGAGAGAGAGAGAGAGAGAGAGAGAGAGAGAGAGAATAGTACAGAGAGCCTATTCAAACAAATAGTTGATGAGAACTTCCCAAACCTATGGAAAAAACAAACTCTCAAATTCAAGAAGGAAACCGAACATTTGATTACCTCAATCCCAACAGGCTTTTTTTTCTCCAAGGCATATTGTATTAAGCAACCAAAATTAATGATAAAGAAAGAATTCTCAAGGGAAAAGAAGATGGTAACCTACAAAGGAAAGCCCATTAGGTTATCATCAGATTCTTCAGCAGGAACTCTATAAGCCAGGAGGCAGTGGAATCAAATATTCAAACTATTGAAAGAGAGAAATTACCAGCCAAGAATAATATATCCAATAAAGTTATCCTTTAGATATGAAGAAGGAATAAAGTCCTTTCCAAAAATACAGAAGCTGAGGGAATTTCCACCACAAGGCCAGCATTACAGGAAATAATTACCTGGCGGTTATTTTACCTGAAACAAAAAGACAACAGGATACAAAACCATGAGTAAGATTACTAACAGACAGAAGCAGGAAATGGCAACGCCTATACAGTATAGGGTACTATACACTTAAACATAATCTAAAATGTAAGGGACAAAAAGAATACATAGAAAATAATAAGAAGGAGACAATCTGCTACTGCAACTCAGAAATGAACTCACAGCATAAATAGGGATAATCTGTGACAACAAAAACATAAAAGGAGAGAGGAGTAAACTAGCAAAGGAGACTGGAGATAAGCATGCTGAAGAAAAAGGACTACTGTATATTTCTTTTACATAAAAGTACTACTGAAACTTTCTTTTACATAAACTCAATGGTACCACTCAAAAAAAAAATTCTTTTACATAAACTTTATGTAAAAATTCTTTTACATAAACTCAAAAAACAAAAAAAATTCCAAAACAGAAACACATAAGTTAAAAAAGATGAAACAGAAGAAAGAATCATATAATGCCACCAAACTAAAATAACAGACAGAAACAAAAAGGTAAAGAAACAATGAAAACACTGAGCTACCAGAAAACAAAAGATGAAATGGCTATAGGAAATCCTCATATATCAATAATCATCCTAAATATAAATAGACTGAACTCACCAATAAAAAGGAACAAAATGGCAGATTGGATTAGAAAACAAAACCCAACCATACGCTGCCTCCAGGAGACACATCTCAGCTACAAGGACAAATATAAACTCAGAGTGAAAGGGTGGAAAACGATACTCCATTCATATGGCATCCAGCGAAAAGTGGGTGTGTACATACTGACAAAACAGACTTCAGGATAAAAAAGATAACAAGAGTCAAATATAGACATTTCATAACGATAAAGGGGACAGTACAACCAGAAGACATAACACTTATCAATATCTATGTCCCCAATCCGGGAGCACCAAAATATACAAAGCAACTACTAACAGAACTAACGAAAGAAATTGAAAAAAACACAATTATAGTAGAGGACCTAAATACACCATTGACAACTATGAATAGATCATCAAAACAAAATCAGTGAAGTATCTGCCTTAAATGACACATTAGAACAAATTGACATAATTGATATTTACAGAGAACTTCATCCTAGAACACCAGACTATATATTCTTTTCTAGTGTACATGGAACATTCTCAAGGATAGATTATATATTGAAGCACAAAACTAGCTTCAGCTAATTTAAGAAGATTGAAATCATACCAAGCATATGCTCTGACCACAAGGCTTTGAAATTAGGTATCAACTGCAAAAAGAAAGTAGGAAAAACCACAAATAAGTGGAGATTAAAAAACATACTATTAAAGAACCACTGGGTCAAAGAAGAAATAAGAGTAGAAATCAAAAGATGCATAGAAACAAATGAGAATGAAAATATGTCATACCAGAATTATTGGGATGAAGTGAAAGAAGTACGAAGAGAGAAATTTATATCATTGCAGGTCTCTCTAAAGAAACAATAAAAATGCCAAATAAACAACCTTACATTATATCTTAAGGAATTAGAAAAAGAAGAATAAATGAAGCCTAAAGTCAGAACAAAGGAAATAATAAAAATTAGAGTAGCACTAAATAAAAATAGAGAACAAAAAGAGAATAGAAAAAATTAACACAACAAAGAGCTGGTTCTTTGAAAAGATTAATACAATTGGCAAACTCTTGGCTAGACTCACTAAGGTAAAAAGAGAAAAGACACAACTAAAAATCAGAAATGAAAGAAGAGAAGTTACCATGGATACCACAGAAATGCAAAGAATCATATGAGAATACTATGAAGGACTATATGCCATCAAATTCAATAACCTAGAAGAAATGGACAAGTTCTGAGAAACATATATCCTTCGTAGGTTGAATCACGAAGAAATGGAAAAATCTAAACAGACCATTCAACAGTATGGAAATTGAAACAATCATCCAAGACCTCCACAAAAGCAAAAATTCAGGACCAGATGGCTTCACTAGTGAATTCTATTAAACATTCAATGATGATTTAATAATTATCCTCCTCAAACTCTTCCAAAAAATTGACAAAGAGACTGTAATTGAAAAGTAAAATCAATTATCAAAGTTCACAGAATATTGTGAAATAGGAATCACATATTTAAAAAGTACATAAAACTTGGCTATATAGCTTAACAAATTATAAAATGGTTGTTCATGTTACTACTATTCAGGGTAAGCTATAAAACTCCAAAACTCAGAAGTTATTTTGTGTCCCTTTCTAATTTTCTTTGTAATTCCAATCCTTTGATATTGTTGACATGGACTTTATGGCAAGTATATAGTCAATTTTGTGAATGTCCAATGTGTGCTTGAAAATATATGTATTCTACAATTGTAGGGTATCATGTCCATAGGTCAATTTCATTAATTATATTTTAAAATAATTTATTTCCTTACTTATTTTTCTGTTTATTCTACCAAACATTAAAAGAGGTATATCACAATCTCCCACTATTGTATGGATTTGTCCTTTTTTAGGTTCCATCAATATGTGGTTTTTGTTTGTTTGTTTGTTTGTTTGTTTTTTGAGGCTATGTAATTAGGTACATACAAATTTAGAAATATTATCAATTCCTTCTGGAATTTTTCACTAAAATCTTCTTGTCTTTTACATTCTGTTTTATTTTCTAATATTTTTATATCTACTTGCAGCTCTCTGGATATTTTCTCTTGACCTATCTTTCAGATTATTGCTGTTCCTGGTTTGCTTCCAAACATGTCCACTGAGCACATTTTAAAATTTTCATATTTGATTTTTATACTTTATTTAATTGTATTGAATTTTAGTAATTATTTTGTATTTTATATTTTTATTGTATTATATTTTTGTAATTTTTTTCTTCAAATTGCATTTGGTTATTTTTCAAGTCTGCTTTGTCCATTTTTCTAGTTTCCTATGATGTGCCGATACTTGTGAGTTTGTTGAATATTTTTTTTATGCACAGCAAGCATAGTCATGCTGTAATCTGTGATAATATAAATATGTAAAGTCTACTTTTATACTTCTGGTTTTTACTCACAATTTATTTATTGTTTTCTGTGTGTGTTTGGCTATCTTTGACCTCATTGATTTTGAAAAAATCATTTTTGAAATTCCTCAAAGCTTAGGGTCTAGATATCTTTTGTGAGATCATTTTTTAAAAAAAATATTTTATTGGGGCATATTGGGGAACAGTGTGTTTCTCCACGACCCATCAGTTCCAAGTCAGTGTCCTTCAATCTAGTTGTGGAGGGCGCAGCTCAGCTCCAAGTCCAGTCGCCAGTTGCCGGGGACACAACCCACCATCCCACTGGGTGGGATTGAACCAGCAACCTTGTTGTTGAGAGCTTGCACTCTAACCAACTGAGCCATCCAGCCACCCCTCCAGAAGCTCAGCGGAAGCTTTTTGTCTTCAATCTACTTGTGGAGGGTGCAGCTCACTGGCTCATGTGGGAATCAAACCCGCAACCCTATTGTTCAGAGCTTGCATTCTAACCAACTGAGCCACCCGGCCACCCTGAGATCATTTGATTATACTTCAGTGGATAGTAACCATCTAAGATCACCTTAAACTGGTTGTGGAGCTTAAAGTTATAAATCCGCACAAAAACCAAGGATGAGATTTTAGGGTAGTAGATTTCTTAACCAGTATGACATAGTTTGTCCTTAAAAAATAATTTTGAAAAATAAAATGATGGATTGACAGGAGTTTTGTGGTAAGTGGAATTTCTCCCCAGCAAGGAAGGCCTGATTACCCAGTAGGCAGAAGAAAAACAAGTAAAATATTTCTAATAATAGAAATATTATAATAGTAATAGTACTTTACATTGAACACTTATTGTCTCCAAGGCACTGCTAAACTTAATATAGAATATATTATTTAATCCTTAAAATATATTATCCTCATTTTACTGTTAAAAAAACAAACAGACAGGTTATGTGAGGTCAAGCAACTTACCCAATCTCACAATTGGCTAATAGTAGAGGTAAAATTCATTTTCAGTTCCTCAAAAACCTACAGTATCATACCAGATGACAAACTCATCTCCACTCCCCTGAGGCAAAGAGACTTATTCAACATGTTTAGAGTGTAACTTTTTTTTGTTGTTGTTTTTTAAACATATGGGCAGAAAGAAGAAATAAGGTCCATAGTATCATCTTTGGCATTTTCCCAAAAAGTACATTAACATGTTAGCATAGATACAGTTGTTGGCAAAGGAAGTAGCTCTAACTTGCCTGGTTCATTTAGACAGTTAATTCATTTTATCCAGTCTTGAATAAATTCTCATGGTGCACTAAGCTATTTTTATGGGTGAAAGGACATAAAATACCTTTGAATACTTCTGGATAAAAAAAGTAAGATACTTTTCACTATTTGATTAATGTTGCTGCTACTAAAGTATTATTGACCTTTGAAATTGATACAAGTGCAGTTTTTATATTTTTTAAAGAAGAAATAAGAAAGAGCAATTGAGAAAGAAAAATACAATTATTTCTTTTTAGTCAGCTTGTAATAGTTTAAATAATTGATTCTCAGTTTTAATGGAGGGGCATAAAGACAAATAAACAAGTCAACCTAAAATATGAAAAAGGAGCAAATATATATGATTTGTTAACAGATACTGCCATTTCGTGAATCATAGTCTCTCTCTCTCTCTCTCTCTCTCTCTCTATCTCTCTCTCTCTCTCTCTCTCTCTCTCTGAGAGGCAGGGATACAGTTGTTTTGAAATCCTGAAAAATCATATTTATGTAGCTGCATTTCATTGTACTGCTAGCACCTCAGTAAAATTTTTTAATATACAAAATCAGCTGCAGAATTATGTGCCTCAGTGCTTGGACACTCAACACTACTTTGCTCTCGTATGTGTCATAACGTCTTGTGAAAATTT
The DNA here is from genome assembly GCF_057876585.1 of Rhinolophus sinicus. Lineage (NCBI taxonomy): Eukaryota > Metazoa > Chordata > Mammalia > Chiroptera > Rhinolophidae > Rhinolophus > Rhinolophus sinicus. The sequence goes on along the minus strand of NC_142517.1, from coordinate 103,006,422 downwards.
TACTGTTGTTTACTTGTATAAGTTGTGACACTGAATTCAGAATTAACGTTCCAAATTGTAAATCTGACCACAGAGCTCCCTTGCTTAAAATCCATTTGCAACTTTTCTTTACCTTCTGGTAAAACAGAAATGATAGAGCTGGTAAGAACACAGTGTCTGTCTTTTCTCTCCAGCCTCTGGCTAATTCTCCAGTCTCACTTTAAACTCTCCATACTGCCTCTGCCTTTTGGCTACGCCCAATGACTTGCTTTTCCTCAAATGGGCCATGCTGTGTCAGCTCAATGTATTTACAAATGATGTTCGGTTCATCTGTAATGCCCTTTCTTCCGAACTTCCAGGTATCTTTTATCCTTTACAACTCCACTCACCTATCATTCTGTCTTTGGAGCTCTCAGGCCTGCACCAACAGAAAGCTGCTCTATTCTCAGTCCTTTAAGCTCTCCTGGGACCTTACTCTGGTTTCTGTTAGGTTGGTGCACCAACCTAATATTAATATATGAATACTTCTCCATTGTACTGTAATTATTTACATGCTTAGTACTACTTAAGCCTGGCACAACGGATCAGGTTCAACTTTATATTTTCTTAAACAGAAAGGTGCATGGATGATACCAAACTCACAAAGTTGCTGTAAAACAATGGGTATGAAACACTTTGTAAGCTATCAGACACTATAGAATTGCTATTTATGTATTTATTTTCTACTTAAATGCTCAGCATGCAAGCCAGGCTGATTGCTCATAAAGACATTTTGAGGAGGGTTGAAAATTATGCATTTTCATGATTGAGCTTGTAGGATGTGCAAAGACTATGAAGATGGGGATTTAAAGATCACTGTCTGACATCAGAAAGCCTATTATCTACATTGTGGGATAAGACATGAAAAAAACCAAAATCTTTGAATAACAAATGATGCAGGATTGCATATGAGTGAGTGGGCTTTTGGCTCCATAGGAGCTACTACTGAGAATCCAGTGGGAAGGCAGTTGTGAGGAAGGTGATTTTGAACTAGGTCACAGGGAGAATGAGATGTGAAGAATAACGGCCTTTTAATTGAGGAGGGGTGCACAAATGTTTAGGAAGGAGTCTTTTTTATTAAATTTGATATATTGTGCATACAACTTCTTTGAAATCCTCTCTTATATGGATTTCTCTGACATTGAGCACGTGATAAAATTTGGTTCAGTCTTTAAGGTTTACCTTAAATGTTACTAAACACATCCAGTATAGAAGTATTGCTTTTTTTCTAGACTTTGAATTTCCAAGAGTATCATAGCATTTAGGATCAGGTTTACTTTATATAACAGAACCCCCTGCCACCACTTAATAACCTGAGCAGTATAGGTGTTTATTTTTTATGATGTCAAAATCATCAAAGATTCAGACTCCTTTTATTTTTCTGCCTCTTCCTACTTTCCGTTTTGGATTATCTCATCATCCAAGGTGATTGCTGGTGCTCTGACCATCTTGTTCAAGTTTTAGGCAGCAGGAAACACACCAAAAAAGTGATGGGCCCCCATAAAGAGGTTGCCAAAAAATTCAACTAAACTTTGGCTTTTATTTCATTAATCAGAGAGTTTTAAGGCCACATCAGCTGCAAGTCAACTTAGTAAAAAGGCTCACATAGCTACAACGACAGCTAAGAACATTTTGGGCCAGAATAACATTCTGGAATTAAGAGATTAAGAAGAAGAGAAGCATGGATATGGTATGGATAGTTGTCCGTCTTTACCACAAGCACATTCTTTGCATGTTTTTTTTTTTTTTTTTGAGACATTTTTATCATTTTCTTTGCATGTCAGTTATTTGGGACAGTGTTTATTTCCTTCAACCAGACCCTAATTTTTAGAGGACAAGGGCCAGAGCTTATGAATGGTTAATGGAATTAATGAAGTCTATGAAGACAGTGAACTGGTTGGGATCAAAGAGCATGTGCGATGAAGTACTGGGTGATAAAAAAGGCAATGTGGATTAGCACTAGATTATAAAAGTGAGGAAGAGTAAATAAAAATGCCATTTTTAAAAGTTATAAGCATTTACTTCAATTTCTAAGGATAATTAAGACAGTTTGAAATTTATATGTGAATGCAGTGACACGTAGCAGCCTCCTTTTCCCCAAGGGGAGTGAGTGGATATGTTATTGAACTATCCAAAGCAAACTGGGAAATAAGGAAAATTAGCTATGCAAAATCAGAAAGTCCACACAAAGAAATGACCCTTTCATACGGAACATTTTCTTCAAAGAGATAAAATGGAGCACAAAGAAAACAGACATTTTACACATTTGACATTTTATACAAAACTACTCTTTTGGAATCTTCAAAAATCTACTGTGATTTTTGTTTGCTTCATTAAAATAGTTGTTTATTTTTTTATATCAAAGTCCTCATACTAAAAGTCTTTTAAGAGCATTTGAGAATTTTGGTCACCACTTTATCTATTGAGAACAAATCAGTAGTTTCCAAGTTTTTATTTTTATTTTTTTTTAATTATTTATTTATTTATTTATTTTTTCAATTACAGTTGACATTCAATATTATTTTATATTAGTTTCAGATGTATGGCATAGTGGTTAGACACATATCATTTATGCATTGATCCCCCTATTAGTCTAGTACCCACCTGGCACTATACATAGTTGTTGCGACATTATTGACTATAGTCACTATGTTGTATTTTACATCCCTGGGACTATTTTGTAACTACGGATTTGTATTTCTTAATCCCCTCACTTTTTTCACCCAGCTTCCCACAACACTTCCTCTGGCAGCCATCAGTTTGTTCTCTGTATCTATGAGTCTGTTTATGTTTTGTTTGTTCATTTATTTTGTTCTTTAGATTCCACATGTAAATGAGATAATATGGTATTCGTCTTTCTCAGTCTGTCTTATATCACTTGGCGTAATGCTCTTTAGATCCATCCATGTTGTTGCAGATGGTAAGATTTCACTTTTTTATGGCTGAGTAATATTCCATTGTATATATGTACAACATCTTCTTTATGCAATCATCTGTTGATGGGTATTTGGGTTGCTTCCATATCTTGGCTATTAAAAATAGTGTTGCAATGAACATAGGGGTGCATACATCTTTTCAAATTTGTGTTTTGGATTTCTTTGAATAAATACCCAGAAGTGGAATTGATGAGCCATAAGATAGTTCTATTTTTAATTTTTTCAGGTACCTCCAAATAATTTTCCACAGTGGCTGCACCAATTTGCAATTGCACCAACACTGCATGAAGGTTCCGTTTTCTCTGCATCCTTGCCAACACTTGTTATTTGTTGATTTATTGATGATGGCCATTCTGACAGGTGTGAGGTGATATCTCATTGTGTTTTAATGTGCATTTCTCTGATGATTAGTGATGATGAGCATCTTTTCATGTGTCTATTGCCCATCTGTATGTCCTCTCTGGAGAAAAGTCTATTCAGGTCCTCTGCATATACATGTATGTGTGCATATATATATATATATATATATATATATATATATATAGTTTTTTTTTCTCTTCATACTGTTTTATTTTTTATTTGTTTCAGGTGTATAAAACAATGTAATAGACATTTACACCCCTCCCAAAGTGATAGCCCCCCAGTCTACTATCCCTCTGACATTGTATATAAGTATTACAATTCCACTGACTATATTCCCTATGTTGTACTCCACATCCCGTGACTATATATATATTTATATATACATATATATATATATATATATATATATATATATATATATATGTATATACACATACATATATATATTTGACATTTAATATTATTCAGCTTCAGGTGTACAACGCAGTGGTCAGGCATCTACGCAGTCCATGAAGTGGTCTCCCTAATAAGACAAGTGCCCATCTGACACCCTACAAAATCTTTACATTATTGATTATATTCCCCAAACTGTCTTTATTATCTCCCTGGCAATATTGTGACTATTAATTTGTACTTTGTAATCCCTTTACTTTCTCCCCCATCCCCACTCTCTCTCATTTAGAAACCATCAGATTTTTTTCCAGTTTGTTTGTTCGTTTATTCTTTTCTTTAGATTACACATGTAAGTGAGATCATATGGTATTTGTGTTTCTCTGTCTGACTTATTTCACTTAGCATAATGTTCTCTAGGTCCATCTATATTTTTGCAAATGGTAAGCTTTCTTTCTTCTTTATGGTCAAGTAATACTCCAGTCTATAAATATACCACAGTTTCTTTATCCAGTCATCTCCTGATGAGCATTTCAGTTGTTTCCATGTCTTAACTATTGTGAATAGTGCTGCAATAAACATAGGGGTGCATATGTTTTTCGAATTAGTGTTTTGGATTTCTCTGGATAAGTACCCAAGAGTGGAATTGCTGGGTCATAAAGTAGTTCCATTTTCATTTTTTTGAGATACTTCCATACTGTTTTCCATAGTGGCTGCACCAATCTGCAATCCCACCAACAGTGCATGAGAGTTCCTTTTCCGCTACATCCTCACTAGCACTTGTTGTTTGTTGATTTATTCATTATATCCATTCGGACTGGAATGAGGTGGTATCTCATTGTGGTTTTTATTTGCATTTCTCTAATGATTAGTGATGTTGTGCATTTTTTCATATGTCTCTAGGCCATCTGTATGTCCTCTTTAGAGAATTATCTCTTCATGTCCTCTGCCCAATTTTTAATTGGGTTGGTTGTTGTTTTGGTGTTGAGTTGTATGGGTTTTTCATAAATTTTAGATATTAACTCTTTATCAGATGTATCACTGGCAAATATGGCTTTTATTATGTGGAGGTATATTCCTTCTATTCCCATATTACTGAGAGTTTTTATCATAAATGGATGCTGGATTTTGTCAAACACTGTTTCTGCATCTATTGATATAATTTTATAATTTTTATCTTTTATTTTGTTAATGTGGTGCATCATGTTAATCGATTTTTGGATATTGAATCAACTTGCACCCTAGGAATAAATCCCACTTGATCATGGTGTATGATCTTTTTGATGTATTGCTGAATTCAGTTTGCTAATATTTTGTTGATGATTTTTGCATCTCTGTTCATCAGAGATACTGGCCTAAAATTATCTTTTTATGTAATATCTGTCTGGTTTTGAATCACTGTAATGTTGGCATAATAAAATAAGCTTAGGACCCTTCTCTTGAATTTTTTGGAAAGGATAGGTATTAATTCTTCTTTGAATGTTTTGTAAAATTCATCTGTGAAGCCATTTGGTGTAGGACGTATTTTGTTGGGAGCTTGTTGATTATTGATTCAATTTCGTTAGTAGTAATTGGTCAGTTCAGAATTTCTGTTTTTTTTTAACTCAGTCTTGGAAGACTGTATATTTCTAGGAATTTATCTATTTCATCCAGGTTGTCCAATTTGTTGGCACATAAAGTTCATAATATTTTCTTTTTCTTTTTTAAACTTTTGGTAATAAAATACTTTATTGGTACTGTTTAATGTCAAATACGTATTAATGTTTCCATTGCTTAGCTTCCATCTTTAAACTAAAAGCTATGATAGTTAAAAAACAAAACAAAAAACAAACAAACAAGCAAAAAAAACAGGAGAAAAGGCACAACCCTTTAATACTGTCAAAAAATAAGCTGCAACTTTCCTTTAAAAATAATTAGGTTACCTCACTTTAAATACTGTAATTCACTGATCTTCTTAATAAATACTTGTATATATAATAAAAGGCGACAATGACCTGAATAATTTTGCAGAGAACATTTTACACATCTTTAAAAAAAGCCTAAGTGCTACCCCAATTTAAGAAACTTGTAATAATAATTAGTAAGAGTTATTGTAAAATTGAATTCAGGTAGCACTGAGAGATTTGGCATTTGTATTTCAGGTGATATGATTTACTGAGCCAAAAGAGTAATGCTTTTTCTTCTGTGAATTTTCAGGGGTTTATACACAGAGGTCCTTTTTAAAATCCAAAGGTTCAAAAATCTATGCATTCTTTTTTACCATATCACCAATTTCTGGATCTAGCAATTGATCCTATGGTAAAAGATCCATGTGTGAAAAATAATATAGTATAGTCCTATCTGAATATAATTTCGTGTTCATCTTATTTCATTAATATAATTTATACCTCAATTAAAACCATTCTATCTGAAACTAATATATATCTCTAAAATATTCTGTAATTCAGATTTCCATTTATACTATCTCCCTCCTCCCCTTTTCTTAAATCAATGTGATTTTGTGGTATACCTCATTAAATTTTGTTTTTTCTCCCTTCAGTGAAATTCTCCAAGTATTATAACAATGCAAATACAGATGTGGCATATATTAACATACCAGGAAAAATGATAATAAATACATAGGGATCCATGCTACAAAGAGATGCTACAAAGCAAAAGCATAAACCCATGCTACCCTCTTTGTTCGGAATCACTCCCTACAGGAGGCCCCGCCAAAACCCAGTCAGAAAGAACACAAAAGGTCAGCGTGACTTCTCTGAAGGAGGCAGGCACTGTGTCTGGAACTGGGATTAAGGCTAAATACGTAGGGCTGGTTGTGTCAGGCCAGGTATCACGGCGGTATCAGCCCCCAGCGGCGCTGTCTGTCCTGTACGCCTGCTTGCGGAGATGGGCCTCTGTCTCCTCCCGGAAGACCGGCGTCCCCGGGTGCGAGTGAGAGGCCTTGCTCATGGCCTTGGACTGTATGCACATGCGGTGCTGCTCCGGTGTCAGCTTGTGGGCACAGCGCTTCTCGTGCCAGAGGTGGAAAAGGCCAGGGACACGGCTCCGGATCACAATCAGGTCGCCTTGCAGGTGTTTTTGGAAAAGGTGGACGTCTTCTCCACCCCAGTCTTTCACTTCCATGTCAAATCCACCAACGGTCAGCAAATATGATTGATACTCAGAAGTCATTCCAAAGCCAAAATCTCGCCAAAAGCCAGAATCCTTTTTGTGAACCAGTTGCTGCTCCACAGGAGGGGCACATCCTGACTGGCATAAACAATGGCAGGGTTGTAAAGACTGAACACCACAGGGTAAGACACCTTTTCACGTGGCTCAGCATTTAACTGGCAGCTGTTAAGGAACTCATCTGAGAAATATATATCAACATCACAGAAAAACATCAAGACCTCTCCATTGTCCCAAGCTCACACACTCCCATTTAGTCCTCGTCCGCAGTTAAATTCTTCATTCAATGAGATCAAGGTGTAATTGTGAAAATTAGACTCACTTGTGACAGATTCTAGGATGGACTTGACTTTAGACAGTCCTTCTTGGCCAAAATACACCACTGTAAGACGAATCCTCTTGTCCTTATGAATGCATACATCCCTGAAGTTCTGCATGAATTGCACAAATGCTTCAGTTCTTTCAGCTAGCAAGCGGCACAATAATGTTAATAACTAATCTAATGTCAATCGTCTTGCTCTTCACTTCCATGAGAGGTCCAAAGGAGTGGAAGAGGTCACTTTATGGAGTCTAAACTCCATAAAGTCTGCTTCTTAAAGAGGAGTTCAAACTGTGTACCCTTGTCTCTCTCGGTGCAATAATCAACAACTCCCCAGTCTGCAAACCACAGGGGTTGCCAGCAGCCTCCGCCCAGGCACGGTAGGAGCCTGAGGGTGTGCTGACCTACAGGGCTGGGCGGCTTCACCGCCCCCACGATGGGCACACTGCCGTGCAGACAACCCCATAATATTGTCTTATAATCCTTTTGTATTTCTGTGGTGTCAGTTGTCACTTACGTTCTTTCACTTTCAGATTGTATTTATTTGGGTCCTCTTTTCTTCTTGATAAATCTGGTTAAAAGGCTTATCAATTTTGTTCATTGATCTTTTGTATTGATTTTTTTAGACCCTATTTCTCTAATTTCTGCTCTGATCTTTATTATTTTCTTCCTTCTACTTACTTTGGGCTTTGAGTGCTGTTCTTTTTCTAGTTCTTTTAAGTATAATGTTAGATTGTTTATATGAGGTTTTCCTTATTTCTTAATGTAGGCCTATATTGCTATGAATTTCCCTCTTATGACTGCTTTCCCTGTGTCCCATAGATTTGGGGGTCACTGTGTTTTCATTTTCATTTGTCTCAAGGTATTTTTTGATTCCTTCCTTGATATCATTGTCGACCGATTCATTATTTACTAGCATGTTATTTAGTCTCCATGTGTCTGTGTGTTTTTCAGTTTTTTTTCTTGTGATTGATCTCTAGTTTCATACCATTGTGGCCAGAGATGATGCCTCATATGATTTTAATCTTCTTACATTTATTGAGACTTGTTTTGTGTCCTCACATGTGGTCTATCTTGGAAAATGTTCCATGTGCACTTGAAAAGAATATATATTCTGCTGCTTTGGAGTAAAATGCTCTAAAAATATTAATTAAATCCATCTAGTGTAGTGTGTCATTTAAGGCTGCCATTTCCCTGCTGATTTTGTTTGGAAGAAATGTCCATTGGTATCAATGGGGTGTTGGAGTCCCCTATTATGACTGTATTACTGTCAATCTCTCCCATTATGTTGGTTAATATTTGCTTATGTATTTCTGTGCTACTATGTTGGGTGCATAAATGTTTACAAGGTTTATATCCTCTTGTTGGATTGATCCCTTTATCATTATGTAATCTCCTTCTTGTCTCCTATCATAGCCTTTTTTTAAGAGTGCATTTTGTCTGATATATGAGGTCTGACAATTAGGTTCATGAACTCATCCTAGAAAAAGTGCTACATACCTCATTGTTGAATATCATGATGGTCACATTTGAAATACTCCCCTTGGGAAGCTATGCACTGATGCCAGCACCTAGTCCTTTTTCTGGAATGGCCATCAGAACTGTCATCGTATTACCCTTGATGTCCTGAATGTCATCAAAATGTATTCCTTTCAATATTTCCTTTATCTTCGGGTAAAGAAAAAAGTCAGTGGGGGCCCGATCAGGTGAGTAGGGAGGGTGTTCCAATACAGTTATTTGTTTACTGACTAAAAACTCCATCATAGACAGTGCTGTGTGAGCTGGTGCATTGTCATGATGCAAGAGCCATGAATTGTCAGTGAAAAGTTTAGGTTGTTTCATCTAACTTTTTCACGCAGCCTTTTCAGTACTTTCAAATAGTAAACTTGGTTAACTGTTTGTCCAGTTGGTACAAATTCACAATGAATAATCCCTCAATGAATAAACAATGTTAGCAACATTGTTGCAACAAGTTTGTGAACTTAATTGTCAGACCTCATGTATATTGCTACCCCAGCTTTATTCTCATTTCCATTCACATGAAATACCTTTTCTATCCCTTCAGTTTCAGTCTGTGTGTGTCTTTTGATCTGAAATGAGTCTCTTGTATATAGTACAGGTATAGGTCTTGTTTTCTGTTATCCATTCAGCTACCCTATGTCTTCTGATTGGAATGTTTAATTTGTTTACATTTAAAGTAATGTAAAGTCTTCCCAGAGAGTTGGGAAGATTGTTGAGGTTAAGCTGTTGTTTTCAAACTTTCTGGCCTCAGAATTTGTTTACACTCTTAACAGTGATTGAGGACCCCAAACAACGTTTGCTTTTGTGGATTCTACCTAGAAATAGTTATCGTATTAGAAGTTAACACTGTGACATTAATATCATTTCATATTAACTCATTTTAAAATGACGTTAATAAACCATTACATATTGAAATATAATAAAATCTTTAAGACAGCATCTATATTATCCAAAATTTAAAAAATAGTGATAAGAGTGTCATTGTTTTACATTTTTGCAATTTCTTTAATGCTTGTCTAAACTGCAGAACTGGGTTCATGTATATGCTTCTGCATTTAGTCTGTTGGGATATTTTGTTTAGACTGAAGTAAATGCAGAAAATCTGGCTTCATGAGGATATGTCACTGGAAAAGGTAATACTTCTTAGATCCCTTAAAAAAGCTTAGGACCCCAGGTGTCCTTGGACCATACTTTGAGAATTACTGAGATGAAGTAATATATAGCTACAAAATATTAAAAACCAACAGAGAAAGCCAAATTTGATTCCTTTTATTGTGGAGTGAAACAAAAAAATTGTGTCAATAAACATTTTATATATGTTTTGAAGACTCAATTTAACCAGCTTATAGAGCATGTTTTGTTATACTGGTACCTGTATGCTTCTGTTTAAAATGAGGGCCCAGGATGTAAATCTTGTTTATACAATTCTGAGAAAGAAGAGTGTTCTATCCAATATCATACATAAAACACCCACTGTATGCTTAATTTCAGAAAAGAAAATGCCTTTAGTTAAAAGTAATGTCATATATAAATGAGATACATGTGAAAATTTTCCATCTCCCCCTTCTCATCACAGCCATTCTGAGCAAGGCCCTTTGGAAAGAAAAATAATCTTTTTAGGAAATGTTTTTCTTATTAAAAATATATGTAAATATATACACACATCTACACCCAAAAAATGTCTTAGGAAAAATACATTTTCTGTTTAACTGACCTGGTAGTTTGTTTAAAGAAAACATGCAGGCTTGGGCCTGTTTTCACATTTAATTATGATTTAGTATAGTGTATGCAGTTGAAGGAGGCTTGATGTGGCATAAAACAGAGCCTGGCAGAGCACACAATGTTTCATGAAGCCCTTGGAATATTCCCAGGGCTCTTGTATGCTGGTTGTAGCCTGCTAATTCATGGTTGGGCCCACAAATGTTTTGAAGGGACATTTGCTTTGCTTAGATATGTCAAATCACATCCTATGCAGTAGGGATGAGGGAGTGTGGGACTCTTCCTCTCTCTTGTTTTGATTGGTTTTGTTAAGGCACACAATATCACAGCTAGTTTATTAATATCCTACTGCTGCTATAATTTAGTGACTTAAACAATGCAGATTTAGTATTTTGCAGTTCTGTAGGTCAGAAGTCTGCAACAGGTTGCATTGGGCTAAAATCAAGGTGTCAGCGTGGCTGCCTTGCTTTATAGAAACTCATTTTCCTTACCTTTTCCAGCTCCTAGAGGCCAACTGCATTCTTTGCCTCATGTTCCCTTCCTTCATTTTCACAGCCATCATTTTCAAAGCCATTAGTGTAGCATCACTCTGAGCCTTTTTCTGACCTCATCTAGGAAAGCTTTTCTGTTTTTAAGGACTCATGTGATTAGATTGGGCTCACTCAAATAATTCATAATAATTCTTCCATCTCAATGTCTGTGCCCTTAATTACATTTGCAAAGTCCCTTTTGCTATGTAAAGTAACATCTTCTCAGGTTCCAGAGACTAGAGCACAGACATCTTTGGAAGCCATTTTTCTGTGTAATACATTCACCTTAACTCTCATTGACTTTAGTTTTGCTAACCTTTACTTTTAAATCACCAAAGCAAAAATGGGAGGCTAAAAAGGAAGAAGAAATATAGAGAAAAATAATATTGACATCATCAACTGCAGTCTAGATATCACATATTTAAAAATCTATTACCCACATATATTTAGGTTAAACTAATAGAAATCCATAATTAATTGTGCTTATTTTATAATCAATTTTACTGTAAGAAATACAAATGTCTGCACTTCACAGTCAGCTCATGTATCATTTGATCCACTGGCTGTTATGGAGATCACCCATTTTAAGTAAATATTAGGTAGTATATGGCTCTACATAAGATGATGTGATGTGAATGGGCATGTGTTCTGATGTCTATTATTCCTTAAAAATGTGTCTTTTCCTTTTGTTGCTTTGCTTTAGCTTGAACTCTTACTTCATCTCCTTGTGCCCTATAGAACTTTTCAGATGTTAGACTGACACACATTTTATATACATATTAAAATGTCTCTAAAAAAAAGGAAACTTTATTTCCTACTCTTTTCAAATTGTTGAAATCAATATAAATTGTATGAAATCATTGTTAGACAAATTTTAGAAAGTTACCTTAAGTGAATTAACATTATTTAGAGGCTGTATTCAATCTGAAAAATATGTATGCTATTTTCCCCAGCTTTATTGAAGTATAATTGACAAATAAAATTGTAATATATCTAAAATGTCCAATGTGATGATGACTTGATATATGTATATGTTGTGAGATGATTACGACAATCAAGTTGCTTAACACATATATCACCTCACATAGTTACCTTTTTAATGACAACAACCCCTAATGTCTACTCTCTTAGCACGTTTCAAGTATATAATACAGTATTATTAACTACAGTAACCAAGCTGTACATTAGATGCTCAGAACTTATTCATCTTAAAACTGAAACTTTGTACCCTTTGACCAATATCTCCTCATCTCCCCTTTCCTCTCACCCTGGTAACCATTCTACTTTCTGTTTCTATGAGTTTGACTTTTTTTTTTTTTTTTTTGGATGTTCCACATATAAGTGATACCATGCAGTATTTGTCTTTCTCTGTCTGACTTATTTCACTAAGCACAATGACCATCATGTTCATCATGCTGTTCAAAGTGGTAGGATTTCCTTCTTTTTCATGCATGTTAAATATTACATACACAATTTAATAGATCTAAGCATTATATGTAGTTCACCAGTCTAAAAAATATAATATTAATTTACTAGATGTATCAGGTATAAACCACACATAAATTATAAAATCATCATTATTTTATATATACATTATTATAATTGATTGTCAATGCAGAAATCTTCTGGTTGTTGTCATACACATAGAGAGGAGTGTGAGTAGGGGCAGGTTACCTAGATCTTCTGAATGAGATTATATTTATTATATTAAAATGCAAGTTAATCTAGCTTGGGTAAAAAAAAACCACCACTTGCATATTTGTGAAAAGGGAAAGGAAAAAAACTAGACCTTAGCTAGACTATGGAACTTAAATGCTGTAGGTCTCTGTTTCTCTCTTCTTTTCTCTGTCAGTTCAGAGCGCTCATACTGCAGACTGGCTTCCTCTGTTAGGATACATGGTTACTGGGCATTCCTAAGTCTTACCACCTCTGACACCCACCCACTCCAAAGGACTGATCCTCTTATTTCTATTTCAGAAAAATTCCAAAGGATCATTCTGATTTGCTCTGCTTGGGTCAGGTTCTCTATTAACCAAAAACGAAGGTAAAATAAGTTTTGGGAGAAGCTAATGAGGAAAGTAGATTCAGGGAGAAGTGACTGGCTTGTTTTGAACCTGTTGCTTTTGGAGACAATCTAATTGGTAATATTCGACATAGATGGTGAGCTAGATAGACAGTTAATTGTTAGCTGGCTCTATGGAGAGATGATTATAGAAGTGGTGATGATTGAATACATGAAAGGAGATGGATACCTCAGAGAGCACAGGACAATTAGGAAGGACAAGATTCCCTTTTAGAGTCCTGGAAAACAGATCAATAAAGGAAACTTTTGAGGGGAATGCTTTTCCTATATAGTTCTGCATAATTGTAAAGTATAGCATATGAGGTCTGACAATGAAGTTTCACGAACTCATCGTAGAAAGAGTGCTCCATACCTCGTTGCTGAATATCACTATGGTCACCTTTGAAGTACTCCCCTTGGGAAGCCATGCACTAATGCCAACACCTAGTCCACCCTTCAAAGTAATTTTGGAACTTTTTTTCTGGAATGTTCTATCATCAGAGCTGTCATCGTATTACCCTTGATGTCCTGAATGTCATCAAAATGTATTCCTTTCAATATTTCTTTTATCTTCAGGTAAATAAAGAAGTCATTGGGGGTCAGATTAGGTGAGTAGGGAGGGTGTTCCAATACAGTTGTTTGTTTACTGGCTAAAAACTCCCTCACAGACAGTGCCGTGTGAGCTGGTGCATTGTTGTGATGCAAGAGCCATGAATTGTTGGCAAAAAGTACAGGTTATCTAACTTTTTCACGCAGCCTTTTCAGCACTTCCAAGTAGTAAACTTGGTTAACTGTTTGTCCAGTTGGTACAAATTCAAAATGAATGATCCTTCTGATATCAAAAGAGGTTACAATATCATTTTGTCTCTTGATTTGGACTGATGAGACATTTTTGGTCATGGAGAATTGTCTGACTTCCATTGTGCACTTTGACTCTGTTTCAGGGTCGTACTGGTATACCCATGTTTCATCACCAGTGATAACATGGCCCATAACATTGCCTTGCCTCTCCAAAAAGTTTTGGCAAACTTTGACTCTCCTTTGATTTTGTTCATCAGTGAGCTCCTTTGGGACCATTTTTGCACACAACTTTCTCATGCCAAGATTTTCAGTTAAGATTTTCCTGTTTCTCTATCGATGTTTACTTGGTCTGCAATGCTTCTCACAGTCAGCCAATAATTTTGATGCACAATTTGACAAATGTTTGCAATGTTTCATCAGTTCTGTTCGTTTCTGGCTGCCCTGACCTCTCTTCATCAGTGATGTCTCTTCCCTAAAAAAAAACGTTTAATCCATTTGTACACTGCCATTTTCTTCATGGCATTATCCTCATAAACTTGGACTAACATGTGCCTGATTTCACTTCTACTCTTGCCAAGTGTAACAAGAAATTTAATATTTGTTGCTCTAATTCAAGCTCAGACATTCTCCCGATGACACACAAAAACACGCAACAATAATGAACGCCACTCAGCAAGACACCGACACATGTCAACACGAACATAGTTGTGAGTATATAACAACTGATATACCAAGGTTACGAAACCTTACCGAACTGTTTGTACAGTGCTGCCAATGTAAGCACATGGTGGCAAGTTCACAAACTTAATTGTCAGACCTCATATACTGAAAAGTATATAAAGTGTAAAAAATTACATAGGTTTCAGGTGTACAATTCTGTAATACATCATCTATATATCACATTGTGTGTTCACCACCCAGAGTCAGTTCTTGCCTCACCATATATTTGACCCCATTTACTCTCATCTACCACCCTCTTACCCCTTACTTTTAACTTTACTAACCATTGTCACCCTAATAAACTTTAATTAAAAAATAAAATAAAATAAACAAACAATAAGTAAAAAAAATTAATGTCACTACCACTCAAATACAAAATTGAATTTTTGATCATCCAGAAGCTACATGTATGTACCTTCTTGGTCATGCACCCCACTAGAAGTAACGATTATTTTGGCTTTTATTTTAATCACTACTCTGAAACTTTAAAAAATGTTATTTTTTAATATTTTTATTAAAGTATAGCTAACCTACAACATTATTATAGCTTCAGATGTATACCATAGTTATTCAACATTTATATACCTAAATAAGTGATCACCATGATAAGTCCAGAAACGATCTGACACTGTACCATGTTGTCATGTTATTGACTATATTCCACATGCTGTACAATACATCCCCATGAGTTATGTTTTATACCTAGAAATTTGGACCTCTTATTCCCCTTCATCTTTCCCCCGTTTAAAAAATTTTAATTTCAGTTGTCATTCAATATTATTTTATATTAATTTCAAGTGTACACCATAGTGGTTAAACATTTATATAATTTAAGAAATGATCTCCCTGATTGGTCTAGTAATTACCTGGCACTATACATAGTTATTGCCATATCATTGACTATATTCCCTACACTTTACATCCAGAATGACTATTTTATAACTACCAATTTGTACTTCTTAATTTCTTCACCTTTTTAACCCTGCCCCCAACCCCCTCCCATCTATAACCCCAACAAATCTAGTACCCATCTGACATCATACATAATTATTACAATATTATTGACTATATTCCTTATGCTATAACTTACATCCCCATGACTAATTTGTAAAGACCAATTTGTACTTCTCAATCATTTCCCCTTTTTCACTCACCCTCAACCCCCTCCCATGGGGCAACCATCAATATGTTCTCTGTATCTCTGAGTTTTTTCCTGTTTTGTTTGTTTATTTTGTTCTTTAGATTCCACATATAAGTGAAATCACATTGCATCTGTCTTTCTCTGTCTGACATACTCCACTCAGCACAGTACCCTCCAGGTCCATCCATGTTGCCACAGATGGCAAGAACCCATTCCTTTCCATGGCTGAGCAATATTCCATTGTATATATGTACCACCTCCTCTTTATCCATTCATCCATCGACAGACAACCAGGTTGTCTCCACATGTTGGCCATTATAAACAATGCTGCAATGAACATATGGATGCACATGTCCCCTTGAAGTAGTGTTTTGCATTTCTTTGAATAAATATCGAGAAGTGGGATTACTGGGTTCTTCTTGGTCTCTTGTTATAGCCTATGTTTTAAAGTCTATTTTGTCTGATATAGGTATTGCTCCCAAGCTATTTTTGTTTATTAATTTCCATTTTTATGAAATATCTTTTTTCATCCCTTTACTTTCAGTCTGTGCGTGTCTTTTAATCTGAAGTATGTCTCTTGTAGGCAGCATATGTAAGTGTTTTGTTCCATTCAGCCCCCCCTATGTCTTTTGAGTCGAGCATTTAATCCATTTATAATGAAAGAAATTGCTGATAGATATGTAGCTATTGCCATTTTATTATTCATAATTTTGATTTTTTTTCCCTATCTTAAAGAATTTCTCTAATATTCTTTGTAATAATGGTTTGCTGGTGATGAACTCCTGTAGTTTTGTTCTTGTCTGTAAAGCTCTTTATCTGTCCTTCAAATCTAGCTTTTGCTGGGTAGAGCAATCATTGCTTTTCATCATGTTGGATATTTTGTGTTAATCCCTTCTGGGTTGCAAAGTTTCTATTGAGAAATCAGCTGACAATCATATGGTAGCTCCTTTATAAGTTAATAGTTGCCTTTCTCTTGTTGCTTTTAAGATTCTCTCTTTGTCTTTAACCTTTGCTATTCTAATTATAAAGTGCCTTGGTGTGGGCATGTTTGGATTCATCTTGTTTGGGACTCTCTGTGCTTCCTGGGCTTGTATGTTCAATTCTTTTGCCACATTAGGAAAGTTTTCAGTTGTTAATTCTTCAAAGAGATTCACAATCCCTTGCTTTCTCTCTTCTCCTTCTGGTACTCCTATGACATGAACGTTGTTACATTTGATGTTGTCCCAGATGTCTCTTAAACTATCGTTGTTCATAAAAATTCTTTTTTCCTGTGCTGTTCTGATTGGGTGTTTTCTGTTATCTTCTCCTCCAAATCGCTGATTCTGTCCTCTGATTCATGTAGTCTGCTGGTGATTCCTTTAGTGTATTCTTCATTTCAGTTATTGTATTCTTCATTTCTGATTGATTCTTTTTTATGTTGTCTATATCCTGTTTTATGCTGGCTATCTCTTTGTTGAAGTTCTCATTAAATTTCTTAAGCATCCTTATAACCATTGTTTTGAACTCTGTATCTGTTGGGTTGCTTGCCTCCATTTTTGTTTCGTTCTGTTTCTGGAGTTTTCTCCTGTTCTTTCTTTTGGGATGTGTTTCTTTATTTCCTCATTTGGGCTATCTCTCTGTTTGTTCCTAAGTGTTAGGTAGATCCACTGTGTCTCCCAGTTTTCGCTGGGTGGCTTTATGAGGTGCCCTGTGGGGCCCTGGCACAGTCTCCCTGGTCACCTGCTCCAGGTGCTCCAAGAGTATCCCTTGTGTGGGTTGTGTGTGCCCTCCTCTTATCATTGGGCCTTGATTGCTATTGGAACATCAATGTATGGGATTGACACTCAGGCTGATTGGCTGTAGGATTTGGCCACATCCATAACTTACAGGCTGCAGTGTGGGGGGCTTACCACACTGAGTGGGATTCTGGTGCCTGTTGAGGTTACCCTTTGGGTGTGACACTTGTGGGGCTAGTTGGGTGGTGCTCTGCTGTGGTCAGAAGACACCTCCATGTATGTTCATTCTGGGGCCTCTTGGGAGGGGCTCAGGTGCAGGCCCAGATCACCCACTATGTGTGACTGGCCTGTGATTACCCAGTAGGAGCTACAAAGCAATCCGTGGTTGTTTGCTGCCTTTGCTAAACCTAGAGGTACATGGGAGAGGCCACACTGTGAACTGAGGATGGCTCCCAGCAGTAATAGACCTGGGGTAGTTCTGCAAAAAGCGAGAACACCCGGAGGCCTGCTGCCACCTGCCAGCTCCCTTAATGTTCAGCCCCTGATAAAGCCTCATTTAGTACATGAATTGAGTGAGATAGGGTCTCAGGGAGTCACTAGAGTGGGAAGAGTTGTGGTCAACAGGTTAATGTAGACTCCGGTTTGGTGCCAGTGCTGAGCTTGGAGTGACTCAGCAAAATTTTGAGAGCTCACCAAGGCAAGGTGGTGCCCACCTGCATCCTACAGACCCTAAAAGTTTTTCAAGAAAGTGTGCGATGTGGTCAGGGCTGGCTGCTCTCGGAGAAAGTCCCCCTGGTGTTGGGCGAGTTGGGTGGGGCAGAGTCTTAGTGAGTCAGCTGGGCAAAGCAGTGGAGTTAACCAGTCTAATCAGATTCAGATTTAGCCTATGGGGGTGAACTCAACATAGGAAAGATGGCTCCTGCCTGCTGGCTTCAGTGGAAAAGGACCCCATACAGGGATAATAAGATGGCTTACCTCCAGCCCTTGCTCCCATGCCCCCCAAATTACTGTCCCTCTGCCAGAGCCCAAGATGAGTACCTGTGAATGAAAGTCTGTGCTCGAGCCATTTAAAAGGACATCTGGTTTTCTTGCAGCCTTCTATCCCACCCAGATGGTCAGAATCCCCACTGTTTCTCACAGCCAGATGTCCTGGAGGCTCTTTTTCCTGACACAAGTACTCTGCACTGGGGAGGCCAGTGTGGAGCTTGGGTCTTTAGCTCCTCTAGGAGGGAAACTCCATGGCCTAGATATCCTTTCCAGTTCTCAACTGCCACACGGAGGTTTGGGTCCAGCCCATTTTGCATCTCCACCCCTCCTACCAGTCTTGATGTGGCTTCTTCTTTATATCCTTAGTTATAAAACTTCTGTTCAGCCAGACTTTAGATGGTTCTCCAGGTTGATTGTTCTATAATTTAGTTGTAATTTTAATGTTTTTGGGGAAGGAAGCAGGCACAATGTATATCTACGCCACCATCTTGGAGCTCTTCCATAGGTATTTTGAACCTTTTTTTTTTTTTTTTTTAAGTTTCAAGATTTACACATGAATCTTTGGTAATATATTATAGTTTTGTATGTTCTTATTTTCAAACTATATGTGAGTGTACTCACAGTGTAAGTATTCTTTGCTTTTTTTTTTTTTAATCTTTTATCCAGCATTGTTTGTAAGATTCATCTGTGTTGTTGTAAATGTAAATTATTTGTTTTCATTTGCTCTGCAATGGCCCATTCCATGAATATACCAAATTGTATTTATTCATACTACTCTAGATGGACTTGAGTTGTTTTCAGTTCACATTTTTTTTTTTTTCAGAGTACAGTACACACCAAACTGGAATTGCTGTGTTACAGTGTATAGACTGATTATTGCCCTTGACTACATGATGACAAATTGTTTGCCAAAGTGTGTCAATTACATTCATAGCAGTCACGTATGATAGTTCCTACTACTCCATATCCTTGCTAACCTTTGATATTGTAGGACTTTTCATTTTTTAAAATAACCTGATGAGTGTATAATGTTTTTCATTATATTTTAATTAGAGTTTACCTGATTTCTAATTAAGTTGAGCAGTTTTTCTTTTGCTTATGAGCCATTTGCATGTCTTATTTTATAAAGTACACATTGAAGTAATTTGCCCATCTTTCCATCTAGTTCTTTTTAAAAAATGTTTATTTGTGGTTATTTATATGTTGTGGATACTAATCTTTTGCCTGTTATGTTTGTTGTAAATATCTTCTCCACTTCTGTGGATTATCTATTACTCTCTTAATAGTGTCTTTGAAAGCAGAATTTGTTAATTTTAATGAAGTGGAATTTATCAATTTTTAACTTTTGTTTATTTCTATTTTTGGTGAGTTTTTGTTTGTTTGTTTGTTTTGAGTGTGTGTTTGTTTAAAAAATATTTTCTATCACAATGTCAAGAAAATGCCCTTCTTTGTTAGCCCTATAACCTAAAAAGGAGAACTAAAATCTTCCAGGAAATAATTAAGAACTGTCTCTTTATGATCAGGGGGTAGAAAAATTTCTTAAACCAGACACAAAAATATCTATGACTTCATTTGATTTTTATTTTGTGTATAATGTAAGGTCAGGGTTCAATTTTTTAAATATAGATTTCCAATTGTCATAGTACAATTTATTCAAGATGATTCTGCTCCATTGCTCTGCATGCTACCTTTGTCATAAAAGTTCTGCTCTGTTCTATTGGCCTATTTGTCTAATTTATGCATTAATACTTTTTTAATTCAGAAGTGATGGAGCAAGTGCTTCCACTTTGTTCTTCCTCTTCAAGGGTGTTTCAGCTAAACATGGTATTTTGCATTTCCATATAAATTTTAGAATTAACATATAAAGTTGCACAAAATACCTTGTTGGTATCTGATTTGGATTGTATTGAATCTGTAGAATAACGTGAAAAAAATGAACATAGTTTCAATATACAGTCTTCCAATATGGAAACACAGATAGATGTCAATTTTTGTCTTTTTTAATGTTTCTCAATAGCATTTTGAAATATTTCCTGTAGAAGTCATACATACATTTTCTTAGATTTATTTCTAAGTAACTCATATATTTATATGCTATTGTATGCGGATCATTTAAAATTGTATTTTCTGTTTGTGGCTATTATATAAAAGTGCACTGAATTTAGGTATTAATTTTTTTATTCAGAAAATTTACTAAATCTCTTATTAATTACAGTAATTTATGTGTCAATTCTGTCGGATTTTCAGTGTAAATAATCATGACATCTTAGAATAATGACAATCTTACTTGTTCTTTTCAATTTTTACAGCTGTTATTTCATTCTTTTTTTTTAGATTTTTATTAAAATTAGCTAACATACTATATTATATTAGCCTCAGTGTACACCCTAGTAGTTCAACATTTATATACCTCAGGAAGTGATCACCATAATTCCAGCAACTATTTGACACCATACCATGCTGTCATGATATTATTGACTATATTTTCTATGCTTTACATTACATAACCATGACTACTTTATAACTACCAACATATATTTCTTAATCCCTTCACCTTTTGCACCCCGTGTCCCAACTCCCATCCCATCTATCACCCCAATAAATCTAGTACCCATCTCAAACCATACATAGTTATTACAATATTATGGACTATATTCCTTATGTTATTTCCTCCATCCACATGACTAGTTTGTAACAACTGATTTGTACTTCTTATCCTTGCTCCCTTTTCACCCAACCACTCTTCCATCTGGCAAACATCAAAATGTTCCCTGCATCATCCTGTTTCCCAGGCAGCTACCACTGCATTCAGGAGCAGTTGGAGAGTTTACATCATGGGTGTCACATGATGCTGATTGTTTCCAGGTGATTAGGTAGACAACACTTTTGCCCTTAGGGCCAAAAAACTGCCCTTAGGGCAGTTTGTCTGAAAGCAGTGTAACTAACATGGCAATTTGGTTGAAAAAGAAAATTTTGTCAAAATGGGTATTTCCTAATTGCTGAGTTTCTGTGTAATGGTGACTTTGGAGATTCGGGTGGGCATGATGTAATCTCTTATGATTTTGCTTCTGGATTCTTCAGAAATATTTTATCTTTGGATTTATTGTTTCTTAATAGTTTTCAGGTTATTTTTTCTTTTTTTGCATTTTCAGTAGTCCAACTTTAGATCAAACTTTCCAATAATATGTCTTAGTTGCAATAATTTGAATGCAAAATCTTGTATAGTTGCTTAAAATAAGTGTGATTAGTAAGTATACATGTGATCTCATTTTGTAGTGAAAATTGTAGTGGATAGATATGCATCTATGTATGCATAGAAACATTTTTTGGATAAATATGGATCTAGGTCTGATTACGTCTGAGAATAAAAAAATCAGATGGTAAAAAAGAGTTCCCCATCTCTATGAGTTTGTTTCTGTTTTGCTTGTTTGTTTATTTTGTTCTTTAGATTTCACATATGAATGAAATCACATTTTATCTGTCTTTCTCTGTCTGACATATTCCATTCATCACAAGGCCATCCAGGTCCATCCATGCCACTGCAGATGGCAAGAAACCATTTCCTTCCGTGGCTGAGCAATATTCCATTGTATATATGTACCACCTCCTCTTTATCCATTCATCCATCAACAGACAACCAGGCTGCCTCCACATCTTGGCCATTGTAAACAATGCTGCAGTGAACATATGGATGCACATGTCTCCTCAAAGCAGTGTTTTGCATTTCTTCAACTAAATATCCAGAAGTGAAATTACTAGATCTTTCTTTGTCTGTTATTATAGCCTTTGTTTTAAAGTCGCTTTGTCTGGTATAAGTATTACTACCAAGCTTTTTTGTATGTTTGTTTCCATTTTCATGAAATATCTTTTTCTATCTCTTTACTTTCAGTCTCTGTGTGTCTTTTGATGTGAAGTGAGTCTCTTGTAGGCAGCATATGTAAGGGTCTTGTTTTCTTATCCTTATTCAGCCACTGTATCCTTTGATTGGAGCATTTAATCCATTTACACTGAAAGTGATTATTGATAGATATGTAGTTATTGCCATTATATTATTCATATTTTTGACTTTTTTCTTTTTCTTTTCTGTCTTAAAGGGGTTTCTCTAACAATCCTTGTGATAATGGTTTGGTGGCAATGAACTTCTTTAACTCTTTCTTGTCTGGGAAGCTCTTTATCTGTCCTTTAATTCCAAACCATAGCTTTGCTGGGTAGAGTAATCTTGGTGGTAGGTCCTTGCTTTTCATCACTATATATATATATATATATATATATATATACCTTCTGCCTGCAAAGTTTCTGTTGAGAAATCATCTGACAGTCTTAAGGGTGCTCCCTTGTCAGTAACCAACTGCTTTTCTCTTGCTGCTTTTAAGATTTTCTCTTTGCCTTTGACCTGTGGCATCTTAATTATGATCAGTGTGTTGGTGTGGGCCTGTTTGGTTTCATCTTGTTTGGGACTCTCTGTGCTTTCTGGGCTTGTATATCTATTTCCTTCACCAGGGTATGGAAGTTTTCCATCATTATTTCTTCAAATAAGGTTTCAATTCCTTGCTCTATCTCTACTCTTTTTGGTACACCAATGATTAAATTTTTGTACACTTGATGTTGTCCTAGAGGCCGCTTAAACTATACCCAATTGTGTTTTTTTTTAATTTGTTTTTCTTTTTGCTATTCAGATTGGATGTTTTCTGTTGCCTTATCTTCTAAAGCATAGATTCGAACCTTCGCTTTATCTAATCTATTCCTGATTCTCTCTATGTTTTCTTCATTTTAGTTATTATATTCTTTATTTCTGACTGGTTCTTCGTTACGTTTTCTGTCTTTTTTTTTTTTTTTTCATGTATCCTATCTCTTTGTGAAGTTCTCCCTGAGATCATTGAGCATCCCTATAACCAATGTTTTGAACTCTGCATCTGATAGGTTGCTTGTCTCCATTTTGTTTAGTTCTTTTACTGGAGCTTTGTTTTGTCTTCCATTTGGGACATGTTTGTCCCCCCATTTTGGCTGCCTTCCTGTGTTTGTTTCTATGTATTAGATAGGGCTGCTATATCTCCTTGTCTTTGCAGAGCGGCCTTATGTACTAGGTGCCCTGTGGGGCCAGTTGCACAGTCTCCTTGATCCCCTGAGCTGGGTGCTCCAGGTGTGTCCCTTGTGTGGGCCCTCCTGTTGTAATTGAGCCTTGGTTACTGTTTGCATGTCAGTGGGAAAGACTGACTCTTGGACTGATTGATTGTGAGGACTGGCCATGACAACAGTTGAGGAGCTGTTGGCAGGGGCTGACCCTATGGAGCAGAATTCCCTTTAGCAGGGCTCTGGTGCCTGCTCAATGTGCATTTTGGGTGTGTCATCTGTGGAGGCATGATGGTGGTGCTTAGGCATTGTCCAAGCCAGCCACTGGGTGTTTCAGCTTTGGGGTTTCCTGGGAGGGGTCAGGCCACAGGCTAAGTTCAGCCTTGGCCTGTGTCCTCCCAGGGTCACCTGGTATGAGCCACAAAACCATCTGCAGTATTCCACTCACATTTAGCTTTCAGGTGCCTGGGAGAGGCTAAGCCACAAACCCAGATATCTGTCACTAATGCCAGGTTTGGGGCTCCTTAGCAAATGGTACAGGGCATGCTGAGGGCAGATACTGCTTGTTAGGGTTTTGTGTACCTTTGAGAAATTTTAGGAAAGTCCACAGCGTTAACCATTTATATGGAAAAGCACTGGAAGTTGCTTAGGTGATCCAGCAAGTTGGGTGGGGTTAAGTCTCAGAGAATCACCAGGGTGGGGCAAATGAATGGTGTTACCTAGGTTGATGGAGACTCAGATACAGGATCCCTCTGATTCTGCTTCCTTGGAGGGGCCAGGGTCAACAAAGAAATAATGGCTTCTGCCAACACTTCTGTCTGGGAAAAAGCTGCTACTCAAGCCCTTGCCCTGAAGCCAGACAACTCAGTTCCTTCCTATATGTCCCTGCTGCCTTTTGAGCTTCTTCCCCAGAGATGGGGCTCAGAGTGAGTGAGTCTATCAGCAAGTAAGTCCATGCATGAGCCTTTCAAGAGGAACTCCTGTGACTCTAGCCATTCTCCATCTCACCTAGTCACAATCTCCACTGGTTTTCACAGCCAGGAGTTGTGGGGATTTCTCTTCCTGGCACGGAACCCTGGGCTGGAGAGCCTGGTGTGGGGCTGGTTCTCCTTCGCTCCTGTGGGACACTTCCACAGCCAAGATATCCCTCCCGATCTATAATGCTCACACTCGGGTGTGGGACCAGCCCATTCCAGATCTCCAACCCTCAAACCAGTCTCATGGTGGCTTCTTCTATATGTCCTAATTTGTAGGACTTTAGTTCAGCTAGACTTCAGGTGATTCTCAATGATGGTTGTTCTGTAGTTTTCTTGTAATTTTGATGTGGTTATGAGAGGAGGCAAGCACAGCGTTTACCTACTCTGCCATCTTGACTGGAAATCATACACCAGTTAATTATTATTATTATTGTTATTATTATTTGCTTTATTTTACTGTTTGTGACATAATTATGTTCAAAGTTCCCTTTTATTTGGCAGACTAGAAGTTTTTTTTTCTTTCCTGTTTTTTCCTTAAATCACGAACAGATAGTAAATTTTGCCTAATGCATTTTCTACATCTATTAAGGTAATTGCATAATTTTATTGTTTAATCTGTTTATGTGGTAAATTGCATTGAATATCTATTGTAAGTTAACTGTACATTTCTGATATAAAACCAGCTTAATCATGATGTATTATCATTTTTATATAATTAGGTTTCAGTTTGCTAATATTTTGTTTAGGATTTTCCCAATTAGGTATACGAGTGAAATTAGCCTTAATTTTTTTTTCCTGTGCTGTCATTATCAAGGTTTTGTTGGGCTCATAGAATGAGCTGAGAAGGGTATTTTTCTATTCCCTGGAAGAGAATTCTCTATATTTAGAATTACTTCTGCCTTGAGTGGTAGAATTTAGCAGTGATGCCATTTAGATCTGGTTTCTGTTGTGGAAAAATAATTGATCACAGACTTGATTTCTTAAACAAATCAACGTAGTCCCATTTTTTTTTCTCTCTAGGAATTAGCTCATTTCATTGGCATCTTCACATTTATTGCCATTATATTACTTATAATAAATGTCTTCCTATAATACTTTTAAATTATTTATAGAAGTAATCTGTGGCTCAAGATCATTGTGTCTTCTTCAAGAGAGTGCTTTCCTTTCCTGAGCTTACTTCTTTCATATTTCAGGATCTTCTATATTTTGGCCTGGAAATTCTTTATTTTCTAACATGACGTTTTTCAGAACATATTTTACAATTTTATTTCTGCCCTTTAGATGTCCTCAGAAAGAGGTTGATCTGAGTTATCTCATCTGCCTTTACTGAAATTATATGTTGCTATCCTTCAGGTGTTTACATTTTCAACCCTTATGCATTTCATATTTCCCTTTCCTTGTTTATTATTTTTTCCATAGCAGTTATTACTATCTAACAAATGATATCCTTTACTTATATTGTTTATTGCTTATCTTCCCTCTTCTTTACCTCCCCCCACATTGTGAGGTATTTTGGGTTTTTCTTTTTACTACTGCTCCCTCCTGTATTCTCATTATCTAGAACAGTGTCTGGCATATATTAGATGCTCACTAAATTTTTGTTCAGTGAATACAAAAAGAACTGATCTTTGCTGTTAATGAGCTTTTAATTTAATTATTTTTATAGGCTGATTCTATTACAGTCCTTAGAGTTATGCTTTGCAGTTCACTAAATCTTGGCATTAGAAAGACATCAAGTATCATCCACTCTCTCTCTATATATATAGAAACAGAGTCCCAGAAAGGATAAGGCAAATTTGTTTTAACTTTAAGAAAAAAATTTTTAGGCAACATTTTCTTCTTTGAACAGAGATTAAAGGTTCCTGTCATGTATAGCATCATACAATAATTGCTGAAAGATATTTTGAAGTCCTTTATACTAAAGGTTTTTAACATGAGCACATGCATGGAATTCAGGGACCATGAGTCTCCTAAAATAAATATGACTGTATTGTTTGAATATGAACTAGTCATTTTGTTGTGAAATAGGTCTAGAGATTTATCTGTCACTCAAAAGCTAGCGTGTCTCTGAGAAGTCATCTCAGGCTGGGCTCGTGTTGCTGATGAATACCTAAGGCTTTCAACCCATCTCCCCCCTCCACAAGCCTTTAAAAAAAAAAAAAAAAAAAAAAAAAAAAATATATATATATATATATATATATATATATATATATATATATATAACAAATCAAAAGGCTTGATGTTGAGGATCAGAAAATAATGGCCCATTAATGGGTAAAAAGTGATCCAGATGAAGTTCTCAGTGCATTCAGTACATTTCCTTTTGCTTAGTCCTCTCTTTTGGGAAGAAAGGATTCCGAATTGGACATTGCAGACTCCTGGGATCCCTTGATGAAGAGACTGTACATGGAATGGAAAGATCTCTGTCAAACCCTTTGAAGACCTCTTGTTATTAATCAGGGCTAGTGGGCATGGGTAGGAAGCCTAATGATTTTTACACACTTTCAAATGTCACAGGTGGACAAGAGCTCCAGATTGCAACTACAAACATTCTCTGACCTTTTATCTCTGACATGTTTTGTTCTTTTTTTTTTTTTTTGTATGAGTAATAAATCCCTTTCAAACATATTCATACTAGATCTTTCAAACACAATTATATCATGTCTAATATGTACCTTTAGACCCATTACCTTGACATAGGGCATTCTAAGGCACACATGTGCAATAGTAAGTTATTTTCACTAGCACTGCATATTCACATTGATGACTAGGACTGTTATGATACAGTTATGAAATGAAAGCACCCCAGAACAATAACACAAACAGTGTGGCATATGTGAAGCATGAGTGTTTTCTAAGATCATTTCTTTTCTAATGACAGCAATACATCAAATATAAGAGACATGATTAATTGAACTCATTCACTTTTTCCATTTTAAAAAGAACTTTTCATTTTAAGAACTGCTATAAGTCAAGCCTTCCTACTGTGTAATAGACATTTCCATCATTTGAGAGAGTAAACATGGCATTGGGTCCTTTGAGTACAACACTGGTCCTGAAACTTTGGCTGTTATTTAGTAATTATCTCATCTTCCATTCCCTGCCTCATGTTGCTCCCAGACCCTGATGACTCTGAACTCCTAGTATTTATTGGGTGCTATCTGTTAGACTGGAATTCATTTTTGCAGTGACCCACCCCTTATATCCATGTTACATACCATCTAATTTTGAGGTAAGGAAGTAGACCCAGACAGATTGTGGTTATTTACTATTTAAGTAATTTACTGGATGTTCCATGCCTTTAAGAGCATTTGTATTTTATTATTTCATTCTTTCATTGTTTGTTAAGCATACATTACATGCCAGGTGATATATCAGGCTTTGGAAATAAAAAGATGAAGACTTGTTTTACTCCAAGGTGTTATTGCTGCAGTTGAGGACACAAAAGACTGTGTGATCACACAAGGTGATATACGCTATAAGAGAAGGAAGGGATGGATTGGTTTTTTGCCAGGGTGTGGGCTGGGTCAAAGATGACACCTGGAAGAGGAACCATTTCAAGATGGCTTTGAAGACTAAGGACATATTTATAATGCAAAGAAGAAGGAAAACTCATTCCAGAGAGATACAATGGCATGTGCAATAGTTTATGTTCAGAAAAGAGTAGAGATTTAAATGGCATGAGAAATGAGAGTAGCAGACAGATTTAAAATACATTTTGGAAGAATTTATAAAATGTGCTATTCATTTGAATATGAGTTGGTGGGAATGAAGATTGGTGCAGCTGCTATGGAAGGCAGTGTGGAGGTTCCTCAGAAAATTAAAAATATAATTACCATGTCATCCAGCAACCCCTCTGTTGGGTATCTACCCAAAAAATCTGAAAACATTTATCTGTAAAGATATACGTGCTCTGATGTTCATTGCAGCTTTATTTACAGTGGCCAAGACATGGAAACAATCAAAGTATCCTTCAATAGATGATTAGATAAAGAAGATATGGTATATATGCACAATGGAATACTATTCTGCCATAAGAAAAGATGAAATAGTGCCATTTATGACAACATGGGTGGATCTTGAGATTATTACTCTAAGTGAAGTAAATCAGATAGAAAATGTTGAGAAACACAGGATTTCTGATATGTGGTATGTAAAACTTAAAACAACAAAGGAACAAGACAAACAAATGAAGAAACAAAAACTCATAGACACAGACAATAGTTTAGTGGTTACCAGAGGGTAAGGGGGGAAGGAGGGTGGTAGCTGAAAGTAAACGGGGTCATATACATGGTGATGGAAGGAGAGTTGACTCTGGGTGGTGAGCACACAATGTGATATATAGATGATGTATTACAGAATTGTACATCTGAAACCTATGTAACTTTACTAATAAGTTTCACCCCAATAAACTTTAATTTAAAAAAATTGACAAAATGACATTGCCATAGATGACTCTGAAGTTTGAGATGCTGGGCTAGTTAATCAAGACAGGGACTGTTTAGTTTTGAACACATTGAGTTCTTGAGGGGAGTATACAAAACTTACCTGCAGGTTACTAAAATTCTACTCTGAGATCCAGGGTGGGGCCACTGGTATGTTGGGACTGCTTCCTGTGATCATGGGTCCGCACCACATACTTGCTGTAGTTGACAGAGCATCTAAGTGACTCTGTGGGTCAGACAGCATGATAGATAGAACATGTTTACTCTACATTACTTTCAGATTTTAAAGAAAAGTTCCTTTCTCTCTCTCTTTTTTTTTGGCTTTGGGAATGATCATATTAAAGAGAAATATGAGAAGTGGAGAACACTATAGAATATGTATTCTCCTTTATTAAGTAAAATTTAAATTGAAAAAAGGAATTACGTTAAAGTTAGTTAGAAGGAAAGGAAATGGAATAATCAGAACAATTCATGGCAGAGATGGCATAAACCCTTGTATTCTTTTTCTACCCCTGTATTTTCACAAAACTTCCATGGTATAAAAAAATGGGGGGAGGGAGTAATTTGGGGGTAATAGTAATTGGTGATTTCTCAGATTATTAGAAGATAATAAAGCCCCATAGAAGACACACAAAAAAGAGAGAATTTCATTAACCATAAGGGTCTTGATGTTATCCATTCTCTTTACTAGAACTTTTATTATTGGCTTGATATCATTTAAATGGAGTCTTCCTGGTTTTAAAGATTCTAGTGTCAAATTTAAAAGCAATTTTATGTTTCGGGGAGGTAGAATGGGACGTCTGTGGTGCTGATAATGTTCTGCACTTGGTCACAACTGTATTCATTTTGTGAAATTGATCAAGCTGTACACTTAAGATTTGTGAGTGTTTCAGGTTGTATTTTATACATCCATAAAACCTTTACTAAGAAGAAAACAAAAACAATGGTACATGTTTCAGACTTACATAATGTGGTCATTTCTTATGCTTCTGTTTTAAAGTACATGTTCTGTGATGGACTAATTTGATTAGAAATCCTACATCCCAGTACTCATTTTAGTCTTTTGGATTTGTGTATGTTTTCAGGTATTCACATAAAAATTGCATTACACCAAGAAAACTGTTTTAAAAAATACAGAATGTCCTCTATGTGTTTCAGGTGATTTAAGGTTTTCCAAACAGTGCTAGAGATTCCATTTATGTACCCAAATTGCAAACTAAAACTTAGAAAAATGCTTCCCTGAGGTGAAGTTAACTTGCCTAGGACAGAAGACTTTTTAAGGATGCCAGTTTGCCCACTGCATGGCCCAAGTGTTTATTCAGCTGAGGCTTGGATGAAAGCCACCACATCAATGTCACAGTCTCAGCACATGTGAGGAAAATACATGTGATACATAGCAAATTAGGTGTCATGCTCTGGGAAGGGTGGAATGGAATTGATTTGCCACTTTTAGCAATGCTCTTTTACTGTCAGCTGTGGCTTTGAGGAAAGCATTAGAGATTCTTGTCACAGATGTTTCTTTCATAAACTGTTGTGGGAGAATGACATTCTGCAAAAATGGTTTACCACTCTTCTTTCTTCTCTTGGGGAAACAAAGTACGTTCACGATCCTAGCCAAATGGACTCAAGGAACGCTCTTCATTTATACGACAATAGCATTAAGGATCATGACATTTACAAAGTTGATTTTGGAACTTGGCAGATGTAGAGTGTTGAGGTATTTATTCAATGTATGTGCCATTGAGGAGGTTTGCAAGACTCATTATGTGGGAGGGTGGAAACCAGCCCACTGAGTGTTTAAAACCAAAATTTTAAAATGTTCATATGATTTTTATTTAATGGTTCACAATTGATTAAAGTAATTAATCTTTTTAACAGAGGGCACTCCACTCAAATGACCAAATTATGAGAAATTCAAAATTATTTTCAGCTCAGCCATGTTTTATAAGATAATAAATTTAATGAAGAGCAGAAATATTTACATTAAAAATGTGCTTGGTAGAATTATTTGATGGTAATTTTAAAGTTAAGGGATGAGAACTGCTTATCCACTGAGAATTTTAATTCATCACTTTTATTTGATATCATTTTCACTGAGAATTTGGTGAGTAAATGTAAGCATTCTGTACATAACTATTTTCTTACTGAACAAAAGTATAGTTACTATACCAACTGCAACATTGCATGGGATCTAAGAGATAGAAAGAATATTTTATAAAAAGTGTTATCCATGTGTCATATTAATTTTCTACTTTATACTATGTATGAGTCAGAATATGTTCTTCTGATGCTATGTGGCTATCCAGTGTTTAATCATTCATTAATTTTTGTGGTAAACATTCCAGATTGCCTACAATTTTTTTTCTCTTTTTAAAAAAGATGTGCACTCAAAGTGAGGTACGTAAAATGTCACTTGCTAATTTTGATAATGAAAGCTAAAATAGAGCAAGTGCTCATTGTTTTTTGAGTTGATTATTATTTTAAATTTATATGAAAAAAATAATGCTCTGTATTGTCTTGCAGTGTAAAAACAGAAAACTATATTAGGGCAGACCATACTTGCTGACTGAAACACGTCCTCTTCCACTAGGTTGCAAAAATAAAGTCTTAAATGTTTATTTTGAAAATCTCCTATGCCCTTTGCTGACAAGGAACTTATTATTTTTATTATTATTTGATTAATTGAACGAAATGAATGAAAAACAGATGGTAAATTTATGTTTTTTGATACAGATGAGTTTAAAAGTTATATTTTCCTGTTGTTTTTTTTTTGTTTTTGTTTTTTTTTTAAACACAAAGACCTAGCAATTTACTTATTTTGAGGCCTAGATGGAATCGTCTATGAGGCAGAAACATGTTATGGTGCTTTCTATATAACTATCCTAATCCTATGTTTCAAAGTATTAGTTCTTATTGCTGTTTGGAGTTTGTTTCTACAGTGGAAAGGTTAAGGATATTTTCCCCAAATCATCTTTATAACTGTTACTTTTGTGAAACAGGCTGTGTTCTTTGGAAGTTTTGCTAGATAACAGCTCACTGAATTAGTGTGGAAGTAGCCTCAATTTTTTTTTCATAACCTTCTTTTGTAAATTCCAGATTACATGGTTTACAGCCATAGTTTAAAAACTGAAGGTCACTGAGGAGAGACTGAGATGTTTGGAGTAACTCTTCTCTTTCATCCTTTAAAAAATGTTGTATTTTACCCAGTGGAAATTCAAACTATATTAAAATTGTTGAAGTCACAAAAGGCTTTTTGAAGAATTTTTGGAGGCAATGCCTATAGCATAAATTGAAAGTATTTTTGATGACAAGTGTCTCACAATGTTCAGAAAATATTTAACAAATTAAAAAGCTGTGAGTTAAAAAAAAAAAGCTGCGAGGTTATAAAACATTTGTTGAATTGAATTTGTATGCATGTTCTTTCAGAAATATGTTGATTCATAGTCCAAAGCTGTACTTTTATATGATAGTTTACATGTTTATTTCAAGTTCCACACCAACAATGAATCACAATCAAAGCTGTTTCCTAGAGCTTAGCATAAAAGGAGTAGTACCCTTACCATAACTTTCCTCTTCCCAGTACTAAAAAGGGATTTGTGTCATTCCATACTATTGGTACCTGACCTCTTCATTTACAAGCTGTTTTATTGTTATAGGCAACAGCTTTCTTCTACTCTTCCTTTAAGATAAACTAAGAAAGCTTTAGAAACTCACATTTAAATCCTCTTACATTATTTTTATTACATAGTTTTGCTTATTTGTAATAAACTTGAGTGTAATTTCCATGTGAAATAGTGATAAAATAACAGGAAACTTGCATAAGCTCCCTCTTCCCACCATGTCTTGTAATGAAGTTGATCAAAATTGAGTTGAATTGAGTGACTTTGGGTATCTGGGATAGACCTTGTGTACAACTCCCATTTCAAATAGTGATAAAATAGCCAGGACTTGCACATGTATTTTCTCCCATACTATGTGCTGTGACCATTGATAAAAATTGATTAAATTAGCCAGATAAGCAGGTGTGGGTTTTCTCAGGTTTTTAGAGGCTAATCTTAACTTCCCCAAAGCCTTATGATCACCAGGTTTCAAGCTCTCTCTGCCCCTCCACCCTCACTGTTAACAGCAAAGTTAATGAATCCAATAAAAGTGTATTCTGGTAGCAAAGGCACCAAACAAAAGATGGAAGTGACCTTGATACTCCTTTACAGCCGGGAATCACTCAGATCGTGCATGGGTTGTGGTTATACATCAGCCACGTGACAATCACGTGGATGACTGAGCATGTACGTCTTCAGGGTTGGCTAGCCTTGAAAATAGGCTTATAAACACGTAATAAATAAATAAATAAATAAATAAATAAATAAATAAATAAGAAGAAAATAGGCTTGTATCTCTCAATGCTTTGTCTGGAAGTTAAGGCAATGACCCCTCGGTAATGGTGTTGCCACATGGTGTCCCATATCC
This sequence comes from Rhinolophus sinicus, assembly GCF_057876585.1. Lineage (NCBI taxonomy): Eukaryota > Metazoa > Chordata > Mammalia > Chiroptera > Rhinolophidae > Rhinolophus > Rhinolophus sinicus. Next base: position 102,973,073 of record NC_142517.1, on the reverse strand, counting down.
TAGTAATGTAGTTCTCCAAACACAGATGGATAACATACAGAAATTGGTTGTTTCTTTATAGTAAGATGTTTCATTTCAACAAAAATCTTTAAATAACTGCACAGTAAGGAGTGGTTGAGCACAAGAAAATAAAAGATGTGAAGAAGCAAGAAACACAAACACCATCATTTTTTTTTCTTTGATCCCCTTCTGAGGTAGCAAACTTATCACGTAATTACCTTTATAAAGTTCTCCAGGATTTTCACTCTGGCTGACGAGTAGACTTGTTGACTCTCAATGACAATCCCATTAGAAATCTGCTCCATCTTCTGTCATGCCCTATATTTGCTGTTGTGTGGCAGTCAATGCTTATCCTTCCTGAGTTGGGGCTAAAGCAGCTTGCTACTACCAAACAGCAATCACCAAAAAAGAAGATTGTGTCAATGCCACTAGCATCTCTACAGTCAAGAATTCTTCCTCAAATTGAAAAGATACCTGTTTCTCTCTACTCCTCTTACTCAACAGCTCAAGTCAGGTCATATCCCAAGGATTGGACCTAGACTAACTTCCAAGAACTGTTAAGACACCCAGATGTCAGTCATACATTCTTCCAAAGTATTTCTCATTCTCTTCTCTGTACACCTCCTTCTCCCAGCCCTCATACCCTGGCTTCCTTAAGGGACCAGCTTTTGAACAAGTTTTTTATTTTCAGAAGAATTTGTAAACTGTTTGAAGAAGTGACTTTCCAACATATACTTACATTTTTAAAATGAATCCAGAGTTTTCCAATTAACCTGACCCCACTTTAATCACTAGTCTACATTCCTGAACTCAATTCATATTGAATTTTTTTCTTTAGAAGTAGAGAATTAGAAAATTCTAGAGTGGCAAGGAAATTTTGCTTTGAAGACCTTTTAAGCTACTTATGAAATACATAAAATATTTTCTCACAACTCTGTTTTAAGCTATTGGGAATATACATAGTCCTAGTCTGTAAACAGTAAACTGCAATTTATATTTGTGAATGAAAAGATTTCTCCCAAATCGGTCTTTTGAATGTGTTTGTAAAATACAACACAACGAATATATGTTTGATGTTAAATGGTCAAAATATATGCAAATATTAAAGTCAAAATAGGTCAATCTTCACCATTTCTCTCAATCACACGCTTTTCCCCATAGAAAAGCAATGTTAGGTTGGTAAGGATATCACAGGCCTTTTCCATGTTTATATACACAAACATGTAGCTCTATAAAATGCATATAGTTTTGTATGTATTTAAGAGCTCTCCACGTGAACATATATAGATTTATCTCATTATTTTTAACACGCATACAGCAGAAATAAATTATTCTTATTGTTACATACTTATCAAAAAAGATTTAATTACAAAAATGATATTATGACAAAAATACCATAAATAAACTATTTTGTCCTTAAGTGATAATTTCTATAGGATAAACTACCAGGAGTTGAAATGCAAATGCAGTTTTAAATAATTGTAAATAATAGAGTTATATAATGATTCTGATATTTCTAGTGGGCAGAGGCTTTTATTAGTGTTTAATATATTATGTTCAGTCACAGAATTTTAAGAGATGCATAACGGGATTTAAGAAAGTGGTTTGGGGAAAGTGACAACAGTAATTAAATAAATACAGAATGAGCTCTTTGGAGATAAGGGCCGTTTAGCCACAGAAGAGAAGGTTGTTGTAGAATGCTGCCCAGTTGTTTTCCACTTGGACAGAAATTCCTCTTGTAGGTTTATATTCCAGTAATTGAAATCAGCCAGACATTATGAAGACTTCATTGTTATGTATTTGCTTATATGCTAGGACTAAGCATAAAGGGCGGTTATAAAACCTCTGATCTTTGGAGTTCAAAAGTGAACAGGTACCTGTATTTCTTAGGAGATCCTTGAGTTTTTTTGTTTGTTTTTTTCCTCCCATTTATGTTCTCATCATTTAATTGGTTAAATAATGGTGCTAATTTTGAACATAAATCACATCCTTATAGGAGATTAAAGAGACAAATGTAAGACTAGATATTCCCTTCCAGAAACAATGAACTCTTGTGGCTCTGGTTAGTCTCACTCACATGACATCTACCACAAATTACTTCGTCTGGAATTTATCTGAGCACTGTTTAATCTCCTTTAAGAGATTTTAGGACTCTTGGTGGCAGGGAGAACGTTTTGTGTCCTGTCCAACAATTGGCACAGTTTGTCATGCATAAATAATGCTCAATAAATATTCATACAAATAATGAGTAGATAAAAGCTACGTTGTAAGAAAACCTCTCATAGCAGAAAACCTAAGCTGCTATGAGAAACATAACTTAAGGAGTGTTCTGAATGATAGAGAATCAATATCATCTTTCCCAACAGGAAGAATAATATCATTTTATGAAAAATCACTTTTAGTGTGAAAAGAGAAAGTAGTATAAAAATCACAAAAGAATGTAAAACAAACTTTTCCAAAAATACAATTGATTCTGTGTACATAATATACACAAATTATATTATGGCATGGTCAAAATTCTGTGATTCTATTATTCCATACTTTCTAATGTGAATTTTTGATGTTTACCAAAATATTTTCAAAAAGTGATTATTTAGACAAAGTTTTTTGAGTTATTTTCTAAAGAAGGAACATTGTGTACTTTGAAGCTAAATTAAGGCACAAACATAAAGGAATAATATAACATACAGTCTGTCTCTTACATCATTGCTACCAAAAATAAAATGAGTCCAGCATTAGTAGAATACACTAAGAACATACAGATAGAATTGCATTCAAAAGACCTTTACAACAAGGGTCTGCCAGATGGCTCAGTTGGTTATAGCGCGAGCTCTGAACAACAGGATTGAGGTTAGATTCCCACATGGGCCAATGAGCTGTGCCCTCCACAACTAGATTGGAGACGAGCTGCTGGAGGGGTGGCCTGATGGCTCAGTTCGTTACAGCCTGAGCTCTTAACAACAAGGTTGCTGGTTCAATTCCTGCATGGGATGGTGGGCTGCACCCCCTGCAACTAAAGATTGAAAATGGCAGCTGGACTTGGAGCTGAGCTGTGCCTTCCACAACTAGATTAAAGGACACATACTTGGAGCTGATGGGCCCTGGAGAAACACACTGTTCCCCAGTATTCCCCAATTAAAAGAAAGAAAGAAAGAAAGAAAGAAAAGACCTTTACAACAATACCTTTTTTCACATTAATGTTTTTTTCCCCTTATCAATTATTGGGCTAATTCAATAGAACTTTACTTTGAAAGGTTTTTTTTTATGATATTACAGAATTTTGTAAAAATATCATTCAAAGATCTAAAGGTAAAGTGTTCTCCCCTGCTTGCCTCCAAAATGAAGTAGTATTTTGACAGATACCAAGTAAAAAGAACAAAAATCAGTTTTCCACCTTCTGTATCTTCCTTCCCCTATGTGTCTCCCTTACTTCCACACTACTACCACATTCACACAGCACACTTCACTTCTGACACTTATGGTCATCAAATGTGTGGGGACACCCACCCCGAACAATAAGCAAGTCCCCTACACCAGCTGGGTGTCCTACAATTTAACTAAATTTTCACACTATCTACCTGGAGCGAGCATCAGATCTCACAAGACTGCGCCATCCCCTCCCCCCAACCCCGGCCACCCCATTCAGAAGCCAGTCGCAAGCCCTAGTTATTACCTATACTTCTGACCAACTAGCTGTAGATGGGTGGTTCCAATGACCCCTTCCTTGGGTTCAACTAATTTGCTAGTGCAGCTCACAGAACTCAGAGAAATGCTTACTTATAGTTACCAGTTTATTAAAGACTATGATAAAGGATACAGATGAACTGCTAGATGACGAGATACACAGGGTGAGGTCTAGGAGGGTCCTGAGCACACGAGCTTCTCTCCCTGAGGGTTTGGGGATGTCACTCTCTCAGTGTGCATGTGTTTGCCAACCTGGAAGCTCTCTCGATCCCATACTTTGAGGATTTTATGGAGGCTTTATTATGTAGGCATGATTGATCATTAACTCCATTTTCAAACTTTCTCCATTCTCAAGAAAATGGAACTGAAAATTCCTAACTTTTAATCATGTCTTGGTTTTTCCAGTGACCAGCCCTTATCTAGGAGCCACCCAGGGGCCCACCTAGTGTCACCGCAATAGAACAAGAAACACTCATATTACCCAGAAAATTACAAGGGCTTCAGGAGTGTTTTGTTAGAAAACAGGGACAGAGACCTGTATATATTTTCTTCCTTTTTTTTAAATTAAAGTTTATTGGGATTAAAATTGTTAATAAAGTTACATGGGTTTCAGATGTACAATTCTGTAACACATCATCTATATATATATTACATTGTGTATTCACCACCCAGAGTCAGTTCTCTTTCCATCACCATAAGTTTGATCCCTTTTACCCTCATCTACAACCCCCTCCCCTTACCCTCTGTTAACCACTAAACTATTGTATATATTTTCTATTATCTCTCACTCAGAAAAGGAATTATTAAAAGAAATTTTCTTGTGATATTAAAAAATATAATAACGGACTTCCGGATAAAAATGGCGGTATGAGGTGAGCCTCTGTAAAGCTCCCCTGGAATTTAAAATGAATCGAACAACAATAACTCCACAAAGGACTCCCTGCACAGCAGCCAGGGAAGATGAAGAGGCCCACTACTGAATTCACGTACAGGAGTAAACAGAACTGCTGAAACACACGGGTGCTGAGTCTAGAGCTGGAAGAGCTTTGGAACATCAAAAGCTCTCCGCATACCCACCGGGACACTGCGCCCTGTGACCTAGATGAACTATTAACAGAGGAGAAGCCCGTCTCCCAGGGAATCCCCCGATTGTGTGAGAAGCTGGAATAGTGCAGAGAAAACACAGCACTACCGTGCGGCAGAAGAAAAATAGGCTGCAGTCAGAGAAAAAATAAAACATTCTACCAACAAGTACTGGAAAACAAAAGAAAGACCTCTTCCTATCAACCTGTTGCAGAAGCCACTCCTGTAGATGTCTAGGAAGAGAAATAGTAAATCAGTAATTGCCATGAATATCCAAGGCAGCAAGATAGCTCAGAAAGAAAGTGAAAACTCTCCAGAAAAGGCACTTAAAGATATAGAAATATGTGACTTAAATGACAGAGAATTCAAGATTGCAGTTCTGAAAAAACTCAACGAGATGCAAGAAAACACAGATAGGCAGTTAAATGAACTCAGAAACACAATCAAAGAACAGCACGAGCATTTTACGAAACAGATTGAAATTTTAAAAAAGAACCAATAGAATTTCTGGAGATGAAGAACTCAATAGAAGAAATTAAGAATGAAATAACCAGTTTAGGTAGTAGAGTTGACCAGATGGAGGAAAGAATCAGTGACATCAAAGATAGAAACCTGGAAATTACACTGATGGAAGAAGAAAGAGACTTGAGACTTAAAAGAAATGAAAGAACTCTACAAGAACATTCTGACGCCATCAGAAAGAGCAATATAAGAATAATGGGCATACCAGAAGGAGAAGAAAGAGAGAAGGGAACAGAGAATATATTCAAACAAATTGTTGATGAGAACTTCCCAAACTTGTGGACAGAACTGGACCCTCAAATCCAAGAAGCAAATAGAACACCTGATTACCTCAATCCCAGCAGGCCTTCTCCAAGGCACATTGTATTGAAGCTGTCTAAAATCAACGACAAAGAAAGAATCCTCAAGGCAGCCAGAGAAAAGAAGACGGTAACATACAAAGGAAAGCCCATTAGATTATCATCAGATTTTTCAGCAGAAACTCAACAAGCCAGGAGGGAGTGGAACCAAATATTCAAACTATTGAAAGAGAGAAATTATGAGCCAAGAATAATATATGCAGCAAAGATATCCTTTAGATATGAAGGAGGAATAAAGACCTTTCCAGACGTAAAAAAGCTGAGGGAATTTTCTAATACACGACCTGCACTACAAGAAATACTAAAGGAGGCTATTCGACCACCATTAACAGGGACAATTTGTTGCAACCAAAACTCAAAAAGGGGGAGAGTAAAGGCCTGAACCGGAATATGGGAATCGAGAAAGTAAGCATGCTGAAGAAAATGGAATACTCTAAATATCAAACTTTCTTTTACATAAATTTAAGGGTAACCACTCAAAAAGAATCCAGAACTGAAATATATACTATAATAAAAGAAGAAACAGAGGGAAACAGCATAGAATACCAGAAATAAAACCACATAAATATGGACAGATAATTTTTGACAAAGAAGCTAAAAACATACAATGGAGGAAAGACAGCCTCTTCAACAAATGGTGCTGGGAGAATTGGTTAGCCACGTGCAAAAGAATGAAACTGGACTGCTATTTGTCACCATGTACCAAAGTTAATTCAAAATGGATCAAAGACTTAAGCATAAATCCTGAAACAATAAACTGCATAGAAGAGAACATAGGTACTAAACTTATGGACCTTGGGTTCAAAGAGTATTTTATGAATTTGACTCCAAAGGCAATGGAAGTAAAAGCTAAAATAAACAAATAGGACTATATGAAACTTAAAAGCTTCTGCACAGCAAAAGAAACCATTGACAAAATAAAGAGACCACCAAGTGAATGGGAGAAGATTTTTGAAAATAGTGCCTCCGATAAGGGGCTAATATCCAGAATATACAAGGAACTCATGCAACTCAACAACAGAAAAACAAACAACCCAATTGAAAAATGGGCAGAGGACTTGAAGAGACATTTCTCCAAAGAGGACATACAAATGGCAAATAGACATATGAAAAAAATGCTCAACATCACTAATCATCAGAGAAATGCAAATCAAAACCACAATGAGATATCACCTCACCCCAGTCAGAATGGCTATCATCAACAAGACAAATAGTAAAAAGTGTTGGAGAGGCTGTGGAGAAAAAGGAACCCTCATACACTGTTGGTGGGAATGCAGATTGGTGCAGCTGTTATGGAAGGCAGTGTGGAGGTTCCTCAAAAAATTACGAATCGAATTGCCATATGACCCAGCAATCCCTCTCCTGGGTATCTACCCAAAAAATCTGAAAACATTTATCCATAAAGACACGTGTGCTCCAATGTTCATTGCAGACATGGAAACAACCAAAATGTCCTTCGATAGATGAATGGATAAAGAAGTTGTGGTATATATACACAATGCAATACTATTCGGCGGTAAGAAAAGATGATACAGGAACATTTGTGACAACATGGATGGATCTTGAGAGTGTAATGCTGAGCGAAATAAGTCAGACAGAAAAAGCAGATAACCATGTGATTTCACTGATATGTGGTATATAAACCAAAAACAACAAAAGAACAAGACAAACAAATGAGAAACAGAAACTCATAGACACAGACAATAGTTTAGTGGTTACCAGAGGGTAAGGGGGCTGTGTGGGGTGGGAGATGAGCGTAAACGGGATCAAATATATGGTGATGGAAGGAGAACTGACTCTGGTTGGTGAACACACAATGGGATTTATAGATGATGTAACACAGAATTGTACACCTGAAATCTATGTAATTTTACTAACAATTGTCACCCCAATAAATTAAAAAAATATATATAATAACATAATTTAAATGCATTCCAATGTAATAAAGACTTCTGTTTTTCAATAACAGTCAAAGTTTTATCATTACTTGCTTGTTTGACAAAATTAATCATAGTTTTGATCAATCTTTGATGTAATTTGTCATGCTCTTTGGTAAATTAGATAGGGATTCCTTTTTTATTAAATTTATTGGGGTAACATTGGTTTGCAAATTTATATAGGTTTCAAGTGTACAATTCTGTAACACATCATCTATATATCACATTGTGTGTTCACCATCCAGAGTCAGTTCTCTTCCATCACCATATATTTGATCCCCTTTACCCTCTTCTACCACCACCCCTATCCTCTTATCCACTAAACTATTGTCTGCATCTAGGAGTTTTTGTTTGTTTGTTTGTCTTGTTTGCTTGTTGCTTTCAGTTTTATATCCCACACGTAAGTAAAGTGATATGGTTCTCGACATTTTCTGATTGATTTAATTCACTTAGCATAATAATCTCAAGGTCCATCCATGTTGTTGCAAATGGCAGTATTTCATTTTTTCTTAAGGCCAAGTAATATTTCGTTGTATATACAAGTATGTACCACAACTTCTTTATCCAATCATCGATGAAAGATACTTCCGTTGATTCCATAGCCACCTTGAATAATGCAGCAATAAATATAAGGGTAAATATATCTTCAGAGATAAATGCATTCAGATTTTGTGGGTAGATACCCAAAAGAGGGATTGCTGCGTCCTATGGTAATTCTATTCTTAATTTTTTGAGGAACCTCCATACTGTTTTCCATAGTGGCTGTACCAATTTACATTCCCACCAGCAGTGTATGAGGGTTCCTTTTCCCCCACAACACTTGTTATTACTTGTCTTGTTAATGATAGCCATTCTAATAGGTGTGAGGTGGTATCTCATTGTATTTTGATTTGCATTTCCCTAATAACTAGTGACGTTGAACATTCATTTTTTCATATGTCTGTTGGTTGTTTGTATGTCTTCTTGGGAGAAGTGTTTGTTCAGGTCCTGTGCTCATTTTTAATTGGATTGTTTGTTTTATTGTTGTTGAGTTGTGTGAGTTCTTTATATGTTTTGGACATTAGCCCCTTATCAGAGTTGTTGTTCGCAAATATCTTCTCCCATTCAGTTGGTTGACTTACTGTTTTGCTGATGATTAATTTTGTATGCAGAAGCTTTTTAGTTTGATATAGTCCCATCCATTTATTTTTGCTTTTACTTCTCTTGCCTTTGAGGTCAAATTCATAAAATCCTCTCTGAACTCAAGGTCCATAAGTTTAATACTGATACTTTCTCCTATGCAGTTTATTATTTCAGGTCTTATGTTTAGGTCTTTGATCCATTTTGAGTTAATTTTGGTACATAGTGACAGATAGCAGTCTAGTTTCATTCTTTTGCATGTGGCTTTCCAATTTTCCCAACACAATTTATTAAAGAGACTTTATTTTCTCCATTATATGTTTTTGGCTCCTTTGTTGAAAATTATCTGCTCACATATATGTGGGTTTATTTGTAAGTTCTCAATTCTATTCCACTCTCTGTTTTTCTGCCAATACTATGCTGTTTGATTATTATTGCTTTGTAGTATAATTTGAAGTCAGGGAATGTGATACTTCCAGCCTGTTCTTTTTCTCAGCATCACTTTGGCTATTTGTGGTCTTTTGTGATTCCATACATATCTGAAGATTTTTTGTTCTATTTCTTTAAAAAATGTCATTGAGATTTGATGGCGATTGCACTACATCTGTATTTTGCTTTGGGTAACATGGCCATTTTAACTATGTTGATTATTCCAATCCTTGAACATGGGGTATCTTTCCATTTCTTTGTGTCTTCTTCAATTTCTTTTTAATAATGTCATAGTTTTAGTGTATAGCTCCTCCACATCTTTTGTTGAATTTATTCCTAGGGATTTTATTCTTTTTGTTGCAATTGCAAGTTTTTTTTTCCTTCATTTTGTTTTCTGAAATTTCATTGTTAGTATATAGGAACAAAATGGATGTTTGTACATCGATTTTTGTATCCTGCAACTTTACTGTATTTGTTTATTGTTTCTAACAGTCTTTTTGGTGGAATGTTTAGGGTTTTCTATATAAAGAATCCTGTCATCTGCAAAAAATTTCAATTTAACTTCTTCATTCACTCGTTAGACACATTTTATTTCTTTCTCTTCCCTGATTGCTCTGGGTAGGACTTCCAATATTATGTTAAATAGCAGTGGTGACAGGGGGTATCCCTGTCTTGTTCCTAATCTTAGCGGAAAAACTTTCAGTTTTTCACCATTAAGTATGATATTAGCTGAGGGTTTGTCATATATAGGCTTTATTATGATGAGGTACTTTCCTTCTATATACATTTTCTTAAGTGTTTTAATAATAAATGGATGTTGTATCTTGTCAAATGCTTTTTCTGCATCTATTGATATGATCATATGATTTTTATCCTTTATTTTGTTTATGTGGTGTATCACATTGGTCAATTTACATTTGTTGAACCATCCTGGTGTCCCTAGAATGAATTCCACTTGATTGTGATGTATAATCTTTATAATGTCTTGTATTTGATTTGCTAGTATTTCTTAAAGGATTTTTGCATCTATATTCATTGGACATATTGGTCTGCAGTTTTCTTTTTTCATGTCACCATTACCACGTTTTGGTATCAGGGTAATGTTGGCTTCATAAAATGAGTTAGGGAGTATTGCCTCTTCCTCAATTTTTTGGAAAAGCTTGAGCAGAACAGGTAGTAAATCATTTGACTGTTTGGTAGAATTCACTAGCGAAGGCATCTGTCCTGGACTTTTGCTTTTGGGAAGGTTTTAGATGATTGTTCCAATTTTCTTACTGTTGATCAGGATAGTTAGATTTTCCAGTTCTTCACGATTCAGTCTAGGAGGATTACATATTTGTAAGATCTTGTCCATTTCTTTTAGGGTATTGAATTTGGTGAAATATAGTCTTTCATAGTATTCTTGGATGATTGTTTGTATTTCTGTGGTATCTGTTGTAACTTCCCTTTTTTCATTTCTGATTTTGTTTATTTGTGTTTTCTCTTTTTCTTAGTGAGTCAAGCCAGAGGTTTGTCAATTTTATTAATCTTTTCAAAGAACCAGCTCTTTGTTGCATTAATTTTTCTATTGTCTTTTTGTTCCTGTTGAATTTAATTGTGTTCTAATTTGTATTATTTCCTTCCTTTTGTTAACCTTGGGTTTCATTTATTCTTCTTTTTCTAGTTCTTTAAGATGTAATGTTAGGTTGTTTAATTGGGATTTTTCTTGTTTTTTGAGATAGGCCTGTAATGATATAAATTTCCCTCTTAGTTTGGCTATCATCAATAAGACAAATAATAACAAGTGTTGGAGAGGCTATGGAGAGAAAGGAACCATCATACATTATTAGTGGGAATGTAAATTGGTACAGTTACTTGGAAGACAGTATGGAGGTTCCTCAAAAAATTAAGAATAGAAATACCATATGACCCAGCAATACCTCTCCTGGGTATCTACCCCAAAAATCTGAAAACATTTATCCGTAAAGATACATGTACTCCAATGTTCATTACAGCATTATGTATGGTGGCTAAGACATGGAAACAACAAAAGTGTCCTTCGATAGATGATTGGATCAAGAAGATGTGGTATATGTCACAATAGAATAAGAAAAATTGAAATACTGCCATTTACAACAACATGGATAGATCTTGAGATTATTATGCCAAGTGAAATAAGTCAGACAGAAAAAGCCGAGAACCGTATGACTTCACTCATATGTGGGATATAAAACTGAAGGCAACAAAAGAACAAGACAAGCAAATAAAGTAACAAAAATTCTGTTTTGATGATCTATCCATAACTGTCAATTGTGTATTTAGGTCCCCTACTATAATTGCGTTTTTGTCAGTTTCTCCCTTTAGTTCTGTTAGGAGTTACCTTGTATATTTTGATTGGGAGCATATATATTGATAAGTGTTATGTTTTCTTAATGTATTGTCCCTTTTACCATTATGAAATGTTTCTCTTTCTGTCTTGTTACCTTTTTTATCATGAAGTGTATTTTGTCAGCTATCTGTATGGCTACATCCACTTTTCTCTGGATGCTATTTTCTTGGAGTATCATATTCTACCCTTTCACTTCGAGCTATATTTGTCTCTGTAGCTTAGATTTATCTCTTGAAGGCAGCATATGGTTGGATTTTGTTTTTTGATCCAGTCTGCTGCTCTGTGCATTTTTATTGGTGAATTCTGTCAATTTACATTTAGGGTGGTCACTGATATATGAGAATTTCCTGTATCCATTTTTTGTTTTCTGTAGCTCAGTGTCTCCATTGTTTCTTTGCCTTTTTGTTTCTGTCTGTTATTTTAGTTTGGTGGTATTCTATGATTTTTTTCCCCTCCATTTCCTCTTTTTTTTTTTTTTTATGTTAGGTGTCTCAATTCTGGACTTTTTTTTTTTTAATGGTTACCATTAAGTTTATGTAAAAGAAAGTTTTGCACATACACTAGTCCTTTTCCTACAGCCTGCATCTTATCTCCATTCCTCTTTGCAAATTCAGGCCTCTATCTTTTTTCTTTTGTTGTACAAATTATCCCTATTTATGCTGTGAGTTCATTTTTGAGTTGCAGTAGCAAACTGTCTTCCTCTTCTCTTTTTAAAAAATTTTAAAAAATATCATTTAACTTTTATGTTATATTTAAGTGTATAGTGCTCTATTCTGAGTAGGGTTTGCCATTACCTGCTTCTGTGTGTATGTTGGTCCTTCTACTCATAGTTATGTATTCTTTTGTCTTTTTATTTCAGGTAGAATAACCCCCTCAGTATTTCTTGTAATGCAGGCCTTGTGGTGGATAATTCCCTCAGCTTCTGTGTATTTGGAAAGGTCTTAATTTCTCCTTTACATCTAAAAGATAACTTTGATGGATATATTAGTCTTGGCTGGTAATTTCTCTCAATTGATTGAATATTTGATTCCACTCTCTCCTGGCTTGTAAAGTTTCTGCTGAAAAGTCTGATGATGATAATATAATGGGCTTTTTCTTGTAGGCTACCATCTTCTTTTCTCTGGCTGCCTTGAGAATTATCTCGTCATTCATTTTTGAAAGTTACAGTATTATGTGCCTTCAAGAAGTCCTTTTAGGATTGAAGTAATTACTTGTTCTATATGCTTCTTACTTTCGAGGATCCACTTCTTTCCATTGATTGGAGATATTCTCGTTGACTGTTTGAATAGATTCTTTGTGCCCATCTTCCTCTCTTCTTCTTCTGTTATACCCATTCTTCTTCTTTTTTTTTTTTTTAGTTACAGGTGTACAAAACAATGTAATAGTTAGACATTTATACCCTTACAAAGTGATAACCCAACCACTTTGGGTTTATTAAACCCAAAGTGTTTAATATTTGGTGTTGAGTTGAATGAGTTTTTTTTTGTAATAAATTTTATTAAAATTTTTAAAATAAATCCTCCCCCAATCTACTACCCCGTGACTTCGTATATAGCTGTTATAGTTCCACTGACTCTATTCCTTATGCTGTACTTCACGTCCTCTGAGTATATACTCAGAGGACGTGAAGTACAGCATAAACATTATATATATATATATATATATATATATATATATATATATATATATATATATATCATGTTTCCCCTGAAAATAAGACCTAGCTGGACAATCAGCTGTAATGTGTGTTTTGGAGCAAAAATTAATGTAAGACCCAGTCTTATTTTACTATAATATAAGACCTGGCCTTATATAATACAATACAATACAATACAATACAATACAATACAATACAATACAATACAATACAATACAATACAATACAATACAATACAATACCGGGTCTTATATTAATTTTTGCTCCAAAAGATGCATTAGAGTTGATTTTTCCAGCTAGGTCTTATTTTTGGGGAAACACGAAATATATTGAATTATAGTTGACATACATTATTATTCAGCTTCAGCTTCAGGTGTACACTGCAGTGATCAGGAACCTACACCGTCCCTGAAGCGGTCTCCCTAATGAGACAAGTGTCCATCAAATACCCTACAAAATCTTTACATTATTGATTATATTCCCCAAACTGTCTTTTGTATCCCCATGGCAATCTTGTGGTTACCGATTGTGCTTTCTAATCCCCTCACCTTCTGACTCATCCCCACCCCACGCCCATCTAGCAACCCTCAGCTTCTTTCTCTATCTCTGAAACTGTTTCTGATTAGTTTGTTCATTTATTCTGTTCTTTAGTTTCCACATATAAATGAGATCATATGGTATTTGTCTTTCTCCGTCTGACTTATTTCACTTAGCATAATGTTCTCTAGGTCCATCTATATCATTGAAAATGGTATGATTTCATTCTTCTTTATGGCCAAACAATACTCCATTGTATAAATGTAGCACAGTTTCTTAATTCAGTCACTGACCGATGGGCATTTTGGTAGTTTCCATGTCTTGGCTATTGTGAATAGCACTGCAATAAACAGAGAGGTGAATAAAGTTTTTTTTTCTTTTTTTTTTTTTCTTTTTGTTAAATTTATTTTTCAATTACAGTTGACATACAATATTGTATTAGTTTCAGGTGTATAACATAGTAATTACACATTTATATACCCTACAAAGTGATCACCCCATAAACCTAGTACCCATCTGACACCATGGATAGTTATCGCAATGTTATTGACAATATTCTCTACACTGTATTTTACATCCATGACTATTTTAATAACTGGCAGTTTGTACTTCTTTTTTTTTTTTTTTTTTTTTTTTAATTAGTTTCAGGTGCACAAGACAAAGCAAAACTTAGACGTTTATCATTTATATCCCTCACACTGTGTGAACCCCCCTCCCCCCATCCACTATCCCTCTGTACGTTCCCAAAACCTCTCACCTTCCCCTTATCCCCACTGAATAAAGTTTTTTGAATTAGTGTTTTGGATTTCTCTATAGATACCTAAGAGGGGAATTGCTGGGTCATAAGGTAATTTCATTTCTAGTTTTTTGAGATACCTCCGTGCTGATTTCCATAGTGGCTGACCCAGTCTTCAATCCCACCAGCAGTGCGCAAGAGATCCCTTTTCTCCACATCCTTGTCAGCACTAGTTTGTTGATTTATTGATGGTAGCCATTCTGACTTGGGTAAGGTGGTATCTCATTGTAGTTTTTATTTACATTTCTCTAATGATTAGTTAGGTTGAGGATTTTTTCATGTCTTTGCCATCTGTATGTCCCATTTAGAAAACTGTCTCTTCAAGTCCTTTGCCCAATTTTTAACTGGGTTGTTTGTTTTTTTGGTGTTGAGTTGAATGAGTTTGCTTTTTTTTAAAAAAATAAATTTTGGATATTAACCCCTTATCAGATGTTCTTTGACAAATATCTTCTCCCATTCAGTGGGATGCCATTTTGTTTTATCGACGGTTTCCTTGGCTGTGAAAAAACTTTTTAGTTTGATATGATGCTATATATTTATTTTTTCTCTTACTTCCCTTGCCTGAGGGGATATATCAGTAAAAATATTACTAAGGGTAATGTCTGCAAATTTTCTTCCTCTATTTTCATCTAGGAGTTTCATGGTTTCAGATATTACATTTCAGTCTCTAAATCATTTTGAATTTATTCTTGTATATGGTGTAAGGAAGTGGTTCAGCTTCATTTTTTTTGCATTGTCTGTCCAGGTTTCCCAGCACCATTTATTGAATAGACTGTCTTTACCCCAATGCAAATTCTTGCTTCCATTGTCATAGATTAAGTGACTATATAGGCATGGATTTATTTCTGTGCTCTCTATTCTGTTCCATTGATCAATGTGTCTGTTTTTATGCCAGTACTGATTTGATTACATGCTGTTTTGATTACTATAGCCTTATAGTATGATTTGATTTCAGGTATCGTGATACCTCCTGCTTTGTTCTTATTTTTCATGATTGCTGTGACTATTCGGGGCCTTTTATGGTTCCATATAAATTTTAGGATTATATGTTTTATTTATGTGAAAAATGTCCTTGGTAGTTTGATAAGAATTGCACTGAATCTGTATATTGCCTTAGGCAGAATGGACATTTTAACTATATTGATTCTTTCTATCGATGACCATGGTATGTATTTTCATTTATTTGTATCTTCTTTAATTTCTCTCTTCAGTGTCTTATAATTTTCTGAGTACAGGTCTTTTACTTCTCTGGTTAAATTTATTGCTAAGTGTTTTATAGTTTTTGAAGCAATTATAAATGGGACTGTTTTCTTAATTTCTCCTTCTAATAGTTTACTATTGGTGTATACAAATGCAACTGATTTCTGAATATTAATTTTGTATTCTGCTACTTTACTAAAGTCACTTATCAGTTCTAATAGCTTTTTGGTGGAGTCTTTGGGGTTCTCTCTATATAGTGTCGTGTCATCTGCATATAATGACAATTTTACTTCCTCCTTACCAATTTGGATGCCTTGTATTTCTTTTTATTATTTGATTGTTGTGGGTAGAACTTCCAGAACTATATTGAACAACAGTGGAGAAAGTAGGCAACCTCATCTTGTTCCTGATTTTAAGGGGAATGGTTTTATCTTTTCCCCATTGTGTATCATGTTAGCTGTGGGTTTATCATATATGGCCTTTATTATGTTGAGAAATGGTCCCTCTATTCCCACTTCCCTAAGAGTTTTTATCATAAATGGCTGCTAGATTTTGTCAAATGCTTTTTCTGCATCTATTGACATGACCATATGATTTTTATTTTTCATTTTGTTAATGTGGTGTGTCACATTAATTGATTTGTGGATATTGAACCAACCTTGCATACCAGGAATGAATCCCACTTGATCGTGGTGTATGATTCTTTTAACGTGTTGCTGAATTCTGTTTGCTAATATTTTGTTGAGGATTTTTGCATCTATGTTCATTAGGGATATCGGTCTGTAGTTTTCTTTCTTAGTAATGTCTTTGCCTGCTTTTGGGATCAGGGTGATAGTGGCCTCATAAAAATAGTTTGGGAAACTTTCCTCCTTCTGGATATTTTTTGAATAGTTTGAGGAGAATAGGTGATAATTTTTTTTGAATGTTTTGTAAATTTCATATGTAAAGCCATCTGGTCCTGGGCCTTTGTTTGTTGGGAGCCTGTTGATTACTGATTCAATTTCACTGGTAGTAATCAGTCTATTCAGAGTTTCCGTTTCTTCTTGAGTTAGCCTTGAAAGGTTGTATGCTTCTAGAAAATTATCCATTTCTTCCAGATTGTTGGCGTATAGTTGCTCATAGTATTTTCTTACTTTTTTTTTTTTTTGTATTCTGGGGTGTCTGTTGTCACTTCTCCTCTTTCATTTCTGATTTTGTTAATTTGGGTCCTCTCTCCCTCTCTCTCTTTCTCTCTCTCTCTTTTTTTGATGAGTTTGGCTAAAGGTTTGTTGATTTTGTTTATCTTCTCGAAGAACCACCTGTTGGTTTCGTTGATGTTTTGTAGTGTTTTTTTTTTTGTTGTTGTTTGTTTCTATTTCGTTTATTTCCTCTCTGATCTTTATTATCTCCTTTCTTGTACGCCTTTTGGGCTAATTTTGCTGTTCTTTTCCCAGTTCCCTTAGGTGTAAGAATAAATTGTTGATTTGCGATTTTTCTTGTTTCTTTAGGTAGGCCTGCATTGCTATGAATTTCCCTCTTAGGACTGCTTTTGTTGCATCCCATAGATTTTGGTTTGTTGTGTTTTCATTTTCGTTTGTCTCAAGGTATCTTTTGATTTCTTCCTTGATCTCGTTGTTGACCCATTCATTATTTAGTAACATGTCATTCGGCCTTCCTGTATTTGTAAGTCTTCCAGGTTTTTTTTTTTTTTTTTAATAATTGATTTCTAATTTCATAGCACTGTGGTCAGAGAAGACAGTTGATGTGATTTCAATTTTCTTAATTGTATTGAGACTTGTTTTGTGGCTTAACATGTGGCCTATCTTCGAAAATCTTCCATGTGTGCTCGAGAAGAATGTATATGCTGCAGCTTTGGGGTGAAATGCTCTAAAAATATCAATTAAATCCAACTGGTCCAATGTGTCATTTAAGGCTGCTGTTTCCATGTTGATTTTGTGTCTGGAGGATCTGTCCCTCGTTGACAGTGGTGTGTTGAAGTCACCTAGTATGACAGTGTTACTGTTGACCTCTCTCTTTATGTCAGTCAATATTTGTTTTATATATTTAGGTGCTCCTATGTTAGGTGCATAGATGTTTACTAGGGTTATGCGCTCTTGTTTGGTCGATCCCTTTATTATTATGTAGTTCCTTTCTTTGTCTTTTAATATATTTTTCATTTTAAAGTCTATTTTGTCAGATATAAGTATTGCTACTGCAGATTTTTTCTCATTTCCATTTGCATGAAATATCTTACTCCAACCCTTCACTTTCAACCTGTGTGTGTCTTTTGATCTGAGGTGAGTCTCTTGTTTACAGCATGTATAAGGTTCTTGCTTTCTTATCCACTCAGCCACCCTATGTCTTTTGATTGGAGCATTTAATCCATTTACATTTAAAGTGATTATTGATTGGTACACAGTTATTGCCATTTAGTTATTTGTATTTCTGGTCTTCATTAGTTAGATTGTTTTCATCTTTCTTTTGCTTAAAGAAGCCCTTTTAACATTTGCTGCAGTGCTGACTTGCTGGTAATGAATTGCTTTAGCTTGTTCTTTTCTGGGATGCTCTTTATCTCTCCTTCAATTTCAAATGATAGCTTTGCTGGATAAAGCAATTTAGGTTGTAGGCCTTTGTTTTTCATCACTTTGAACACCTACTGTCACTCTCTTCTGGCCTACAAAGTTTCTGTAGAAAAGTCAGCTGATTGTATTATGGGAGCACCCTTGTAAGTAACTCTCTGTCTGTCTCTTGCTGCTTTTAGGATTCTCTCTTTGTCTTTAATCTTTGCCATTTTAACTATCATGTATCTTGGTGTGGGCCTGTTTGGGTTCATCTTGAATGGAACTCTCTGCTACCCATTATTCTTATATTGCTCTTTCTGATGGAGTCCTATAGTTCTTGTAGTATACTTTCATTATTTTTAACTCTCAAGTCTCTCTCTTCTTCCATCAATGTCATTTCCAGATTTCTATCTTCATTATCACTAATTCTTTCCTCTATCTGGTCAGCAGTATTTTCTAAGCCCACTACTTCATTCTTCTTTTCTGATATTGAGTTGTTCAGTTCCAGAGTTTCTATTTGGTTCTTTTTAAATTTCAATTTCTTTGGTAAAGTATCTATTTTGTTCACTGATTTTATTTCTGAGTTCATTAAACTGCCTAGGTGAGTTTTCTTGCATCTCATTGAGTTTTTTCAGAACTGCAATCTTGAATTCTCTGTCATTTAAGTCACATATTTCCACATCTTTAAGTTTATTTAATGAAGATTTTTTATTTTCTTTCTGAGCTGTCTTGTTACCATGGTTTTTTCATGGTAATTGATGGATTATTTCTTTTCCTAGTCATCTACGGGAATGAATTCTGCAGCAAGTTGATACAAAGAAGCCTTTCTTTCTTTTTTCCCCAGTAGGTAGCCCTGGAGCATTTCATTTTCTCTTGCCAGTGGAAGATTTCCTGGGGAGGAAATTTTCTTGCAGTGGAAGATTTTCTGGAGAGGTGGGCATTTTTTCTGTCATCAGGTCTCCTTGGTCTCAGGGTAACATCACCATTAAAGAATGTAGTGGGCGATGGGGTTCTGAGCCCCTAAAATTCAAGTGTGCCCTAGTAGCCAGATGCAGAGCTGCGCTGCCTGGGCAGTCTTGGGTGCTCCTGCTGGGATCAGCCACAAAAGGTGGGGGTGGCATGGTCTGGGACAGGCAGCTGGTGTGTTTGTGGCTTTGTTCTCCTCCTTGTAATGGGGACTGCCAGGCCACAGCTGCCTCTTCCCTGTATCTCCACTCTTGTCACCGGGATTAGTCACAGTGTGTGTCTGCTGCTCAGGAATAGTCTTTCCAGTTCTCAGGGCTGTGTTTTTAACCCACTCACCCCTATAATTTCTTCTGGGGCCCACTGCTGACTCTGGGAGGGTGCCAGGAGGCGAGCTCTGGGAGGTTATGGGGAGGTGACCAGCCTCCATGGGTTTGTTTTCTCTAGCAGTGAGGTTTGCTACACCACAGTTGTCGCACTTCTGTATTCAGTCTTTGCCCCAAGGTCTCTGCCTTCATAGCTGGGTCCAGCCATATTACATGCTGATCACTCAGGCAGGAATGCTTGGGGCCACAGAGAGTGCACCTGTGGCCTGCATCCCCTCTCCCAGGACTGCAGTGAGCTCCGGTTTGCATTCTGCTCCCATCTCTGTTCTTCTCCTTACCTTCCTCCTCTGTTAGCCCCAATTCACCCATCTTCAGAAGTTTCAATACGTGAATATCTCACACGTTTGTGTATTGTGCAGGGAATCCTTTGTTGAATTATAGTTGTTCAACTTGTAACTTAAAGGGAGAGATCAAGTGGGACCCCTCACACTGCCATGTTTCTGACGTCATTGCCTTTTTTTTTTTCTTTTTTTTTAATAGTGAATACTCAGATCCTGGAGTCTCCCTCAAGGAGGAAGGGAGTATATGAGTATTGTCATATATGTCTGTGTAGTCAGCTACTGGGAGAAGGTTAAGGGGAACTGTGCCTGCAGCCTCTAATCTTGGCATATCTGTAACCTCTGCAAATTCATGATGCAAGAATGGTAGGATTCCTAGGAGTCTTACTGGTCTCTCTATTCTGTGACTTTTATGAAATTATGGACAGACTGGGAACTGAGATTGACTGGATTAGTCTCCAAAATTGATTGAATTGTGAAAAATTTGTTGGGAATTCTTCATACAAATGATAATGGGAGTGAATTAACTATCAAGCATTAAGTTTTGAGAGGAGCCACTTATTTTTGTTTCTTCATATATCCATAATGATAATATTTTTGCTTTTGGTAACCCCTATGGAGACTGGATATATTAGCAATCTTATCATAGAGATGAAATTCTCTTTAAACCACAGCTTTAATAATACAATATCTAATGAAAAGCACTAATTGACATTAGATAGGGGCAGAATAAGTTTTTCAAATAGTTATTGAGTCTTCACCACAAAATATTTAATCAAACTGATTTCTTAGAGAGGTAAACCAGATACCATGATTTAAAATGGTTAAGAGTAAAATAATTCCCTTACTAGAATAGACTTGCTTTTGTTTTATCTTGATAAACACAACAAAATGTCTTCTTTTTTAAAAAACTAAATTTATTGGGGATGACAATGGTTAGTAAAATTACGTAGGTTTCAAGTGTACAATTTTTATAATGCATCATCTGTATACCCTGTCTCCCTGAAAATAAGACCTAGCCGGACAATCAGCTCTAATGTGTCTTTTGGAGCAAAAATTAATATAAGACCCGGTATTATATTATATTATGTTATATTATATTTATTACATTATATTATAAAGACCCGGTCTTATAGTATATTATATAAGACTGGGTCTTACATTAATTTTTGCTCCAAAAAAAGCATAAGATCTGATTGTCCGGCTAGGTCTTATTTTCGGGGAAACATGGTATCACATTGTGTGCTCACCACCCAGAGTCAGTTCTCCTTCCATCATCATGTATTTGACCCCTTTTACCCTCTTCTACCATCTTCCATCCTCACTTACTTTCTGGTAACCACTAAACTGAAGGGAAGTAAAAGTTAAAATAAATGAATGGTACTATATCAAACTTAAAAGCTTCTGCACAACAAAAGAAACCATCAAAAAAACAAAGAGGCAACCAACAAAATGGGAGAAGATATTTGCAAACAGTGCCTCCAGTAAGGGGCTTATATCCAAAATATATAAGGAATAAAATGTCTTCTGCTATACAAACTGAAGAGTGTTAAGAAGATTTAAAATTAACAATGAAAAATATAAATAACATTGAACTCATTTTTTGATTCACCTAGTTTTCAGTCAGGACATAGAAACATAAGTCATTCAATGTTGAGGTAGAAGTTTCTTCCAGTGGGTTTTTCTTATTAAATATAAGCTATCTAACATATTTTTGGATATGGGAGAAATAGGGTATAGAACAATTGCAGTCTTTGTATTCTTTGTTTCTTTCTAATGGAAGGACCAAGATTGCTTCCAATAAAATCTTTTTTCCTAGCTAAAATTTTGTCAGATTTTGGTGAATAGGATTTTCCCAGAGTGGGGCTAGTAGCACTCAAATTACAGTAATTTATTAGCATTTGATTCTATGAAACACATGAACTATTTTCCAGTGCTACATTTATTTCCATCATCTCTTTCTTTGCCAACTATGAATCATTTAAAATTTCAAAGCATAAGTAGTAGACTACCTAGAAATATTTGGATGACCACATAGCTAGGTCCTATATTTTTGGAAACATATGACATGACTCTGGAATCTTATTCTGGATAACTGGACTGATGCTCACTGAAAGAACAAACCACCTTATTTACATTTAAAACACACACACATAAATTAGGTAAGTGGAACCAGTAGAAATGTAGATGATAAATTATCTTCTGCTACTTTTCAGTGACATTCAACATTACAAACCTTGTCTTTTCCTTAAAGTACAAATATTTCACTCCAAATTAGGAGAATTTCAAACTGTTTAAAGTATTTTTCCAAAAGACAAATAAATAAATAATATTCATCAGATTTAAGATTTCATGAGACTAGTAGTGATCTCATTAAAAAGGTTAGGTTCTCTTTGCTTGTTTATCCATTTGCTTCCTGATGTGCATTTGACTTGTTCTCACTCTTGTGGCTATTAAGAATAATGTTGCTATGAATATTGGATTGTGGTGATTGTTGTACATCTCTGTAAATTGACTAAAATATTATATTATACACTTAAAATCAATAAACTTTATAATATGTTAAGTAATACCTTAATAAAGTCACTACTTAAGGTTAGTTTTGGGTACAGTTAGACTATACAGTTACAGTTGATTATTGGCAAGATGTCAAGAAGGCTTCCTTGCCCCCAGTATTTCTTGCTCACTCACCTTCGTCAGTATCTGATATTTTACCATTAGAGACTTATTTAGATTATGAACTTGATCATATTTCACACGCCATTGGGAGGGATAACACAGGAAGCCTAATTACTTTGTTGTCAGAGGCACAAATCAGCAATTTGTGAATGAATTAAAAATACAATCCAAAGAGTAACTTTGCAGAATGCTGATCAGAACAGAAAGTGAAAGGGATGTAATAAAGGTCTAGGGCAGGGGAATTTCTCAGGAAGAGATGTAGATTGGATACCAAGGAAGAGCTCCTGGGGAAGCAGGAAGACACTGGAAGCCGTGGGAGAGTGTATCAACTCATGGAGAAAACATTAAAAAATGGTAGTGAGAGGTTACTCTCTTTTCCAAAGTTTATCCTGCTTTATGATTTAACTTAAACTTGTCCCTGGGTATTAAAATCACAGTGCTTACATATGTAAATATTTACAAAAGATTAATGGAATCTCAGAGTAAAACAGTGGGCTCTGCCATCCTACTTGTTGTGGTCAGACTCACAGAACAAAAGAGATACACAAACTGATACTAAGAGTAATGTTGTGGAGAAAGCTAGCTCTTAGGTAATCTTAGAAAAAAGAGTACAGAATATCTCAGTGGAAAAGAATATCTTGGTGATGATGACAGCCATTCTAACTGGTGTGAGGTGACATCTCATTGTGGTTTTTATTTGTATTTCTCTGATGATGATATTGAGCATCTTTTCATGTCTTTGGGCAATCTGTATGTCCTCTTTGGAGAAATGTCTCTTCAGGTCCTCTGCCCATTTTTCAATTGGATTGTTTTTTTGTTGTGGAGTTGTATGAGTTCCTTATATGTTTTGGATATTAGCCCATTATCGGGGGCACTGTTTGCAAAAATCTTCTCCCATTCAATTGGTTGCCTCTTTATTTTGTCGATGGTTTCTTTTGCTGTGCAGAAGCTTTTTAGCTGACTCTGGGTGGTGAACACACAATGTAAGATATAGATGATGTATTACAGAATTGTGCACCTGAAACCTATGTAACTTTACTAATAATTGTCACACCAATAAATTTTAATTAAACAAAGAAAATAATATTTTAGTACATTTTTAGGTTTTATGCTACATGTTTGAATTCCTAACGGTGTCTGTTGATTGAAATGGGACACACATACTAGTAGGATAGTTCTTTTGACAGTGAAGTGAATTATGTCCCAAACAACAGTTTTTCTGATGACACCTGTTAATGGTGATTGTGGATATTTTTAAGGCCAAAATTTCTGTTCAGGCCAGTGTTTCACAATCAAGTTGCCTTCTCATAGCCACTTGTTTTGCAAAAGAGTATTTTCCCCCAGCAAAGAAACTCATCTCTAACTACTTAGCTGCAAGCCTAAAACCACTGAATAACGCTTTTCAGTCTCATATATTCAACATGTTTGGGATTTTTTTTTTTAAGTAAAGTTTATTGGGGTGACAATTGTTAGTAAAATTACATAGATTTCAGGTGTACAATTCTGTATTACATCATCTATAAATCCCATTGTGTGTTCAGCACCCAGGGTCAGTTCTCCTTCCATCACCATAGGTTTGATCCCTCTTATCCTCATCTCCCACCCCCCACCCCCCTTACCCTCTGGTAACCACTAAACTATTTGTGTCTATGAGTTCTTGTTTCTCATTTGTTTGTCTTGTTCTTTTGTTGTTTTTGGTTTATATACCACATATCAGTGAAATCATATGGTTCTCTGCTTTTTCTGTCTGACTTATTTCGCTTAGCATTATACTCTCAAGATCCATCCATGTTGTCACAAATGTTCCTATATCATCTTTTCTTACCGCCGAATAGAATTCCATTGTGTATATATACCACAACTTCTTTATCCATTCATCTATTGAAGGACATTTTGGTTGTTTTCATGTCTTGGCCACCGTAAACAAAGCTGCAATGAACATTGGAGCACACATGTCTTTATGGATAAATGTTTTCAGATTTTTTGGGTAGATACCCAGGAGAGGGATTGCTGGGTCATAGGGTAATTCTATTCGTAATTTTTTGAGGAACCTCCACACTGCCTTCCATAATGGCTGCACCAGTTTGCATTCCCACCAACAGTGTATGAGGGTTCCTTTTTCTCCACAGCCTCTCCAACACTTGTTACTATTTGTCTAGTTGATGATAGCCATTCTGACTGGGGTGAGGTGATATCTCATTGTGGTTTTTATTTGCATTTCTCTGATGATTAGTGATGTTGAGCATTTTTTCATATGTCTATTTGCCATTTGTATGTCCTCTTTGGAGAAATGTCTCTTCAGGTCCTCTGCCCATTTTTCAATTGGGTTGCTTGTTTCTTTGTTGTTGAGTTTCATGAGTTCCTTGTATATTTTTGATATTAGTCCCTTATCGGAGGCACTGTTTGCGAACATCTTCTCCCATTCAGTTGGTTGCCTCTTTATTTTGTAGATGGTTTCTTTTGCTGTGCAGAAGCTTTTAAGTTTGATATAGTCCCATTCATTTATTTTAGCTTTTACTTCCATTGCCTTTGGAGTCAAGCTCATAAAATGCTCTTTGAACCCAAGGTCCATAAGTTTAGTACCTATGTTTTCTTCTATACAGTTTATTGTGTCAGGTCTTATGCTTAACACGTTGATCCATTTTGAATTAGTTTTGGTACATGGTGACAGATAGCAGTCCAGTTTCATTCTTTTGCATGTGGCTATCCAATTCTTCCAGCACCATTTATTGAAGAGGCTGTCTTTTCTCTACTGTATGTTTTTTGCTTCTTGGTCAAAAATTATCTGTCCATATTTATGTGGTTTTATATCTGGGTTCTCAATTCTATTCCGTTGGTCTATGTGTCTGTTTTTCTGCCAATACCATGCTGTTTTGATTATTGTAGCCCTGTAGTACAAGCCAAAGTCAGGAAGTGTGATACCTCCATTATTGTTCTTTTTTCTTAAGATTGCTTTGGCTATTCGGGGTCTTTTGTGATTCCAAACAAATCTGAAGATTATTTGTTCTATTTCTTTAAAATATCCCATTGGGATTTTGATGGGGATTGCATTAAATCTGTATATTGGTTTGGGTAATATGGCCATTTTAACTATGTTGATTCTTCCAATCCATGAGCACGGAATGTCTTTCCATTTCTTTGTGTCTTCTTCAATTTCTTTCAAAAATGTCTTATAGTTTTCAGCATATAGGTCCTTCACATCCTTGGTTAAGTTTATTCCTAGGTATTTTATTCTTTTTGCTGTAATTGCAAAAGGAATTGTTTTTGTATTTCTTTTTCTGAGATTTCATTGTTAGTATATAGGAATGCAATGGACTTTTGTACATTGAGTTTGTAGCCAGCAAATTGACTGTATTCGTTGATTGTTTCTAATAGCTTTTTGGTGGAGTCTTTAGGGTTTTCTATATATAGCATCATGTCATCTGCAAAGAGTGACAATTTAACTTCTTCATTCCCAATTTGGATGCTTTTTATTTCTTTCTCTTGCCTGATTGCTCTGGCAGGACTTCCAACACTATGTTGAAAAGCAGAGGTGATAGGAGACAGCCCTGTCGTGTTCCTGAACGTAGAGCAAAGGACTTCATTTTTTCACCATTAATTATGAGATTACCTGAGGCCTTGTCATATATGGCCTTTATTATGTTAAGGTATTTTCCTTCTATACCTATTTTATTAAGTGTTTTAATCATAAATGGATGTTGCATCTTGTCAAATGCTTTTTCTGCATCAATTGATATAATCATATGATTTTTGTCCTTTATTTTGTTTATGTGACGTATCACATTGATGGATTTTTGTATGTTGAACCATCCTTGTGGCCCGGGGATGAACCCCACTTGGTCGTGATGAATAATCTTTTTAATGCATTGTTGTATTCGATTTGCTAGAATTTTATTTAGGATTTTTGCATCGGTATTCATTAGAGATATTGGTCTGTAGTTTTCTTTTTTGTGCTGTCCTTACCAGGTTTTGGTATCAGGGTAATGTTGGCCTCATAAAATGAGTTAGGGATTACTGTCTCTTCTTCAATTTTTTGGAAGAGTTTGTGCAGAATTGGTATTAGATCCTCTTTGAAGATTTGGTAGAATTCACTAGTGAAGCCATCTGGTCCTGGACTTTTGCTTTTGGGAAGGTTTTGGATGACTGATTCAATTTCGTTACTGGTGATCGGTCTGTTTAGATTTTCCAGTTCTTCATGGTTCAGCCTTGGAAGGTTATATGTTTCTAAGAACTTGTCCATTTCCTTCAGGTTATTGAATTTTGTGGCATATAGTCCTTCATAGTATTCTTGGATGATCCTTTGTATTTCTGTGGTGTCCATGATAACTTCCCCTTTTTCATTTCTTATTTTGTTAATTAGTGTCTTCTCTCTTTTTATCTTAGTGAGTCTAGCCAAGGGTTTGTCAATTTTGTTAATCTTTTCAAAGAACCAGATCTTTGTCACATTAATTTTTTCTATTGTCTTTTTGTTCTCTATTTCATTTAGTTCTGCTTTGATTTTTGTGGTTACCTTTCTTCTGCTGACCTTGGGTTTCACTTGTTCTTCTTTTTCTAGTTCTTTAAGGTGTAACATGAGGTTATTTATTTGGGAGTTTTCTTGTTTCTTGAGATAGGCCTGTAATGAGATAAATTTCTCTTTTAAAACTGATTTTGCTGCGTCCCAAAAATTTTGGTAGGATGTATTTTCATTGTCATTTGTTTCTATGTATCTTTCGATCTCTCCTCTAATTTCTTCTTTGACCCAATCATTCTTTAAAAGTATGTTGTTTAATCTCCATGTATTTGTGTTTTTTCCTGCTTTCTTTTTGCAGTTGATATCCAATTTCAAAGCCTTGTGATTAGAGAATATGCTTGGTATGATTTCAATCTTCTTAAATTTGCTGAGGCTGATTTTGTGTCCCAATATATGGTCTATCCTTGTTCCATGTACACTAGAAAAGAATGTATAGTCTTATGTTTTAGGATGAAGTGCTCTATAAATGTCAATTATGTCCATTTCATCTAATGTGTCATTTAGGGCTGCTATTTCGTTATTTATTTTCTGTTTGGATGATCTATCCATAGTTGTCAATGGTGTATTTAAGTCCCCTAGTATAATTTTGTTTTGGTCAATTTCTCCCTTTAGTTCTGTTATTAGTTGCTTGGTATATTTCGGTGCTCCCTGATTGGGGGCATAAATATTGATGACTGTTATGTCTTCTTGTTGTACAGTCCCCTTCACCATTATGAAATGTCCATCTTTGTCTCTTGTTATCTTTTTCATCTTGAAGTCTGTTTCATCTGATATCATTATGGCTACACCTGATTTTCTCTGGGTACCATATGCTTGGAGTGTCAATTTCTACCCTTTCACTTTGAGTCTATGCTTGTCCTGGTAGCTGAGATGTGTGTCTTGGAGACAGCATATGGTTGGGTTTAGTTTTTTGATCCAATCTGCTACTCTGTGCCTTTTTATTGGTGAGTTCAGTCCATTTACGTTTCGGGTGATTATTGATATGTGAGGATTTCCTGTCATTCTATCTTTAGTTTTCTGGTAAGGCTGTGTCTCCATTGCTTCTTTGCCTTTTTATTGTTGTCTATCATTTCTGTGTGGTGGTATTCTATGATGTTTATTTCTGTTTCTTCTTTTATTACAGTATATATGTCAGTTCTAGATTTTTTTTAAGTGGTTACTCTTAAGTTTATGTAAAAGAAAGTTTGATATTTAGAGTATTCCATTTTTTTCAGCACGCTTACTTTCTCCATTCCCATATTCTAGTTCAGGCCTTTACTCTCCCCCTTTTTGAGTTGTGGTTGCCACAAATTGTCCCTGTTGATGGTGGTGGAATAGCCTCCTTTGGTATTTCTTGTAGTGCAGGTCGTGTATTAGAAAATTCCCTCAGCTTCTGTATGTCTGGAAAGGTCTTTATTCCTTCTGCATATCTAAAGGATATCTTTGCTGGATATGTTATTCTTGGCTCATAATTTCTCTCTTTCAATAGTTTGAATATTTGGTTCCACTCCCTCCTGGCTTGTAGAGTTTCTGCTGAAAAATCTTACGATAATCTAATGGGCTTTCCTTTGTAGGTTACCGTCTTCTTTTCTCTGGCTGCCTTGAGGATTCTTTCTTTGTCATTAATTTGAGACAACTTCAGTACAGTGTGCCTTGGAGAAGGCCTGTTGGGATTGAGGTAATTAGGTGTTCTCTTTGCTTTTTGAATTTGAGGATCCTGTTCTGTCCACAAGTTTGGGAAGTTCTCATCAACAATTTGTTTGAATATATTCTCTGTTCCCTTCTCTCTTTCTTCTCCTTCTGGTATGCCCATTATTCTTATATTGTTCTTTCTGATGGAGTCAGAAAGTTCTTGTAGAGTTCTTTCATTTCTTTTAAGTCTCAAGTCTCTTTCTTCTTCCATCCGTGTAATTTCCATGTTTCTATCTTCCATGTCACTGATTCTTTCCTCCATTTTGTCAACTCTACTACCTAAACTGGTTATTTCATTCATAATTTCTTCTCTTGAGTTCTTAATCTCCAGAAATTCTATTTGGTTCTTTTTTAAAATTTCAATCTCTTTCGTAAAATGCTCCTGTTTTTCTTTGATTGTGTTTCTGAGTTCAGTAAACTGCCTTTCTGTGTTTTCTTGCATCTCGTTGAGTTTTTTCAGAACTGCAATCTTGAATTCTCTGTCATTTAAGTCACATATTTCTGTATCTTTAAGTGCCTTTTCTGGAGAGTTTTCACTTTCTTTCTGAGCTATCTTGCTGCCTTGGTTATTCATGGCAATTACTGATTTATTATTTCTCTTCCTAGACATCCACAGGAGTTGCTTCTGCAACAGGTTGCTAGGAAGAGGTTTTTCTTTTGTTTTCCAGTACTTGTTGGTAGAATGTTTTATTTTCTCTCCGACTGCAACCTTTTTTGTCTTTCTCACATGGTAGTGCTATGTTTTCTCTGCACTATTCCAGCTTCTCACACAATGGGGGGATTTCCCTGGGAGACGGCCTTCTCCTCTGTTAATAGTTCGCCTGGGTCACAGGGCGCAGTATCCTTGTAGGTATGTGGAGAGCTTTTGAAGTTCCACAGCTCTTTCATCTCCAGATTCAGAGCCCGTATCTTTCAGCAGTTCTATTTAGTCCTGCAGGGATCCGCCCAGATATGTGGGGCCGCGGGGCGCGGTGAGTTGTGAGAGGTGGCCCAGAGCAATGGTGGCGACCACCACCACAGCCTGTCCTGCTTCCACAGCTCCCTCCCCTTTGCCGGAACTAGTTGGGCTGCGAATCTGTGTCTGGGGTCCACATTTCTCAGAACAGCAAATATTTTGGTCTTTTGATCTGACACTGCTACTGTTTCGCTTCTAGCACCGGGCAGGTGGGGGCGGGGCGAGCTCTGGGAGGGGAGGGAGGGGGCGGCTAGTCTCAGTGCCTAAGGCTTCCGTTCTCTGCTCAGCAGTGAGAGCTTAAACCACCGTTTTCAGCCTTCTTCCCTCAGTCTTTGCTCCCAGGTCTCCGCCATGAGCGTTGGGTTCAGCCGTGTTATATGCTGCCCCCTTAGCCCTGTGGGCCATAAGCGGAGCCCTAGCAGTCCGAGTTCTTCCCTCTCCCACAGCTGCGGTAGTTCCGGGAAGCAGTGAGCTCATCTGCGTCCTGCGCCCGCTCGGCTCCGTCTCTGCACTTCTCCCTTTCCTCCTCCCTCCTCTTGCGCGATTCGCTCACCTTTTAGTAGTCGGCCTCTTCGTCTTGCCTGTCTGCTGTGCAGGGAGTCCCTTGTGGAGTTACTGTTGTTCAATTAGTTGTAAATTCCAGGGGAGCTTTACAGAGGCTCACCTCATGCCGCCATTTTGATGATGTCCACTCCCACGTGTTTGGGTTTTGATTGATGATTGTAAAACAAGCATGAGAGATTATAACGGACAGAAAATTACTTTTTATATGCCTCTCTGTTATTATTTCATTGGACCTTAATGAGGATGGGGCTAGTCAATGAGTTATTCATATAACACAGGGAAGAACTGTCACTCTACTCCTGGACCCCTGCAGAGTTCCACAGATTTTATCAAAACATTTTGTAGATTTCTTTTTTTAACTTAAAAATATGGAAGACCTGAATGAAGTATGTAGGTCTTCTTGAAAAGTCAAAAAAATAAATAAATGAATAAAGTCAATTTCATTGCTCAGCATGTAATATTTTTTCCTCTGTGTTTCAAATTATGTTGTGAAAGTAGATCTCCATGTCTTTTTAATACAAAACTTAGTATTGTGCATTGAAAAACATCAGACAATAGTAGAGTTCAGCCTCCTGTGATTATGCTTTCATATTTAAAAAAGTAACTTTCCTAATGTCCTCTTAGTAACAAATTTTTAATTTATTTCATAAGAAAAGTAACCTTTAGGAAAATATTTATTCCTTGACGATGAGGACTAAGGTATATATGGAAATAAAGAGAAATGATATAGTAATGTTTTGGTGTCATGTATCTGAATACCTTTTTGTAAAGAATGTTTTCGGGACAACACTAAAGGCTAAGTATGACCTGCTGAAATATTTATCTGAGACCTGATAGGAGCCTTTGGAAAACAACAGTATTCTAGGAAGAGAGCAGATGAAACTACTCATTTTGTTTAGAGAAGATTTCCAGTGATGCACTGATCACTGTGTTGTATATATGAAACAAGTAGGGTTCTTTTGTATTTGATGATAGATAGCATCTAATATGTCTAAGTAAATTTGTAGGGTCTAGGATCTGAGTTTGTTTCTGTTTGGTTTGTTTGTTTATTTTGTTCTTTAGATTCCACATATCAGCTAATCACATTGCATCTGTCTTTCTCTGTCTGACATACTCCACTCAGCCCAATACCCTCCAGTCCATCCATGCCGAAACAGATGGCAAGAACACATTCCCTTCCATGGCTAAACAAGATTTCACTGTATATATGTATCATCTCCTCTTCATTCATTCTTCCATTGAGAGATATGCAGGCTGTCTCCACATCTCGGCCATTGTAAACAAGGCCGCAATGAACATATGGATGCATACATACCTTTGAAGTAGTATTTTGGGTTTCTTTCGGTAATTATCCAGAAGTGGGATTACTGGGTCCTTCTTTGTCACTTGTTATAGCCTTTGTTTTAAAGTTTATTTTGTCTGGTATAAGTATTGCTACCACAGATTTTTGTTTTGTTTTGTTTTGTTTTTGTTTCCATTTTCATGAAATCTTTTTTTTCCCATCCCTTTACTTTCAGTCTGTGTGTGTTTTTCAATCTGAAGTGAGTCTCTTGTAGGCAGCATATATAAGGGTCATATTTTCTTATCCATTCAGCCACCCAATCTTTTGATTGGAACATTTAATCCATTTAAATTGAAAGCAATTATTGATAGATATGTAGCTATTGTCATTTTATTATTCATATTTGTGATTTTTTTTTTTTGTCTTAAAGAAGTCCCCTCTAATATTCCTTGTAATGCTGGTTTGGTGGTGAGGAATTTGTTTAGCTTTTTCTTGTCTGGAAAGCTGTTTAACTGTTCTTTGATTCTAAATGATAGCTTGTTGTGTAGAGTAATCTTAGTTGTAATTTCTTGCTTTTTAGCACTTTGGATATTTCCTGCCAATCCCTTCTTGCCTAATAAGATTTTGTTGAGAAAACAGCTGATAAACTTATGGGGGCTCCCTTGTAGGTAACTAGCTGCTTTACTTTTGCTGCTTTAAAAATTCTCTCTTTGTCTTTAACCTTTGGCATTTTAATTATGATGTGTATTGGTGTGGGCCTCTTTGGATTTATCTTGTTTGGGACTCTCTGCACTTCCTGGGCTTATGTGTCTATTTCCTTCACCAGGTTAGGAAAGTTTTCAGTCATTATTTATTCAAATATGTTTTTCATTTCTTGCTCTCTCTCTTCTCCTTTTGGTACACCAATGATGTAAATTTTGGTATGCTTGATGTTGTCTCATAGACCCCTTTAACTATCCTCATTTTATTGTTTCCTTTTTTCTTTTTGCTGGTCACATTTGGTGTTTTATGCTGCCTTATCTTCTAACTTGTTGATTCAAACCTCAGCTTCACCTAACCTCAGCTTCACCTAACCTACTATTAATTTCTTCTAATGTATTCTTCATTTCAGACTGGTTCTTTTTTATGTTTTCTGTCTCTATTTTTATGTTTCCTGTCTCTTTTTTGAAGTTTTTCTGAGGTCATTGAGCATCCTTATAACCAGTGTTGGGAACTCTGTATCTGGAAGACAGCTTGTGTCCATTTTGTTTAGTTCTTTTTCTGGAACTTTGTTCTTTATCTGGAACTTTTGTTTGGGATATGTTTCTTTGTCTCCCCATTTTGCCTGCCTCCCTGTGTTTGTTTCTATGTAGGGCTGCTATGCCTTCTGGTGTTAGTAAAGTATCCTTATGGAGTAGGTACAGTCTCCCTGGTCACCAGAGCTGGGTGCTCCAGGTGTGTCCTTTGTGTGAGTTGTTTGTGCCCTCCTGTAATAATTGAGACTTGACTGCTGTCTCCACATCAGTGGGAGGGATTGACCCTCAGGCTGATTGGTTGTGAGGACTGACTATGACCACAGTGGAGGAAATGTTGTATAGGGGCTGAGCCTACAGAGCAGGGTTTGCTTTAGCGGGGCTCTGGTTCCTGCCTAGTCTGTCCTTTGGATATGTTATCCTTGGAGGCAGCCAGGTCATACTCCAGCTTGGACTGAAGCTGGCCACCAAGTGTAGCAGCCTTGGGGCCTCCTTGGAGGAGATCTGCTGCAGGTCAACTTAGCCACAGCCTTTGCTCTGCCCAGGGCCACCTGGTAGAGCCACAAAGCAATCCACAGGTGGCTACCACCCACACTTCTCTTGGAGGTCCCTCAAAAGGCCAATGTGTGAACTGAGGCTGGCTATCACTAGTGCTGGGCTTAGGGCTGTTCAGCCAGAGGTACAGGACATGTTGAAGCCAGACGCTGCTTGTTTGGGTTTTGTGAACCTTGAGAGATTTTAGAAAAGTGCACAGCATGAGCCAAGGAAGGCCGTTTACAAGAAAAAGTCACTAGAAGTGGCTTGGGTGTGCTTGAAAGTTGGGTGGGGCATGGTCTCAGGGAATCACTGTGGAGGGGCAGATGAAAGGTGATAGCCATTTTGATGGAGACTCCTATATGGTGTCTTCCTGTGTCTTTATGCAGGGAGGGGAAGGGCTCAATAAATAAACAATGACTTCTGTCAGTTCCTCAGTCGGGAGAAAGCTGCTTCTCCAGCCCTCAATCTGAAGCCAGACAACTCAGTTCCTCCTCATATATTTCTGGGACCTTTTGAATTGCTGCCCCAGCACTGGAGCTCAGAGTGAGTAAGTATGTGTGCAGTCCCTTTAAGAGGAGTGCCTGGGAGTGCAACTCCCCTCCATCTCTCTCAGCCACAATCTCTGCTGGTTTTCACAGCCAGAAATTATGGGGACTTTTCTCCCTGGCATTGAAACCCTGGACTGGGGAGGCGCTGGCACCCCTCACTCCTCTGGGTGGGGGGGGACCTACACAGATGAGATAATCCTCGCAGTTTTTAATGGTCATATGTGGGTGTGGAACCTGCCCATTCTGCCTGTGCCCCTCCTACCAGCCTTGATGTGGCTTCTTCTGTATGTCTATAGTTGCAGGGCTTTGTTTCAGCTAGACTTCTAGTGGTTCTCAAATAATGGTTGTTCTGTGGTTTAGTTGTAATTGATGTGGTTCTGAGAAGAGATGAGTATAGTCTTTACCTACTCCACAATCTTGATCAGAAATCTAGGGCATGCAGTTTGAGTTATTTCTTAGTATTAAAAATCCAATATTATGGTTACATTAGGTCAAAATTATGATGATTCATATGTAATTTGGACGTAAGTTTCTAGTATTGTTTGGTAGAGTTACAGATGTATGAACGTACTATGTCAAAACTTTTTACTAATATACATAATATGCTTATTGGAGCTGTGTGTTATTTGGGAAGAGTAATATCAAGTGAAAAAGAGCAGGGGCTCTGTATGAAAATCTCAATTTCTCAATTTATGTCTGACTTTGGGCAATTACCTAACCCCTACAACTGTCCATTTTTTTAATCTCTAAAAATGGGGATAATAATAGTATCTTCCTTAAGTGTTTCTGGGATAAATAAATCATAATAAAAATAGCATCTAATTTATAGTAAACATTGTAAATGTTAGCTTTAAATTGTTACTTATTAAAATAGCTTTTTATAGGTAAAGCTGTTATAATAAACAGACTCTTTTAATATGATAGCAACACCTGACTTAATGTGATAATACTTTTTTTCTCTCTTCTGAGACAGTCTAGAGATAGAACAATGCCTAGAATAGATTAGTGGCTTTGTTTTGATCTGGGGACCCAGGTTCCTCCTGTATTATCGATCTGCTATTCCATAGATGTTACCCTGAGCTGCATGGTGAGAGTTGTCCAGTTCAACAAACCAGTGCCATGGAAAGGGAATAGAAGACTGGAGTAATAGTGGAGAATTATCAATTTTATGAGTGGGACTCAGAATTATTTATTTTATGAGTGTGACTCAGACATTGAAAGCAATACTTAAATGCATATCCCAGAACTTATTCTACTTTATTTAACTTAATATGCCACCAATTATAAGACAAACCATTATTTTATATGTTTAGATCAATTAAACAATGAGTTAGTGATATATTATTCCTTGTGTTTTTTATTTTGAGCTTATGTAAACAGCTCTTTTAGATTTATTTACTCATAGTTTTAAAAATAGCATATCATTTTTGTGCACACATAAACAGAAAAGTAAAAGTGCAATAAGTTGATTAATATATTATTAAAACTTGCTTACATTTGAATGTAGACTATTGAATCACTTTTTGGTTCAGAATTGTTGGTATCCATGTTAATTTACACAATAATTTTCTTTGTGCTGTCAATGTCATTTGTGATATGGCCTTTCTTAATAGTGCTCCACTATTGTCTCCAGGATTATGCTTCAAACCACTGATATCCATTCTTCAATGTAGACACTTTCTTATTTGATGAAACTCAGAAATTAATTTTTCCTCAATGGAATGCCTCAGTTGAATACGATGGATTTTTTTTTTTTTCCTACCGTGGTCTTTAAAAATGTTTTTAAGAATTTGACTTTTCTGTTTTTTATTTAACAGTATCTCAGGTTGAACTCATAGCTTTCCAGATACTTTCAATAGAACCACAGCATCACTGAGAGGGAACAGACTGTCAAGTGAAGAAGTAGCAATGCCAGAGAATTATATTTGTTTTAGAGCACATGTGAATACACCTCCAGTACATTCTCATAAGCTGTTGAAGTCACAAGAGTTGTACAATTAAAATTTGAGTTATTTCTGTCAACATAATACTATACATAGCACTTGGGTTGTTCAAGCCTAGAAAATTTGGGCTACAACGCTCATCTTTTGTCATAAGAATACATCTTTGAACATACCTTCAATTCTTCAAAAATATATATACCATTCAAAGGAAGAATAAATAATATTTTTGCAAGAAGATAATATGCATTTTGCTAGGCTCTCTTTACTTTCAGAATTTGCAGAAATAAATCTATCAATTCTATGAGGATAATTAAAAAAAAAAAAAAAAAAAAAAAAAAAAAAAAAAAAAAAGATTTTCCAACGTTTGACCCAGTCCAGTCTAGAGTAAAATTTAGACTTCAAAGTCATTTCAGGCTTTACTGTCTCCTACTACCAGAACAGCTCTTGGCTTGAGAGAGACATAACCTATTCTTATACTCAGCTTCCCTTTCTGGGTTCCCTTTTTTCCTCTTGTGTGTAATGGTGGTGAAGTGGGATAGAGAACAAGAAGCAAAGAACTCTTCACTTAACTGTCCTCACTTGGTTTTGGGTGCCTTCTGGATGGTTGTGGATGAGATCACTTGGATGCCACGAAGGAGATCTGCTACTGCACAGTTTCCAAACTTGAATGATTGATCTTTTATGACCACTTCCTTCACCATCCTCCTCAGCTTCTTCTCAAGGCAGCACACCCAAAGCCTTTAAGTCTTGAAATTTCCTCATTTAGATGGACCCATATCCAGGAGAAATGGCAAAATGGTCCAAATCTAGTTATCTTCTATGATCCACTTGACCCGCAGGCATGTTAAACAGTTGGAGTACTAGCTGCTCTGCTGTGTAGCAATAGCCAAGCAGTTCTGCCTTCTCTTGGTGAGTTTTATGGGGATGTACTTGATGGTACTTTTTACTGTGTGAGGCCAATTAACTTCCATTGTTCTTTTAACGTTGGAACTTCAGTGGCAATTCTATGAAAACAGGAACAATCCCCATTCAATAGCATGAAATAGATGTTGGGTTCTTTCTGAGGTTACAGAAAGTAAGTAGAGAAGTTTTTGCAATTCTTCGTATTAAAATAATGAACTCAGTTATTGAAACACAGAAGTAACTGTTCTAGTTCATATAGAATTTAATCTGTAGAAGTGATTTGTGGCTATGATATCATACTTGTATGTTTATGCTCCAAATATATTATAACTAATCATTAGTCTTTTAAGTCTTTTCAGATTTATTAAGATATAATTTAGGTACAGTAAAATTCTCCCTTTTTAGGTATGTCAATTTTTAACACACATACACATACAGACATATCTATATTTATATTTATTTGTGTGTATATTTGTGTAACCACCATTACCACAATCGAGGTACAGAACATTTCCATCACCCAAAGACATTCCCTCAAGCTCCTCTGTACTCAGTCCCCTTGCTTGACCTCCAGCCCCTGGCAACTACTCATCTGATTTCTGTCCCTATATTATTCCCTTTGTCAGAATGCCATATAAATGGAATCGTATAGTATATAGTCTCGTTGTTTCTGGCTTCTTTTAGTTAACTTCATGATCCTGAGCTTCTCCTGTGTTGTTGAATATATAAGTGGTGTGTTCCCTTTTATTGCTGAGTAGTATTCCATTGTATGGATATTAAACAATCTGAATAGTCACCAATTGATGGATATTTGACATGGTTCTAATTTTGAGATATTAGTAACACGTTGTGTATGGATCACGATCTGAGCCATGCGTTAAGGACGGATAATGAGAATTCTCGTTTTTACTGTTGACTCTTTTTACTTTGCACATTTTATTGAATTATTTGTGTTTCGTTAATAACAAAGGAAGCTGCTTTCTGCAGTATCACATCAGGAGGGATTACTAACATCATAGGTGAGTAAATCCTAAAAAATTCCATAGAAAAATAATAAATGACATACAAGCATTTACGCTTTACAGAGAAGAGTGCATTTTAAAGTAGTTTCTTTTAAAAACCTGCCGGAACAGAGGGGTATGAGGGATTTAAACCCCGCCGTACGCAACGTGTTAATAAAGCTGCTATAAAATTTGCTTGAAGGCCTTTTTGTGGGTGTATAGTTTGTTTCTTCAGGAAATAAATTATCCCATTCAGGAGTAAGATCATTGTTTGTTTGTTTTTTTTTTAATTGCATATTTAACTTTCAAAGAAATTGCTACACTGTTTTCCAAAGAAGCTGTGCCATTTTGCATTCCCACCAGCAGGAAATTAGAGTTCCAGATGCTCCTCATCCTTACAAGTACTTGAATTGTCATGTTTTCTGGTGTTTGTATGTTTGTTTTAAAAATTTTAGTCATTCTGATAGGTGTGTAGTGATATCTCATTGTAGTTTTAATTGGCTTTCCCCTAATAACCAATAATGTTTAGCATCATTTTTATATACTTATTATCCATTTGTATATCTTGTTTGGTGATGATCTTTTGTCCCTTTTGGCCAGGAAGGAAGGAAGTTGTTTTCTTATTAAATCTTGGGAATTCTTTGTACCTTCTAAATACAAAACCTTTAGCAAATATTTGTTTGCAAATATTTTCTAGTCTATTACTTTTCTTTATTAAGACTCTTTCAAAAAACAAGAAGTCTTAAATTTTAACTTAATTTTAATTAAGTTCAGTTTACATTTTTTAACTCTTCATGCTTTTTTAATCTTATCTAAGAAATATTTCCTTAATCTAGTGACTCAACAATATTCTGTACTTTTATTTAGAGCTTTTAAAAATTGTTTTAGGTTTTACATGTAAGTCTACTCATACACCATAAACACACAAAGTTGTGTTGTGATCTCCTCGATTTGTGACTTATTGGACAGTGTCCATATTATTTCATTAGGAAATGATTAATAAAAAGAAGAATAACTGACTGAGGACATAAAATTTTAAATAAAAGAACACTACCAGAACAAGGAAATCCACAAAATAGTACTACTCTTATCAAAGACAGTTTTAGAGACCTAGATAATGAAAACAATACAGCAGTTCTCATTTTATCTTGTGGTACAATTGACACTCACTTAAATCTTACTCATTGGCCATATAAGGCTTGATTCTTTGGAATTGATTTTCGTGATACTGATAGGGAACCTCTGGTGAAATGATTTATACTGTTAGCCCATTGAAGATTTAACTGTTGCCATGCATTCTCTTGTAGGAATCAAAGAATCCTGCAAGAATAGAATACAAGATACAGAGAGTTGAAATTTTGTGGGTATATGATGTGCAGATCAACAGTCTACAACTTAGCTCAGGATTTCCTTCTTCAGATATATATTATTTAATATTGTGTTATGAGTTTTCTTTCTATGTTCTTTAAAACAACAACAACAACAAGCTCTGCATTGGTATTTTTATCAACAGCATGGCAAAGAAAATAAAACATGTGAGTACATTTTTCATTTGTAGGGTGCTTTGATACTTTTTAACTAAAACAGTGTTTAAAGAGAAAATTTAGATTTTTAACTTCTTTTTCCTTAAGTATTGAACAAAGACAGTGGGAATTTAAAATCAGAATGAGAGATTTAAGTTAAAGCGAAGCAAGGCTGGGAGAAAGAAAATATATCTATTATTGGTCACTCACATTATACTGACACTGTGATACATGCTTTTTATATCTTATTTTATATAGGTCAGTGAGGGTTGCCTTTGAAAATAATACTAAAAATGCTCATTTGTTTATATTATTGTTTAGAAATCACTTATTAAGCATCAAGTTTGTGTACAAAATATATACCAGAATGTAAAGAAAAGGTAAAAAAAATTGTAAATATACATCTTTTCTTCAGGTATAGGAGAAAATCACCCCAAATGATTTTTGAAAGAGAATGAATGGATGATTAGATTATGTCTGAAGACACTTCTAATTCTATAATTCTGTGGCAGTCTCCTTCTACTACCAACAGAGGAATTAAATAAATAACCACAATAAAGTGCTGTTAGATGTGTGGTTCTCAAGTACACCCTTGTAAAAGGGACGCTTTGCAACACTTTGTTCAGGAACACTCTCATCTAGACCTTTTATCCAGCACTCATAAAGCAACTGTTGACTTCCTTCTTTCTGCCTAAAATATTGCTGGATAGGACTGTAGAATTTAACAAGATGCAATTCCTAATCTCAAAGCATCCACGGTATAAAGGAAAGTATCTATAATACAATTTGAAAACTCTTAAATTAGAGCCTTGTAAACAAGAAGAAAAAGACTTTAACTCCACCTGAGAAGTCAGGCAAGGTCTTGCTTCAAAGAGGAAAGTAAGCTGAATTGAGGAATTCACTGGGTGAATTATCAGGTGAACGTGTAAAAGCACAGCCAAGATAGAACAATATGTGCAAATACAAGAAAATAGCAGTTTGTCCCAGAAAATCTAAGTCAGCCAGCACGACGAGGGACATGGACTGGGTCTCAAGGATGAGATGGAAATAGTCTGGAAGAGGAAGATGGAAGACAAGGAATGAAAGACTTGGCTTTTACTATTCTTCAGATCAGAGTTTCTCAAACTTCAGTGTGCACATGAGTCACTTTGGAGATCTTGTTAAAATGCAGATTTTGATCCAGTGGTTCTGGGGTGGGACCAGGAATTCAGCACTTCTGATAGGCTCCTGGTCATTTGCTGGCCGTGAAACTTCAATCTGAGGAACAAGAAGATAAGTATGTGGTGAAATTCTGAAATAGGGTAGAGGCTCAATTAGTTTTGTACTTTAGGAAGACAGCTCTGGACAGAGAGTAGAATGAAAATACACTGGGGGTTTGTCACTGAGATGTTTTATTCCAGTGGAGACTTGTTAATAAATATCCGTATGAAAAAATTTAGGAACAATATAGAGGACAGCTAAAAAGAAGTTTCACTAAAGACAAGCTATTTCAAAAAAGGTTTGATCACTGATATATCATAATTTAGACAATTAGACGATTATATCTAATAGTTTTGCCATCTAAAATGACATAATTAAACATAGAGAGACACAAAAGCAGTCTCCTTCTTACCCTACTCTGACTTTCTTCCTTCCTCTTACTTTTCTTTTTTATAATTGGCAAAGCAACATTGAAATAGTGCTATGATAAATACTTGTTGAAAAATGTGAACCAGGTCTCAAGAAGCACAAAAGCCAAAGGAGAGAATGTTATTTTTATAAGGCTATAATAAGAAATATAAATTTACAAATACTACAATATCAACCGCATAGAAATGATCACATTTTAGAAACAAACATTGTCAAGAACAGCTGATCAGCTCTGCAACATGTAGTGAAGATAAATCGCAAGCACATGACCTAAGAAAGGGTCAAATATAAAACTCCTTGGAGGAATGTATGTGGTTAGGAATTCTATAGTTTGAGCTTCCATTCACATTTGGTTATCTCAGTGGTAATTATCCCATTTGGAAAGGAAGAAAACTTCTCAAGATACTTCTCAAGATCAGGGGCTGAATGTTAGATCATCTAGGGAACTTTTAAAAATACCAATGCCCAAAACTCCATTTCCAGAAATTTTGATTTAATTGATTTGGAATGGAGTGATAGCACTGATATTTTTAAAATGCTTCTCATTGAAGCACAGCATATGCATTTAGAAGAGTGCACATAAATGTACAGTTTGATAAATTTTCATGAACTGAAAACACTCATTATTGAACACTCAAATCAAGAATAGGGTATAACAAGTCCTCAAAGTAGATTGAGATGACTGATGTGGCTAATGACCGTACCAAACTGTGGGACTTCCAAGAGAGGAGATACCCTTTCAGGATACACTGGAAGGATAAAGAGAAAATGTTTGCTCATTTTATGGAGGACGTGACATCTAAGATTTGGCTTGAAAGATGGTAGAATTTGGAGATTTAATTTTGGGTGAAGTTTATAAATAGACTGATACGAGTGAAGGAAGATTGGCAGGAAATGAATGTGATGTTTGGGGAAAAAGCAATGGTTGAAATTGGTTGCACAGGAGAATGTGTGAGGTAAAGTAGAGCCAAAAAGTGGTGGAAAGTTGAGTATTTGTAAATAGGGCACATTAATGTGGCAAAGAATATCACACACAACATAGAATTAAGTTATTTCATTTATGGAACAAAGGAAAGCTACATTCTAGCATATTTATGATTTTAGACATTTGTATTTGTAAGTCTGTATTTAACAATACAAAAAAACTATAATCAACACAAAATACACGTATTCACTTGATATGTATACATTCACATATGTATAAATGACACAGTCACTTGATAATATTTTATATTTTAAAGTTTTCACTCATTTACTTATTCTGAATAATTTACATCAAGAAATTTTCAAAAAATTAAGCTATTAATTTTAACTTTCTTTTTTAAGAAAATGATCCTCTAATCCTTACTCTATGTGCAATATTTTTAGATCTTCCAGTAGCATAAGAAGGAAGTGAAAATCATTATCGTAAGGAACGATAATTTTTTGTTTCAGGTGTATATATTCTTTGAATATAAAATTCATCATAATATAAATAATTAGTCTTGTCTTTTAAAAATTATAATTATCTCATTTACATGTCTATGACTTTTAAAATGCACCATACTACTTCAGTAAATTACATTCTGGATCATATCAGTATCTCTTCAAGAAAATGAAGTTAAATCTTTGTAGTAACCAGCAGCTTAATTTTCATTAGGCCAGCTATTTGATAATTAGTCATGCACCATAAATCAAATTCCCAAGT
Organism: Rhinolophus sinicus; assembly: GCF_057876585.1. NCBI lineage: Eukaryota > Metazoa > Chordata > Mammalia > Chiroptera > Rhinolophidae > Rhinolophus > Rhinolophus sinicus. The sequence continues at coordinate 102,930,548 of NC_142517.1, read as the reverse complement.
CTTCTTCTGGTTTCTTAATTGAAAATTATTGTTTCTTGGCTCTCTGGTTGAAAGTGCAGCAAGTGTGAGTGTGATCGATGTGGAATCCGGCACAAACAGTTTGAGACAGTCAGAACTTGATAGATCATTGCCCTAAAGGGGCTTCTAATGGTGGGTAGGCAGAAATCTCCAAATTAAAGATTTACTTTTAAAATTCCAAGTGCAAAGATAGCTCCAGTATACCAAATCCATGTTGACATGTTGGGCAACTTTCTTATTTCTTTTTTCCTTTTCTTTCATGTCAGAATCTACACATTTGCACCAGTAACTATAGAGATAATATGAAATTATTGGAAAATCCAACATTTTGTTTAGGACAAAAACATGAAAATATTCCTCATTTAATGTCATGAACAAATATTGAATTTGTTTGTATTGTAAAGTAATTTGAAAACATTGACTGAAAACAACTCTACTCATCTGACAGCTAATCTGAGAGAACAGATGGCTACCCAAGTATTGCCCCCAGGCATAAAATCATTTCAAATATGATACTGTTGAGTCTAAATAAAAGACTTTGCAAGTAATAAGGAAAATATTGCTTCATTGAATGGCTGCAGCTTGTTGCCATTTTTCTTCTGACAATCTAGCAGGATTTGCAAGGAACTTTGGTCATGTTTGCAGTTCTTTAGTTAAGAACAGCCACAGGGTTTTCCAGCATTCATTTCTTGTTTCCTAGTGGCCTGGCAGCCAGGACCTCATGAGGCCCGCAGCAGGGAGCACTGTGAAATGCACCATAAATTTCAATGTGTGAAGTCAAAGAGCTAAAAAAAAATTCTGGGCTTGAGAACCAGAGCTGGAGTATGGAAATTACCTGGACAAATGCACCCTGAAGTAAATATAGCATTTTACCAGTTCCACATACAAAGTGAAGTGGGTGGTTAAAGGTGGGTGTCTTGCCAAGAATTCACAAAGACTAATGTTGATATTATTTAATCCAGAATAATCACACTATTGTTATATATTTCAGTTACATAAAACTTGCTGGAAGGCACATTAAAATAATTTTGGTTGTTTTTATGAAAGGAATTTAAATAAAGTTTTCTGATAGATTATGATTCGGACTAAAATAAGAATTAGCTAGAAAGCCTGTGGAGATATGATAGCTAGCCATGAATTCTATTTTAAAATTTACAAAATCTTACCACCCTTCAATGAAAATCCTAAAATAATTACATAGATATATTTGATTATCTTTAAGACTTTGAACAAGTTGTTAAACCTCTTTAGACATAAGCTATCTCATCTATAAAATAATGGGGTTGTGATAATTGAACTCCAGTACTTCTTAGTCTAACATTCTATGAATTCCTATATGAAGCTAAATTCCTCATTCTTTTTTTTTTATTATTAGTTTCAGGTGAACAAAATAGCGTAGTGATTAGACGTTTCTCTGCCTCACATAGTGATCACTCCAATAAGTCGATTATCCATTTGACGTGGTACATAGTTATTACAATATTATTGACTTATGTCCCGTGACTATTTTCTAAATTATAGTTGACATTCAATATTATTTTATATTACTTTCAGGTGTATAGCATAGTGTTTAGACATTCATATGATTTATGAAATAATCCCCCAATAAGTCTAGTACCCATCTGACACTGTGCATAGTTTTTTCCTATATTATTGACTATATTACCCATACTGTACTTTATATCCCCGTGACTGTTTTGTAACTACCAATTTCTGTTTCTTAATCCCTTCACTTTTCTCACCCAGCCCTCTAACCCCTCTCCCACCTAGCAACCATTAGTTTTTTTCTCTGTATCTCTGAATCTACTTCTGTTTTTTTTGCTTGTTTATTCTGTTCTTAGATTCCACATATAAGTGAGATCATATGGTATTTGTCTTTCTCAGTCTGACTTATTCACTTGGCATAATACCCTCTAGGTCCATCCATGTTATTGCAAATGGTAAGATTTCATTCTTTTTTATGGCTGACTAATCTCCGTTGTATAAATATACCACAATTTCTTTTCTCCCCACAGTTTGTTTGTTTGTGTGTTTGTTTATTTTCCACAATTTTTCTTTATCTAATTGTCTATTAATGGGCATTTTGGTTGTTTCCATATCTGCGCTATTGTGAATAGTGCTGCAGTAAACACAGATGCATATACTTTTTTGAATTAGTGTTTTGGATTTCTTTGGGTAGATACCCAGGAGTAGAATTGCTGGGTCATAAGGTAATTTTATTTTTAATTTTTTGAGGAGCCTCCAAACTGTTTTCCATAGTGGCTGCACCAATTCGCAACCCCACCAACAGTGCACAAGGGTTCCCTTTTCTCCACATCCTCACCAACTCTTGTTTGATGATTTATTGATGATGGACATTCTGACAGGTGTGATGTGATATTTCATTAAGGTTTTTATTGACATTTCGCTGACGATTAATGATGTTGAGCATCCTTTTATATGTCTATTGGCCATCTATATGTCCATTGGAGAAATGTCCATTAAGGTCCTCTGCTCATTTGTTAATTGGATTGTTTATTTATTGATGTTGAGTTGTATGAGCATCTTATAAATTTGGATATTAACCCCTTGTCAGACATATCATTGGCAAATATCTTCTCCCGCTCAGTAGGGTGTTTTTCATTTTGTTGATGGTTTCCTTTGCTGTGCAAAATTTTTTTAGTTTGATGTATTCCCATTTATTTTTTTCCCTTGTCTGAGGAGATAAATCAGTAAAAAATGTTTTAAGGGTAATGTTTGAGAGTTTACTTCCTATACTTTTTTCTAGGACTTTTATGATTTTGGGTGTTACATTTAGGTCTTTAATTGATTTTGAGTTTATTCTTGTATATAGAGTGAGAGAGTGGTCCAGTTGAATTTTTTGCATGTATTTGTGAAGTTTTTCAGTTTACCATTTATTGAATATTTACCCCATTGAATATTGTTGCCCTTTTTGTCATAGATTAGATGGTCATATAAGCATGGATTTATTTCTAGGCTCTCTATTATCTTCCATTGAGCTATGTGTCTGTTTTTATGCCAATATCATGCTGTTTTGATTACTATGGCCTTGTAGTATAATTTGATATTAGGTAGTGTAATACCTCCAGCTTTTTTCTTTTTTCTCAAGATTGCCATGGCTCTTTAGGGTCTTTTATGGTTCCATATAAATTTTAGGATTATTTGTCTAGTTCTGTTGAAAAATTCCATTGGTATTTTGATAGGGATTGCATTGAATTTATAAATTGCTTTGGGTAGTATGAACATTTTAATTATGTTAATTCCTTCTATCCATGAGCACGGTTTAAGTTTCCATTTACATGTATTTTCTTTAATTTCTCTCTCAGTGTCTTATAATTTTCTGAGTACAGGTCTTTTACTGTCTTGGTTAAATTTATTCCTATGTATTCTATTTTTTTGATGCAATTGTAAATGGATTGTTTTCTTAATTTCTTTTTCTGATAGTATGTTATTGGCACATAAAAATACTGGTGTATAAAAATGCAAACAATTTCTGAATATTAGTTTTGTATCCTGTAACTTTACTAAATTACTTTATTAGTTCTAATAGTTTTTTGGTGTCATCTTTGGGGTTCTGTATATATAGAATCATGTCATCTACAAATGACAATTTTACTTCTTCCTTTCCCATTTGGGTGCCATTTTTTTTTTTATTTTTTCTTGTCTGATTTCTGTTGCTAGGACTTCTAGTACAATGTTGAATAAAGTGGTGAAAGTGGACATCCTTATCTCGTTCCTGATCTAAGGAGAACGCTTTTGGTTTTTCCCCATTGATATAATATTAGTTGTGGGTTTGTCATAAATGGTCTGTGTTATGTTGACATATGTTCCCTCTATTCCCACTTTGCTGAGAGTTTTTTTTATACATGGATGCTGGATTTTGTCAAATACTTTTTCTGCATCTATTGATATGACCATATGATTTTTATTTTTCATTTTGTTTATGTGGTGTGTCACATTAATTGATTTGTGTATACTGAACTAAACTTCATTCAAGGGATGAATCCCACTTAACTGTGGTGTATGATCTTTTTAATTTATTGCTGCATTCAGTTTGCTAGTATTTTGTTTAGGACCTTTGCTATCTGTGTTCATTAGGGATATCAGCCTATAATTTTTTTTCTTTTTTTTGGTATTGTTTTTGTATGGTTTTGGAATCAGGGTAATGGTGACCTCATAAAATGAGCTTGTGAGACTTCTCTCCTCTTGAAATTTCGGAACACTTTGCGAAGAATAGATATTAACTCTTTTTTGTGTTTGGTAAAATTCATCTGTGAAGCCATCTGGTCCAGGACTTTTGTTTGTTGGGAGCTTGTTGATTACTGATTTAATTTCATTAGTAGTAATGGTTATGTCAAGATTTTCTGATTCTTCTTGATTCAGCTTAGAAGATTGTACGTTTCTAGCAATTTATCCGTTTCTTACAGATTGTCCAATTTGCAGTGTACAGTTGCTTGCAATATTTTCTTAAAAATTTTTTTGTATTTCTGTGGTGTTTGTTGTCACTTCTCTTTCATTTCTGATTTTACTTATTTGGGTATTCTCTCTTTCTTTTTTAATGAAGTGGTTAAAAATCTGTCAATTTTTTTTTAATCTTTTCGAAAAAACACCTCTTGGTTTCATTGATCTTTTACATTGATTTTTTTTTTTTTTTTTTTTTAGTCTCTATTTTGTTTATTTTCACTCTGATCTTTTTTATTTGCTTCTTTATACTCACTTTGGGCTGTTTACTGTTCTTCTTATAGTTGTCTTAGGTTGACATTAGACTGAGATTTTCTTGTTTTTTGAGGTAGGCCTGCACTATTATGAATTTCTTAGTACTGCTTTGACTGTTATCACTGATTTTGGGTCATTGTGTTTTCATTTTCATTTGTCTCAAGGTACCTTTTGATTTTTTTCCTAGATCTCACTGATGACCCCTTCATTATTTAGTAGCATGTTATTCAGCTTCCATGTTTTTCTGTGTTATTCAGTTTTTTTTCCTGTAATTGATTTCTACTTTTATACCATTGTGGTCAGAGAAAGAGCTTGATATGCGTTCCATCTTCTTAAATTAGTCGAGATTTGTTTTGTGGCCTAACATGTGGTCTATCTTGTCAGATGGTCCTTGCACACTTGAAAAGAATGCATATTCTGCTGCTTTGAGGTAAAATACTCTAAAACTATCAATTAAATTCTTCTGGCCTAGTGTGCCATTTAAAGCTGCTGTTTCTGTGTTGATTTTCTGTCTGGAAGAACTGTCCATTGGTTTCACTGTAGTGTTACAGTCCCCTACTATGATTTTGTTACTGCTAATCTCTGCCTTTATGTCAGTCAATATTTGTTTTATATATTTAGGTGCTTCTATGTTGGGTGCATATATGTTTACTATGGTTATGTCCTCTTGTTGGATTGATCTTTTTATCATTATGTAATTTCCTTCTTTGTCTCTTAGTAGTTTAAATAGTTTGGATCTAACAACTGGGCCCTCCTGAGAACTGAATACATTGCAGGATTATTCCATGGAATGCTCTATATATGTAGACGTTGCCCAAACCCCCAATTTTTGCATAACAATAGTTTACTACCCGAGAATTTTATGTCATTAAAAAAATCATTCAGATGAAATCTTAAAAGCGGGTTTTCTTCCATGTTCCTGTTTCTTTTTACTGGCTGAAGATTGTTTTCCTGTTTCCTGAACCATCTTTCCTTCACTCATGTCTTCTGTCACTGAGGATTCTGTTTTTCTATTGCAAAATAGCCATGGTGGGCTCCACGATACTTGAACTAGAATCTGGAAATCACACTGCTTCAATAGCAAGATGGTAAAACAGGAAGGAGAAAATGATTCTGCTTACGTTTGTATACATTTTGCCCACATTTTCAACAGAATAATCCCTACAGACATTACTTTTTGTTCTCTTAGATACATAATCCATTGTCCCCCTTTTCTCTTTCCTTCCAACTTTCTGTGGAACTAAATACACTGTCAGTTTCCTCACTCTAGGTGCCAAATGCAAGGCTATATAATAAAGAAATATCTTAAATGCAAGAAGAATATAGAAAAATCAAAAGCCTTTGTGATCTCAATTCTATATTTATGTGTGGGATATAGGGGTAAATATGTATACGATATCAAAGAGGCTATTACATGTTAAAAGTTTTTGTTAATATTAGATTTTATAGTGAATAGTAATCATTCTTCAAGCGTCTTCCACACAAAACTTCTGTACTGAGCAATAAACATTATTAATGAAACACATAGCTCAACTTGTCATAATGCAGCGATATTCCTCTGTAAATACTATATGCATGGATTTTATTCAGAGTCAGTAGAAAAATGGGAAAGAAACATGCAGCAGCAATTGTGTAAAATTTTGAAGGACTGATTGCTTGGCTGTTCTGGGAAGTCTACTTATTCCAAGGGATAAATATCCCCAGACTCAGTGAGGGATTCTCTTCATTTTTGTTCACAAATCCTAGAAGAGAAGACACAACACCCCGCCACTTTTAGACCACAATAAACATATCATGTTGAAATTGTAATTCCAAATAACCTATTGCTATGAAAGTGAGGTCATTTTGTCATTTAATATTCAACCTCATGCATACCAGGGTATTAAGTAGAAATGACTGGTATTTTAAGGACTTGCATTCTACAGTAACCCAGTAGCAGAAGCAGATCACTCCCCTACTCTAAGTTATGGGCTGAAGGCACTTAACATAAGATTGAGAATGAAAATGAAACCCGGCACCAGTGTCTCTTCTAACCACTCTGCATAATCTAATGTATTTAAACTCTTTCTGCACAATCCTGCTGCTTTTCTATGGTATGATATTCTGACCATTTTTTGAACTCTTGAACTCTGACAGAGAAGAGGGGCTTGGAGAGGTTGTCATCTGATCTGTGTTAGAAGGCAAGAGAAATAGCTTTCTCTCTGATAGCACTTCTTTCTGCTTAACAGTTGGTGGGAGATTAAAATGATCTAGGTGGAGAAGACTGGTGAAAGGTCTGGGGACACCACTTTTTTGGGAGGGTTTGTCTGCACTTCAAAAAAAACATGCAGGGTTTATTTTTTTTCCCTCTTCTTTCCTGCCACACATTAATAATATTTCACTGCTTATTTATTCATTTTCATGATTTACTCCAAGTCTTGAAGGAGAATGAATTCCTGCTATGCTACTGTCCAGCCAGAATTGTGGTTAGATGCTGACATTCTGAATTCCAGCCATATTAATTGCTGGATAAAGGCTATAATCCTTCTCTCTTTGAAGCCCAGGGCTGATTTTTAGGCAACACTTCAAAAGCAGAGCACAACTGAAGAGAGGAATATTTCCTACCGGCACTGAATTACCGTGATTGACTCAGCTTGTGTTAGTCTATATGTGCCTTACGTATTTGGCTACCCGACCAAACAATTTGATTTTGATATTAGAGAGCAAAAGAAAATACCTTTGTGATCTAAAGGGTGATCTATAACTCCTTGTGAGATATTTCAATGGTGGTTGTTTAAACCACCTTAGAAATAGAAACACCTAAAATCATCCTTTCCTTACACTAGAAAACATCATGCTTGCAAGTTCTCTTCTCTCTCTCTCTCCTGTTTTGGTGCAACATCATAAAAACTATCAGTCTGAATCCACTATGATGAATGACAAAAGCCTATGTAAATAAGGTATTTCATACATTCTCAAATTATTGTAACTCTTGAAAGTCTTTTCAAAATAATTTTAACTTCAATTATTTAAAATTCAATCCAATGTATGCAAAGCAATTGTAACAAATATTTTAAAATAAAGTCTGTAAAAGACAAAACAAAAATGATAACTACCAAAACAACAAAACAAAATTTATAAAACACTCAAGTAAAATGGAAATCCATGACCAATATGGAACTTTTTATTGGTATCTATTTCACTTGCAGCTTGTTTATCTCTAGATCTCTGGTATAGGGACTTTCTCATATAGGATTTGGCAAGTATATTTAGTGTGCTGTGTTTGAGAAAGATTAACAGTATTTCGGATCAAAGGCGGACCCTGCTGAATGGTCTTACGAGATTGTCATTCACTCCCATTATGGCTCATTTGCACAAGATTTTCATGTAATATGAGCCATTGTTTTGATGGCAGTGATTTGACATAAAGACAGGGCCGATCTGCATCTCAGAGTCCTAGGCAGTCTGGCTGGGGGGTATCTTGGTCCCAAAGAACTTGCCAATCATAAAAGGCAAGTGCTCAGTTAGGGATCAGCCCTCCCCCACACTGTCCCCTACCCCACCTCCTTGTTTTTAAGGTGGAAAACTTCTTGAATGTTCATGGATACCATAAAAATCGGATAATGACTATTTGTGCTAGATTAGATACAGTTTAATCAGACAAACTTTCAGATACCCTATTCAAAAGAAGAAGTTATGTGGTATTTTAGTGGACTGCTTTTTCTTCCTGTGCTTTCTGCCATGCTTATTTTGGTTTTAAAATAACTTCAAGTGGTGAAAAGTTATGCCTAGGCTACAACTTTTCTTTAAGCTATGTTTGTATTTTTCTGGTGATTTAGTTTCCTTCCTGGCTATGCACAGAATATATATTTACATATACTAGTCACCAATGTTCTCTCCCTCTTTCTTTCTGCAAGTTAGATTAAAAAAAAAAAAAAAAAGAAGTATTATTGCTGCTTCAATGGTGCCTGATAATATTAATGAAAAAGAAATAATTCAGCTAAAATCAAAATGATTTCAAATGAAGTTTTATTTAAGTAGAGATAATATCACCTTATTAACTCTATTCAGCATATTTCACAATATAAAAATACATTTAGATGTATTAAATATATACATGGAAAGAAAGTTTTTGAAATGGTTTATGCTAAGTATTAAATTAAATGTAAAGAATTAAGAATGAAAACTACATTAAATATATTTCTTTTTTAGTGTCTGGCTTAAGTTTTCTAATTTAATGCATTTTAAATCTAGAATTGTGATACTTGTACAGCATTACCTGTTTCTGGTGAGGTGCTGGTTAGTATTGTGTAGCATTTATCCAATGCTTTCAATACAAAGATGCACCAAAGTATTTAGATTTTTAGAATTTATTTTATAAGTTAAAATAATATCTTACCTAAATTTTGCATTTAGAACAAGATTGAATATAATTTAAATGAGTTTTTGACTATTTTTAATTTTTTCACATCAACGATAATGTCAAAGAACAAAAGAAGAGAGGTAAGCTCATATGACTTCATGATGTTGGAAAAAATGTTTAAAAATGAGAGAAATCACTATTACATACTCACTTTTAAACAGTTTTGTAAAGCTATAAATTTTTATTTTAAAATTGATTTTACTTGTTCAATCTCAATCAATTAATGAAAGAAATGGTGCATCTGTCATGTAGTCAAGATAAACTTTTATATTTTAGGACTGCATTAAAAACTAACCATAAAGAACCTAGCATGTACAGTGAGATATTTTTAAGTATGTATTTACTTAGAAAAAGAACTAAAATAGCCATAGAAATTAAAAATGTATTGTTATCAGAATATTTTACCCATGTTGCTAGTTTGAAAAATTTCAAACATAGAAAAGGTTGAAAATACAATACAAAAAACACTTGCATGTCCTCCACCCAGAATGAAGAATTATTAACAATTTTGCTACATTATTTCATTTTCTTTCCTGAACCATTTGAAAATGACACCTCTAAATTTTTCAGTATGCATCTCCTAAGCACAAGATTGTTCTTCTTACATAACTGTAATACCAGAAAATTGAAACATTTCTATAAAATCTAGCAATTGGAAGGTTTAAAATGAATTAAAGATAAATTAGAACTCGGGGACAATTAAAAATACATATATCCTTAATGGCAAATACAAAAACTTTAATGATCTATGGCATAAACATTTTCTCAGTTACTTTAAATTTAAATTCAGGCTTTACACATTAATACTTCTATTGTAACTTACAGGTAGGAGTTGAAAAACAAACTATTAGCTGAATCTGTTTTGCTTTATGAAACACTTTCAAAATACATGAGCAACAGCGCCCTCTACATTTGGATAGCACATGATGAAAAAATTTTACTGGTTGAGAAAAGGAGCATTTTAACAATAATCACTGTGGGTTTGGGGACAAATAATGTGATTGTAATACATTACAAAATTACACTGTTATCTCTCGTATGAGTTTACAATATTTTAAACCATGATTTAGTATGGGAAATCAAAATCTGGAAACGCAATATTGCACCATTCAGCAAAGAAACAAAAATAATAGTGAAGAGGAAACAGAAGGCTCTTTAGGAAAATATGTAAACCTATTTTAAGAATAAACTTAATTATATTATTTACTAGATTTTCAGATATCGGTTGTAAGTAGTTAAAATTATATTATTTTTCTTTCTTGCTTATACAAACTGGACTTGGAGATGTTTTCAAATTCGGAAATGGACTGAAGACTTTGTAAAAAAGCTTTATAGTTTTCAGTATTCAACTATTGAAGAAAAATACAAACTTAGAATCTAACGTATTAATTATGTTTGCATAAAATGAAATAAAATTAATTTTTGTTTAAGTTGTTTTGAAAATTATTTTCAGATTAAGCCATAATAAAGTTGTTTTTCAAATTATAAAGATGCATAAAATACAATTGGTCATCTGATATGTAAACCTTCATGTCTGTAAATAATTAGCAAAGCTATCCCCCCAAAATTAAAATAGCATCCCCTAAATAATTTAGAAGAGAAAAATTAAACACAAAATGTTATACATTTAAAAATATGGTAAAGTTTTTATAGCTTAGAATAAAAATTAAAAATATACATTTGCAAATCTTTCTTCTAACTATAAACACTTTATTTTATAGCACCTAAATTTTAATTTCATTCAGGTCAACTGAGTTAAAAAAATGTGCTTAGTAGCCATAAAATCAACCCAGTGTATTGGCTTTTGAAAGGTTTAGTTTTCTGTTTAGTTTTGTTTTCTTCAGTGCAACTGTTTCACTTAAGGAAAATAATCCTTATTTTACATATAATATTTTGCTTAAATATATTCTTTTACATACAAGTTTGATGAGGCTTACAACAAAAATCTTGCAGTAAATTATTTGTGAGTTGTCAGTTGGCAAAGAAAGGGTTAAGATAGTTAAAAACCGGAAACATGTTATCCTTCATCTCTGTAATGCAAGAATTTTAATGTCTAAGTCATTTCATTTAAACGGAAAACAATAACAAAAAATTAGAAATTAGTAATCAATGAATACATATTTTATATTTTAAAAAGTCAACAACTAAAATACCTAAAACAAACTCTTACAGACTGCTTAGTACATTTTAAAATACAGCAAAGCAGAATAATAACATAGCTTGTGAGAGAAAAAAAAAAAGAATGCTCTTTGAAATGATTCCTTTAGTTTTTCCTCTGCTTACAGTGCCATGGAAAATCCTAGAGCATGCTCTAAATTTATAAAGACAAAATGCCAGTGACTCTGGGGATCATCGTGTTCGTTTTAAGAGCAAATTAAAACAGTGAAAGAATGGTGCAAATAATTGTTTCATATGTTCTTTGCTTGTGACTGCTGTAATCATCGGGCCTGATTTACAAATGTAGACTTGAAGGTTTCTCAGCTTCCTGCAGGGTAGAAGACTGTTACTTTGGCACTCACCCTCTCGCCCTTGTAATCACCACTCAAAACTGTGCCCTGGTACTTCCAATTTTCAGTCTCTTGATTGAACACCTCATTCTGTGCTAACAAGGTGTCCAAGGTATTTGAACAGGGGCTCCAGTCGGAAAATCGTTAATGGTTTTGCTCATTAAGTGTTGCTGTACTAGTTTTGGTAATTTGGTAACTGTCTAAATCGCAAGTTGGTTTTTTCCCCCTTCGGCTTAAAGAAGGATGCTAAATTTAAGGCAGTAACAGTAATACTTCTGTTTCAAATTTGACAAGAGAGTTGATTGCTATCAGTGTTATTATGCAATAGTTTTCACAGAATTAATAAAATTATCTTGAATGTCTAGGTTTATTCTCCAGTCATTTTCAAGATGTGATTAAAGAGGAAGCATATAAAGTTGAAGATAAAAAATTTTCACAGGATGCATCTATGAAATAGTGAAGATTTCCTGGAAATTTAAGGGATAAAAAAGAAGCAACAAAAATGATTTCTTTAAAAACGTGAGATACAGTAGAGTTATGACAGTGTTTCTAAATACTTCGTTAAATAAAATTGATTAATTCTATTTTGATAGCTACTCGATTTCTATAAATATACAAGTAGGTCTGAAAAAACGCATATAGCCTATTTTATTTTTAAACATTAGGTTGATTTACTTTATTTCCTGTTAGAATGACTTCATGAGCATTAGTTACAAAGTCCATTTTTATTCAAAGATAGATAATTTTAACGTATTTTTCTACTAAATGGTTACTTAAAAAATAATTCCATATATGATCTGAATGCTTAAAATTGGCTTTACAAACACACATAAGAATTGTGAGAACATTTTTTCATGAGTTAAGTGCATTCACCTATATTGAAATGGCCCTGACAATGTCAAATTATTTTACTTATATAATCCATTTCTTTATATTTCTAAACTTTATAAAATATATATTTCCCAAGAGAAATTAAGAAAAATAGATTATATATCATTTGGTTTAGTTTAAAACCTGTGATTTACGTTATCAATTCAGATTTAAAAGGGAGAACATTTCTAAAAAGACTTTTTCTTACACATTCTTTATTTGTTTCTTTCTTAATCATGAAAGGCTTTACCAAGTTTGGCAGCAGTATCTCTCCAGGGATTTATTTTAAATTATTTTTAGTGATTTAGACAGTTGCCATTTTATCATAGAGATGAAAAGGTGGGAGATGAGATTCAGCTGAGGATGGCAGTTTCTCCCCTATACGGACCAAAGGGCTATTTTAAAGTGATTTATGTGGCAGTTTTCTTCTGTGTCACCATTATGTCCCTGCTGCCTGAGTGTGACAACGCGGTGCTTGCTAACATTTTGGTAATAATTTATTGGGATGAGATTTTTTTGCCTGGAGTTCAGCCTGCAATCCTTTTAACACTCTGCTAAAAGGCGTAAGTTCTCTACAGGCTTATTTATTTTTCACTTTGGAACTGTGCACTTACACAAAAACCTGCCCCCATAAATCTGCAACTTTTCTTTTTGAATTGGAAGTTGAATATACACCATGACTTGTGCATATAAAAAAATGCAGAAATAATGTCCCCCTACTGTGTAAGTATTTTTGTTTTTCATGAATCAAGCCCAAAGTTATTTAAATTAATGCTAGTTTCATCATGGTAGTAGAATATCATATTTTTGTCTCTTAAAAATACTAATGCATGGACGTAATTTTCCTGGTTATTTGACAAAGTTTCTCATACATTTTTAAATTCTGTAACACAAAGAAAAAAAACCGATGGTTGCAGTTTCCTGTTAACAAGCTTTAATCAATCAACATGAAAAAACAACTTTTGATGTTTACAAATCATTGTAGTTTTCATTATGTCTTTGAAAATCTGGGAAGCAAAGAATTTATATTTTCTTTTCCATGTGTTTACGCTGAAAGCTGTGCAATTGATTAATCAATCAGGGAATCTCTGAAATCTTGCTCTTTGAAGTAGGGTGTTATGATTTAGAAATTCTAGCACACATCTGAGCCAGACACATTTGTTTTAAAATAAAAGCTCTGACTTCCCTATTTGCGTGACCATAAGCACAGGCAGATTAAAATGATAATTTTTTGTGCTAGACCTAGCTTTGGTGGTGAGTGAAAAATAAATTAGTGGGTTTTTTAAAAAAAATATTGAAATATCTTCAACACCTAATTTGATTGATCTTTCCAGTCATTTGTCACTGTAGAGAGACTTCAATATCCCCATGAATGTCTGAGGGTGATTTTTGTTAATATTAGTGGCAAGTAGTTGGAAATAGGATTTTTTAATTTATTTTTAAATCTTGGGGGTAGGTAATTCAATAGATTCCTACTTGGAAAACATCATTGATTTTCTTCGTCATGAATCTGTAATTAGGATATGATCAAGCCATAAATTGAAGAGGAAAACATTAACTAATGAAGATGCCAAGCTTCTAAGTTTCTTTTGAAGTTTTCTATTGGAGCTGTGATTTTCCTGACAAAATTACATACTGCCACTTCAGAGAAGACAAAATTACTTTATAAGCTCTGGCAAAATGATATTAATGGGTGTAGTCAATTTAGGCAATTGGTTTCTATACCTGGTCCTGGGAATCACTCAAAACTTATTTATATATATCGAATGGACAACAGCATTATGGCCTACAGTAAGAGAAACTATTATTTAGTTAGTTCTTTAAAAAAATATTTTGACTAAGTATTTTAGCTTTTGTGTGACTTTAGATTACATTGAATTTATTTTGATCATTTGAATTTGTTTTAACCATTAGAAAACAGAGCTGGCTCTACGAAGGGATGATCACAATTTTGTGGGGTGGGGGTGGGGGTGGGGGATGTGAGAACATTTGCATGTGGTTCAGTGCTTAATGTATCATTTATTTTAAATAGTTGCTGAAGTGCATGCTCATAGTTTGCATTCTAATTTCTATAAGAAGTTAATGCATTTATTACTTTAAAGGCTCTGACTTCCCTATATGCTTGACCATAAGCACAGACAGATTAAAATGATAGTTTTTTGTGCTAGACCTAGCTGATGAGCATTTAAATACTTATTGTTATCAGCTTTGTTTATGTTATTGCAAATAATATTATGATTATTGCTCAGACATCTTAGGCCTTGGGTCATGATTATGGTAAGAAATCTAATGATGTAGCTCACTAATCTAACCTATAGAGAAGAGAAAAATTTCACTTTGATATAATAGTATTAAAAATTGTCTTTTAAGTAACTAAAATATAACAACTTTCTAGACCTATAAACATTTTGTCTAGAGTGAATTTATTCTAGTGTTTAAGGAAGTGGCTTCACATTGATATATAGGGGAAATCACATTTGCTTTATCTCTTCTGTCAGTTATTCAAATGTAAAAACTAACTGCAGTGTTAATAGGGATGTAAAAGGTTAATTGGCCAATGGGCAAAATGGGATACAGAATTAAGGTAAACTTGCACAAATTTTTTTTTTTTAATATACCTTGAATCTTAGAGTCAGAGGACTTTTTAAATGAATTAATCCAAGGGCTTCACTTCAAAGATGAGGAAGTTGAACTTCAGGACTTTTCCTAAAATCCCACAGCCAGTTAGCAGTCCTAGGACCAGAATCTGAGCTCCTGCTTCCCAGGTCAGTATTCTTTCCATCCCCCACCCCCCAACCCCCCGCCCCAAGTCACATCAAAATTAATACCTACTTAATGGCTGTATTGAACAGAAAAAATAGCAGTCACTGAACTATTGAAGATGACTTGATTCTACTCGTAGTGTATTTGTTACTCAATCAAATGCATTTCAGCCATACTTATGCACTAACTCATGGTGCAAAGATCAGAAATAGGATCACAAGATGACATTTTGCCAAAATGACTAGCAAATTTAGAAAGCAGGTTATTTGTGTTGTTTAATGAAGTTATCCTGAATATCGGAAGCATTGAAGGAAGGGAAACACTTTTATAGGCTTGATGCAGGGTTGGTTTTCATGGTATTTTTATGTCCCTGGGGAGGATAAATATTTCAGAGGAAAGACCAAAGTGTATGTGTATGGATATATGTGTAAGTGGGTAGGGGGTATTCTGTTCATCTACGACTCTCTGTGCTGCTGTCTAGAAATAAGCCCCACAAGCCATGATTAGGGAGGCAGGAAAGTAGTTGTAGGAAACAAATATCTGGGATCCAGCCAGGCAATGAGGGCTGTGATACGATTATGTCATATGGAGGCATGGTCTAATTCTAAGGGAAAAAAAGATAAGAGAGTTATGATATAATCAGAGAGGGTCATGAGCCAGAAGAAGTGAATTTTTAGACAAAGCTTGAAGGATATATAAAAATCATTATACTAGTATACTAGCAAAGAATATAGAGGAAGTTATCATATTGAGAACTCACGTATTCTCTAGCCCTTTGGAATATTCTGTGTATTGAACATGCAATGTGCTTTCACATCTCTGGATTTTCTCATGCTTCTCCTCTTGCCTAAAATACATTTGTTCTCTTGTCTACCTGGAAAATGCCCATTTATTCTTCAAAACCTAGCTGGAGTGGTATTACAGCTCATTAGCTCACCTGGACTTTTTTGTGCCTCAAACAAAATCAAATGCTGTCTAACATACTACACATCACATTGCATTCTAAATTACAGCAGCAATAAATGTTAATGTAGAAAATAAGCATTCAGGATCCTACCACCAGAAAAAGTCATGTTAACATTTTGATACCTTCTTCTCACAAACACACACATCTGCACATATATACATACAATGTACACATTACATGTATTCATATATACTTAAAATGATAGTATTTGTATATTTTTAAAAATCTAATTCATACAGTTTTTTACATGTTTTTTTTCACTTAATATCATATTGTAAACATTTGTCCTTAGAATTATGTCTTCTTTATTTTGATAAACAATCAAATTCTTTTGAATAGAACAGATGTGGGTTTCAAAAAAAGAAAATTGGAGATGGTGGGAAAGATAGATTGGAGGGAAACCAGTTACTGGAAACCAGTGTCCCAGGCAAGAGCCTACAATGGACAAAGGTCCCAGGGCAATGGGAGCGGCTAGCAGAGGTGGGGAGAAGTGAGATTCTGCAATATGCATTCTTCTCCAAAAATTTTGGCAGAAGGCGAAGAGAGAGATAGGAACGGAGCTTGAGGCTGGAGGCAGGGACCAGAAAAATCTTTGTTATGGTTGCACTTTCAGAAAACAATAAATACATTTGGGCTCAAAGTAGGGGAAACCAATGGAGAGGGGAGAAACTGAAGATGCAAAAGAGATAGAAGGTAATTTGTAGAATGATGCTCCAAGGAGACAGGAGGAATAGAACACAGATAAAATTTGCTTATTTATAATCCGAGCGTTCTAATGCTTTCAGCTAGATATCTCAGGATTTTGGAATTAAACATGTGATAGAGATATTTGTCATGGAATATTTTTTATTTGATTATGAATAAGGACTATTTGGTTGAGCAGTTAACATGGAGCTTCTAGTGCAAATACTCTGAGACTGGACCAGGCCTGGCATGCTAGAGGAAGAACAAGGCCTCCAGTGTGACTGAAGCTAGTGAGTGAGAGGGTAATAGAAAGAAAGAGAACATTAATAGAAAGAGATAGAGAGATAGAAAATTAACAGGCGGCCACATCCAGTGGTGTAGTGGGGCAAATTTTCTCATTCTGCATAGTTCAAAAATTAAGAGATGTCATCCAAAGCCTTACAACAAAAAATAGAAGTTTATTATACTATTTAAAATTTACTTACTAATTATATTATGTCAATAATAAAAAGTTACAAATAATAGAGAATTAAAATAGTATAACACATATTATTAAGAGGAGAGAGTAAGCAGCAACTAAGTTCCCTATTTTTCAAAGCAGTCTATAAATATGTGTAAAATGATAAAGAAAAATAAGTGTAAGCATTTTATTTTGATTCATGGTGTTAACCAACTAAAGAATTAATAAAAATCAAAGCATTTAAGTTTAGGGAGAGAAAGTGAGGGTAGTAAAGGGTACTTTTGTATTTCACTGAATGCAGTTCTTTACTATTTAAATGAACTTATATGCATATATAACTTTTATAATAAAAATTTTGTAGAACAAATAAATGAGTTAAGCATGGGTGATAGAAATAAGAGCATATTTTGGCTTTCAAATTTTGTTCCTCAGAGTTCTGGTTCAGGGGCATCAAAGGCTGTTCCAAGTGTTTAGGGTGGCTGAGAAATCAGGGTGCTGTGCATCTTACCCTCACTTCACTAAGCAGTTGTGCTTTGATCATCTTTTAGGAGAATTATCATGCTAGATTTCATTTGAGTATTTTTTCTCTTCCCTCCCTCCCCCACCTCTTCCTCCTTCTCCTCTCTCTCTCTCTCATTTAAATCTAGAACAGAATTGCATTTTTTTCACTGTGACTTGTTAGTTTTGTGACCTTGATCTAACTCTGAATGTCTCAGTGACTCCTATATAAAATGAAATAACATTGATCTTTTAGAACTGCTTAAAGTATAATGTGAGAAAATTCATATTAATCACCCAAAGAAGAAAAAACTTATAATCACCTTCACAGATGTAAAAAAAAGTGATTATAAAATTTAATATTCATCCTTGATATTCTCTTAGTAACATAGGAGTAGATGGTTACTCTTTTTTATGTGATGACAACATTTGTATTTCAAGATCAAAGCTTAATGGTAAAATGCAAGATCATTATTTCCACCACTATTGTTTAAAGTTTTTGCAGAAGTAATGGCCAATGTAATAACAGAAATAAGAGGTTAAAATTGGCAAGGAATTGGAAAAAATATTGTTTACAGATAATTTGATGATATACTCAAAATGAAAGTGAAATGAAAACATCTATAAAAATAGGAGAACGTCATACCATTGTTTTGATTAAAATACGTATGCTTAGTTAGGTTCTAGAATGCTTTTATCTGTTAATGTTTATTTATACCACTCTTCCTACCAAGTATGTAATTATGACTCATACATTTAAAATTGCATTTTACATAAAATAAAAGAATGCCTGGCCTCGGTGCATGAGGAAGAGAGGAAAGAAATAGTTCTAGAAGTAGGTTAAAAACAAAAAACAAAACAGAGGATCAATCCAGCAAAAGAGAGAAAATGAGCAATTAGAGGAGTGGAAAGAGATTCACAGAATTTAGGGCTATGGACACACAGGTGACAGTTTGAAGAAAGAGAGCCTGGTCAATAGAGAAAAACAGTGTAAAAAGGGTGAACATAAAAAGACTGGAGTGTTTGATGTGGGACTTAGAAGGTCAGTGGTCACGTTCAACAGAGTAACTTCAGTAACGTGAAGAAGCTGAAATTAGATTGAAATGAGTTATTGGGTACTAAGAAAATTGAGGCCAAAATAGAAATCTGGCAATTTAAAGTGGTCAAGTCAATAGATTATTATTATTATTATTATTTTTAAACGTTGAGGATGTTTGTATGTAGAAACTAGGAGGAAAGTTTTAAGATGATACAGTATCTTAGAGAAAATGAAGTAAAAGCAATCAATAGTAAAAATAGAGGAGCTAGTCTTGGCACCCACTGAGAACAATTCTCTCTCAGAGACTGGCTTCAAGAAGGAAAAAAGCAAAGATATGATTAAAAATGTTTGACGGCGGCAGTCTTCAATGCCAAATAAGAGAAGAGGTCATCTGCAGAGTTCGTTGTGGACAGCGTTGGGATTAGATACTTGAGGAGAGTGGAGGAAGTATGGTAGACTTCTACAAGTAAAGTCATAGAATAACAGATATGGAACACACAATGCAATATATAGATGATATATTATAGAATTGTACATTTGAAACCTATATAGTTTTACTAAACATTGTTACCCCAATAAATTTAATAATAATAATAATTTAAAAAAGACTTTTGAATAGGTAAAGACCCAGGAGAGGCTTAGAATGCAAAAACATGAAAGGAATATAATTAGCTCTTCACTGGACTTCAAAGAAATTACTCAAAATAGTTAACCTACCCCTTTTTGTCCAATCACCTTTATTTTGACATCATAAAGTATGCCTTGAATCACCATTTTAAATTTGCCTCTGTTTTTCAGCCAGTTCCAATTTGGCTAAAATCAAGTAGAAAGTTTTTTATTATTTTAAAATAATTTTCATTGTCTCTCTTGGAAATTCTCTTTTCAAGATCCTACCACTGTTATTGTTAAAATACGTGTGATTAGGTGCCAGAATGTTTTTTCTCCCTTATGTTTATTTATATCACTCTACTTACCAAGGATGTAATTATGGCTCATCCATTTAAAATTGCATTTTACATAAAAGCCTCTTCATACTGAAAATATCACCGTGTGTGACTCCTTTCAGATGTATCTCATCCCATCCAAGGACCACTCCAGTGTAAAACAGTAGTTTAACATTTTTGGTGTTTGGATTAGGTTGAGGACTATGCACAAATTTGAGATTCCTTTGTAGTCTTTAAAACATTTCATTTTATGTAGAACTAAAGACAGTTTAGCTTAATTTTTCCTACTGCTTTGACCATAGAAAGGCCAAGCTTGCACTTACCTCTGGACAGACTGTATTCATCTCTACTGAGATAGTTCCAAATTCTTAGTGATGTGGCTAGAAGTAATCATTAAGAAAGATCGACATTTGAATTCTGGTTCTATCACTAACTAGCTGGGTGTCTCTGGAAAAATTATTCAACTTTTCTGGGTCTCAGTTGCTGTTTCCCCAGCTTAGAACACCTTTTCCTTTTCCTTCAGAAATTCGTGCTACTGGAGGCCTGCTGCTGTAACAAATTACCACAAACAACACAAAATTCTCATCTTACAGTTCTGCAGGTCAGAAGTCTGAAATGAGTGTCACTGGGCTAATATCAAGATGGCAGCAGGGCTGCATTCCTCCTGGAGGTCCTATGGGAGTGTCTGTCTCCTTGCCTTTTCCAGTTTCCGGAGGCCATCCTATTCCTGCTTGTGGCCTCCATTCATCCTGAAGTCCATCAATTGTGTCACTCTAATCTCTGCTTCACATCTCCTTGTCTGGCTCTGGCCCTGAACCTCCTACCTCCCTGTTCACTTATAAGGACCCTTATGATTACATTTGGACCCACCCAGATAATCCAGGATTATCTCCCAATGTTCCTAATTTAATATCATCTGTAAAGATAGTTTTGCCATGGAAGGTAGTGTATCCACAGAATATAGGGATATGGACGTGGACATCTTTGCCAGTCGGGGATGCAATATTCTGCCCATCACAAGGCCAGCAAAGGTTCTCTTTATAGATTTCTGTCCTTTCACCTCCACCCCTAACAGGGAAGAATATCACTTTTATGAGAATTTTCCATGTGGGTGAGGAAAATATCTGTTTTCTCTGTGAATTGATTTGTATAATGAATCATTTTTCTAAAAATGCCAACATGTAAGGGTTCTATTAGTATGCTTGAACACTAATTAACAGGGACACTTGTTATTTCATTAGACTTTCATAGGTTTTGTCCCTCAATAGCTACACTGTGGAAGTGAGGATTCTTTCTCACTGCAGCATCTTACTTTTATTACATATGTGTGCTTTCATGCTACACAAAAGGTTAGATGTTACAATTATTTATGCTAATCTCAATTTGCTTTTTTTGCAGTATACAGTACAAATAAAGCTACAGCAATTGATTACATATCATTGACAACAAAAGGAACATACAGTTTCATCAATGAAAAAACTGAGTCATGTAATGGCTCAATAGTTATGTGTAGCCTCATGAGAATGACAATCAAAACCAGGTCATAATGATATGAATATTTATGGGGTACTTCATCCTGCTTGGTGATTTTAATAGTCTGTAAAAAAAATAAGTTTAAAGAAAAACATTTCTGTTTTGATTGAAAACTCTTTTATAAAATACAGTGTATTCATATTGATGTTTTAAGTATTTTTACATTGATTTTCTTGTTTTTAAATTTTATTATTCTATAGTCATTTGACTTAATCCTAAATGGATAAATATGGCATTTAAATATCTATATCATAAACACATTTTTGCTTCTAACTCAGATCCATTGGCGTCATAATTGGATACTGTTTTAATAATGACTGAGGAATATAAATTATGTAAATGTGTAAAAATGATATCTTAAATAGTTAAAATAAATATCTGTAAAATTTGTTCATCAACATAATGGTCTAAGGCTTTGTAATAAATTACTGAAAAAATAAGAATAGATTGCATAACTTCCAAATTGTCAAAAGGAAAGATAAAAGAAAATAAAGAAAATGCTTCCAATGCAATAGAAGGCTGGAAAGGAAGGGGGAAAATCAGAGAAAAAATAAGCCAAAAATATTTAATTACTCAGCAAATATTTACTAAGTGTTGTCTATAGCCCAGGAATTTTTCTCTGAAAATGTTATCCAAACAAATTATAAGCACAATAAATACAAATAGATTAAAATCTTCTATTAAATGTCAAAAACTTTTAGGTTAGATATATTATATTTTTTAACTTTAAATATATATAAGTGACATGCCTAAATCAAAACACACAGAAAGATTCATAGGAAAGGAATGGAAAAAGATATATAAAATAAATGTGTTTCACCTAATGACATAACCTTAAAATATATAAAAACAAAGACACAGAATTATAAATTAAAACCAAAAAATGCACAATCATGGTGAGTGTTTTTTTATAAACATATCTCAGAATCAATCATAACTAAATTTATTAAGGATTTAAAAAATCCTAATATACAGAATAAATTTTAAAACTCAAAGATTACCTTAAAAATTAGTAGCATAAGGCACATCATTTTTGTTTCTAGTTGTCACTGATTAGATTGTCAGGTCCTCTGATTAATCTATTAAATTACAAAGCAAAATCTTAACAGGATCTTGTATTGATCTGGCTAATAAACCTCAACAGACCTGCTTTCTGCCTCTGTTTGTCCCTTGCTTTTCCAGTGAAAAGTTATTAAAGAGTGTTAAATCTCAACCCTCAAGCAAAGAAAGACACAAATAAGAAAATATCGACTTATTAAAACATCCCCTATGAATGAAGGAAACTCCACTACTGTATCTAATTCTGTAGAGACAGATATCCTTTGCATGTTTTAACACACTCAGATTGCCTAAATGAATGAGGAATAACATAAAAGTTTTGAATTCCACAACTATGCATTCTAGTTGCCAAGAAGAAAATTATAAGATGTAAGCATTCTAAATTTGGTAAGTAATCTGAATGAGGAAATATTGTTACTAATAAATAAAATGAGATGTAATATGAAAAAGTTATGATATTCTAAACTGTATTTGGTTGTTTAAGTTAGGCTACATTATTTTGTTCTGAAGCTTGGTAGATAATGTGGTACTATGTCATTTGGATTCCTTTTTAGTGAAATACAGATTGGATATTTAAACACAAATAATACTTACAACACCCACTTATATCATGTCTTCTTGACTCAGGGGTGTTCTTTTTAAGATATAACTAGTGAGTACAATCAGCCTATATCACAATGAAATTAAACGGCAGCCTAATTTTCAGGATATATCAAAGCATAGGATCCTCCTTTCTGATGGGAATAACAAAATTGAGCAGATCAATCAGGAAAGATGAAACTATGAAGTGAATATTTAAAAATTTTCTATATTCAAAAATAAAGAGTGGAAGAAATTGTCTATCGCAATTCACCCTGGACGTGTAGAGCGTTTATCTCCTGCTAATTGTACTCTAATAATAATAATTATCACAATGAGGGATTATTATTATAGTATTGTTACTTTCATTTTATAGATGAAGAAACTGAGATTCAGTGTTATAATTTACCCAGTCACAAAACTCATGAGTCTTGGAACTGGGATTTTAAGCCAAATGGATCTGACTCCTGAGGCTGAGCTCTTAATCCATACATCCTATTGCCCATTTATAAAAAAAAAAAAAAAAAAAAAAAAAAAAAAAGGTTAAGTAGTCTACATGATCTTAAATCTGTGGGGAATCATTTCATTTAACAAAGAATAAAATGACAAAATAAATTTCTTGAGATGTCATATCAAAATTTCGAAGGACATAATATTAATAGTGAAATCGACAATTATACTTTCTCCTGAAACTATTATTGTTATCCTAATTTATTGGGACTTATAAAGACCCAGGCATTGTGTAAACATTTTGAGATATTACTTCAATTCTCTTGTAGAGTAGGTACAACTATCTCTGTTTTACAGATGAAGAAGCTGAAGTTCAAAATCATACTTTACAAAATGAAAAACTCAGTATTACCTAGAATAACTGTCTTTTATTCATTCAGTTGAGCCATTCATTTTATAGAGAATCTTTATCTCTTACCTAGAAGTTTCTCCAAATGCAAAATGTGACATAACCTCAAACCAGGATCATAGATTACTCTTTTAAACTCATTTTAACAGCTGTTTATAAACAAGGAAATTCCTCTAGTCTATGGAGAATAGCCTCTCAGTCATCAATTATTGAATTAGTCAGCAATCAATGTGCTAGATACTGTGAAAGATACAGCAATATTTCCTGCAGTCAAGGAGCTTACAGCCAAGCTGAGGAGTCAGAAAATACAGTCATAAACACTTAGTAGAAGAAAGTCAAATGATTGGTCCAAACAGGAAAAGAATTGCAGTGACAGGAAATAGGTTACAGTGGATGATGTGTGCTCATGAAAGCTTCATGGGATTTATTCTGTGTGTAGCTGAATGACTGATTCAGAAGGGAAGAGAGGACCAGAGAGAGCATCTCACACAGAAAGAAGGAACAGAAGGAATACTTGGTAGTACATAAGCTCTATAAAGCTCCAGTGACTGGGCCTGGGGGTTTTTAGTTTACTTGATTATTTTTAATTTTATATTAATCCTTTATTTTAGGAGTAATTCTCTTAAACTTTCCTTAAGAAGATGTACAAATAACAATAGCAATAAAGTCTGAATGGAAAGCAGGGTATGAGGTGAAGGTTAACTTGTTCAAGATTGATTGTCTATTAGGTTAGCCTTCCAGAGAAAAAGTTGTCCTGCAAAGCTCCATATGATTTGGCTGTGTGCCTGCGGTTAAGTCACTCAGTTCTGGCGATGTCATTTACAAATGTAGCTCATGTCTTTGTCATTTTCTCATTGGGGGTTGGGTCTAAGTCCCAACTTGGGTGGACCCATGATTGTTTCTACCAATTGAGTAGAGCAGACATGACACCACGTGACTTCCAGGACTGGGTCCTTAAAAACCATGCAGTGTTGTTCTTATTTTCTGGAACACTCACGCTTGGAGCCCTGAGCCACCATGTAAAACGTCTGTCCACCTGAGGCTGCCACGTTCGCCTCATGGAGAGGCCACATTGGTGTGCCCTGGTGGACATTACAAACCTCTCCCTACTTTCCAGCTATCCTTGGCAACGGACCACGTATGTGAGCTGAGTCACGTTAGATACTCCAGATCAGACAACATTAAACAGAAGAACCATACAGCTGAGATTTGCCTGAATGTCTAACCCATGAAATCATGAGATATAATACAATAGTTAAGACACTAAGTATGGGGTTGTTTGTTATGCAGTAATAGATAACTGAAAAACCTGGTCAACTGTTAGGCTTGGATTCCAGCTCTCTACCACTGACATTTGTCACCATGCTAAGAATGTAGCTTTTGCTTCCCTAGTTAGGAATCCTGATATGGCAAATTTCTTCACCATCCTGCACTGCACTAAAATGCAGTAAACACTAAGGGAAGTGCATCTCTATTGTTGCTCCTGTCCTTATGATTTTTCTTAGTGAATATTGCTGAAGCAAACCTAGCAGAGAACATACTGACCACTCAGCCACCAGCCTTAGTTTGTACAACACATTTTCAACATGCCATGAGGCACTGTGGGACTACATTAGATAGTCTAGAAGTGAGTTGGGTACCAAAACATTGGAGAAAAAGATTCAAAAGCAGGGTAGAGATCACATTCTACTATCATGCATTTTCTGGGGCAGGTTTGATTCTAAATGTTCTATCTCTATCACCAAAAATTATTAAAACATCTTAAAATTTCCTATATTTTTGGTGTCGGGCACTTATTCCAGACTCTCTCTTTTACTGGGAGAGGCATAGAATCTTTTGTCAGACTGTATGTCCCAATTTTGTGTTCAGAAAATAGGCCAATGTACTTTTAACTCAAACTTACAGGGCAACAAAATTTGTCACCTCTCATCATAGTATAGAAGCTGAAGGCCTGGTGGACGCTATAAAAGGAGAAAGTAGAAGAATAACAGTTTCTATATAAAGTCTATATTTAGTTCATATATATAGTTATCCTGAAAAAAGTAATAATTTAGCCTAGTTTTTTAATAGTTGAAGTGGTCGTTATAAGTCTCTCTGGTAAGTGTGCATTTCTCAACAATATTTCTTGTGGATTTTTAAAGATGGGTTTTTAGTATCATAAAAGGAGAAAAAATTGATATTCATAAGAAGTTATTGAAATTCTTATACTCATTTTGTGTTTTCTTTTCCTCCTGGTGATTTACTAGACTTCAAAAATGACGTTATCATGCAAATCGTACCTTCATATTATAGCAGGCTAAGAGAGAGAGGAATGCCAACACAACCCCACAGCACCACAATTCCATTGGGTTCTGGCCATTCCACAAAGTGTGTTTACAGAGTTAGCTCTCCTTTGACAGGTAACACTTACTGCACATCACTAAGGGGCCTCCTTACTAGAGAGAGATGGCCAAGTGGGCTTTATGTACTAGTCTATTTAATAAGATCCAAAAGCAAAAGAGATTTAGGTTAGTAAAAACAATATCTACCAACTAAGTCCTTTTCTACTCTTCCAGGATATCAAAGTCATCTAAGTAATCTCAACATTGTTGGTGTACATAGTTAAGAAACGTAAAAAAGTGTAGCCCTCATATTTCTAATTATATCTCTAATATACCATGGAGTAAGTTTTGCAACCATGTTACTCTGCAACCTTTTTTCTAAGTCCATTATTATATATTTTCTTAAATTTGTTTTTATTACCTCCATATATTGTGCTATCTTGTTGATTAGTAATAGTCTATAAAACGAGCATATCTGTACCCTTTCCTATAAACAAAGGATTCCATAATGGTTAAGAGACATGACTGTCCTTAGGTAAGATTTCAATTTCAATTATTAGAAAAAACATAGAGTAACATATTTTAAAACTTTTTAAGAAAGTGTTTATTTTCTTTAAAGTATTTCTTAAAGGGAATGGTCCCTTTATGGAAAAAAATCGTGTCAGAATTATGTAGATAATAAAAATGTCAGACTTGGTCAAAGAGTGATTCAATTAACTGAATATGTATACAAGAGAAAAGAGAAAGTCAATTAAATGAATGAGTTATATAACCTTACTGATTGAAAGTGACATCAAAGGGTTTAAATAAAAAATTTACATTGATTAGGTGCAAGTAGTTTGACTTTTTCTCCATGTTTTTTGTTTCTGATGGAGAAGAGGGAAAAGATCTAGAAGCTCAGAAGGTAGTAAAAAACAGTCAGGTGGAGGCCTGCCTCAAAATTAGCAAGGCAGCCCTTTTTTAAGGGCCTTACTGCCAGGACTGAAGAAGTTCAGCTATTGGTGAGTCTACATTAAAGCATAATGTAGGAGAAAGTCCTCTAATGACTTTTGTGGCTCAAGCTGGAGGTAGCTTGCCTAAAATCATGGACAGGAAAAAGCAACGAGGTATTTCAACTCTTGAGAGTTCTGTATTGAAAGCAAAGACATACTAGGAAAGGAAGGGAGTCCAACACTTTGTTTGAAAGTGATTCATTAACAGTTAAGTGAGCTAGCATTCTATATGCAAGCATTTGCATTTATTTAACTTGACTCTGGTTTGCCTTAAAGACATTTATATATGCATGATGTAATGAAGAGCATGTGAGATCACAACTGGGTGACTTATGTAGACATTCTAATTCTGCTCCTTACCAGTTGTGTGATTTATAAAAAGATTATTAGCTATTGTAAGAAAGAATATCTTTATAACTGTCATAAAATGATAACTTCTACATATACTTTTATTATTGAGTTAAAACATTGACAGGGAAAAATTTAGCTTGGATGTAGACTTTGTCTTATAATCTCATCTATTCATGCCAGAAAAAGAAGGGGAAGGGAAGGCAACTAATAATTTTTAAGTATTGTGTGCCAGGAATTGTGCTAGTCACCTGATTACTCAATTCCTGAGAAGTCTGTGAGATGGTTAATCATGATCTAATTTTATAGATGAAGAAACTGAACTTCAGAGAGATTATTTGTCCAAGTTTTTATGGAGACGGTTTACAATTTCAGAGTCAAACATAAATATGTATGTCCTTAAAGATTATGTTCTTTATCTTCTATCAGCTTCCTAATGAAAGCAGATAATTTAACAGGTTTCACTGATGTATCTTGGAATTATAGACATAGGGTCTGGGAGGAAAAAACTGTTCTTTGATCATTAAAGAAAAAAATCTAATAAATGATAAGCAATAACACTTATGTGGGGTGAGTCTTCAATTTCTCCAGCACTTTTTTCATGGCTCTTTCAGGCCAATAGCCTTACTTCCTCCTGTTCTCCTGCAATTCCTAAGTATTTGATAGTCATTAAACATTGATTTAAATTTGAGTTGGTATGCTAACTCTTTCAGCAAGATTCTCATTTTCCCTACTATTTCTTTTTTAAAGATTATTATTAAAAGTATAGCTAACATAATATTTTATAAGTGTCAGGGGTTCACTATAGTTTTTCAACATTTATATACCTAAAGAAGTGATCACCAAGATAAGTAGAGCAACCATTTGACACCATACTCTGCTATCACAATATTATTGACTATACTCCCCATGATATACACTATATTCCCATGAATTATTTGTTTTATACCTGAATTTGGACCACATATTGCCCTTCACATTATCCCCCTTTTAATTTTTCAATTATAGTTGATACTCAATATTATTTTATATTAATTTCAGGGGTACAGCAATATTTATATAATTTAAGAAGTGATCCCCTGACTAATCCAGCATCCATCTGGCACTATACATAGTTATTACAATATTATTGACTATATTCCCTATGTGTTTCTTTACACTTCCATGACAATTTTGTAACTACCAGTCTGTACTTCTTAATCCCTTCACCTTTCTCACCCTTCCCCCAACCCACTCCCATCTATCACCCTAACAAATCTAGTACCCATCTGACACCCATCTAATTATTACAATATTATTGACTGTGTTCCTTATGCTGTATCCTACATCCCCATGACAGTTTTGTAACAACCAATTTGTACTTCTTAATCCCTTCTCCTTTTTTCACCCACACCTCAATCCTCTTCCCACCTGGCAACCATCTAAATAGTCTCTGTATCTATGAGTTTATTTTTTTGCTGTTTGTTTATTTTGTTCTTTAGATTCTATATATGAGTAAAATCACATTGCATCTGTCTTTGTCTGACGTACTCCACTCAGCAAAATACCATGCAGGTCCATCCATACCACTGCAGATGGCAAGAACCCATTCCCTTCAATGGCCACCTCCTCTTTATCCATTCATCCATCGACAGACACCCAGGCTGCTCCACATCTTGGCCATTGTAAACATTGCTGCAATGAACATATGGGTGCACATGTCCCCTTGAGGTAGCATTTTAGGATTCTTTGGATAAATGCCCAGAAGTGGGATTACTAGATACTTCGTTGTCTCTTGTTATAGCCTTTATTTTAAAGTCTGTTTTGCCCGGTATAAGTACTGCTACCATCGCTTTTTATTTTTTAATTTTAATTTTCATGAAATATCTTTTTCCATCTCTTTACTTTCTACCTTTGTGTGTGTATGTCTTTCAATCTGAAATGATTCGCTTGTAGGCAGCATGTGTAAAAATTTTTTTATCCATCAGCCCCCCTATATCTTTTGATTGGAGCTTTAATCCATTTACATTGAAAGTAATTGTTGATAGATATGTAGCTATTGCCATTTTATTATTCATAATTTTGATCCCCCCATTTTAAAGAAGTCCCTCTAACATTTTTTTTGTAATATTGATTTTGTGGTAATTAATTCGTTTACCTTTTTCTTGTATGGGAAGCACTTCATCTTTCCTTAGATTTTAAATGATAACTTTGCTGGGTAGAGTACCCTTGTTTGTAGGTTGTTGCTTTTCAATATTTTTGGGACTCTCTGTGCTTCCTGGGCTTGTATGTCTATTTCCTTCACCAGGTTAGGAAAGTTTTCAGTTATTATTTCTTCAAATAGGCTGTCAGTCCCTTCCTTTCTCTCTTTTCCTTCTGGTACCTGTATGATGTGAATGTTGTTAAGTTTGATATTGTTCCAGAGGTCTCTTAAACTATCCTCATTTTTTTTTTTTTTAAGTTCTTTTTTCTTCTTGCTGTTCTGATTGGGTGTTTTCTGCTACCATGTCTTCCAAATCACTGATTCAATCCTCTGCTTCATCTAGTCTGCTGGTGATGTCTTCTAGTGCATTCTTCATTTCAGTTATTGCAGTCTTCTTTTCTGACTGGTTCTTTTTTATGGTTTCTATATCTTTTTATTTATTTATTTATTTTATGCTTGCTGTCTGTCTCTTTGTTGAAGTTCTCAATGAGTTCCTTGAACATGCTTGTAACCATTGTTTGAACTCTGTCTCTGGTAAGTTGATTGTCTACATTTTCTTTAGTTCTGTTTCTGGAGTTTTCTCCTGTTCTTTCCTTTGGGATGTGTTTCGTTGTTTCCTCATTTTGGCTGCCTCTCTGTTTGTTTCTATATATTAGGTAGATCAGCTATGTCTCCTAGTTTTGGCCAGCTGGTTTTATGTAGTAGGTGCCCTGTGGGGGTCCTGGCACAGTCTTCCTGGTCACCTGCTTCAGGTGCTCCAGGAGGGTCCCTTGTGTGGGTTGTATGTGCTTTCATTTTACGGTTGAGCCTTGATTGCTGTTGGCATGTCAGTGTGTGGGATTGGCCCTCAAGCTGACTGGCTGTGGTTTGGCAGCATCCACAGCTTATAGGCTGCTGTGTGGGAGGATCACCACACTGAGTGGGGTTCACCCCAGTGGGCTCTGGTGCCTGTTGAAACTGACCTTTGGGTGCACCACTTGGATGGCTAATTAGGCTGTGCTCAACATACTTGAAGCCAACCTCCAAGTGTGCTGGTTCTGGGGCCTCTTGGGAACAGCTTCAGTGCAGGCCCAGGTTACCCACTGCCTGTGACCAGCCAGGGACTACCTGGTAGGAGCTACAAAGTGATCCCCCATTTTTCTCTGCCTGTGATAAACCTGGAGGCATGTGGGAGAAGCCATGCTATGAACTGAGGATGACTGCCACCAGTACTGGGCCTGGGGTAGCTCTGAAAAAAGCCAGAACACCCAAATTTCTGCTGCTACCTGCCAGCTCCCTTAAAGTTCAGCTGCTGATAAAGCCTTGTGCAGTATGCAAGTTGGGTGAGGCAGGGTCTCAGGGAGTCACTAAAGTTGAAAGCATTGTGGTCACCAGGTTATTATCCATTCTCATTTGGTGCCAGTGATGAGCCTGGAACTACTCAGCACAACTCTCAGAGCATGCTGAGGCCAGGCATTGCCGACCTGGGGCCTGTGGACTCCAGTAGTTTTCCAAGAAAGAGTGCAATGTGGACAGGGCTGGTTGGTCATGGAGAAAGTGCCTCTGGCATTTGGAAAGCTGGGTGGGGCAGGGTCCCAGTGAGCCAGCAGAATGGAGCCCCAGAGCTCACCAGACCAATCAGATTCAGATTTGGCCATAAGCGTAAGGGGAGGGCTCAACCCATTAAAGAGTGGCCACCTACACATTAAAGATGGTGGCCACCTCCCACTCTACTGAAGGATTCCTCACAGGGAAAATGGGACTGTCCTCCAGCCTTAAACTCGAAGACACATACTTCAGTCTGCTCCTCGTATGCCTCTGATGTCCCCCCAGTTACTGTCCCTCCACTGGAGCCAGGGTGAGTGCCTGTGAGTGAGTGAGTCTGTGCGTGGGCCTTTTAAGAGGATGTTTGGGTTTCCTGTGGCCTTCCATCCCACCCCATGTTTGGAATTCGTACTTTTTCACAGGCAGATGTTATGAGGGCTCCTCTTCCCAGCAGCAGTACTCTGGGCTGGGGAGCCTGGTGTGGGGCTGGGGTCCTCCGCTCTTCTGGGAGGATCCTCTGTGGTGAAGATATCCCTCCCAATTTTCATCTACCACATGGAGGTTTCAGACTAACATGTTTCGCGTCTCTGCCCCTCCTACCAGTCTCATTGTGGCTTCTTCTTTATATTCTTAATTATAAAACTCCTGTACAGCCAGACTTCAGATGGTTCTCCAGGTTGATTGTTCTCTAATTTAGTTGTAATTTTAATATGTTCACGGAAGGAAGTGTGCACGGTGTTTATCTACTCTGCCATCTTGGGTCTCCTCCCTCATTTTTCCTATTATTTCTGATAACGGTAAAAATTTTGAAAAACTAAAATGTGTTAAAAGCATATAGTGTGCCTGCTATATGTATCATTTCATTTAAATTTCGTGATAACCCCTAAGGTAATTTACAATTGTCATTGTATCGTATAGACACTGAAATCAGGCTTGAGAGATTGTCCATGCTCATACAGTTTGTAAGCAGTGGAGCTTGGATTTCTGACACCAAAGCCCTTGCTCCTGGGCACTGTGCTATTTTGTCAGATGTCTGGAGGTGATCACTGTCTCTTCTTAGTACAACCACTGATACAGTTTTCTGGAAATGTGGGAAAGGTGTTAGGAACGGGAACCTTCATAGCGTTCCTGAAAATATTTACCTAATGTTGCCTCTCAAGTGGTCACATAACATAAACACACACACACACACACACACACACACACACACACACACACACACCACAATATTTATAGAAAGAACAGGCAAGCCAAGTGATTTCTAGAACCCATTTTGTAAAATATTTTTCAGTACTGATTGAATGTAACTTACATATTTCCATTTCCACGTGAGATATATATTCTTGAAACCATACTTTAAATCTAAATCTAACTTTTTATTTCAGTGAACAAAAGAATTCCATACATGAACAGCTATAGCATCAGATTTATGGGTAAGAGACTCAGAAACATTTCTGTTGACTCACTTAGAATGATGCCTTGTGTATGAGGGGGCATTTCTGAATTCAAAATTCTGCATGATCTCTGACTTTTCTAACCAAAGTCTGGCTTTGGATATCTAATCATACTCTAGGAAGAAACTCAGATACATTTGTTGTTTTTAACAGAACATCTGGCATTTATTGGCAGAATGCATTAGTGATGATTTTCAGTAAAATTGAAGCCAAAACTTGACGGAGTATGAGTTCATTTTGTTTATGTCATTCTCTCCCTGTGTCAAATCCAGAGCCCAAATATTGCTTTTTACCTACAGTGGCATCTGAAAAAAATAATCACAGTCATGGGATTTTAGAGATTTCAACTAAAGATTATGAAAGTATCAATATGAAATAGCATCTCAATAATTTAGCACCAAAACATACTATAAATGCATCTCTAAATATATAAAAAAACGACTCCACAAAAGTACATTTTTTTCTCCTTTTGTATTCACCAGTACAAAAGGAAACAGACATATCTTAATTAGTTGGAAAGAGACATATCTTAATTTCATTTCTCACAGCACAAGGATATTCCCTCTTGAGCCAATCTTTCCTCAGCAGGCTGATTTAGATAATACAATGAATAAAGAGATAACTGGATGGATTCTCCAACCTTGTGTTTCAAGAATCGGAGCTGGGAGACCCTTGAAGATGCAGAGCAATTCTGAGGCTGTTGAAGCTTCCTAAACAGCTATTTGGTAGTAGTTTCAATAGAGCTCGTTAGCAGATCTCTTGGTCGGGGCCATGTCAACTGGATCCCTTTACTGTCACCACCACACTCCCTCTTATCATTCCCTCCATTATCACTTGCCTGTCTTTCCAGCTTGGTCTGTTAGCACCTCTATTCCCTTCGAGGAAAGAATTCAATCTCTTTCTCTCTACCACCTCCCTCTTACTAATTCTTTCTCGTTGATCACTTTTCCTCTATCAATGCTGACTCTTTCCCCTTTTTCCTTCTCTAAAAGCTGTTTCTCCCCAGCCAAGAAATAAAGGCAGTGGAAATGTAATGGCTGTATGCATGTCAGAGGGGTAGTAGATGAGGGGAGGGGGTTTATCACTGTGTGAGGGATACAAATGGTAAATGTTTAACTGTTACATTGTTTTGTACACCAGAAACTAATAAAACAAAAAGTTAAAAATAAATAAATTAATTAATGTGATTGATTATAACAAACACAAAAATGTGTGGGTCTCTTTTCCTCTCCATCAAACACTACTCTTCACTAGTCTCCATACCTTTGATGGAAGAGACTGCTTAAATATCTTAAACCATCAAGCTAGAGGTGTTTTCTCTTCCTTTGTGAGGGAGGCAGGAAACAGAATTAAGACCACAGGCTTTGAAATTAGACTAGATCTTGACTTAAATCTCACTTTGGACATGCTCTTGAATTCAGTGTGCATTACTTAATCTCCCATTAGCACATCTGTTAAATGGGGTAATGGCATCTTTGAAAAGTTTGGTATAGAGATTAAAGAAACCATTGTTATGCACTTTACACAGTAATAGGAACAGAATCGGCAAGCAATAAAGACAGCTCCTGTTATTTTTGTACTATACTTGATCAGATAGGACTAGTCTCAAGGCTTTGCTGATTTATCTGAGTCTTTCCTCTGCTGTCCACCTCCAGCTACTACCTCACTCATAATTTTGTTCATTCAGTAGCTTATTTAGAGGGTATGTTATATCCTGCCCCTACTTTGTCACTCTGCCACGGTCACAGAATTAATCCCTGTTAAATTATTTAAGGCATTTCTCCTTCCAGATACTTTAATGATCTAGAGGTGGGGAAAGGGGAAGGAGCAAGGAGAAAGAGATAAAGGGACATGGTAATGGGTCGCTCTAATTTCTTAAAGGTTTTCTATTCCCAAAGAGTAGAATTCCTGGTAATGGACCATCTGCGCTGGCAGGAGAGACCATCTGGGCCAGTACCTTATCTACCTGTTCACTGGCAGTCTTTTTTCTGATATCTCGCTTGCTTCTTGGCTACAAATAGCTGCAGTTTCTGTTGTGTGCATGTTGTTGGGTGGGTGGGGTATCAGGAAGACAAATATGATCTTGACACCACGCCAAATATATTTACTTTTTTGTAAATTCTTTGTAATCACATCTGATTCTCACAACAATTCTGGTAGACATTTTTGTCCCCATTTTACAGAAGAACAAATCGACCCTTCGAGAGGATAAACAGCTTGCTTTAAACCACTGAACTAGTCGATGACGGAGGTCTTTCTGATGATCGAACTCTGACATCACTTGCTACCCCATATTCATACTACCTGGAATTGAGAAGTTCCGATACATGACAACTCGACATACTTTCTTCCCCAATAATATTTATGTTCAGAGATGGAGATTTTTTTAAAGTACCAGATAGACTGTGATCCTCCTAAGTGGTGCGTAGGAGTCACTGTTTCCTCACCAGGCGGGAGGAAAAGCTCTAGGGAGAAGCTAGATACCCCCTGCATCAAATTCTAGTGCTTCTTCAACCTGTTTGGGCAGTGATGCTGTGTTTCGGTCCTCATTTTATTTAAACAAGGAAGTGAGCATCTATGTTTTATTTTCTTAATATTTAGTCATGCTTTTAGTATATTTATTAATATGTGTATATATTTAAAGAGTTGGCCTGATTTCCTTTGGGTACAAATCTTAGATCAGAATTTATATAGGAGTTTCATCAAGCCAGAAGCAAAACGAACACCAATTTATGTTCCTGTAGGATAATATACGCATGTTGAACATTCAAATATGGGAAGAGGAAGTATCAACTATAACCTGTACGCTTAATACATGCCTTTTTTCTTGGCCACAAGAATCTCTATTATTTTAACTTGTGAAATGATTTTAACCCATCTGAACATATTCAGGGCATAAAATTCGACATCATTTTGCATAATTGTGAACTGATGAAATCACAAGGGCGATAAGACAGATTTTTCTACTTGCACTATTTAGATCAAGAGAGAAAGGACAGGTTCATGCCTCACCAGAAAAAGAACGAAGATTTTAAGTCAGAGGCTTCCAGGTGAACCCCGCTAACAGATATGGTCTATGATTTAGCTCTCCTGGTGTTTTGGTTCAGTTTTTGATTGTTGCTTGATTTTTGCTTGGATGAATTGCCAATATTTAGAAATCGGTAGATTTCACATACAAATCCAGATTTTCAGTATCACTTGAAAGATCTGTAGCCTTCGTAACCCCGGATATGGGAACAGCAACTTCCAGCTTCTGTGGGGTAGTCTTCAGTGTGCCACAATCCCCTTGCCAACTTCCTTATTTGCTTAGTTCCTGTAGGCATTTGAGGTTTTGATCCCAGGTTTAAGGAATAGTTTTCAGATTACATTTAAAACAGATTAATTTTTGATTGGCTTCCAATTCTCCTCTCTTGAGTCACAGCACCTCCACCTTATTCTCAGGATAAACACTCAAGAGATCAGACTAGTGTGAAGACTGGCTTCCAACCACAGGCATCAACCACTAGAAAGAATGGAGGTCCCCAAAGTGCAACCCACAGGGTCTCTTGCTGGGCCGACTGCAGCCCTTTTGTTTGGGGGAGCTTGGTGTAGGGGCTTTCCTTCAGTAGCTGAGCGGAAGGAGAGCCCTCCAGCATGGACCTCCTTCAACATTTCAATAATGGACTGCTGTGCTGATGCCTGCCAGTTGAGCGTCAGCCCTGCCTGTATTTGAGGCAAAGTGGACGGTGTTTTTGCCCTTAAACATACCCTCCTCTTATCTGACTCTGTACATTAGCTGTGTGTGTGTGTGTGTGTGTGTGTGTGTGTGTGTGTATCTTACTAGATTTAAGGTTTACAAAGGTAGCATAATGCCTGGCACAATGTAGACAGTTCATAAACGTATTTTAAATGGAATGGATTGAATTATTTATTTATTCCACAAGCTTTGTAATGTTCATGGCCATATGATAAATGAAATCATGTTTGGTTTCCTTATGTATGTTTGATTTTCATACAATTATATTTCATACCAAGAAGAAATCCAATCAGCATTGTCATATAGAAACATCTGACCGACACATAAAGCGTCTTAATCAAAATAACATTTAAGCTTTAAAATTGAAGTATAAGTGCTCGCTTCTGCAGCATATATAAAACTGAAGTATAAACAAGAGGAAAATTCATTGATTTGCTAATTGTCTTGTCCTGCTGTGGACTCTACTGTCTAGAGCTACAATCATGAATGCATATAATAATTAATGCAGAGCATAGGAATATTAGTCAAAAGTATAAGGTCGTTCTTAGATTACTAGATATTGATGGAACTTTTATTTCATCCTCTACTATAATTTTAAGCTTTGAGAAATTTTAATGAAGATGGAAACAATGGGAAGAAATAATTGCTAGAGGAAATATTTCTGTTAAGGTGGCAGATTAGGGAAAAGGTAAAATTTTTCTGGCTGAATATAAATTTTCTGTGTATAATTATAGAAAAGTCTTAAAATAATAGTAAAAGATTCTTCCAATAAAATCCATTAAATGACTGTGTATTTGAAGATTTGGCTCAAACACTTCAAGTGTAATAGTGCATAATACTTTTTAACTGAAACTTTTCAAGGAGACATATCATTGAGTCAAGGAATTCCTTTCTGTTTAGACAGTATTGTGAATAATAATTTGTACTCACCAAGGTTTAAGAGACTATTGCTCTTGGAACAATGGATTTTCTTCCAACCCAACAGTCTTTTGTAAAAAAAAAAATGTCTTTAGAGATATTGGTAAGAGATACGTAATTACTGAATTGAACTTATTAAATGAAACATCCGTTATTTTATTAAAAAAAAGTTTTACAGGCATTCTGAAATTGATGACTTAAAAGTTAATTTAGGAGAAAGTGCTAGCAATTGATGCAAAAATATGTATTTAAAAAAATCTCACACATTTCATCTGTGGGTAACTATACACACAAACTCAATCATAATACCAATAGGATTCTTGTATTTGTTTTGTTAACGTGATGTATAATTTCTGGGTTACATAAAAAATGGACATGTAACTTGTTTTCAAAACAACTATATGGTGGTACAAAAGTGTTAAAAACAAAATCCCACCCAAATTAGAATGGTATCTGTGAAGGGTAGGGCGGTGCTCTGGCCCAGTTGCCTGGTTTGGTTGCCTCTGCTCACCATTCTCTCTATAACGCTGGACTGACTCCGGGGTCTTCAGTTGGGAGAGCCAATCTTGGGTTGTTTAGTGAGAGCTCTCAGCACCAAGATGACAGTAGCAAAGCTAAAACCAGAGGCTGTTCATAGTCAGAGGCCAAATCACAAAGAAGGGAATACTAGAGTCCGTCAAGCAGAGAGTCTGAAGGGAAAAGTGAGTTCAGAATCTATGGGTCTGTCATGGATTGTTTGTTTTTAAGACCTCAGGACCAGCAACTGAAATCATGGCTTGGGTCAGTCTTAAAAGTACAAGTTCTTTGAAACTGGGACATGAAAAAACAGCACCAGAAATGTGTTCTTTTTTTTTTTTTTTTCCTTTTTTCTTTTTTCTTCTTCTCTTTAGCGGAAGATAAAAATGTTCTCCTTATTTCTCCATACTTTGCAAAGCTGATTGGCTACAGATGCCAACGAACTTTCATGACCACATCCTGTCAAGTATGCCCACTTTTTCTCTGGTTTACTAAAACTTCTGGTTTAAGCTGACATTTAGGTTGAGTTCTCCGAAATTTTAAAGGGTCATTGTAGTACTATGGTAATTCTTCAACACATCCCTTTAAGCCTCCTAGTGTTATCATCAAAGTGTCTTTTCAGCTGAAAAGCCATTGTCTATGCATATGACTAAACCCTAGAGATTCAATTAGGCAGCTCATGGAGTTGTCAACATGCAAATGAGCTTAGGTTTTCAGAGAAGGTTTGGTATGAATGAAAGACTTTACTCCTAGGACTCTGAGGATAATATTAGTAGAGGCAATATGGGACGCAGTCAGAAGATCTGGGCACTTCTCTTGGATTGGTTATTTGGGCTTTGATTCTTCGTTTTCTCCACTTGAAAATAATCCCTACCTTATAGGTTTATTGTAAGAATTAATAAACTGGTTGTATAGGAAACAAACTTTATATATAATAAAACACTGTACAAATATAAGTGATATTTTAAAAAATGCTTTGAAATCAAGTGAAATCAGGAAGACAGTGGGCAGTCAGACTTGATGGTATGGATATCTAAACAAATTTACTTCCTTTTTACACTGTTTTTCTGAACTACTGAAATATTTAACTACACGAAACATTTGCTGATTTTCTGAAGATTTCAAACTAGAAACTAGGGAGCTGGATATATTTACTACATAAGTAATTTATCTTCTGGTTCTTCTCATACTTCTATGCCTATTCTCTATGGTCTTTTCTTGGTTCGTTTACTTTTTTTATTCTTGCTGTTCCTCTCAGTTCTCTAGCATTTTCTCATCATAACTTTATCACGTGGATTTTTTTTATGTTTATTATATATGGATTTAATGACCATTTATATACCAAATATTCCTCAATCTGCTTTTTAAATTCAGCAAATTCTCCTGAACAGTAATGTATAGCTTCTTTAAGTCACACTCTTTTCAAACCATTTCTTACCTGGAGTCGGGTTATCTTTCTTAAATGCAAACTGATCCTATTATGCCCTTACTTATTTAAACCCTTCTAAGTGCTTTCCATTATTTTTTGAATTCATGTCTGTTTATCTCTCTAAACTCAACTCACAGTGCACTTCACCTCACAGAAGTGACTTATTGTTTCCCAAATGTGTTAGGCAGCTTCTTATTTTCACACTATTGCTCCAGCTCCTCTCTATGTTTGAAATGACCTTTCTGTCTTGTCTGCTTAGCAAGTTGTTATTTAACATTCAACGAGTCAAAATATC
Source organism: Rhinolophus sinicus (assembly GCF_057876585.1). Classification (NCBI taxonomy): domain Eukaryota; kingdom Metazoa; phylum Chordata; class Mammalia; order Chiroptera; family Rhinolophidae; genus Rhinolophus; species Rhinolophus sinicus. Next base: position 102,890,935 of record NC_142517.1, on the reverse strand, counting down.
TTCTGTAATGTCTGTCACAATACCCTCTAAGAAATCTGCCCTGTCTGCTGCCTCCTCCAAATAGGGCTAATTACTTCCATTATTTTACTTTTTACACTATATTGCAATTATTTGTTTATTTATTCTTCTAGCTTACCAGACACTAAGTAATTTGAATATAAGGTCCATGCCTTGTTCATCTTTGTATATGTCTCACAGTATAGTTCCAAACACATGATAGATGCTTAATAAAGTTTGTAGATAGTGTTTCAATGACTGTTGAAACATTTTCACTCCATTGATCTCTGGGTTGGTTTGCATTTATCTGGACAGTGGGAAAATGTGGATCTGGAGAAGATATTACTTTTATCTTTCATTTCTTCATGTGTACCCTCTGGGATTTATGTGCTATGAGGATTCCTTCATAGTAGGGAAAAACAACAACTGTTTTTTCAGTCAATACTGCCAATGGATTTTCTACCACCAAGAAGCCATACTTAGAAAGATACTTATTAAATGTCATTTACAGAGAAAAATGCCATTTATCCATTCAACACATGTTCTCTAAACACCTACTATCTGCTGGACATCGTTCTCAGCATTGGGAATACAGCAGTGAACAAGGCAGACCCAAATTTTCAGGGAGGGCTGGAGTGAGGTGGTAAAAAAAGGAAGGAAAGGAAGGAAGGAAGGAAGGAAAGAAGGAAGGAAGGAAGGAAGGAAGGAAGGAAGGAAAGAAGGAAGGAAGGAAGGAAAGGAGGAAAGAATGGAGGGATGGAGGGAGGGAGGGAAGCAGGAAGGAAGGAAGGAAAGAAGAAAGAAAGGAAGGAAGGAAGAAAGAAAGGAAGGAAGGAGACAAGGAAGGGAGGGGGAAAACTAAATATACTTTATAGAGAGAAAGCACTTACTTTATTTTTCCATAGATCTTATATCATGCTTTTTCCCTTCAAAACCTATCTTCCCTCCTCCCTACTTTCTTTCTCTAAAACATTTTAGATGCTTAAAATTAAAGACAAATGCAAAATTAAAATGTTCTCTGCAGGCTTGGCTTTGAGGTCATGACAAATATTAGGAATGGAGTTTCCATTGATACTTTGTGGAAGGAGTGAGAAAAGGCTGCCATTTTGTTAAGGTTAGTTGGGATGCTAAGCACAGAGAATCAAGTGTGTTCTGCTATAAAGACACCATTACTAATATGTGTTTTGATCAAAGTAAGTATTTAAAAAATTTGTTTTGCTAAATTATTGTATCCTTGTCTCCTCGGTCAGAATAAATATATGTGTGCAGCTCTGATCTAATACTTATACTTCTCAAGTGTGTGCTTCATTTGATTGGACAACATGTAATATTCAGCCATCTCAGGGCAGTAGTAACTTGTACACTCAATTTTTTGATGATTCTTTCAAAGTCTTTTGATGAATATATATGTCCTATAGCTATATGAGCTATGTCTGCCCATTTTCCATCTTTTCAATTGGACATAGTTTGGTTGCTTAATACTAAAGAGTTTACAATGCATCACCACATTGGAGAATGGAAACAATTTTAATGGCTGTCAAATAAGAAAAGCAGCATAAACCTCGAGCAAAGTTCTCTCCATTCCCTGTGACTAATGATAGTACCGTTTCCATGGAAGTAAGCCATTCTTTCTTCTTAACCGGTAGGCAGTTTTTAATAGTGTATATCAGGGACATAAAACTAGGTCTTTTATGTACACTCACAGAGGAGTATTGCATTTCTGAAATAATGATTAATGAAGTTTGCGCAGTATAATTTTAGCAATATAGATTTTATTTTTTCCTTCATTTAGTCATAGCTTTTCTTATTTCTATTTATGACTAGTCCCTGACTTTGGAAATTATGCAAACACTTGGGCAAAAGCACAAGAACAATAGTTCTGGAAAATGTAGGCCAGTGTTGTTGAGTGCCCTTGCCAAAACCTTTTAGTTAAAGAGATACGACTATTTTTCAAGCCATTCACTTTCTACCCTTCCTACCAGCCCTGGAGCATATGGATAAAAGTGCTTCATGGGGTTTGGAATTTGTGCCTGTGACAAGTTTGAAGAGAATTCTTTACATGTTCTTTCATCATTTCATACAAAACTCAAAAGTTTTGCTAGGTCAGGGATTGGTGACCTTTGGCATGCACATCAGAAGTGGACTGAATGAGGGCACCATCTTGGGTACATTCCTTCCTTCTGACAAACACTCTTTTCCTTCCTCCACATATCCTTCTTATCTCCAGGAGAACTGCCATTAGCTAGTGTCTCTTTTTATTTTAGTTAGGTTTCTAGTTTGTAAGGTGTTCCCTGAGAGATAAAATGAGTAAAAAAAAAAGGCAACCCCTCCCCAAACCATTTGCATTTAAGAGGAGACAGAAAAGCCTGAAGGCTAGGAGAGGGGTGTTGCTTTGAGACCCGAGCAGCTAGGCTCTCTCCTTCGTACACAGTCCCCCACACGTACAGCACAGATTATAAGTAGATGGTTATAGATAAACTCCCTAGGCCCAAACTCCGCTTTTAAAACTATTTTCTTCTATTCATAGTTTCAACCAAAAAAAAAAAAAAAAAAAAAAATCTTAGCTATATTTTACAAATGTCAAAATCCTTCCAATGTCATTCCTCAGACAACCTACTTTTCATTTTGAACAATTTTCATTCCGTCAAGGTTTGTTTTTATAGTCATATAATTCTAACTGTTTGACCAGTGTCACTACTTTCTTGAGAATTGTCTCCAAGTTATCTTTTTTCTCTTAATTATGCACTCAATAACCAAATACATCTCTACAGTAATATCCAACATGCAGAGAAGTTTGAAATAAAAATTCCTAAAGCAGTAATTCATTAAGATGAGATATAATTGTTGTTTTTTACTGTTTTAAATTTATTTTTTTAATTTCAAGGATAAAATTGTGTTTAAATTTGGAACTATTCCTTTGTATATGTCCAAGTTTAGCAAGGTTCACCATGACGTTTTCAGGAGAAAAAAAAGCTAAGTTGAAATATAGCTCTCTTGTTCAATTTGTGAGTACTAGACCCTTAAAATTTATTTGCAAACATACACAATACATTTTTATTTGACTTTTAAATAATTTAATTTACTTTAAAATTGTACCATTCAATGCATGTCTCTTGAGATTACTCAACCTTTTCCTGATTGCTTTTCCAAATTACTGAGGTTTCCTTGAATTTTGGTCAAATTTTCCAAAGGATAAGCAACACCTCCTTCCAGGATTTTATGCTTAAAATGAATAAATAGGATCTCTGTTTTCATTATCCAAGTCATGGATAAAATGTGTAAAAGTCTCTGGCTTCAGTACTCTCTGGTCTGGAACACATCCAACCAGTCCTTCTTACTTGATGTCCCAAAACGCATCAATAAGAAATAATATTTCTCTAATGCTTGACCACAGCCACCACAGTCTGGGCAATGAACACAGAATTTCCAACCCGTTTGTCCAACTTGAACACTTCACGTTACTGAGGTGGAGTTTGGTAAGCAGAGCACAGATGGATGCCCTTGGCAATGCTATCATGAGCCATTGGGAAGTGTTTTGGGTGGTGAGGTGGCATGGGCATGAATTGGGGAGGGTGTATTCGTGAAGAGCAAGAGCTGTGCTCTGTATGAAATGAATCCAGAATAGTTAGTGCAATAAGCCCACGCGGTATTTGAAGGACTATTCAACATGAAATAGTAGAAATTGTGTACCTTCTGGGTGTAAGATGCCAATTCTTTATGACAAATATCAGACTTGAGAAAACTTGAGATTCAGTCAGATGATTAACTCTTGATTCAACTGCATGGCTCTCTTTTCCCCTTCTTTTTTCTTTTTCACCATTGAGGAACCACATATAGCTCAGTGTCACAATTGGTTTAAGGTGAGCAGGGACTAGAACTCATGTTTATTAAGTCCTAGGCCAAGGTTCTTTCCAACACAACATCACCCACATTTTAATTTCCTAATCACTATCTATCAGTTTAGCCGTTTCTTTCAGTAACAATTATTTGTACTATAGTTAAAATTTGTCTTTCTCAATTGAGTCTCCTCTTAATAAATTACTGTTTTTGCTCTGATCTGATAAAAGTTTTATTAAGATTATTAATCAATTTCTATTGATTTCATTGCTCAACTTTATTACTTATTTTTCATATTTCATTTATCTGACTTTTCTTAGTTTTTAATTAAATTTAAAGAAGGTAACCTTCATATACGCCCAAATCAGATAATAACAATTTTTCAGTTGTTTATTGAAATGTTTTGAAACCTTTCCAAATTGCAGTTAAAATGTTAAATTCTAGTTTTATCAAATATACCATTTCCATCAAGAAAGAAAAGGAAAATTATGCTACAGGAATCTTCCTTTACAGGTCCCCCTCATTTAAACTGTTGCTTTTCTAAATTAAGTATCTATTTTTTTTAAAGCTATGGTATTTTTATAATTGTAAACCTTCCAATATCGCGTATGTTCTTGACAGGGAAGAACTTGGACTTTACTATGTGTCAAGGATATCCTAATTCTCTGTTAATAATATTCATGGCTGATAACTGGAGAAATTTTCCATAGACTAACTTCTGGCTCTTGTTTCGTGACCACAAACCACATATTTCCTGTGCTGGGCACCTCAGGGCATATTCAGATCACGATATAATCTCTGGCCTTGCATTTTTATGTCATTGTATTGAGTAAGTCAGCCAGTGGGCAGTTGAAATAGATATAGAAGCCTTTCCTAAATGTGCGTGGCTAACAATAACTTAGCTCTACATGGACATGGCTACAAACTTCATAAATATATCTCACTAAGCCAAAGTAAACATATTTCCAATTCAGCTTCCCTTTAGCTAGATCACAAATATTTCTGCAGTTTCTTCAGTACAATGGTGTATGGTAAATGCTAACCAACAAGTTCTCCAGGAAAAACATATAAGTACATACCTGTACACAAGTTTGTTGTAGATTTTACTGATATAAAGGATGTGCAGCACACAATTTACAAATAATAAAATATGCAATATTATAAATTTTTAATATAGCCAATTGTTCTCACAGAAAGTTTCCCTTGACTTTTGCTGAACTCTTATACTGGTGTGGTGGCTAATCTATGGTTTCAATTCAACCATGATTTGACAAATGCAATTGCATCTCTTTTATTATAAAAGAATGGAAGAAAACAAAAATGGAAACAAAAGCCAAAATGAAAAACAACATTTTAGCAGAAAAGAGTGACAGCCATTAAAGTCTTTATCCTCATTCTCTTGCCCCATTTCTAGGCCCAGCAGTAGTTCCTGTAAGCAATTTCCTTCCAGGCATTTTTAATGGAATCAGCATAATGTGGTGAAAAGGCCACTACTTGGGATCCAATTCTGGTGCTGTCATCTGTTCTCTCTGTGACAGTAGGTACTATGTTTCCCCAAAAATAAGACCTAGCCAGACCATCAGCTCTAATGCATCTTTTGGAGCAAAAATTAGTATAAGACCGGTCTTATTTTAATATAAGACTGGGTATAATATAGTATAATATAATATAATATAATATAATATAATATAATATAATATAATATAATATAATATAATATAATATAATACCGGTCTTATATTAATGTTTGCTCCAAAAGACGCATAAAGCTGATGGTCTGGCTAGGTCTTATTTTCAGGGAAACAGGGTAACTTACCTTATTCTCAATTTCTTCATTTGCAATTTGGGGTAATAAAAACATCTGCATCATACGGTTTGTGTGAGGATTAAATTAGTTAATATGTATATTTACAGCACTTAATTAACAATTAATTAGGATTAAAAGATTCAATCCATATATGTTAACAGTTAGTACATGAAAGAGAGAGAGGGAAAGATACAAAGATAAAAACTGACATAAACTATATATATATATATAAATAAATTTACATATTAAAAAACCAACTAATTTGGTCTTTGGAAATATATTTCTAGGATTATGCAGGCTGTTATTTGAGGTCATAAAAACAATGTAGCTGTGAGTTCAGAGATGGGAGAGATAGCTTCTAACCAGTATGTCTAAAAAAGGAACAATAGAGGCTTTGGCCTAATCTATTGAAACAGTAGGAACAAACTAATGATTCAAAGGTTGAATTCATCAGCAGTCTAAAACATGCACAGTATTTTAAAGTTTTTTTATTTTCCCTACAGTATTTGAATATTGGAAGATTTCTCATAAATGTCTGATTTTTGGCTTTCGTTGAAAAATTGGAATATCTCATGAAAAACCTTTGTTTCAATACTGCCAATGTCATTTGGAGGCAAGTTGACTTAGCTGGCTCAAGCTGCTATAACAAAATACTATAGACTGGGTGGCTTATAAACAACAGTAATTATTTTCCAGTACCAGATGCCAGGAAGTCCAAGATCAAAGAGAACAGATTGTGTCTGGTGTGAGCCCACTTCCCAGTTCATAGGCGGCTTTTTTTTTACTGTGTCCTCACATGGCCAAAGGGCGGAGAGGGAAAGTGAGCTCTCTCATGACTTCCCTAAGGAGTGCCAATCACGAGGGCTTCACTAATCCCATTCAAGAAGGCTCCACCTTTATGACCTCATGTAATACTAACTACCTCCCAAATGTCCCACCTTCTAATACCGTCACATTGGGGGTAGGGTTTCAAAATATAAATTTTGGGGGGACACAAATGTTCAGTCCTTAACACAAGTAATGATTGTCCGTCTAGAAGGGGCATCCACCCTTTCCATGGCTGTGGCAGCAGTCGACATGTACTCAAACCTGTGAACTGGACTTCAAACCTGCAGCCGCTGAAGAACGGGTGGTACACGGGAGTTAAACACTTCAATTCCAGGTTTACCCATTGTTGCATACGAGGTCTGACAATAAAGTTTGCGAACTCGTGTTAAAAAAAAGTGATACATACCTCATTGCTGAATATCACTACGGTCACCTTCGAAGTATGCCTCTTGGGAAGCTATGCACTGACGCCACGCCTAGTCCACCCTTCAAAGCAATTTTGGAACTCTTTCTGGAATGGCCATCAGAGCCGTCGTTGTATTATCTTTGATGTACTGAATGTCATCAAAATGTCTTCCTTTCAATATTTCCTTTATCTTCGAGTAAAGAAAGAAATCATTGGGGGCCAGATCAGGTGAGTAGGGAGGGTGTTCCAATACAGTTGTTTGTTTACTGGCTAAAAACTCCCTCACAGACAGTGCCGTGTGAGCTGGTGCATTGTCGTGATGCAAGAGCCATGAATTGTTGGTGAAAAGTTCAGGTCGTCTAACTTTTTCACTCAGCCTTTTCAGCACTTCCAAATAGTTAACTTGGTTAACTGTCCAGTTGGTACAAATTCATAATGAATAACCTCTCTAATATCAGAAAACGTTAGCAACATCGTTGCAACAAATTCTTAATTGTCAGACCTGTCAATCACACATCCACCTGTTTGGCTTTGTTGAGAGGCAAAAATGTACTCAACAGTGACATGTAGCATAATTGAATTTAGCAACTCTCTCCATGTGTAGACCAGTCATGCTTTGAATTGTTACTGAAGTGACTGGCCGTACCTTCCCAGGGTCTATACCATATTAAGGGAGGGTCCAAGCCCACACTAGCAAGGCTACCTCTGAACTGTTCTTTTTCCCACATGCCCCTGTCTTCATATTCATGTGTTCTTTTTTTTTTCTTTTTTCTATTTTGAGCTAAGATTTACATAACATAAAATTTATTATTTTAGTCACTTTAGGTTACATCTCGGTGGCATTAAGTCCATTCATATTGTTGTGGAACCATTACCACCAGCCACCTCCAGAACTCTTTTCATCTTGCAAAACTGAAACCCTTTACTCATTTAACAGTAGCTTCCCATTTTCTCCTCCCCCTTACCCCAGCAATCACCATTTTACTTTCTGTCTCTGTGAATTTGACTTTCTAAGAACCTCATATGAGTGGAATCATACAATTTTTGTCCTTTGGGGGCTTATTTCACTTAGCATAGTGTCTTCAAGATATGACCATGTTGTAGCACGTGTCAGAATTACCTTTGTTTTAAAGGATGAATTACAATATTCCACTATATGTATATACCACATTTTGTTTATCCATTTATCTATCAATGGACACGTGGGCTGTTTCCACTTTTTGTCTATTGTGAATAATGCTGTCATAAAAAAAGTGTGTACAAATATCTGTTTCTGCTTTCAATTCTTTTGTGTTTATATTCAGAAGTGGAATTGCTGGATCATACAGTAATTCTCTGTTTAATAATTTGAAGAAACACCGGACAACTTTCCACAGCTACTGCACCATTTTATATTCCCACCAGCAAGATACAGGGTTCAATTTCTTCACTACAGAGTTCTTTTATGCCATCTCCTCTCCTACTGTGGAAACTTCCTTCTGTGTGGCAAGTTTGAGGTCTACCTTAAAATATGGTGTTCTAATAAAAAAAAATTAAGATAGATATCAGAGTAAGAGTCAAATAGAAAATTCCACAGGGCTAGGAAAAGATCTGTGTAATATACACTTATGCTAGGCTCGTGGAAAGTCCTAATCCCCTTTCTTCTAAGGAGAAGTTTGATCCCTTCTGGCTGGAGAGATTTAATAGGTGTTAAAATGACTGAGGCTTGAGCTTAAGGATTTATCGAATTTTAATACCTGGCATAAAACATCCGACACAGACATACTTAAAAATTCTATATAACACAGGAGGAGGAAATTGGGAATAAAGACCCAGCTAAAATGAATCCCTTGTGTGGCATTAATAGAAGGGCTGAGGAACTATTTCCATGATTATGTTTGCTAAAATATACAATATATTGTATATTATATATACAATAAAAATATATTAATGGGAGTGATGTTAGAGCTTTTAGATATAGCTTTTAGTTCACATTCTACTTGCACTCGTAGTCTAGAAACTAAGGAATCTAAACTTAATAAGAAGATGTGTCTGCTGTTGGAGAAGAAAGGGTTTGGAGACATCATGTTCTACTCAGTTCAAGAGACTGTGGCAATGGGGAAAGTGGTTTGCACAGCTTTATACCAGAGGTCCTACTACTGCTATAATAGAACCAAATACTTTGGAGAGAAGGGAAGTTGCACTGTATTTAGGAGTGGGCTTAAGACAAAAAAAATTCTAAACTGAGATAAGGCAGAGTAGAATCCATTCTATCTCCCTGGCTTAAAGACAAAAGGACTAAAATGGCGGGACACAACTTATAGGTATGTATTTTGTGCACTTCTGCCAGGGGGTTTGGCCAAGAGTTTATGTCCTGGCATAAGAAGAGTGAATGCTCTGATGTTAAATGCCCCACCTCATGAAGTCTGGGTTCTGTAGAATCACCAGGAAAGAACGGGTGTCTTACTGACTGGGATCCTGACAGTGGGCCTCACACCTCGGGCTTCTATCTCCTGCTCCAGGAAGAGGAATGACAATATTATATTTACAATCCTTCTGCTGTAGCATTTTTAGGATCCTGCTTACAGTGCCCAAGGATTGGTTCTGCTTCCTTTATAGTTGTTACATGTATTGTTCTACTGCTTCTGGAACGGCATGGCTCAGTGACTTTTATCTGTGATGTTTACATTTTTTTATTCCTGGTAAATCTTTACGTATCCTATCAGTAGTTTTGCTCTATAGTAGGTTTTAACGCAAGTTCATTTTCCTAAAAATTGATTGATTTTGGTACTGTTATGCTATTTCACCACTTTCATTTGTCTTTTGTACTTTTTTTTAGGAGGTAGCATCCACCTAGTTTATTTGTAAGATAAAGTATCCTTGCTTAAAAGAGACAATTAATTCAGTGAGCCCTCATAATACCTGTTATTTAACCAAAGAAATTAACATTTGGAACAAAATGTGTTCTTCTCTTCAATCAGCAGTTCTCTGTAGTGTTCCCACTCCATAAATGTGCTGTGCTTTAAAAGCAGATTAGAATTGACAACAATTAGTCACAAGCCTGAATTTTTGACGGTAAGTAAAAATGAGCTCCTGTGCACAGGAAATCCAAAATTTATCTCTCTTTTGCCTAAGGTTTTCTTTCCTCAATATCAGTTACAAGTTTAATATAATATTGTTGACTTAACCATGATGTATTTCAAGCTGAAGGCAGAAATGAATTTTGCATTAATAAATTGTTTTGAGATGAATTCAAAGAGTATTTCATTATATAGGAAGGGCAGCTATAAAACATGTTTGGTGGTCTTTCCATCATTACTACCTGTGGCCCATTTGTGGAGATGACATTTATCAGTGTGACAGGGAATATTAAGCAAGTGATAGACAGTTATTAGCCGAAGTCCTGATATATTTACACCATGGGAAAATGCACTTGGTATTTTCTTTCTGGCAACTGGTCTGCTGTTCATAATTTGATGGAAAATTGATTAATCACACATTTAACTCAATGCAAGATCTTCTGCACTGTAATAAATTATGGCCATTAATCAATAAGTACAAAGTAATTCCAAGAGTCTGGAGACATGCTGGTTTCTAATAGAAAAACTTGCACTTAGGCCTTCCTGCCAGTGACCACTTCATCTGAGGTATTTTGCACCTGCCTCAATCCAATTAGATGACATAATTAATGAACCTCAATGCTCCTGATAATTTGTTATACAAAAAGAATGTTTTGGCACATCCATTAAAACCTGATGTACAATACTTTGCAGAAAAGGAAGAAAAAATGGTGATCCAAATCAACAGAGGGGCTTATGCTGGGAATCTTGGAATTCAAGTGTAAATGTGGGAAGCAGCATTCTTACTTCATGTTGGGTGAAGATTCAGTTGCTTTTGTTAAAAAAATCTAATAGGGTCTTTTCTTTTTTCCCATTAGAAAACTGAACTTGGCCTTTTTTCCATTAGAAAAGTGAGATCGGCCTGTGTGCAAAGTTTCATGCCATCTTGTTTCTTTTATGACAAATTAAATGGTATGATTAGAATAAGTATTCAGGAAGTATTGTTTCAGAGGCAATCTAATAAATGTTTCCTTGGTTAAGTATCAGTTACAGTTTTACATATCACAGTCATTCTGCACCTGTTTTATGCAGCTAACAATAGACCTCTCAATAGATTTTAGTGAGAGAAAGCCTGGGAAGATAAAAAGAAAACCAGTTTGCAGCTAATTCTGTCACTAAGAAACGCCAGGAGTAGATTGTGTTTAGAGACTTTGAAAAACAATTAGCTATGGATTATAGGACTAAAAGGCCTTTCCTAACTGTACCTGGAAAATACTTTGCCCATTTAATGCCTTCTAAGCTGTCACTGAGCTTGAACTTCAGTCCCAGTGATTAATGAAAAGCTGTAGGGCACAGCTAGAAGCTAAAGTCTCAATTATGAAAAAGCAGTAACTAGTTTAATGTGCTGATGCTTTTATACTTAAAGTGACAGCTATGAAAAATGGCAATATTTCCAATCATGCTTTAATAATTTATCATTCATTTATTGGCATGTCCAATATGCTATACTCCCACGGTTCTTTTTCTCTTTCTGGGCTCCTGGTGCTATGATGCTGAAAAACACAGTTCGGTCTGGTTCTTTAAAAAGTAGACCTTCCTTTTTGGAAACTGGGGCCTGTAACCATAAAGTTTTATGGCTGTCTCTCTCATTCTCTCTCTCTCTCTCTCTCTCTCTCTCTCTCTCTCTCTCTCTCTCTCTCTCTCTCTCTCTCTCTCTCTCTGTTTTTTCCAATTAGTCATTCTGCATTTGTTAAAAAATTGTAGCAATTGAGTTTTTTAAAACAGAATGGCCTAATGACCCCTGTCTACTTACAGGTTATAAACTGCCACCTTAAATCCTGACAGACACCTTGAATTATATGCCTTTGGTTATAAGAGAAACTAGACAAGGGTGGGTGGAGGAAGTATTTAAGTCTCCCCATGCCAAGAGGAAATCAATCCAGATGTGCAGACAGTGGACAAGTATAAGAAAATTATAGAGCAGTAAATAAGGTAGAGGGAAGACAGACCACATTTTTTTGTGGGTAGTGGTAGCAAGATACCTTGTAAAATTATTTAGGTTTAATTTTACATTTTTAATTTCAGCAGTACATTGTTTGGTCAATAACTGTAGATTATATTAGATTGTTTACTGTAGTATGTGCATGGCTAAGCATAGTACCTGACACAGCACCTGATAAGTGAACAAGAAAACAAATGAATAAAGTAAAGCCAAGAACCTGCACTTCTTATTAATTTCAATTAAATTTCTGAAGTATTGTTCACGTATCCACTGTACACTCAAACATGAATGTAAAAAAATAAGTAAGATTTCAAGGATCTTGCAAACCACAATTATATTTATAAGGCTTTCAAATTGAGATTATAATACACTACCATAAAGTTGTGTATAGGATCTGTATTGATTGCAGCATAATATTTTTTAGTTTCCTTAGATGAAATATGAGCACAAATAAATATATTGGTAGTTCTCAAATAGCAACTGTCTAGAATTTTTCTGAGTTAGGCTTTAAAAAATAGAATAGATTATTAGTACTCATGATATACTAATAAATAGTATTGATAATATTTTAAAAATAATTTTATTATTTTTCAATTATAGTTGATGTACAATATTATATTAGTTTCAGGTGTACAACAGAGTGATTAGAGATTTATATAACTTTTAAAGTAATGACCCTGATAAATCTAGTACGCTTCTGACACCATACATATTTATTACAATATTATTAACTACATACCTTATGGTATACTTTACATCCCCACGACTACTTTTTGACTAACAATTTGTACTTCTTAATCCCTTCCCCTTTTTTTCCTAACCCCTAAACCCCCTCCCATCTGACAACCCTCAAAATGTGCTTTGTATCTATGAGTCTGTTTCTGTTTTTTTTCTCATTATTTTTATTTTGTTCTTTAGATTCCACATATGAGTAAAATCGTATGACATTTGTCTTTCTCAGTCTGCCTCATTGCACTCAGCAGAACACCCTCTAGGTCCATACATGCTGTGGTAGATAACAAGCTTTCATTCTTTTTTTAATGGCTGAGTAATATTCCACTGCATATATACACCATTTCCTCTTTATTCATTCATCTATTGATGGACACCAGGTTGATGCCATATCTTGGCCACTGTAAATAATGCTGCATTGAACATATGATATACATGTTCCTTTGAATTACTGTTTTAAGTTTCTTTGGATAAATACCCTGAAGTGGGATTACTGGGTACTTCTTTGTCTCTTGTTATAGACTTTGTTTGAATATCTATTTTGTCTGTTATATGAGGTCTAACAATTAAGTTCACAAACTTGTTGCAACGATGTTGTTAACTTTTTTTGACGTCAGAGGGATTATGCATTATGAATTTGTAGCAAACCAACTGAACAAACAGTTAACCAAGTTTATTATTTGGAAGTGCTGAAAAGGCTGCATGGAAAAATCAGATGACTTGAACTTTTCACCAACAATCCATGGCCCTCGCATCATGACAATGCCCCAGCTCACATAGCACTGTCTGTGAGGGAATTTTTAGCCAGTAAACAAATAACTGTATTTGTGAACACCCTCCCTACTCACCTGATCTGGCCCCCAGTGACTTTTTTCTTTACCCAAAGATAAAGGAACTATTGAAAGGAAGACATATTGACGACATTCAGGACATCAAGGGTAATACGACGACAGCTCTGATGGCCATTTCAGAAAAAGAGTTCAAAAATTGCTTTGATGGGTGGACTAGGCACTGGTGTCGGTGCATAGCTTGCCAAGGGGAGTACTTTGAAGGTGACTGTAGTGATATTCAGCAATGAGGTATGTAGCACTTTTTCTAGGATGAGTTCACAAACTTAATTGTCTGATCTGTAAGTATTGTTACCTTTTTATTTATTTATTTCCATTTTCATGAAATATATTTTTCCATCCCTTTGCTTTCAGTGTGTGTGTGTCTTTCGAGCTGAAGTGGTTTTCTTGTAGGCAGCATATGTAAGGGTCTTGTTTTCTTATTCATTCAGCCACTCTAGATTGGAGCATTTAATCCATTTACATTCAAAGTAGTTGTTGAGAGACAGGTATTTATTGTCATTTTGTTATTCATATTTTTTATCTTTTTTTTCTTCTTCTTTTTAAGGAAGTCCCTTTAGCATTTCTGGTAATACTGGTTTGGTGATGATGAACTCCTTTAGGTTTTCTTGTCTGGGAAGCTCTTTATCTGTCCTTTGATTCTAAATGATGGTCTTGTTGAGTGGAGTAATCTTTGTTGTAGGTTCTTGCTTTCCATTATTTTGAATATTTTATGCCAGTCCCTTCTGGCCTGCAAGTTTCTGTTGAGAAATCAGCTGATAGTCTTATGGGAGCTCCCTTGTAGGTAACTAACTGCTTTTCTTTTGCTGCTTTTTAGATTCTCTCTTTGTCTTTAATCTTTGACATTTTAGTTATAATGTGTCTTGGTGTTGGCCTATTTAGGTTCATCTTGTTTGGGACTCTCTGTGCTTCCTGGGCTTGTATGTCTATTTCCTTCACCAGGTTAGTGAAGTTTTTTGTCATTATTTCTCCAAATAGGTTTTCAATTCCTTCTGTCTGGGAGAAAGTTGCCCCTCTAGCCCTTGCACTGAAGCCAGGCAATTCAATTCCTCCCCACATGTCCCTGTCACCCCCAACCCCCAAGCCACTGCCCAAGTGCCAGAGTCCAGAGCATGCGAGTCTGTTAGTAAGTTCATGGGTGGGTCCTTTAATGGTAATGCTTGGATCTGAACTGTGCCCTCCACAACTAGATTGACTTGGAGCTGATGGGCCCTGGAGAAACACACTGTTCCCCAATATTCTCAATAAAAAATTAAAAAAAGAAAAAAAGAGTAACGCTTGGGACTCCAACAGTCATCCGTTTCACTCAGCCACAATCTTCACTGGTTTTCACAGACATAAGTTGTGGGGACTTCTCTTCCCAGCAGTGGAACCCTGAGCTGTGAAGCATGCTGGGGGGCTGGGACCCCTCGCTCCTCCCAGAGACCTCTGCAACCAAGATACACCTCCTGATTTTTAACCATTACATGTGGATTTGGGACCAGCAGTTCTGCATCTTTGCCCCTCCTACCAATCTGGAGGTGGCTTCTCTGTATGTCCTTAGTTATAGGATTTCTGTTCTACTAGACTTCAAGTGATTCTCAATGATGGTCATTTTGTAGGTTAGTTGAAATTTTGATGTGGTCATTGGAGGAGTCAAGCACAGTGATTACCTACCTATTCAATCATCTTGACTGGAAATCAGTTCAGATAATATTTTTAAATTACTTTAGTTTTATTTGTTGTCTAGATGTTTTCTTTTCCTTCTTAATTTTTTTATCTGCAGTTGTACAATATACCTCCCTATTTTAAACTAAAAAGTATTTATACGTCATAAGAGTACTTATAACTTCTCAATAAAACAAATTGTAGGAAATATTTTTGGGAGCATAAGAAGAAAAAATAGAATTAAATATATCTTTCTTATAATCTGATAGCGAGTAGCGTGTTTTGTTTCTTTAATTACTATCATTAATGGTGCTAGGTACCAGGAATCCAAAGATTTTACATCACAAAAATGAATATATCTACAAGTGAGGTCATGAAACTCAAGTTTCAATGCAGGTAGCAGTTTTGCTAGTAAAATAGTCAAGGAACCACTTTTGACTAAAACAGGCTCAATGTAATACTTCCTACTTGCTTGTCGTGGTAGGAGGCCAATTCTGACCCAGATGGCAGCAGTACTGCTCACTAGACCACATGGATCTTGGTGTTTGATGAACCTTTTGGATGTAATTTGAGTCCAGTGATAGGAGTGGTACATATTGTTATTCCTTTGCTAAGTAAGGAAATGTGTTTGATCTGTTCCTACAATTAAAGCCAACAGATGACAACCTGTTCGCAGAACTAAGCTTATTAAAACTGTAAAATTAAAACTGGTGACTGGGTTGAAAACCTAGTTTTAAATGCAACAGGCTATATATATGTTTCTTTATGTAATAGATCAAAAGCAGAATTTCTGTTTGGAGGCAAGACTATTTAATGCATTTTGAAAAAAATAATTGAAGAATATATTTACAAGGAAAAATGATATCTCTTTTGGGAAATTATATTTAGCTATGTTAAGAAGTACATGGCATTGGTTAATTTTGCATGGTGTTGGTTTCTTACTATTTTGCTCTGTGGAAGTATAGCTAAGAGAATATGAGCATGCATTTATTCCATTGACTACTTTGAGGCCATGTAAATAACTTGCTGGTAAGACTATCTTTACTATTATTCCCTGTAGTGTCTTAAATAGTACACTGGCATGCTCAGTTCAGCTTTTCATATCTAGGTATGTTTCTCTGGATTTTTCTTTTTTAATGGGATAATTTTTTTCTCGTGCTTTTTAACTTATCTAATAACTTTCTTTTCAAGATGCTTCAAGTCACTTTCCAGGTTTATGCTGAAGTTTGAAGCTGCTGATGATACCCTTTAGGCCTTTATTAGGTTCAGATCAATTCCTTGAGCAAAATTTGTCTGGGAGCTTTGATAAATCATATTTTCCCACCATTTTCTACAAACATCTGTGAATTGGCTATCATACATTAGAAGTTGCCATGGGTACTGCCCTGTTTTTCTCTGTAGACATTGATCCAGCCATCTTCCCACAGACATTTGCTTACTCACATATGTGGATACACAGCACATTATTCACACATATACATACAAACGTATCCCACACATACACAAACTTGCACACATA
This sequence comes from Rhinolophus sinicus, assembly GCF_057876585.1. Classification (NCBI taxonomy): domain Eukaryota; kingdom Metazoa; phylum Chordata; class Mammalia; order Chiroptera; family Rhinolophidae; genus Rhinolophus; species Rhinolophus sinicus. The sequence goes on along the minus strand of NC_142517.1, from coordinate 102,874,274 downwards.
CGAAGTGCAATGAGAAAATACAGTGAATGTTTAGATTAAAAATAAGTTATTACAGTAAAAGACACATTGCTATTAATTCCCCTCAAACACACTTATCCCATCATTCTTGCCACTTTCTGAAGCAGTTCTGGAAGTCCTCTTTCATGAGTGTCTAGTTGCACTATTGTGGCTGTCTCAATGTCATGAATTGATTCAAAATGTTTTCCTTTCATTATCATTTTGACTTTGGGGAAAAGCCAGAAGTCACACGGTGCCAGATCCAGTGAATAAAGTGGATGAAGATACATTGTAATGTTTTATTTGACAGAAGTTGCCGTACCAGAAGTGATATGTGACACAGAGGGTTGTCATAATGGAGGATGAAGTAAAGACACTCACGAAAGAGGACTTCCAGAACTGTTTCAGAAAGTGGCAAGAATGATGCGATCAGTGTGCTTGAAGTTACATGGAGTATTTTGAGGGGGATGAATGGCAATGTGTCTTTTACTGTAATGCATTTTTATATTTAAACATTCACTGTATCTTTTGATCACAATTCATATATACACAAACCCCATAAAACCTATTTTGGATGTGAATAGAATTTCAGTTCTTTAATTAAAGCTATCAAACTTTTTCCGTTTAGTTTAGTCTTATCTCATACAGAACTTAAAGTTAAAAAAAAAAGTTATAGTTCTCTGAATAGCATCATTTCTTCTCCTTTGAGAAAAGACAAGAAAGAGCAGTTTAAAGCTACCTGGTTGGAGCATAGTAACAGAATAACATAATGGCAGGAAACAGCTCTAAGTTCTTTAGGAGAGGATTTCGTGATTCCATCATGGAATTTTAGGAAGTTTTGGAATTTTCAATTAAACTGCTCCATCTAGGGGTAGTTTTCCCAAAGCTATGGGGGCAACTTGCCCAGATCCATTTTCCAGCAGGTCAGACAAGGTTAAGATGTGGAAGAAGTGCTAGGAGCTGGGGCTATTAGATCCAGCTGTAAGATTTTATCTTCTGCATCTTTCATGTAGGGGTCACTCTACCGATCCTTTATTTTGATAGATAGTTCCTAACATAGCAGACAATTTTCCTCTGGGGACTATCTGAACATTCACCATAAGTTTCAATTTTAGAACATTTTTAGCTGACAACCTTTCAGTATTTTAAGTGGTCTGTGTATGTGAATGTATGGTCTTTTTATAATAATAACATAACAATAATGATCATAATAATTATAATTATGATGATGACTGACATTTATTGAGCACTGTTCCAATATACTTGTATATATTATTTTATTAGACAGTATATTAATTTAATAAGTTTTTAGCACAATTCAATGAGTTAGTTATGATTATCCCCTATAGATGAGTTTTAATATCTTGCCTGATTTTATACAAAAGATGGAGCGGGGATTTGCGTATAGGCAGTGTTACTTCAGAATGCCCACTCTTAATTGCATGCTACATATATATTCAAATAGTATAAATAACTTTCCATTTTATAACATGAGTGAAACATAGGCGAAATGAGGGCATTACAAAGTAGTTGCTATGATGAGGTCTCTAGCAACTGAACATTTTATAAAAAAACCCTTTTCTATGATAATCTCTCCTTTTCACACATAACCAACTTTGCATTGATTCTTTGCCTCTTGATCATAATAAAATGGAGAGAGAAAATTCATCAAGAATTTCATGACGATGTGTCCTGGTAAGTGGGAAATGCTGCTCACACTCTGGAGGCAAACATGTTTTTATGTCTGTACCATCCATTGGATTTCCCTCATTCTTCTTTATCCTATTTCTACCTCATCAAACTATCAAAACTGCAAGTGAACATAATTCCTTAGAAATTAGCTGTTTATAGCTGTGCAAAATATTATTTCCTTCACAGTACCCATTATCTTAAATTTCTGATCAGCTATATACCTAACCTTCAGAAATTTTCTCATATGTTTGCATTTTATCATTTCACTCTTGCTTCTGGTATATATAGCATTTGTTCTTCCTGCTTTTAGATCTCTAAACAGATGCCAAATCTCCATAACTTCACATACTGCTTAATAACTTAGCACATACGTGTAACAAGCTTTAACTTGTTGGTGTTCTTTGAATATTTCATAGTTGTTCATCAGCCAATTTTATATGTTCCTCTCTTAAAAAATGTATTGTCTTCACATCTTCACATGTTAGCCTATTATTTTAGTCTATTATGTTTAAGAAATTTAAGACTCTAGCATCTAAGAAAACATTGTAAATATTCTAAATAAATTATGTTAAGGTATTAGAAAATAGTCACATTCCTAAGAAACTTCATATTTTAAAAAAATTCCATCATATAAATTCACTCAGTTGAGAAAAAGTAATTAGGAAATTGGGAGTTTTAGACCTATAATAAGGAGGTTATATTTCCTGTATGATTTAAATTAGTACAGTAGCTTTTATTACTGAAAGCTAAAATAATGGACCAGAAAATCAAATCTAGAAACCTTAAGTAAACCTTGAAGTAAATTTGAACCAGGCCAAATTCAATGGGGTTATAGACCATCAAAACAAAAACAAACTGCTGCACAGCTCACAACTGTCAAGAGTAGACCAGAAAAGGCAGTGCTGAGAAGTACCTGTAACAATAAAACAGATGTTTATTCCTATACTGTAATAAAACAGCTTGTTTTAAAAAAATGCTCTCAGTACTATTTGCTGGTTACCATTACGTTATTATGAATTGTGGTTCATATTGCATTTCTTAATTAATTGATTTAACATTTTAGAAAATAATAGATTGGTGTTAGTTTTTCATAATGTAATAGAGGTGGCCTGTGTTAATTTGCAAAAGTTGGTTGTTACGTTTTCAGGAAATTTGAGAACCAGTTGTTAAATCTAGTCATTATACAAATTTTAATGATATAAACTTACATGTATGTTAGGTAGCAAACATTAAAAAATTCATCACTTCTTAATTAATACTACGTTACTATTACCTATGTCCTGAGTTTATTTATTTATGTCTATTGCATCTGTATGTTGGAAATACTACATAATGGTGTGCTTTGCACATCTTTCCAACTCCATGTTCAATGTGATATCACATTGCTCACTTGAAACTGGCTAATGTCAAAGTGTTTACACCATAGAAATTGATGAACTCTGAAAATCAAGGCACCTTCCAACCCTCCCGCCCCACCACCGTCTAGAATTGCTTGTTAGCATTGACTAGCATACCACTAGCTTTCATACAGATTGTATTCATGTAGTGATATTTTATCTTAGTTTGAAATTGATATTTTCAACTTTCATAATGATCATTAACAGGAGGTTAGTTTGACTCTATAATCAAGACTTTTTTTTATTGTTAAAATCAGAAACAATAATTAGATCAATAGATAAACTTAATGCCTATCGTCAATCAATTTAGCAGGTGGCTAGTCAGCCAAAAAATGTGGAGTTCTGTGACACTGACTGCAGTGGAGGGTCCATTAGGAACAGCTGTATCTAAGTTTCTAATTGTATTGTGTAACGTTTTGTAAGCTAGTGTCCATCATATCACATAAAAAATCCATTCTGAAAAATTTCTACCAAATTTAAATGCCCGATCGTGTTTGCTTTTCCTTAGCTAATGGACAGTTTTATCTCACAGAAGTGGGGAATTCTGTAGCTGATTACGTCTCCACCTTTAGTTCGACAGTTTTGAAGCTTAAAGACAAATATAGAATTCCTTTTAACAACTGCACAGGAACTTCTGATCTATATTTTCATGTATCATCTTTAACACTGGCTTTATTTTACTGTTCTATCTTTATTTTCTATTCTGGACTCTTTATTAAGAGTGGACAGACATGGAATGCCTAAGGAGTGTCCCATAGGTGGGAACTTCCCCTTCCCCATAACCTCATGGATCTACTTAACCTGACATAACCTCTCTTTGGGCCATAGGTGATTGAGCCTTGACCTAACCTGGGCCAAATGAGTCTCTTCTTTGATTTGGACTTGGGGAGGAGGGAGGCAAGTCAATCTCTCTTTAAGGAACTCTAATAAAATTAAAACTTTGATGACACTGTGCTACCTTGTGGACCAAGAATAAAGGGAGACAGTTAACAGTAAGAGAGCAGGGTGGAACAGAAGCTGGGCAAGACCATAGTTAAGAAACATTTAGGGAATGTCCCGACCACATTTGGTTTCATGTCCATTTGTTTCTGAGGCAGAGCTGCATTCCTGTCCTTAAATTTTCTGAGCCATCCTTAAATCCTCATGAGAAATTCTCTTTTTGGTTGTTACTTCTAGTTGCTTTCTTTTACTTGCAAACAAAAGAATTGCGACAACATGCGAATTTTATTCCATTATATATATTTTTTGTTAGATATCTCTGTCTACTGGTAATGAGGTAGATGTAAATAAATAAAATATTTATAATCAGTGCTATATTATTCTAATATTTTATATTAACAAACTTTTCCAAGTGATATTAAGAGGAGTGACTTAGGAAGACAAACCTGGGTATTTCCCAATTAAGTCCAGAGAAATATTCTATTTTGCTATTTACAATGAAGAGGAAAATGCTTTTGCAGTTTTGCTTGCTTTGTGACTCAGGATTTTACTGCTTCCACCTCAACCCCTCCTCCCATTACTTTCTCCCTGCCCCATGTTCTGACTTGGTGTTTTGGTTTTCTATCGCTGCCATAATAAAACTACTGCAAACTTAGTGCATTAAAACAACATACGAGGTCTGACAATTAAGTTCGCGAACTTGCCACCCTGCACTTACACTGATGAAAACACTGCAAAAATTTGTCAAATCGTGCGTCAAAATTGTCAGCAGACTGTGAGAAGCATATCAGACCAAGTAAACATTGATAGAGAAACAGGTAGGAAAATCTTAACTGAAAATTTTGGCATGAGAAAGGTGTGTGCAAAAATGGTCCCAAAGGAGCTCTGGCATCACGACAATGCACCAGCTCACACGGCACTCTCTGTGAGGGAGTTTTTAGCCAGCAAATGAATAACTGTATTGGAAAATCCTCCCTACTCACCTGATCTGGCCCCAGTGACTTCTTTCTTTACCTAAAGGTAAAGGACATATTGAAAGGAAGACAATTTGATGACATTCAGGACATCAGGGGTAATAAGACGACAGCTCTGATAACCATTCCAGAAAGAGTTCCAAAATTGCTTTGAAGGGTGGACTAGGCACTGGCATTGGTGAATAGCTTCCCAAGGGGAGTACTTCAAAGGTGACCATAGTGATATTCAGCAATGGGGTATGTAGCACTTTTTCTAGGATGAGTGTGTGAACCTAATTATCAGATCTTGTAATTTGTTATTTTAAAGTTCTGTGGGTCAGAAATCTGTTATGGATCCTACCAGACTAAAATCTAAGTGTTAGCAGGTTGTGTTCCTTTCTGGAGTCTGTGGGGGAGAATCTGTTACTTGTTCATTCAAGTTGTTGGCAAAATTCAGTTCATTGCAGATATAGACCTGAGATCCCAGTTTCCTTGCAGACTGTCAACTGAGGAGTGTTCCCAACTCCTACACCATTTGCATTCTTTGGCTCCCCCTTCCCTCCATTTCAGTCAGCAAAGGCAAGTGGAGTCCCTCTTACAACACATCTCTCTGACCCACTCTCCTGACTCCCTCTTCCATTTTTCAAGAATTGTGTGATTAGCTTGAGTTCACCTGGGATCTCACCAGCTCAAAGTCCTTAATCTCAATCACATCAGCAAAATATCTTTTGCCATATAAGGTAACATATTCACAGGTTCTGGGGACTCAGTTATGGACATCTTTGGGGAGCCATTAATTCTGCCACACTTGTCATTGGATTTCTACCTTCTCATACTCTGAGGTCCTAAATGGATTTTTTTCTGTTTCAGTCATACATATGCAAGATTCCTATTGTACTCAACTCTGGTGATCAATTACTGACATAATGCATCATTTTGCCCAACAGAGCTGCTTCTAGCAGTGTTGTGATTCTTGTACCTTATCTGCCCCTTCTGTGTTTCCAACAGTGGTTATTGGCACTAAAATGCGCTCATTCAACCAGTCTGGAGATTACCCTCACAACTACTTACTAATTTGAAACTTGTTAAGTCAGTTTGCTTCTTCATCCACTATCCTTTCAAATCTGTTCCTTCTTTCTTACGCTTTCTCAGTTGATACCATCATCACCTCTCCCCTGAAATACTGAAGCATTCGTAATCATTCTGTCAGCCTCATTTTCTTTCCCATTGGTCTCCAAAACATTCCCAGCTATTTTTCTTCAATACAACTCTTACCACCTCTTTTCTTACATGGTTTGGTGGCTCTGTATAAACAGTGAGAGTTGTCTATAACTTGACCCCTATCTACTTGTTTATCCTCTTTTTCCTTGTTCCCTTCTTAAACCCACTTCTTACAGTTCCCTATTTTACCTGTGCACACACCATTCCCTGTCCCTTCAAACGATTTTCCTCTTCCTGCCATTCTCTTGGTAAACAGTGCTCACTTGTTAAAATGTAATTTAAGCCTTCTCTGCAAACCTTGGCAGAGCTGCTCATGTCCTCTGAGCTGTCACTGCACTTTGCAGGTACCTCATTTTAGCATTCTTCATATGCAAGAGATATTTTCTTTTTTTATTTTAACATGTGTGATTCTTGTTTGGGATTTCAAAGTTGGTTAGCCTGCCATTTCATCTTTATATACCTAAAGGTCTAGCATAGTACCTTGCACACAGATGGCATACAACAGTGCTGGCTGAGTTGTAGTATAAAAGTAACAAAATATAAAAAACAAATTTTAGGAATACACACTACAAATCCTGCTTAAATCAGTACTGTTCTGGAGAATGAAATAACCATTAGTTTTTTCTAACAGCAAAACTCTAGCAATTGAGAAGACAGAATCTACTTTTTTTCTTTTTTGGATGGAGTTTAAGCACTAAATGATGTCAAGGTTCCTGAAGATTTTTAAATTCCTGTGTAAAGAAGGTGCCACCAGTACAGGATTTAGATAGTCTCAGGAAGCCAATTTGGCAAGCTTATTTCAGGATCATTTTTCATGCTTTTTGCTTATACCAGTTATAATTAAACTGCTTCATATGTGTAATTATGTGGCATAGTAATCAAGACAGTGCATTATGGAACTGTGTAAAACAAGCCCCAGATTTGTACTTCTTCCAGGCTTTGTTAATACTTCATCTGTTTCTGGCCACCCACTGAGCTGGCCAGAATGAAGCCACATTTTGATCTCTTTTATAGAATGACCTTTGAGGGCAAAAATAGATGAGAATAAACCTTAAAAGGTTGTTATAAATATTCTGTTTGGCATCATGTATCTTTCTAAAATGCCAGAATAAAATACTTAACTTAAAAGGGTAACTTTAATGTCTCAGACAAATCAGGCTAAGCCCACCATTCTCAGCTGCTTATAATATGTGCTGGTCAACAAATTTGTCACCGAGTCCACACCCACTGCCCCCAATTCCCTTGTCCAAGGGCTAGTGACAAGCTCCTTCAACTCTTGCTTACGACACCAGAGCAGGTCTTTTACTATTTCAGGTTCCCTTTTGCCCTATAATCCTCAGTCTTTGCAACCTCTGTAACTAGCCAATGCTCCCATCTGTCATTAGGAGAAACATATGTACTCAGAAGGGAGGAACAGCTCATATTAACGATGCCAACCTACTCTGTCCTCCTTCAATCAGAACAGGCTTATTTAAAGCCTGTGCAAAGGCTGCAGGTGAAAACAACTTATGACTGCCAAATGTAATGGGCTCTGAGACTATTCAAATATATTTTTTATTAAGACTAGACATAAGAACAGTGACTGTGATGAAACAACGTCAGATTTCTCTTGAGAAAAAGATGGAAGGAGGACTGATTCCTTCTTTAAGTGTCTACATCTCTGAAATGAGTTTAGCCAGCTCACTTACTATCACTTATTTATTCATTCAGAAAACACTTACTGATGACCTACTATGTGAGAGACACAAGTTGTCAGAAATAGAACATGGGTCTAAAATGCTCCAGACTAACTAATTGATGCTTTATATTCTCACTGTTACAGGTCAAGTCTCTATAATTCTTACTATGCACCACTGCTGAGTTTTCTTTATGTGCAATTTTTTACCTTTAACTTCTCTCAGAACTGGCTTCTATTTTAGTTTATTTTTGACCAAACTGTCATCTGTTTTTGTTGAAGAGGGTCCTACCAAATATAGACCCTTGATAGTACCATCTTAGAGAAAACTACTTTCCTGATGACTTTGCAAAAAGGATCAGATGGAACCCCAACAATTGTAGTAACCCCTACTGAAATGGAAGGGTCCAAAGAAATTGTGTTGGAGTGTTCATGTTAGGATGAAGAAAGTCTTGTCAGGAAGAAAGGTAATGTGATGTCAAGGGAAAAACAAAGACCAGAAGTATTTTACATGACTTACGGATCTGAAAAAGGAAATCTGGGGGGAAATGGGGCCATAGAACAAGTTAATCATTCAGGGTATAGGAGATAAATGGAAAGAGGAAACCTAAAGCAGAATATAATTTTATAGACATACTAAAGAGAAATTTAATACCTGAACTAAGAAAAGATGACAACAAGTTCAAGAAGAGTTACACACACCTCTCTGTCTCTCTTTTTCTCTGTATCTCCCTCTCTAAGAAAGATAAATATATTCCAAGGAAGAAGGCTTATGTGATTGCAGGAATGAACAATAAATTAGGCTGAAAAAGAAATGAATGTATAGAGCAAGAGTGAGGAATATGAGAATATAAAACTCTGCTAGACAAATGCAAAGATAAAAATTCTTATACAAAAAATAGTTAAAACTTTGAAACTATAAAGTACCTCTCTATAGACTATAGTAAATAACTCAATTATCTGGCCTATTGAAAAAGTTTGGAGAAAGCTTATTTTAAAAAACCTATTCCATGTTTTAATTTTAAATGAATACATGATAATTTGTTAACTTCTGAAATGTTGGATTTAATAAGTGTATAAAAATTTTAAAAATATGTTAAAATGTTATGTTGTAATATGTAATAACACATTGAAAATTTTGTAAAAAGAGGAATTACTTATGGTTTTAGCCTGCTAATTTAATAAAAGTTGTATAAATATATTAATATACATTCATTTATTTTTAATATTATTGACACATTACTTATGAGTGCCAATTAAATGTCAGAGATCTCACTCGTATGATTTCTAGGAATAATGTGTGATGTCACTATTCTATCTTTTAAATATATTTACATATATTAGAATAATTTGTGTCACTTAAAAAAGTTAAAGATGTATCTAGGCTTTAATTTCTTGAGGCAATAATCATGTATTGTACATAAAATTCAAGCTAGCTTCTAAGCATTTATTTGTTCAATGAGATTGATAAGTGAAAAAAAGAATGGTAGAATGTTAAAAAAATTAGCACAGGCTATTTTCTCCTTATTACTCTATTTCACCGGGATAGCTATTGCCAGCATTTTCATGTCTATCCTTTCTTTCACATTCTTTTTTCAATGAATACACATATTTATAAAAAAATAAAAGACACCATGCAATTTACGCTATTTGGTAATTTGTTTTTCTACTCAGTATATCATGGATATCTTTCAACAGCAAATAAAATCATAACACATGATGTGCCATATTTTTAAATGTATCATAATTACTAAAGTATTGATGAGCATTAGGCATATGTTGTTGCCAATTTTCTTCTCTCTAACCTTCATTGATATACACTGATATACATCCATAGGCATTTTGGGTCTATATAATGCATGTTCAAAATTTTGTTACAAAGTTGCTCAAAAGCCAGTATTAATTTATGCACTCACAAGCAATATAGGAGAGTTTCATTTTTCCAAACTCTGGACAATAGCAGTGATTTCCATTGTCAATCTTTGTCAATATACTTTTGAGAAAAAATGTCATTTTCTATTAAAAGTTCTAATTTTAATTTTGAACTAGTGTAAAGGCTGACCATTTTTTCATATATTAATTGGCCCAATATATTCCTTGTTTTGTATAGACCCATTCTAACTCCTTTTTTTTTTTGGTTTGTTTGTCTTTTACTGAGATGTATTTCCAGTTTTTGTTGATCTGTTAGAAACTTTATATATTAGCAATTTTGTCTCTCTGATATATTTAAATGTCTTTCCCCAGTTCAAAACACAAACAGAAAAAGTTTAAAATCTTTGTTCTTCAGTGAACAAAATAAATCCAATCGCAGAACAATAGGGAAATTCTTATTTTTCACTTTAAATTGACCTGGAAGGAAAAATGTTGGGGCAACTGTTTCTACATTCTCTTTTAAAACAGATCTGTAACAATATGAGTTAATTTATTACTTCCAAGATGCATTCCCATTTGAAGATGGTTGAAGCCCAGTATTAATTTCTTATGTCATTGTTAAATAATAGACTCTTAAAATATTGGGGATTTTAGAATAATTATAGAAACAAGGGATGTAACCAAAATAACTGGAATTTAACATTTGAAACACTTAATTTTCAGTCTTATGACTTAACCTACTTTTGGATACAGAATGAAAACTTCGAGATCATGAGTTGATCCCACAGGTAGAAATGGCTGCTAATTGTCCTTTTCCCAGGACACCAATAATCCCTATTAATCAAATCATTGATATCTGTGTGGTTCCTGTGCAAAAGTTTTAGTTTGCTTCTTTCAATGACCGGAGTCTTTCCATTCTGCTGTTTTCTGTGCTGACAGCAGAAACTATGTCTTCAGTTCGTCCGCATAATGAATGTGATGGGAAACTAATTCTATGGGGACTGAAATTGTTTAGTTTGTCATGAGACATGCCCGACATTTACGGCTTTTTCCCTTTTGTGCTATTCCAGTACACTGTTGAAAGATTGTGCCATAAATCCGAAAGCATGTTTTGCAAAGTTCATATCTGCATTTGCTACCTTTAATATTAATAGGACTGTATCTTTAAAGTGAGTAAATTGAGAAAGTGGCTGAAACTATAGTTTATAAAAGAAGATTAGTGGGTTTAATATGCACTGGAGAGTAAAAGAAAAATCTTATTACTGTATGGAGAAATTACCTCATAAAGAAGCTAATACAGCAGGCTAGGGAGTAATTTTTAACAAGGTTTTTATGATGCGCAAGTGTAGGCAAGTTAATGAACTTATCTTTCTAGTTATTTTCAGATTGTAACGATGCTCCTCTTTTCTAGTTCTTGTGCTTTAAAAAGTAAAATACATTTAATCACCTATAATAAAACTAATTCATTACTTTAATAAATCAAGTACAATCTTATAGTGTACACTTAAATGTTGTTGCAATAATGCTGGCACCAGGTCAGGTACTAATGTTTAGCATGAAATAGAGCAAAAGGTAACCATGGAGCTTATTTATTATTTAAATTAAAATGTCTCATTTTGACAGTGCATAGTCATTTTGGGATTTGACTCCCTTTTCAGCTATTGGATACAGGAAGGAGAGACAAAAGCATGAGAAAATACTTTGCTTTAATAATCACACATCTTTTTGCAGCATGACGATTTAGTCTTTGAACTAAATGTCACACAAACAGTTCTGAAGAACTGTATGTTCATTGGAAAAATAACTGGGGTGGGAGGGAATCAGTAAATCCAGAATGTCTGTGTGTCGACACCTTGCTTGGAACAGTTAGGAATTATTTAGGAAGAATATGTCTACACTTTTCTGCTCAAACACAAAGGACTAACTGCTGAATCCTCATACTAATTGCTGAGATGCTTTACATACTGACATTGTGATGAAATTGTGAAAATAAAGTGAAGGAAATGATAAATGAATTTTTAAAAATGGGAAAATAAATCCCTTTGTAATATCTAACCTAAATCAGATTTATGATAACAGGTTCACTACCCATCACTCCAAATTTTGGTGTATAAGGCACACACACACACACACACACACACACACACACACACACACACAGAGTAATATTTTATTTTAATTTTAACTTTTCTTCAACATCGGAATACTAGAGAAAATAATTTGATTAGAGTGGCAGTGTAAAATCCTACATATATGTCCCTTTCAAACCATTGCTAGACTTAGATAAAATAGTCTCTGACAATAGGTGGCCACTCTCCTGACTGTATCAACCTGGGAACACAAGTTTCATAGCACTATTTAGGGTCCTCATGTTTGCAGTCAAAAAGTGGTTGCGCGGGTCCCTTTTGTAGTAACAGTGCTCTGTCACTCTGTCTGCTGGACATTTCTTATCTTCTTTGACTCTCCAGCTATCTCCTAATCAATACTTTTCTGTCTTATACTACTCCCTTGGCACTTGCTTTGCTAAGTCACAGTGGGTCATATTGAGTTTAAGTAATTCATGCCATAGTGCCAGCCAGCTGATAGAGTAACATTTACAAATGTAAAATGCCTATTTCTTTCCAGCATTCTTGTTTAGTGCTGATCATAGTAAATTCAGGCTTGGTAGCAGGCTGATGCTCTGTAAGTTGCCCTTAAATTATTCCATACAAGTAGCTGCCTACTCTGAGTTTTTGTGAAGTTGACTTTATCAGGTAATTAAAGCTAGATAATAGTAAAATACACCCATGTGTTAAAAAGTTGTTTGTTCCATGCAAAGTAATTTATAAAATACCTTGTATAATTGAATATGTATTGCTACATGCCTGTGTCTCAAATAAACCTAGATGGGGCAAGAATGCACACACTTTCTGCATCTAAGAATTTGCTGTGTGTGTTCTGCCTAGGGACTGGTTCCTGAGATGTAGAAAATAGATCTCTTAAGTGATATCCACATGATGGCAACCCAACCAGCCCAGTTTTCAAAGGTAATAATACACGAGGCTAGAATTTCTTGATGCTAAGCTATTTTGCTATGGTGAAATGATGCATTCTTCCATATTGAGGGGCATTATTCCCAAGTTAACCTTTGGTTGTTATAAAGAGTTTGATAGATTATATGTGCCTTTTCCCAAGGTCTTAGCAGATCAGTCACTGGTGTGGAAAGTGTCACAACAACCCAGAAGGCAGACTGGAATACTTGATATCACTCTGGAGATTTGGTTGTATTGTTCAATAGAACCCCACAGTCAGCATGGAACTGAGCTCTTCATATGTAATGTCCATCCTTATGCTCGAAACCATTCATCTTGTCTCTTTGTCTCCCCAGGTCACTCCTCTCAGAATCTTCAAGACCATTGTCCTTGTCATTATTCTTGTGTTTTAAAAGGAATGAATACTTTTGGGATGTTCTTTCTTTTAAGCCAGACCCAGAAAACCCCTCATAGGAGACGTGTACAATGGGACACATTGGGGATAAAACAGACAGAATGGGGAAGAGTTAGTAGGTGTGTGCTCTAGGCTTGGCCATCAGTGGAGTGGCCATGGAGTTGGTCACTGTGGTTTTGGCAGTGAGGACTAGGCTGAAATAGATCTCAGCCAGAATAGACAAGGACATTGGGTGGTGAGATTTGATATAGTGTGCCGTCATGTTGGCTGGGAGGTACTGTTCAAAGCCTCCAGAAATCAGAGAGGTTACCAGTTGGCAGGTCTGCAAATGCATGATGCAAAAGTGGGGCTTATATGGTCAGTAAAAAGTTTAATTCTTACATTAAATAACGTTCATTGTTTTCTCTTAATTCAAAAGCAATTAATTTCTTAATTTGTTGTGTTTAAGTTTTAAAAAAAATTTTTCCCTTCCTTTTCCCCCCTTTGTTCCCTTCCCACTTTCCTGCCTTCTCTCCTTCCCTCAAACCCTATCTTCCTCTCTTCCTCAACCTCTTGCTTTTTCCTTCCTTCCATCCTTCGTTCCTTCCTTCCTTCTTCTCTCTCTCTCTCTCTCTCTCTCTCTCTCTCTCTCTCTCTCTCTCTCTCTGTCTTTCTTTCTTTCTTTCTTTCTTTCTTTCTTTCTTTCTTTCTTTCTTTCTTTCTTTCTTTCTTTCTTTCTTTCTTTCTTTCTTTCTTTCTTTCTTTCTTTCTTTCTTTCTTTCTTATAAGCAGTCCCACAATTACTGCTTAGGATAAATACTAGAAATATAATTGCTGAATAAAACATATTTAAATAATCGAAGGCTTTTAATAATATTTTTAAAAAGGCCTTCACAAATATTCTACCAACAATATATGCAAGTCCCTATTTCTCTGTCCTCTCACCTAGAGTAAATATTATCATTTAACTGCACTGTTGGAAATTTGATAGATATAAGCTTAGTATCAGGAATCGTATTCATCACAATTCAATATTTCTCAGAAAATTTACCAGAACTTTCTATAATGAGTTACAAGGGGACAATGATCTTTCTAAGAAATATTTTTACGTTCTAGTCCCTTAAATTATAATGGGATAGTTCAGCAAAATTCCCTATTTCTTTATGTGAGAAAAAAATCTCCATATGATAATTTTAGCATGCTTGTTTTCAGGTCATTAAAAATTTCTGATCTATGGTCACATTTTGGCCTTAAAACTAATTGATTTTAGGAATTCTTCTTTTGTGCCCTTTTCTTGGACAATGAAGTCATCAGAGGCCTCAGATATTTTATTGTTCTTACTTTTCTAGAAGTTGTTCTATGAGCAATCAATTTAAAAGTTGGTCACAAGTGCAACTGGATGTAAGGACCATGATCAGCTAATGTTATAACTAGTGATTATCCACAAAGACAGCAAATACTTCAGAGATATTAAAGGCCAAACTGCATGAATGGATGTATATAAGTATCATGTATTTTTGCCAAGAGTGGGGGTGACGGAATAGTGAACAAAAGTGAATATAATGATATATTAAGTTAAAGATTCAACATGAAATTTTATTCTAGGAAAACAGTGTGTTGTTACTTTGTTGATGATATTTTAAAAAATAAATAGCAAAAAAACTCATCCATGATATTTTTTCATTCTTTGGAAATGTGATTCTCAGTTTCCTTAGCTTCATCATCTAGTCCTGCTTAACAGATATGTCATAACTGTCCTCTGTTTGTCCAACTCTGCAAAGTCCATGCTATTCTCTAGTCCTTCTTTGTCCAAAAGCTCTGTCAGAAGCCTGCTGAACACATTGGCTTGTGAACATGTGGTATTTGTTACCGATCTTGTTTTTGTTAATGTATTCCACGTGACTCTGGCCCATTTTATGAAATAGTTTCCTTTATCTATTCTATTTGTCTCTATTTTCTACTGTTCTGAATACAGCCATTCTCTTTCATGTTATTTGCCACTGAAAATATTTAATAGAAATGTTTTCCTTTCATAAATTTACTTTACATATAAATAATGTTTCTTTCAATAAAGTTCAAGACCACAGAGAGCTAATCCTTCCTAATCCATATGGTATAAATATCTTAACTTTAATATAGATTTTAAAGACAGATATTTAACCGGCAGGGAAACAGTCTATTTAAAATCTGTTACTCACATAAACACTGAGTAGCATCACACGTGATCATTTACTATTAGCTGTTTGTTATTTGGAAAACCTTTTACATTGATAATCAGCCATGTAAGAATTACAAAGCACTTTGCAAATCCATTTATTAAATCAGATTTGCCTAGAGTGTCTCTGGACAGAAGGCAAATGGAGGGTCGATGTATTTATACACAAACATGGAGACACCAGCCCTTGACTACAACACAAACGAGATGAAAGTAGCAGACCTTTCATCTGATAAATGAGTGAGTCATGCTGATATCAAAGTTCCCCTCATTCATTAGCTGGCCTGCAAAGTCATGTACACCCTTAAGATGAAAAGAAGGGAGGAGGAGGACTACTCTCTCTCCACACATTCCTGAACTCACAGATTTACGTCTAATTAGGGCCAAGAATCACTTAGCCAGAGCTGTGAGCCTCCATGGTCGCTGACTGAAGCAGCTCCCAAGCAGCTTTCAACACTGCTGAGAAATCTGTTGTTGAAGATGTAGCTAGCTAGAGAGAATCCACACATGGGTCTGGCTGTCCTTGCCTAGCTTAGGACTGGTCACCAAGTGCGTTTGCATTTCTGTGTCTGGCTCCAATTTTGGGGAATACCCACTCCCTTCCCACGCCCCCTGGCCCAGAGCATGGCGTAGAAAGAGTTCTGGTCTAGGAATTAGACAGGGACTAGGGTTAACCTTGGATTTGCAATGAACGAAAAGGCAGCTCACTTTACTCTTTTGTTTCCTACAACAGCTGAGTGAACAATAATCCTTATCTTGCCTTATTCATAAGGATAATATGGGGATAAAATAAGATAATGGGTATAAAAATAATTTGAAAGTTTAATTGTTCTTCAACTTTGCTTTTCTCTGTTTACATTTTCCTATTATATACTGGGGGTGCCAAAAAATGTATACAAGTGGGTACTTTGGTCAGCGTTGCTCAAGCAATACTTCGCCATAATCAGAAGTGTCTGGACGCTGATGGTAACCACTTTGAGCACTTCTTGTAATTGCAGAAGTCAAACGTGACTTGTATTCATCTTTTGTTATCGGTACATATTAAGTATTGCAATTTTAATAGTTTTTTCCTTTCTTAAAATATGTATACATTTTTTTGGCACCCTCTGTATATGTGTATATATATATATATATATATATATATATATATATATATATATATATACATATTTGTTACTTTTTACTATAAAAGAACCAATACATTATATATCTTTTAATAAAGTTCTACCTCTGTATGGTATGAACATGCTCTAGAGAATGTTTACTGGAAAATTAAAATGGCAATAATTAATGGTGACAGGAAAGTGCAACTTGTTTGCAAAAATACATAAAGTAGGATCCCAGCATGAGATGAGTTTATGGTTAAAGATTTGAGAAATTAATCAGTGAAAACATATATTTTCTAAATCCTAATGATACATCAGAACAATCTAATATATTCACTTGTGTTAGGCCATAATGCAGTTGCTGGCCTGTCTCCCCATCCCAGGGTTATTGAAGAATCGACTGTAGCGATGAAACGGGAGCGTAAGGATGAGCCTTAGTAAGGCCCTCCCTTGTGATGATCACCCCTTCCCCAAGCAGAGGAACAAGATCCTGTCACATCTGTAATTGAGGGACTCTTTGTACTGTTCTTGGTTAGGCCTATAAAAAGAGGAAAAAGAGAAAGTAGGAGCTGTCTCTCTTTTCTACGAACTTGCTTTCCAGCCCTACAAAGAGTTAATCCCTTTCATTAGTTGATCTCCAGCCCTTTCCTGTTTATCATAGCACCAGTCCTTTCCTTAAGTTGTCCAGGAGATGGTTCTATTTACATATCTTACTTTCGTCACACTCAACGTTTCCAAAAAACACATAGCTATCACATCTCAAAATGACATCCTCTTATTAGTAAAAATGCAGACACTTGAAAGAAATTATGGCATCCTGAGAGAAATTACCAGAAACTAGTGGCTGTTGGAAAGCATACAGAGGAGGAAAAATAACCTGTCATCCTCTGGCTGAACATGAACCTATTTACGTGACATGTTGATTACATTTTTAATGGTATGTTAAACTGCCCTTAAGCTACAAGGTCACAAGTTTAGTAGAGGCCAGTGTTAGTTGGAGAAGAGTTTTGAATCTTCTGGAGTGATAACCTCCTTCCTCCCTTCTACAGGCAGTCAACAAAGCTACAAAAGGCTATTGTGTGATTTTTTAAAATCTAAAATTTTAAAATTTATTTTAAAATAAATTATATGTTTTAGGCTCATTTATTGGCCTATAGTTGCCTCTTTACATTTTTACTTCAAGTCTGACCTCAAATTCTGTGCATTTCTGAGGTTAAAACTACCTTAGGTCTTAATAGTGTTGGAATCAACACGGGGCATTTCGTTTAATAGAATCCATCAATTTTTCCTTCTAGAAAGTAAATGGAGAGGTGGCTATCACTATTTCTTCAGGTGCAAGGAAGAGATTAGTTTGGGAGTAAAACAAAATAATGAGAGCAATGCTGATATGATAAGTATATTTTATTACTAAAAAATCACCTTGAATTTTGGGCAGTAGGTAAACTCATGTCTGAGTCTTCAAAGCCGGACTCCCAGCACCTAACCCTAAATTTGCTTGGAGACTTGAAACAAAATATCGAACTCTTGTTCCCATTTTCTGCAACTCTCCTATCCACCATGGTTCAAAAGTCAGCAAAATTTCTGACTTACATTTTATTTCTCCTCCATAACCAGTTAGTTGTCAAGTAGCCTTGATTTTTTTCCTTTGAAATGTCTTGCTATCTATTCTTTATCCTTCACTGACATTGATAAATCACTCCAGACTTACTTCAAATACCAATTACTGAACTATTCTATTTAATTAAATAAGCATGTGATGGTATAATATGTTAATAGACTGTTACTCTATCATAGAATAAAAACAAGGATAATCACAGACAATAAAAAGATCATGTAATTATGACAGAGAAGCGGAAGCAAAGATAGAAATAGAAATATTTCAAAATAAAACTACTTATTTCAGCAAATGTAGTTTTTTCCAGTATATCAATGGGCTAGCTTATGAAAAAAGATTGTTGCTTTCAGAGTAATTCAGAGGTAGTACATTTAGGCACTTTCTATGTCCATTATGAGAGATGTTTGTGATTAATTTGGCTTAATTGGACAGAGCTTATATAGTCTTGGTTATTCACTACACTTCATTTGCTATAAATATCATCATTACGACTAATAATAAAATAAATGGTAATAGTTGGGGAGTCTATGGGTCAATTTTAGTTATTCTGTCATCTCTTCTTATACTGACTTAGTACTGCCATTTAGCACCATAGAGGAAGTGTCAAGTGTATGCATAATTTTGAAGGAAGTATAATATTTAGTTTTGTTTTTCTATTGGGAGTTTTGACAGAAGGTAGAGTTGGAAGAAGATGAAAAAATAAATAGCAAAAAAATAATTGAGGAGACATTAAGTGAATTCCTATGAAATTGGATATTGGCTTTATTATTAAAAGAAGGGAGATAATTTGAGAATTATAAATGATACTCTTCTTTCGTTTTTTCTAAATAGAAGGCTTCACACTACTCAGCTACGCATGTATGTATAAAGATTAGATATGTCACAGAAAGCACTCAAATAGAAACAACAAAGGCAAAATGGGATTATGCACTAAGACAATAGCTTCATAAACCAGGATATTGCCTTGAAAGAGGGATCTTCCAAATTCCTTTTTCTCTCATTTAGCATATCAAAAGCACAGCACTGAGCTACTGAAATTTTGGGTACAGAAAAGGTTCTCTTTAGGCTGCAGAGAGCAAAGCTGGGAGGCTTACTGCTGCTGGGTAAAAGAAGGCTATGGTTTAGGACAATTTAAAAAAGAACTTGTCTTCCTTGGAGGAAATGGGAAGGAGAAAAGAGAGAAGGAAAAGAGAGTCAAGTGGTCATAAATCTGGGCTCTGGCCCAGAGAAGGAGTAAAACATGCTAAATAAGGCAGAATAAACTCAATGGCAGAAGTGTGCAGGGGAAGACCATCCTGAATAATTCTCAGTTTATTTAACCTTATACGGAGAAAATATTGCTGCCATTATTTTTTTGTTTATGTCAATAGTATTGCAGATTGTACAGAGATGTGTATATAGACTTTAGTACCTAGTACAGTCCCAACTATTTGGTAGATACTCAAAAAATGTTTGATAAATTAAGGAATAATTAGGTAGATAATCTCACATGGGAACAGCACTCTGTGTGTATGTATTACTGGTAGTTTTCCTAGGTCACCAAAGAAAAAAATGTAATGTATCCTTTTGTTATATTGACTTAGTAATATTTGCTCTTGGGACAAAAACAATTACAATATAAACAGTATTTATGGATCAGCTCTGAAAAATAAATGTGATGAAAGTTTTAAAAACAAACATTCTGTAGGGAATTTTGAAAATTATTTTTTGGGAAAAGGGAGGATCCCTATCTCTTCAAAGACAGGAGCATCTGAAGAAAAAGCCAAAGTCCAACCTTTTGTTACTATTCTCAGCTGATGCCAGTCTCCCAGCCCAGGCATTCATGTCATTGCCCAAAGCTGTTAGCACGGAGGGTTCCCTGCTACAAACTGAGCATTGCACAGATATCTTGCGAGCCCTTAAAAACAACTGGCTTACCAAAATGTAGAAAGAGAAAAGACCAGGGCAGAATTGTAATGTGGTTCACCGGTGCATGTACTATATATAAAAATAAAATTACAAAACACGCAAAAATCCTATCAAGGAGATTTTCAGGAGATGGTACTGGAAGTATGATTGCTCTCTGTCTACAAGTTGACTTTGTTTTCTTTCTTCTGCCCCCTCCTTCTTCTTTCATTTACCCAGTTCTGATGCAACCAGACACAGGTAGCAAGTGACACTGGGGACTGCACTGTAAAGTGAAGTAAGGCTAGAAAGGAATGAAGTGTTAAATGTTCCCTTTGAAAATTCATCGGACACTCAAACCCAACTTTACAAATCAATGATCAGTACATGATGTACTTCAATCATGGAAGTGAGGAAATGCATTAATGGGTGTCAGAAAACAGAGATGTTTTCACCCCACAGCCAACAGTCCTGCAAAACGGCAAAAATTCAACTGTGGAAGAGTTCTTGGAGATTCATGATGTCAGCTCCTAAATGTTTTTCACTGCAAACTACCACATAAAATAGTTGCCCTTAATTACTGATTCCTCAGTTCATAATATGTTATTATTGTTACTTTATTATTATTATTTTTGTGACAAATCTAGAGATAGGTATTGCAATGAAGGAAAATTTAGGTGTTAGTTGTTTTTCACTTAAGTTCAAGTCTTCTTTAGTTGACAGGAATAAAGTATATTGGCATAATGGAATAAATTTAGGACAAGGAATGTTAAATTAAAGTATCTGTAGGTTTTCCATACAGGAGAAAGAGGAGTTGAGGGTGTGGAGAGCTATGGGAAAATTCTAGACCCCAAATAAATCCATATTGCACAACCCCAACCAACTGCATGGCCTGGTCCCTACCCACTTCTCCAGCTTCATCTCCTCCAAGGTGGGGCTGGCTTCATGTTCCTGTGACACACAGGACCTCATACTTGGTTTAATGCTCTGTTGTTGCCATTCTGAAATTCTTAATATTATCTTTGAATTTGTGTTTTGTAAGTGAAGTCCTATGAAACAGTGGAGCATGCCCATGAGCAAAAAATTACCTGCAACATATGGGCCCACCATTCCTGGGTACCCCAATTCGCTGTGCCCAATAAGCACAAAATTCCACTGAACTCATGATTATGTGGCAGTTTAGTGAGACTCAAAGTGAATACAAATAAGTGAACTGTGTAAGTGTGCAGTGTCTACAACTGAATAAGTGTGTGTGGGGGGGGAGGGGGGCGCACAGACAGCCTCCAGAGAGCATCATTTTTTTTTGATCCAGACTTTGCTTCCAGTACAGAAAGAAGGCAATAGCGTTCTAAGAAACACATGAAACAACAGGACCCTGTTATGTCTTTTCTTACTCTGACTTCCCTGTATTAACCAATCACTTACATTGAAAGGGATGAGATAGTTGGGAAGGGAAAGATAGTTCCATTGTTCCTTTTCACTTGCTTTTTCACTAAGAGCTGAAGGTAAAGAATGTTGGGAGAAGGTGTCTGTATCAAGAAGTCAAATAAACATCTTTGAGCTAGTTTTGTTCAGCATTTCCACTGTTATGGTAAGAATGAAATACATATGTGTATATGAGCTATGATACACAAGTTGTGTATTTTTGGTGATTCTGCCTGCAAGGTAAGTGCTTTTATATTTGTATTTAAAAATGTTATTGCCTAATATAATGATAAATGGAAAATTGTATGCCAATAATTTAAAATTTAACTTAAAATTTTTTTTAACTCAGAATGAATAAATAACAAGTGAAAAACCATCATGACAAATCAAAAGAGATAGTAGAATGAAAGAACAGATCTTTTATGTAGGACCTTTAACGGCACATATTTTTTTGCTTTTTGAAGAGGAGGCCATGTTTTTTCTTGCAATGGCCCCTTCAAAACGACTCCGCTTTCACTCTCCTCTTGACCACTACATAAAACCTTTCTTTTGTACAATATCAGTAGTTCTTTCCCACATCTAGTTCTTCACCAAACTCTTCCCTCTGCCTGGAGCACATTCCTCCCTCCTCTTCGCCTGGGTTGGCTTCTCATCTGAGTGCAATGTCACATTGTTCTCTGTCTCTACTCCCTGCTTGTCTCCTAGCACTTACTAGTTATAATTATTTATTAATTCTTTAATCTACTTTTCAAAAAATTCATCTTCCCAATTACACTGTAAGCTCCCCAGAGAAAGGGATGATAATCTGTTTATTCACTAATGTGTACTCAGTATGGACAGAGTAGGCAGCCAACCAATATTTGTTGAATGAATAAATTAATTAATGGAATTTGAATTGAAAGGACTTTGTATCCAGATAATGAGTAATATAACACGGCATCTCAGAGAAACCTTATTTCTCAGATTGAATGTCTTTTGGTAAGGGTATCAAATAAATACAGGACACCCAGTAAATGTAAAGTTTTCTTTGCTAAATCCTGTATCTCTCATCCTGTGTTTTTATTAGCTAAGCCTGGCAACCTTAGCCTAAGAAACTATTGTAAAAAGGTTTGAGTCTTTAAATAAAGTGTGAGTAGCACAGTGTAGTAATTTAAATTTTATTTCAGTTATGAACTCACTTAGGGATCTGATAAAAGCTATACGTTATCTCCCCCCGAAAAATGCCTATATGCATTTTCCTTTGTGGGGAAGGTTTACAGACTCTCTGAAAGCCATCTTTGATCCCTTGTGTTCTCAAAGTCCCACATTTAATTAATCTTAATTTCTCCTAAATATGCCGTGGCTATTTAGTTCAAGCCATCATTCATCATTTGGATTAATATGGTGGCTTCTTAACTGTTCCTACCTTAGGCCTATTCCCGTTACTTCATTTTCATATAGCCTCTAGAGTTTTCTCCCTAAAATACATTGTGTCATTCCTTTCTTCTATTTAATATTATCGTGTTACCTATAAAAGTCTCTGCAATGACATAGTAAATTTTGTTTCTTGCCTAGTTGGTAATATCTCCTCCCCTTGTACTTCATTAGTACTGGATCATTGCAGTTTCCCAATTCTGCTACGCTGTTTTATAACTCTATGTGGTGAACTTGCTATTCCCAAAGCCTAGAATCTACTTTCACCCCCATTGTGTAGGGCAGAAAAAGTTTTTGTTTTGTTTTTTTAAAGATTTTTATTAAAACATAGCTAACATACAATATTATATTAGTTTCAGGTATACATCATAGTTATTCAACAGTACTCCCCTGGCACTATAGTTATTACCATATTATTGATTATATTTCCTATGCTAAGGAAATGTTCACCATGATAAGTCCAGCAACCATCTGACACTGTACCATGCTATCACAGAATTATTGACTATATTTTCTATGATGTACATTATATCTCCATGACTTATTTATTTTATACCTGCAATTTTGAAACTCTAATTCCTCTTTATCTTCTCCTCTCTTTAAATTCTTTAATTACAATTGACATTCAGTATTATTTTATATTAATTTCAGGTGTACATCATAGTGGTTAGACATTTATATAATTTAAGAAGTGATTCCCCTGACTAGTACCCATCTAGCACCAAACATAGTTACTACAACATTATTGATTATATTTCCTATGCTTTATTTTACATCCCCTTGATTATTTTATAACTACCAATTTGTATTTCTTAATCCCTTCACCTTTTTTATCCTGCCCCCAACTTCCCTCTCATCTATCATCCTCATAGATCAAGTACCCATCTGACACCACACATAGTTATTACAATATTACTGACTATAATCCTTATGCTGTACCCTACATCCCTATGACTACTGTGTGACAAATAATTTATATTTCTTAATTCCTTCCTTTTTTACCCTCACCCCTAAACCCCCTCCCATTTGGCATCCATCAAAATGTTCTCTATCTATGGGTTTGTTTCCATTTCATTTGTTTATTTACTTTGCTCTTTACATTCCACTTATAAGTGAAACCATGTGACATTTGTCTTTCTTGGTCTGATTTACTCCACTCAGCACAGTACCCTCTAGGTATATCCATGTTGTCACAAATGGCAAGATTTTATTCGTTTTAATGGCTGAGGAATATTCTACTGTATATATGTAACACCTCTTCTTTATCCATTCATCCATTCAGGGAAACCCAGCTTGCCTTCATATCTTGGCTATTGTAAATAATGCTTCAATGAACATATGGATGAGCATGTCCCCTTGAAGTAGCATTTTGGGTTTCTTCATATAAATACCCAGAGGTGGAATTACTAGGTCCTTCTTTGTTTCCTGTTATATAGTCTTTGTTTTAAAGTCTGTTTTTTTCTTTTTTTTTTTTTCTTGTATAAGCATTGCTATCCCAAATTATTGTTTGTTTGTTTCCATTTTCATGAAATATCTTTTTCCATCTCTCAGTCTGTTGGTGTCTTTCGATCTGAAGTGTGTCTTTTGTAGGCAGCATATATAAGGGTCTTGTTTTCTTATCCATTCAGCTCCCCTATCTTTTCATTGGAGCATTTAATACATTTACATTGAAAGTAATTGTTGATACGTATGTTGTTATTGCCATTTTATTTATTTACTTATTTGCTTGTTTGTTTGTTTATTTATTGTCTTAAAGAAGTCCCTCTAAGATACTTTGTGATACTGGTTGGGTGGTGATGAACTCCTTTTGCTTTTCCTTGTCTGGGAAGCTCTTTATGTGTCTTTTAGTTTTAAATGATAGCTTTGCTAGGTAGAGTAATCTTGGTTGTAGATCCTTACTTTTTATTGTGTTGAATATTTTGTGCCAATCCCTTCTAGCCTGCAAAGTTTCTATTGAGAAATCAGCTGATATTCTTATGGGAGCTCGCTTGGAGGAAACTAACTGCTTTTCTTTTGCTGCTTTTTAGATTCTCTCTTTGTCTTTAAACTTTGGCATCTTAATTATGATATGTCTTGGTGTGGGCCTATTTGGGACTCTCTGGGCTCCCTGGGCTTATATATCTATTTTCTTCACCAGGTTAGGGAAGTTTTCCGCCATTATAACTTCAAATAGTTTTTCAATACCTTGCTCTCTCTCTTCTCCTTCTGGTACTCCTATGTTGTGAATATTGTTACGCTTGATGTTGTTCCACAGGTTCCTTAAGCTCTCCTAATGTTTTTGGATTATTTTTTCTTTTTGCTGTTCTGATTGGGTGTTTTATGCTACCTTATCTTCCAAATCACTGATTTGATCTTCTGCTTCATCTCATCTACTGTTGATTCCCTCTAATGTGTCCTTCATTTCAGTTATTGTAGTCTCTATTTCTGACTAGTTCTTTTTTATATTTCTGTCTCCATTTTTATGTTTTTTATCTCTTTGTTGAAATTCTCCCTGAGATCACTGAGCATCTTATAATCATTGTTTGGAACTCTGTATTTAGTAGATTTCTTATCTCCATTTTGTTTAGTTCTTATTTTCGGAGCTTTGGTCTGTTATTTTATTTGGGGCATGTTTCTTTGTCTCCCCATTTTGGCTGCCTCTCTGTGTTTGCTTCTATGTATTATGTAGGGCTGCTATATCTCCCAGTCTTAGTAGAGTGGCCATAAGTAGTCCCTTAAGCTGCACACTCTAGATGTGTCCCTTGTGTGGTATGTGTGTGCCCTCCTCTTGTAGTTGAGCCTTGGTTGATGTTTGCATGTCAGTTGGTGAGACTGACCTTTGGGCTCACTGGTTGTGAGGACTGGCTGTGACTACAGTGGAAGAGTTGTGGTGCAGGAGCTGACCCTACAGAGCAGGATCTGCCTCAGCAGGACTCTGGTGCCTGCCTAATCTACCCCTTGTATGTGTCATTTTTGGAGGCACCTGGGTAATGTTCCAGCTCATTTCGAAGCTGGCCACTGGGCACGCCAGCTGCAAGGCCACCTTGGAGGGGATCCACTGCAGGTCAAGTTCAGCCACAGCCTATGCCCCACTTGGAGCCACCAGGAAGGAGCCAGAAAGAAATACACAGGTGGCTGCTACTGGCACCATGCTTGGAAGCTCCTTGAGAGGCCAAGCCGTGAACCAGGGCCAGCTTCCCCTAGTGCTGACTTAGGGCTGTTCAGCCAGAGGTAGAAGGCACACTCAAGCCAGATGCTGCTTATTTGTTTCTTCATAAGGAAATAAATACCCAGATAAACAGTTAGGACTGAGTGTTTTTATGCTAATTTGATGAAGAGTGGTTTGTAGGTTAAAAATATGACAGGTTAAGGAGTATGAAGTAAATGTAGTACTGGGGAAACTTAACAGGCCTGTTTGTCACAATTCTTCTCCATCCTCCCTTTGTTTCAAATATAAAGATGGCCTTTTCCTCTGGGTATAGGAAGAACACCTCTCCCATGAGGGGTTTATGACCAGTTTCAGGGGAGATAGATGACAGGAAGATCAGAATGACCTTCCTGCTTCTACCATTTTTTTCAAACTCCTTCAGCTTAAAATGTTCAATGTGCCAAGGTGCCATATTTTAGGGTAGCATGTCCTGAACCCCACCAGTCTGTCAAACCGCTGTTGTTATGTGAATCTGTGACTGAATCTCCTTCTCACCCCTATCTCTATCTGAGGCTGACTTGCTAACTCTCAGTCCCCTCAGTTCCTCATAAGTGCACTAAACTCAAAAGGAATCAGTGGCATTCAGTAGTCCCTGTAATTCTTGGAGCAATGATTCTCATTCAAATTTGTATCTATAGTTCTTGCACAGTGGCTAATATATAGTTATACTTAATAAAGTTTTGACAAATAAATCCTTACATGTGTTAATAAATATTGTCATTAGAGATACACACATACACACCTTCACACACACATTTTTCTTTTCTGTCAACAGATCAAAAAGCAAAGGGAACATTACAGAAGTATTTACGATGGGCCAGGGTGGCCCATTAAGGGTTTATTTTAGTAATAGAGACTATAACAAGGATAGTATGAGCAATTCTTAGTGTTTTGCTAAGCTTTAAGCTTATTACTATCTGTGGAGATCTGATAATTATGACACACTTGATTTCCTCACATGTAAATAAACAAGTAAATACAATTTCAGAGAACAAAGTGACAAGATTCATGTTAATCCACTCAAAATGGTTTTAGTTGGCTTATCACAAAACTAAATATAGCTCAAACAAATTAGAGCTATATGTGAAGCCAGTTATTTTTATCCATAACAGGGTTCATGAAGTATGAATGTAATGATATCCTGTCAATATTGCCTGCCTTGTTCAAGGAGACTGTTCATTAAGTAAAGCTATAAACTTTCTATCATTAGGGATATGTGTTGTTTTCTAATTAAAAGTTGTTTTACAAGTAATTTATTACTACATTTTTATGAAATTCAAGCAATATGTATATTCATAATGTTAACTGTGAGTCATCTCCCCTTGGTGGAACCCCCTCACACCTTCAATTTATAATGACCTCCCAAGAAGTAACCACAGCTAGAATTATGCTGTCTGCCTTGAAAGGTTTCTTCTATTCTGTTTTGCATATATATTTATGTCTCTCAAAATATAGTTTTTTATACAAATAAAACTATACTATACACACCTATCTGTAAAATTCTCAATGAAACCTGCAATGAACAATTGTGGGCTCTCCTTTTCTGTCTAAAAGCAAAGTAATTGTCTATTGGATTGGAGAATGCATTCCTCTTCCCTGCCCACTCCCCCCCCTCAACCCCCCCCTTCACACACAATCTGGGTAGGATTGACCCGCCCATGATTCCTGGGTGGACCCTGATTGATTCATCTAATTAGCATATTCTTCCCTAGGCCACAGTGAGTGGTTTCTGGATGGGTTCTAAACCCATCTGAGTCAATGAGAAAGGGGTGACATGGTTTAGAGTTGTGAGAAGCTGAGGTAGTCGCTTTGCAAAGTGAGGGGATAATAACTATTTCCAGACCAAAGCTGATTTTTATTTCTTTAAAAATAAGCAGTGAGGCAGAAATTTCAGGGCATCATTGTTCTAATAGATTAGTGAGAGTGTTAAATGGCTGCCAAATACTGCTTGTTAAAAATAATATCACACAACACTAAAATATTATACTTTAAGTTCAGTATGTTATCGGCAAGAGTTCCTATTTTTAGTATTTCCAAGTAGAACTGGCTACCTCTAGTCCCCAACACACCTGCACACTTTTTGCAGGCAGCCTGGGCTTCTACTTCAAAGGAGGAAGGTATGCAGCATGTCTTATAATGCCTTGAAGACAAAAATGATTGGCAGGGATTATATCCAATCAAAACTTCATTACCTAATTTGAGATGAGGTGAATTAATTAGTTCCTCTTCTGGACTTCATGACCAATGTTTAACAGCAAGTGGAGACAATTATTAGATTAACATTTCCATAGGAATTATATGTTTGATATATTACAAGTTTATGAATTCATTCTTCCAGGAAAGTATCCATAGTTCTTGGGGTGACTTTCTTGAGAATCACATTGTCTTTCACATTTTAATCTAGAGAGTAGAAAAACATTATTAAATATTTGAAGAGCATAAAGGGAATTTCTGGCTTATAAAGAATGTGATCAAGTGTTTCTCAGAAAATATAAAATAGCCAACTTCTTTCAGGACAACTACTAGGAGAAATTTTCTTTCCATTGGAAGTGATCCAGGTGAGAGAGCATGTGGTCTCATTGCTCTTAAGACAACCTCATTCCGCACCCACCAGGCTTTGAATTTTTTTTTTTTTAACTTAAGCAGTTTGAAATGAGTTTTGTCAATTGCAGCTAAGAGTCCTGACTATTAGAGAGCCTGTGATACAAAGATAAGGGCATGACTTCTGATCCGCAAGGAGTTTATAATACAACAATGGAGACAGATACTGGATGAGAGTACCACAGTTGCTATTTTGGCCTATGTAATATTTGAGCAGTGCCTGAAATAAGTGAGAAATCATGAAGGTTTATGGGCAAAAAGCATCCTTGTTAAAGGAATAGCAAGAGTGAAGGTCCCAAGTAGATCATGCTTGGCATGTTCCAATTAGAACAAGGAGGTCAGTCTGAAAGGAGTAGGGAAAGTAAGAAGGAGAGTGTTATTCGCTGAAGTCAAGATATTTACAGGGGACCAAATTACATAAAGTCTTGTAATCCATTTAAAGTATTTAGGATTTTACTCTGGGTAACACCAAAAGGCACTGGAGGCTTTTGAGCAATGAGTATCATGATCTAATTTGGGTTTTGCAAGGTTATTCTGGCTGTAAGGTGAAGAATATCTATGGGGGCAAGAATGGAAATAGTGAGTCCATTTCAGAGGATATACCAACAATCTAGTGAATGATAATGTAGCTTGAACAAGGGTAGGGAGTTGGTGAAATTTAAATATTTTTAAAAGCGTCAATAGGATTTGCTCATGATTTTGTATTAACAAAGGGAGGAGGTAAAATACTAAGAGTTTTGGTTTGGGTTGTGGAAAAATGGAGGTGCCATTTATGGAGCTAGAAGTCTGTGTGAGAAGGCAGTTTTGGGAGCTTGGAAATAAAGAGCTTGAATTTGGACTCTTATATTTGAGATGCCTATTCAGCAACTGAATAGACATGAGAGTAGGTAGTTGAGAACAAACGTCTGGAGTTTGAGGAGGAGGTCTGGGCTGCTGAGATACAATTGGGAGACATTAACATGAGGCATCTGACATCAGGAAGAGACTAAGTGTACACAAGGAAGAAAATAATTCTAGAGATAGAGCATTGGGGCACTCTGACATTAGGGCTGGGAAGATAAGCAGGAATCAACACATGACTCTGAGAAGGGGCAGCCATACAGGGAAAAGGAGGACACAGTGGTATCTGAGTAGCCAAGGAAAGGAAGGGTTTCAAGGAAGAGTTACTTACCAGCTCTGCCAAATACCGTAAATCAGTCAAATAAGGTGAGGACTGAACCAGTATGTAGAGTTCCTGAATGACCTTGACAAAAGAAGTGGGGTGCAGTGGGAGACAAAAATATAAATGAAGTGGCTTCAAGCACCAATGGGCAAGATGCAGGGGGATGTGAGTTTTGGGGTCTTTTTTTTTGATCATCATTATTAAGCATTATTTTTTATGGCAATTAATAGAGGAATCATTAGTATTATTAGAGGTTTATTTTTTGGTAATGGAAAACACAGTCTGATAAGGATAGAAAGCAAATGACTGGGGAAAAGAGAAGAAAACTACAAGAATGAGGTTATTTGCTAAAGGAGGGGAGTTGGTATTTAGTATACATGAGGTGAAGTTGGACTTAGAACATGAAGATTTTACTTATTATGACATATTTATGACAGAAGGAAGGACAGAATATATGGGTACAAATGAGGTAAGTTTGTTAATTTGGTGATGAGAGTGAAATTTCCTGTGTAGTCAGAAATTGAGCAAATCAAATAGAATATGGATATTAAAATGCAACAAAACAGAATTCAGTGGAAATGGCAACTTAGAACAAAAATGAACATGAAATCCCCCAAGGATTCCACAGAAATCTTGGGGAAGCAGTTGGATTTCTTTAGCTGACACTGGGTTTGTTTTAAACATATAGATTTACACACACACACACACACACACACACACACACACACCTCTTGTGATATACAAATGAACATTTGATCTAAAGTCAGATAATTTGACACCAGGGTTGATTGACTGTGACACCTTGTGAAAAATTTAATTTTCTTTCTGAATTTCCATTTCATCTACAAAATAGAAGTAATATTACTTTTACATATAACTTGTGAACACAGAGCTATCTATCCACATTCCTTGTGCATATCTCCATTTGATTTCCCATAGATAGCCCAGATATTTAAGATCACAATTATTTCTCCTCTAATTTCTCCACCATATCACCATATTTGAATGAATGGGCACTGCCATGCACCAAGTTACCTAACTCTTTCAACCCCCAATATCTCACCTAGACTGTTCCTCCACTGTCTCACCATCTCAAGTTTAATTGATAAATAAATCCTGAAAATTCTACCCCATAAATATGTCACCTTACCATAATTTATGTTTTTGATATCTGAAGTCTAGTTCTTTGTAAATAAAACAGCATGAGCTCATATATGTTTCTTTGGATTTTGTTTTAGCTTTAATTCGTATTGTTTCCTAAATTGTTTATAGTCATTTTTGTGTCCTAATTCTTTTCTTCCTCCATAAGGTTTTGCTTACATTTTTTTCATCTTAAAAAAAATGAATCCTCAACCATTTCAGCATTTCTGGTTCCATTTTTTTATGTATAGTTTCTAACTTGTTTAAAATAAAGTATTTATCTACTGAATATTTGCTAATATATAGTAAATTATACTGCATATCACATATCTTCGATTTTGTCAGAGTTATAGAATATTGACCTTCAACTTTGGAAGAGCGTTTCTGCATCTGGATTTCTTTCTCGCCCCTGCATTTGAATAATGAGTCAAACAGCCTTATGAATAATTGGATCTTTTGTGCAATTAGAACTTTCCCTTGTATTATAATTTATAGTATGGTTGAATTGAGCAACATGTAATGAGTCATTTTCCTGAGGCTTTTAAGGAAGTTATTTCTGAAGGTCTGCCTAAGAGGCTAAAATATGTCTGAATTAAAAAGAATGACAGGCTGCAATCAGGACTATAAAATAAAGGTGCTCAGTAAGCAGCCCTATTACAATCAGAAAGTGAAGGAAACGGATCTCTGTCTTGTGTGCAAAGGCAGAGAAAATGATGAATACCTTAGGTAACTCATTCTGTGCAAAATCAATCTTTCACTGTCAATTTTAAATGAACTAATTTGTTCACAAATCTGCTCAGTCAGTTTGGAAGCATACTCTGTTCCTTCATATTAGCAAATCCTTTAATCTTGACTAGTCCACTGAGTATGAAATCTAGAAATGTGTTAATATGATTGGACATATGTAGTAGGATAAGAATTGATTCTTTTAATTAGTGTCTGCTCAAGTTAAAGTCCCTTTCTTGGCTGAACTATTGACCCACTAATATATCAAGAGATTATGTTATTACTAACATATATTCAAAGTTTAATTTAACTCTTTCTTACCAGTCAATACTGCAGTAAACTTTCTAGAGACTAAATTTTTTATTTCTTTCTCAAGGAATGTTTAGCTTTAGGTGTCATAATATGGAAAATACAAATGTATATCTGAACATTAATTCTTTGTATCACAATATACCTACAAATTGTGCATTGATACTGCACTCACTATTTGGGGAATCCAAATTCTTCATAAATTTGTCATCTAGTGAAATGAAAAGTTGCCCAATACCATTTCCTGCATGAGTTTCTCTTTTAATGAATTGGAATTGTATGCAAATGCCCTCCATAGTGTTGTAGAATAATATGATAAAGAAATCTAAGAGCTACTGTGTGAATACAAGATTCTGTTAAGAGACGTGGAAATAGATGTTGTTAAAGAATGTGGCTCTCGTCTTTTACATATATTGATAGTTACTGAATAGGCACGTACGTTTTGATTCAGAAAGGGAGCAATATGGAAATTTTGTGTAAAATGGCTGTCTATAAAACCTAAAGATACATTTCAAACCTATTTAAGTTTTACTTAAATACACTTAAATAATGTGTTCTTAAATAAGTTATATCTGCCTACGTTAAAAGAAAACTATTGATGGAAATGTTGAAAACCATGGTATGCATGTATATATACATTCCATAAAGTGTTTAAAAAACATATTAAAAGATTATCTATTGTAAGTATTATCAGTTTGCTTATTTTACCCACTAAAAAAATGCTTCTTTACTTAACATAGAGGATAAATAAAGTGTTTAACAATAAATTTGAGAGAAGTTATGTTTATCTAGGTATTTCATGCACCCCACATGAGAAATTTGGAAGGACTGAGTGCATGTAATTTATTCAGCAAATATTTATTTTACATCTTCTGTGTGCAATGTCCTGTACAAGGCATTTTATAGGATTTTAAAAGCTGTCAGACAGTCCTTGATTTAAAGAAAATTTTAATTTAAATTTTAATCTCAGAGGCTAACATGAAAGTCAGGTTGACACTTTGCCCAAAGCTGAAATCCTTACACCCTCCCTCAAAACAGCTCTACCTGTAGCCTTTCCCATCCCACTTGTGGCAACTCCATTCTTTCAGTTGATCAAACAAAAACCTTTGGGATCATCTTTAATTCTTCTCATTCCATACCCGACTTGATAGGGTATAATATTGCCTCTATATTCAACTTAACCCAGAATCAGAGTTTCATCTTGTTCATGGTTCCCTCATTGGTGCCGGTTACCGATCTCCCTCTCTTGAATATTGTATAGTTTCTTGCTTTTGTCTTTGTCCCTTCCCTATCCCACATTGTATTAACACATTTCAGAGTGGTCCTGTTAAAACTTAAGTTGGATAGCATTATCCTTCTGTTCAAAACCTTTTAATGTCTATTTCACTCATCACTACTGGCCCAGTACTTAAAATAGCTTACAAGGTCCTTCAAGAACCTGCCTTTTCTTATTTCTAGGATCTTATCCCCTCCTTTCCCTCTCATTCTGTTCCAGTCACACTGGCCTTCGAGCTATTCCTCAAGCACCACACTCACACTGCTGCCTTAGGGCCTGAGCACCAGCTGTTCCTTTTGCCCCACGAGCTTCCTCATGCAGACAGCCACGTGGGAAACGCTTGCATCTCCTTCAAGGCTGCTCAAATGTCTCATCCTCAATGAGGCCTGCCATGACAACCATATTTAAAACACTAAGCTTCAACCCCCAATCCAAATCCCCCCTTGCCCCTCTTTACTATACTTTTTCTTAACATTTGTTAATTTCTAACATACTATATAGTTCACTGATTTATCATGGTTACTGCTTCTTGCTTGTCTCCCTAGAATCTCTGTTTTGTGTGCTGCTGGCATTCTGAGCACCTAAATTAATGTCTGGTACATGGTAACTTTCAACACGTATTTGTTGAATAAAAGGAGAGTTAATATTTATACTTGATTGTGATTTGAGTATAAAATATTTGTAGTTCTTAAGAGTAGGACTACTTTGTATTATGTTATTAAGTTGCATTTTACCTTAGTATCTAATTTCCCCTTTTATTTCTAAAGATATAATATGGTTTTCCTTCTAAAGCACTGATATGACTCCGCTGATGTCTGTGCTGGCTGATAATCAGGATGTTATAGGACGAACCAAGTGTTAATATATTTGACTCAATAGTTTAATCTGCTGGTATCTTGACTGCGATTTGTGGCTGCAAACGCATTGAGCTCTGCTCTGCTCTCTAAATCTTTTGGTTTAATGTTAGCTGATGCTACTATGTCTCATCTGCAAATAGTCCAGAAGTAAAAGCCATTGAACAATCTCTTATTTACAAGTCCAAAGTTCCTGTTTGTCCAAGATACATGATGAAAAGCCTCAAGCATTTTAAAATTTATTTTAACCTTTTCATCCCAAAGTATACTTTAACAACTATATTCTACCTTTCAAAATTAACTGATGGTTACTATTCTTTAGGCTTAGATACTTTACAAGTGCTCAATAAATGCCGTGAATTAATTGATTGAATTTAAGGTTTGTGTCTTTTTTGGTGCTAATTAAATCATTTAGTGTGTTAAGAAAGATCAACTGGAAGAGTGGGAATGTCTGGTTATTGAAAATATCTTGAACCATTGGGCTTCATTATTATATTTTATTAAGATAAGCTAAGGTCTAATAAAAATGTAAATAAACCTCAACTTTTTAAAGATCAAGACTTCTAATTATGTGAAATGGCTTACTGTTTTTTGAAAGTTCCTGATTAAATTTGCCAGCACATTCTGTTAGTGAGGCTCTGTGGAAATAGGCACTCTTGCGCGTTGCTGGTGGGAATGCAAAATAATACAACCCTGATGGAGGGAAATTTGGTAATATTAAGAAACATTTCATATACTTAGAATCTTGGATCTAGTTTCCTAAAAGCAGATGCTGCAATGAAAATTCATGTACAAATGGGTAATTAGTGAATTACTCCTAGGAAATACTGCTAAGGGAGAGAGTACAAGAATTCACTTTCAGACAAAGTTTTCAGAAAGAAGCTTCTTTCTGATTTCACAAGGGTACCTGGGCTTTCACACTTTGACACCAGTCCATTCTTTGCTAAAAGCCACTTTGGAAGGATGTAAATTCCTCCAGACTTGCTCCCGTATCCTGAGGGCAGTTCTCCAGTTGCAGCTGCAGGTCATAAGAAGCAAAGACTCACAGAGACCGGGTGAGGAGAGCACAAAAATGGAAAGAAGGGAGATGTGAGGGAGCACAGACTGAGTCTGCCATATTCAGCAATCCCATCTCTAAGAAGATATTCCAAAGATGTCCTGGCAAAAATGCAAAGTGATGACTGCAGAAAGCTATTTAAGTAGTACTATTTATTATACCAAAAAATGGAATTAACCCAGATATCAATCAATGGGAGACTACTTGGTATATCCACATTTTGGAGATCCCTACAATTACAGTGAATGAAGACGCTATCTATCAACTGATATAGAGTTTTATCCAAGTTCTATTGCTAAGTATAATAAGTAAGTATACTAATTTGTATCTATGAAAGTGGTGGACAAATGAATATCTATATATATATTACTTACATTTTAAAAATATATAATAGAAAAATAACCCCAAAACCAACAATAATGGTTACTTTTAGGGGAGCAAAGCAACAGAAAATATCACCAAATAGGGAAAACAAAACAATGGCCTACAGACTGAAAATGTTCAATATACATTCTAATCTTCAAGAAAGGAGATGTCTAAGAGTTCAGTAGTAACAGAACTGTTGCTTTGATTTCCCACGCAGGTAAAGTGACACTCAAGATGATGCAACAAAGGCTTCTACCATATATGGAGCAGGAAATGCCAGCTGTTTAAACTGGATTCAGAAAAAGGAGAGGCAATCAAGATCTGATTGTGAACATTCATTGGACACTGGAGTGCTCCAAAGAATTTCAGTGGTTTAGTCTACGTTTTATAAACTACAGTAAAACTTTTGATTGTGTGGATCATGAAAAGTTGTGGGTTGCTCTTAAAAAAAAAAAAAAAAATAAGTGGTTTTCAGCCCTTGATTGTCCTGATACTAACCTGTATTGGGAACAGGAAGCCACTCTCAAGACAGATATGGAGAGACAGAATGGTTTCCTATAGGCAAATGTGTCAGACAAGGGTACATTTCTTCTTCCTATTTGTTTAGTCGGTACACAGAACATATATGAAAAACTGGGCTAGACTCAGAGGAAGTAGGAACGAAAATTGGTGGAAGAATATCAGTAACTTAAGATATACAGATGAAACCATCTTACTGACAGAAAGTAGTGTCATTTGAAATGACTTCTGGTGAAAATGAAAGAAGGTGCAGAAGTGGGACTATATATACATAACTCAAGAACACAAAAATCATGACAATTTCAACATAGACAATGGAGACATTGACGTTGTTAAAGATTTTGCTCACCTTGGTTCAGTCATCAATTCAAATGGAGACTGCAGCCAAACCTCAAGGGAAGTTTGACACTTGGAAAGGGGATCCATGGAAGAATTAGGAAAGATCATCAAGAGCAAGTGTCTGTCATTAAAGACCAAGGCTAAGATCAACCACACCCTCATATTCCCAACTACTATGTATGAGTGTAGACAGTGAGGTTGGACAGTGAAGAAAGCTTATAGAAAAAGAAATTGATTCACTAGAAACATGTTGTTGGAGGAGAGCTCTATGGATACCCTGGGTCACCAGAAAAACCAACAAGTGGGTCCTAGGGCAGATTAAGCCTGAAATATAATTGGAGGCAAAAATGACAAAACTGAAGCTGTCCTACTTTGAGCACATCATAAGAAGGCAGGATTCTTTGGAAAAGACATCAATGTTGGGAACAATAGAAGGAAGAAGGAAAACAGGAAGACCACATGTGAGATAAATTGACTCCATAAAAGAAGCCATATGCATGAGTCTACAAAAGCTGAGCAGGGCTGTTGAGGATGGCGCACTGTGGACGTCACTCATTCATAGTGTCACCAGGAGTCAGGACTGACTCAATGGCACATAGCTCACAAAGGACAAGAATGAATATAACAGGGATGAAACCAAGATTTCTGTGGTGCACCGTGGTATATAACGGTTTAGCATGATTGAAACACAAATTTAAATGTGAAAGTTCCCTAAAAACTGAAAATAACTGAAACAAGTGAACCTAACATTATATCAATTGGAGGAATAACAGAGAGAAGAATTACTTCCAGTAACTTTGGAGTACAATGCTTTGACTGCATTTCTTTGTCATATTATATTCCAACGATATTTTTTAAAAATCTTCAAAAAAAAAAAAAAAAAAAAATCTTCAACTTTATTCAGTATTTTTAATTTTTTTTAAAAATTTATTTGTTAGTGAAATTACGTAGATTTCAGGTGTACAATTCTGTATTACATCATCTATAAATCCCACTGTGTGTTCACCACTCAGAGTCAGTTCTCCTTCCATCACCATATATTTGATCCCCCTTGTCCTCATCTCCCACCCCCCACCCCCCTTACCCTCTGGTAACGACTAAACCATTGTCTGCGTCTATGAGTTTTTGTTTCTCATTTGTTTGTCTTGTTCTTTTGCTGTTTTTGGTTTATATACCACATACCAGTGAAATCATATGGTTCTCTGCTTTTTCTGTCTGACTTATTTCGCTTAGCATCATACTCTCAAGATCCATCCATGTTGTCACAAATGTTCCTATATCATCTTTTCTTACCACCGAATAGTATTCCATTGTGTATATATACCACAACTTCTTTATCCATTCATCTATCGAAGGACATTTTGGTTGTTTCCATGTCTTGGCCACCGTAAACAAAGCTGCAATGAACATTGGAGCACACGTGTCTTTATGGATAAATGTTTTCAGATTTTTTGGGTAGATACCCAGGAGAGGGATTGCTGGGTCATATGGTAATTCTATTCGTAATTTTCTGAGGAATCTCCACACTGCCTTCCATAATGGCTGCACCAGTCTGCATTCCCACCAACAGTGTATGAGGGTTCCTTTTTCTCCACAGCCTCTGCAACACTTGTCACTATTTGTCTCGTTGATGATAGCCATTCTGACTGGGGTGAGGTGATAGCTCATTGTGGTTTTTATTGGCATTTCTCTGATGATTAGTGATGTTGAGCATTTTTTCATATGTCTATTTGCCATTTGTATGTCCTCTTTGGAGAAATGTCTCTTCAGGTCCTCTGCCCATTTTTCATTTGGTTATTTGGTTTTTTTGTTGCTGAGTTTCATGAGTTCCTTGTATATTGGGATATTAGCCCCTATCGGAGGCACTATTTGCAAAAATCTTCTCCCATTCAGTTAGTTGCCTCTTTATTTTGTTGATGGTTTCTTTTGCTGTGCAGAATCTTTTAAGTTTCATAAAATCCCATTCATTTATTTTAGCTTTTACTTCCATTGACTTTGGAGTCAAATTCATAAAATGCTCTTTGAACCCAAGGTCCATAAGTTTAGTACCTATGTTTTCTTTTATTGTGTCAGGTCTTATACTTACGTGTTTGATCCATTTTGAATTAATTTTGGTACATGGTGACAGATAGCAGTCCAGTTTCATTCTTTTGCACGTGGCTAACCAATTCTCCCAGCACCATTTATTGAAGAGGCTGTCTTTCCTCCATTGTATGTTTTTAGCTTCTTTGTCAAAAATTATCTGTCCATATTTATGTGGTTTTATTTCTGCGTTCTCAATTCTATTCCATTGGTCTACGTGTCTGTTTTTTTGCCAATACCATGCTGTTTTGATTATTGTAGCCCTGTAGTACAAGCCAAAGTCAGGAAGTGTGATACCTCCATTATAGTTTTTTTTTCTTAAGATTGCTTTGGCTATTCGGGGTCTTTTGTGGTTCCAAACAAATCTGATGATTTTTCGTTCTATTTCTTTAAAATATGCCATTGGGATTTTGATGGGGATTGCATTGAATCTGTATATTGCTTTGGGTAATATGGCCATTTTAACTATGTTGATTCTTCCAATCCATGAGCACGGAATGTCTTTCCATTTCTTTGTGTCTTCTTCAATTTCTTTCAAAAATGTCTTATAGTTTTCAGCATATAGGTCTTTCACGTCCTTGGTTAAGTTTATTCCTAGGTACTTTATTCTTTTTGCTGCAATTGCAAAAGGAATTGTTTTTTGTATTTCTTTTTCTGAGATTTCATTGTTAGTATATAGGAAGGCAATGGACTTTTGTACGTTGATTTTGTAGCCAGTAACTTTACTGTATTCGTTGATTGCTTCTAATAGCTTTTTGGTGGAGTCTTTAGGGTTTTCTATATAAAGCATCATGTCATCTGCAAAGAGTGATAATTTGACTTCATTCCCAATTTGGATGCCTTTTATTTCTTTCTCTTGCCTGATTGCTCTGGCAAGGACGTCCAACACTATGTTGAAAAGCAGAGGTGATAGGGGACAGCCCTGTCGTGTTCCTGAATGTAGAGCAAAGGGCTTCAGTTTTTCACCATTAATTATGAGATTAGCAGAGGGCTTGTCATATATGGCCTTTATTATGTTAAGGTATTTTCCTTCTATACCTATTTTATTAAGTGTTTTAATCATAAATGGATGTTGTATCTTGTCAAATGCTTTTTCTGCATCAATGGATATAATCATATGATTTTTGTCCTTTATTTTGTTTATGTGATGTATCACATTGATGGATTTGCGTATGTTGAACCATCCTTGTGCCCCTGGGATGAACCCCACTTGGTCGTGATGAATAATCTTTTTAATGCATTGTTGTATTCGATTTGCTAGAATTTTATTTAGGATTTTTGCATCAGTATTCATCAGAGATATTGGTCTGTAGTTTTCCTTTTTTGTGCTGTCCTTACCAGGTTTTGGGTAATGTTGGCCTCATAAAATGAGTTAGGGTGTACTGTCTCTTCTTCAATTTTTTGGAAGAGTTTGAGCAGGATTGGTATTAGATCCTCTTTGAAGGTTTGGTAGAATTCACTAGTGAAGCCATCTGGTCCCGGACTTTTGCTTTTGGGAAGGTTTTGGATGACTGATTCAATTTCGTTACTGGTGATCGGTCTGTGTAGATTTTCCAGTTCTTCATGGTTCAGCCTTGGAAGGCTCTATGTGTCTAAGAACTTGTCCATTTCTTCTAGGTTGTTGAATTTGGTGGCATATAGTCCTTCATAGTATTCTTGGATGATCCTTTGAATTTCTGTGGTGTCCATAATAACTTCCCCTTTTTCGTTTCTGATTTTGTTAATTAGTGTCTTCTCTCTTTTTATCTTAGTAAGTCTAGCCAAGGGTTTGTCAATTTTGTTAATCTTTTCAAAGAACCAGCTCTTTGTCACATTAATTTTTCTCTATTGTCTTATTGTTTTCTATTTCATTTAGTTCTGCTCTAATTTTTGTTATTTCCTTTCTTCTGCTGACCTTGGGTTTTACTTGTTCTTCTTTTTCTAGTTCTTTAAGGTGTAACATGAGGTTATTTATTTGGGAGTTTTCTTGTTTCTTGAGATAGACCTGTAATGAGATAAATTTCCCTCTTAAAACTGCTTTCGCTGCATCCCAAAAATTTTGGTAGGATGTATTTTCATTGTCATTTGTTTCTATGTATCTTTTGATCTCTCTTCTAACTTCTTCTTTGACCCAGTCATTCTTTAAAAGTATGTTGTTTAATCTCCATGTATTTGTGTTTTTTTCCGCTTTCTTTTTGCAGTTGATATCCAATTTCAAAGCCTTGTGATCGGAGAATATGCAAGGTATGATTTCAATCTTCTTAAATTTGTTGAGACTGATTTTATGTCCCAATATATGGTCTATCCTTGAGAATGTTCCGTGTACACTAGAAAAGAATGTATAGTCTGATGTTTTAGGATGAAGTGCTCTATAAATGTCAATTATGTCCATTTCATCTAATGTGTCATTTAGGGCTGCCATTTCGTTATTTATTTTCTGTTTGGATGATCTATCCATAGCTGTCAATGATGTATTTAAGTCCCCTAGTATAATTGTGTTTTGGTCAATTTCTCCCTTTAGTTCTGTTAGTAGTTGCTTGGTATATTTTGGTGCTCCCTGATTGGGGGCATAAATATTGATGACTGTTATGTCTTCTTGTTGTACAGTCCCCTTCACCATTATGAAATGTCCATCTTTGTCTCTTGTTATCTTGTTCACCTTGAAGCCTGTTTCATCTGATATCATTATGGCTACACCTGATTTTCTCTGGGTACCATTTGTTTGGAGTGTCAATTTCCACCCTTTCACTTTGAGTCTATGCTTGTCCTTGTAGCTGAGATGTGTCTCTTGGAGACAGCATATGGTTGGGTTTAGTTTTTTTTGATCCAATCTGCTACTCTGTGCCTTTTTATTGGTGAGTTCAGTCCATTTACATTTAGGGTGATTATTGATAATTAGGATTTCCTGTCATTCTATCTTTAGTTTTCTGGTAAGGCTGTGTCTCCATTGTTTCTGTGCCTTTTTGTTGTTGTCTATTATTTCTGTGTGGTGGTATTCTATGATGTTTCCCTCTGTTTCTTCTTTTATTACAGTATATATGTCAATTCTGGATTTTTTTTGAGTGTTTACCCTTAAGTTTATGTAAAAGAAAGTTTGATATTTAGAGTATTCCATTTTCTTCAGCACGCTTACTTTCTCCATTCCCATATTCTGGTTCAGGCCTTTACTCTCCCCCTTTTTGAGTTGTGGTTGCCACAAATTGTCCCTGTTGATGGTGGTGGAATAGCCTCCTTTGGTATTTCTTGTAGTGCAGGTCGTGTATTAGAAAATTCCCTCAGCTTCTGTATGTCTGGAAAGGTCTTTATTCCTCCTTCATATCTAAAGGATATCTTTGCAGGATGTATTATTCTTGGCTCATAATTTCTCTCTTTCAATAGTTTGACTATTTGGTTCCACTCCCTCCTGGCTTGTAGAGTTTCTGCTGAAAAATCTGATGATAATCTAATGGGCTTTTCTTTCTAGGTTACCGTCTTCTTTTCCCTGGCTGCCTTGAGGATTCTTTCTTTGTCGTTGATTTTAGACAGCTTCAATACAATGTGCCGTGGAGAAGGCTGTTGGGATTGAGGTAATTAGGTGTTTTATTTGTTTCTTGGATTCAAGGGTCCAGTTCTGTCCACAAGTTTGGGAAGTTCTCATCGACAATTTGTTTGAATATATTCTCTGTTCCCTTCTCTCTTTCTTCTCCTTCTTGTATGCCCATTATTCTTATATTGTTCTTTCTGATGGAGTCAGAAAGTTCTTGTAGAGTTCTTTCATTTCCTTGAAGTCTCAAGCCTCTTTCTTCTTCCATCAGTGTAATTTCCAGGTTTCTGTCTTCGATGTCACTGATTCTTTCCTCCACCTGGTCAAGTCTGCTACCTTAGCTGGTTATTTCATTCTTAATTTCTTCTATTGAGTTCTTAATCTCCAGAAATTCTATTTGGTTCTTTTTTAAAATTTCAATTTCTTTCATAAAATGCTCATGCTGTTCTTTGATTGTGTTTCTGAGTTCATTAAACTGCCTTTCTCTGTTTTCTTGCATCTTGTTGGGTTTTTTCAGAACTGCAGTCTTGAATTCTCTGTCATTTAAGTCACATATTTCTATATCTTTAAGTTCCTTTTCTGGAGACTTTTCACTTTCTTTCTGAGCTGTCTTGTTGCCTTGGTTATTCATGGCAATTACTGATTTATTATTTCTCTTCCTAGACATCCACAGCAGTTGCTTCTGCAACAGGTTGATAGGAAGAGGTTTTTCTTTAGTTTTCCAGTACTTGTTGGTAGAATGTTTTATTTTCTCTCCGACTGCAGCCTTTTTTGTGTCTCTCACACGGTAGTGCTATGTTTTCTCTGCACTATTCCAGCTTCTCACACAATGGAGGGATTCCCTGGGAGATGGGCTTCTCCTCTGTTAATAGTTCCCCTGTGTCACAGGGCGCAGTGTCCGTGTGGGTATACCGAGAGCTTTTGAAGTTCCAAAGCTCCCCCTGCACCAGATTCAGAACCCGTATGTTTCAGAAGTTCTGTTTACTCCTGCAGGGATCTGCCCGGATAGGTGGGGCCAGGGACCGGGTGAGTTGTGAGAGGTGGCCCAGAGCAATGGCGGCAACCACCACCACAGTCAGTCCCACCTCCGCAGCTCCCTCCCCTTTCCCTAACTAGTTGGGCTGTGAATCTGTGTCTGCAGTCCACAGTTCTCAGAACAGCAAATATTCTGCTCTTTTGATCTGACACTGCTACTGCTCTGCTTCTAGCACCGGGCAGGTGGTGCTGGGGTGAACTCTGGGAGG
This sequence comes from Rhinolophus sinicus, assembly GCF_057876585.1. Lineage (NCBI taxonomy): Eukaryota > Metazoa > Chordata > Mammalia > Chiroptera > Rhinolophidae > Rhinolophus > Rhinolophus sinicus. The sequence continues at coordinate 102,831,101 of NC_142517.1, read as the reverse complement.
GGGCGGCTAGTCCCAGTACTCAAGGCTTCCACTCTCTGCTCAGCAGTGAGGGCCTGTGGGGACAGAGCCCCAGAAAGTAGTTTACAGGCTCTCGGCCTCACGTGGAAGGGTGCTGGCTCGGGTGGTCAATGGCCGTCGGCTGAGGCTGATTGGCCGTCAGCTGTGGCTGGTTAGCCGATTGTCCACTAGTATAACTGCTTTGGCTACCAAGGAGAGCGGAAGAGAGTGGAGGAACAGAATCAAGGAGAGTGGAGGGGAGTCGGTCTGTCGGTTGGCGGAAAGACAGACGGCAGGTCGCGCGTCAGGTGGGCCCAGCCTCCATGAGACTATAGTGGTATGATTCCCCTACCTATGGCTCCGTGGGTGTTCCTTTTTGGCCTCAACATATCCTACGTTCTTGTGTGGGGAGCGGGAGCAGAGACCCCACAGGCCGCCCTGCCTGAAAAATGGTGCAGCGAGCAGGGTCTCCCGCACAACAGGGCCCAAACCACCGTTTTCAGCCTTCCTCCCTCAGTCCCCTCTCTGAGGTCTCTGCCGTGAGCGTTGGGTTCAGCCGTGCTATATGCTGCCCCTCAGCCCTGTGGGCCATAAGCGGAGCCCTAGCAGTCCAAGTTCTTCCCTCTCCTGCAGCTGCGGTAGTTCCGGGAAGCAGCGAGCTCGGTGCACTGAGCTAGGTCTGCGTCCTGCTTCCGCGCGGCTCCGTCTCCGCACTTCTCCCTTCCTTTCTCGTCTGCTCACACGATTCACCCACCTTTACATGAATTCAGTAGTGGGCCTCCTCGTCTTGCCCATCCGCAGGCCCCTGTGGAGTTATTGTTGTTTGACTAGTTGTAAATTCCAGGGGAGCTTTACAGAGGCTCACCTCATGCCACCATTTTGATCTGCCACTCAGTATTTTTAATTTTAATGGTAATATTTATATTTTATTTTGTAATTATTATGGGTATATTTAAGGATAAATAAAATCATTATATTGACATCATTGGAAATCATAATTTTTGAGGTATAGGAAACAGATCAAATTATATAATCATAGGAACTAAGTAGATCTATATAATTAATTTTAAAATATCAGTATTAATTCAAATTCAGTTTAATTAATTAATTAAATTATGTATGTATGTATGTAATGTATTTCCTGACTTCATCCACTGAAAAACTAGTCAAAAACTTTATAGCAATGTGCACCCCTAGCACCCAGGTTGTGGTCTCTAAATATCATTTGCCACTGAAGGGAACCAGGGTTCCTTGAAGAAAGGACTGATTTTATACCTACATTTAAGAACAAAAACTATAAAATTCTTAGAAAAAAATGCAGGACTGAATCTTCATGATCTTGGGTTAGGTAATAATTTATTAGATTCAACACCAAAAGATCACAAGCAATAAAAAGAAAATCAAGAAGCTGGATTTCATCAAAATTAGAAATGTTAGTGCTTCATCATCAAAAAAATGAAAAGACAACCCACAGACTGGGAGAAAATATTTGAAATCATACACCTGATAAAGGACTTTTATACAAAATATGTAAAGAATTCTTACAATTCAATAATGAAAAGAAAACCGTATTATAAAAAATTGGCCAAAGATTTGAATAGACATTTCTGCAAAGAATATATATGAATTGGTAATAAGCACAAAAAGAGACACAATGTCATTTATCATTTTGGAGAGGCAAATCAAAACCAGATAAATCACTTATAATGAAAGTGGCTTTAATAAAAAAGGGAGACAATAACAAGTCCTGGCAAGGATGTGGAGAAATTGGAAAATTGGAGACCGAATTCATTGCTATTGGAAATGTAAGATGGGTAGCCACTTTCAAAAACACTTTAGCAGTTCCTCAAAATGTTAAGCATAGAGTTATCATACGACTCAGGAGTTTCACAACTAGTTATGTATCCCCCAAAAATGAAAATATAAGTCCACACAATAACTTGTACATGGATGTCCATAGCAGTGTTATTCACAAGAGCTGTAAAGCAGAAACAATCCAAATGGTGTCAACACATGAATGGCTAAACAAAACTTGGAATATCCATACAATGGAATATTATTATTCAGCAACAAAGAGAAATGAAGTATACTTTTAAAAAGATACCTATGAGCTCATAATGATACCTGAAACACACAGACACACACAAACATGCACAATTAGTTATCATTAGTGGTTGCCTAGCCACCATCTTACTATTCTGAAAATTGATAATACAAAATGATAAAAAAACTACGTTTTCAAAAAATTTGAATACTAACTGGAAACAAATGTATTCACACATACACGGATACAAACAACTTGTGGAACAGTTCCTTCCCCTTGTAAATAGCATTAATTTTAAACCTGAAATTTTAAGTGTGATGCTTTGTAAACGTCCTGAGAATCAATCAGTAACAGCAAATTATTATCATATTATTAACACAGACATGCATTAGATGACAGCAAAAATAAATATTAGTTTATACCAAAAGTAGGGAAAAGTGATAAAACAATGATCTTAAGAATTGCTTGAAGCTGATTAAAAACAAATAGGAATTAGAACACTATGGACCCTCTCATCCTTAAATTTTACTCACCAATATAACAGCTTCAACAATGTGATGTCTTTACACAAGAAAGTGTATGTACATGTAAATACATATACACACACTTACACATACACACACACACACATATGAATATACATATACATTTATTTATTTAATGTGAGGCTGTATTTAAGCTCCCCTTTTGACTTCGAGACCCAGTTCTGAAAACTACATCCTGAGGATGCAAAAACTCAGTTTCCGTTTTGTGGTTACAGGGAAACAGCACAAAGGGAACCACGAGCAAGCAGTGGACCTGGTCAGGGCATCTGCCATCCCCAGGTGCTGTCTCGGTGAGACCTGTCAGTCCTCTTCGCCTTGTGCACTGATGCTGAAGACCGCCCCCGAACTGAGCCTAGTCATCTGCCAGGCTCTTCCCGTCATGGGGAGTTACACGGCCACTGATCCTCACGCTCACCCTGCTGTCAAAGCATTCCAATTTTTAATCGCTACATGACTTGTCAGATTCAATATGAACCACATGGCTACAATTAAAACCCCTCTAATAATGAGAATGCCAAAAAAAAAAAAACAGAAAAAGAAAGGAAAATTGGGTGCATGTTTCCTGTCACTGTTGGCATTCTGAAACTAAGTTTGAAAAAGTTCTTCAACCTAAATTTGTTTCTGCGTTGAGAAACTAAATTGTTATTCACTTAATTCTCACAACAAACCACTGTATCATCAAAAGCTTATGCCTGCATTTACTGAATTTTTAAGGTTCTGGCTGACTCTCACAGAGTATATTTCCACTATAGAAAAGAATCCATCTCCCATGATTAGGGAAGAAAGCAGCCAAAATCCAGTTCCAGATCCTCTACACCACACCTGTCACTTCCTTACCTACTGGGAGACATTTTCTTTTTGGCTATTTTTAACTGGAAATACTAAAGCATATTTTAAACTCAGAAGAATGAACTTTATTTTCCTGAGAATGTCACCTGAATCACAGTCTGTTATTTTCCCCCAGAGTTTGACAGTTTGAATTTCTACAGGATTGAGAATTAAGATGAAAATGAAGGCAACATTTTTATTAATTAAAAAAGTGAAATTATCTCAGTTGCAATTGTGTATAGATATTGATCCTATGTTTCAGAGCATGTTTAGGAGAGATATGTCAAGTACTGTTATTGAATAGATTCTGACAAAGTTCTTCTGTGCAGACGAAAGTCACATCGGTTAAGAGACACGTGACACTCTTTGTGAAAAAGATCTAATGGTATGTGTGCTAACTGCAGACAGCCCATTCTAATTCTACAGAATGCCCCCGTGTCTATTGAGATTGGACAAAGAAAAAATTAGTTTTGGAGGCCCTATGTGGAGAGAACAATTTGGCAATTAGACATTTCTCTATTTGGCTCAAATCACAAAAAAATAAATTAACTTCTGTTCTGGTATCTCAGGAAATTTTTTTTCAGAATATTTATTTGGGCGTCCTTTTAGGTCTTTATGTTCAGAATGCCATCAAGCAACAAAAAGCTGTGATGAGTTAATCCATTGTTCCATTCTTTTTTTAATTTTTATTTCTATTTTTCTGTTATGGCAAGAATGCAATGTAAGATCAAAACTCGTAATAAAAATTTAAGTGTAGGAAACATTATTGTTCACTACAAGTACAATGCTTTATAGCAGATCTCTAGAGGATATTCATATTGCTTAACTGAAATTTTAAACCTCATTGATTGGTAATTCCCTATTAAGAACTTTATTATGGAAATTGTAAGCTAAATAGTCAAATCCTAGAGAAAGCATTAAATGTGCAAAATTTCCCATTACCACATCTTTTACATTGTTGCCATGTGTCACAACCCCTCAAACTGGAAAATATTTCATGATTTATAGAATCCAGATTTCCATTAATCTCTCCTTTAGAATGGTCATCTACATAAAAACGCTCAACTCTGCATTTATCTTTTAATAAAGAAACCAAGGAGAAATTTTACCTACACCTTCCTTTCTACTTGTTATAGGCTGTCCTGGACCAGGAATATCTTGAAAGAGGAAATCTAAGCACATCTTTTTAAATACCAACATTTATATACAATTTAAGAGTTTATTGAGTATAAGTACTTAAAAAACCTCTACTTCAGTTACCAACACAGGATATGGCTTCCCTTCAATTGTGTCCACTATAGGAATACAGTTTTTAATGATGTATTCAGTAGGTACTGACTAATAATTACTAAGTTAAACTTTTTACAAACTAAACACTAATTTCTATTAAGCAATAGAGGAACCTCATCCCAACAAAATGCTATCCATAACGACTTTCTAATGTTGACAGAATCATATCCTTCATGTATTTTCTTATGTTATTTTTTATTCTTTATTCTTTGTTATAAAATACAATTGAATTTCATATAATATTATGACCCTTAAATTTTCTACGCATTTCTCTAGTACAAGCCAAACAAAGTTGTAGGGTTCAGTTAACTTCTCAAGAGAGAATGAAAATATCACATGCCCAATGAACTGAAAGCTCATAATAGTCCCCATTTAAACTGGACACTGAAATTCACATCTTTAAGGCTGGAATCTTTTTTTTTTTTTTTTTAGATTTTTATTAAAAATATAGCCAACATATAATATTATATGAGATTTAGGGGTACACAACAGTTGTTCAACATTCATATAGCTAAAGAAGTGATCACCATGATAAGTCCAGCAACCATCTGACACCGTGCAATGCTATCACAATATTATTGACTATAGTCCCTATACAGTAAATTACATCCCCATGACTTAGTTGTTTTATACTTGAAAATTTGGACCTTTTACTGCCCTTCAACTTCCCCTTTCAATTTTTCAATTATAGTTGACATTCAGTATTATTTTATATTAATTTCAGGGGTACAGCATCCTGGTTTGACATTTATATAATTTAAGAAACGATTCCCCTGACTAGTCTAGTACCCACCTACCACTATACATAGTTATTACCTTATTATTGACTATATTCCCTAGGCTTTACTTTAGATCCCCAAGACTATTTTGTAACTACCAATTTGTGCTTCTTAATTCCTTCATGTTTTCCACTTTGCTCATCAACCCCCTCCCTTCTATTACCCCATCAAATCTAGTACCCATCTGATACCGTATATAGTTATTACAATATTACTGGCTATAATCCTTACACTATACCTTACATCCCCATGACTTCTTTGTAACAACCAATTTGTACTTCTTAATCCCTTCCCATTTTTTCACCCACCCCCAATACCCCTCCCATCTGGCAACCATCAAAAGGTTCTCTGTATCTATGAGTTTGTTTGTGATTTGTTTGTTTCTTTGTTTTGTTCTTTAGATTCCACATATAAGTGAAATCACATTGCATCTGTCTTTGTCTGACATACTTCACTCAGCACAGTATCCTCCAGCTCCATCCATGCCGCCACAGATGTCAAGAACCCATTCCCTTCTATGGACAAGCAATACTCCATTGTATATATGTACCACCTCCTCTTTATTCTTTCTTCTATCAAAGGACACCCAGGCTGCCTCCACATCTTGGCCATTGTAAACAATGCTGCAATGAACATATGGATGTACACATCCCCTCGAAGTAGTTTTGGGTTTCTATGGATAAATACCCAGAAGTGGGATTACTGGGTCCTTCCTTGTCTCTAGTTATAGCCTTTGTTTTAAAGTCTATTTTGTCTGTTAGAAGTATGGCTACGCTAGCTGTGTTTGTTTGTTTGTTTGTTTCCATTTTCATGAAATATCTTGTTCCATCTCTTTATTTTCTGTCTGTGTGTGTGGCTCTCAATCTGAAGTGATTCTCTTGTAGGCATGTGTAAGACCTTTTGTAAGCGTTTTGTGTAAGCGTTTTGTTTCTTCTCCATTCAGCCCTCCTATGTCTTTTGATTGGAGCATTTAATCCATTTACATTGAAAGTAATTGTTGATAGATATGTAACTATTGCCATTTTATTACTCATAATTTTGATCTTTTTCTCCCATCTTAAAGAATTCCCTGTAGCATTCTTTGTAATACTACTTTGTTGTTAATGAACTCCTTTAGCTTTTCCTTGTCTGGGAGCTCTTTATCTGTCCTTTGATTTTAAATGATAGCCTTGCTGGGTAGAGTAGTCTTGGTTGTAGATCCTTGCTTTTCATCACTTTGAAAAGTTTGTGTGAATCACTTCTGGCCTGCAGAGTTTCTGTTGAGAAATCAGCTGGCAATCTTATGGGGGCTCCCTTATAAGTTACTAGTTGTGTTTCTCTTGTTGCTTTTAAAATTCTCTCTTTGTCTTTAGCCTCTGCCATTTTAACTGTAATGTGTCTTGGTATGGGCCTTTTTGGATTCATCATGTTTGGGACTCTCTGAGCTTCCTGGGGTTATATAAGTTCAGCCAAGTTCGTGCACTCACCCTAGAACTAGTGCTACATACCACATTGCTGAATATCACTATGGTCACCTTTGAGGAACTCCCCTTAGGAAGCTATGCACTGATGCCAGCACCTAGTCCACACTTCAAAGCAATTTTGGAACTCTTTTTCTGGAATGGCCATCAGAGCTGTTGTCGTATTACCCTTGATGTCCTGAATGTCATCAAAATGTCTTCCTTTCAATATTTCCTTTATCTTTAGGTCAAGAAAGAAGTCATTGGAAGCCAGATCAGGTGAGTAGGGAGGCTGTTCCAATACAGTTATTTGTTTACTGGCTAAAAAGTCCCTCACGGACAGTGCCATGTGAGCTGGTGCATTGCCGTGATGCAAGAGCCATGAATTGTTGGTGAAAAGTTCAGGTTGTCCAACTTTTTCATGCAGCCTTTTTGGCACTCCCAAAAACTTGGTTAACTGTTTGTTTAGTTGGTACAGATTCATAATGAATAATCCCCTCTGATATGAAAAAAGTTAGCAACATCGTTGCAACAAGTTCGCAAACTTAATTGTCAGACCTCGTATATCTATTTCCTTCACCAGGTTAGGAACATTTTCAGTCATTATTTCTTCAAATACGTTCTCAGTTCCTTGCTTTCTCTCTTCTCCTTCTGGTACCCCTCTGATGTAAATGTTATTATGCTTTATGTAGTTCCAGAAATCTCTTAAACTGTCCTCATTTTTTTAGATTCTTTTTTTTCTTTTTGCTGTTCCAATTGGGTGCTTTCTGCTACCTTGTCTTCCAAATCACAGATTCAATCCTCTGCTTCATGCAGTTTGCTGGGGATTCCTTCTAGTTCATTCTTCATTTCAGTTATTGTATTCTTCACTTATGACTGGTCTTTTTTATGGTTTCTATGTCCTTTTTAATGCTTGTTATCTCTTTGTTGAGGTTCTCACTGAGTTCCTTGAGCATCCTTATAAACATTGTTTTGAGCTCTGTCTCTGGTAGGTTGCTTGCCTCCATTTCACTTAGTTCATTTTCTGGAGTTATCTTCTGTTCTTTTATTTGGGACATATTTCTTTGTTTCTTCATTTTATCTATCTTTCTGTGTTTGTTTCAATGTATTAGGTAGATATGCAACATTCCCCAGTCTTGGACAAGTGTCCTGTGGAGTCCTTGCACAGTCTCCCTGGTCACCTGCTCCAGGTGCTCCAGAAATCTCCCTTGTGTGGATTGTATGTGCCCTCCTGTTATCATTGAGCCTTGATTGCTCTTGGCACATCAGTAGGTGTCATTGACCCACAGGCCAACTGGCTGTAGGGTTTGGCCATGTCTACAGCATATGGACTGCTGTGCGGGGAGCTTACCTTACTGAGTGGGATTTGCCCTGGTGGGCTCTGGTGCTTGTTGATACTGCCCTTATGTATGCCACCTGTGGGGCTAATCGGGGTGGTGCTCTGCTGTGTTCTGAAGCCAATCTCCAGGTTCTGGGGCCTCTTGGGAGGGGCTCTGGTGCAGGCCTAGATCACCCACTGCTTGTGACCAGTGGGGACCACTTGATAGGAGCTACAAAGCGATCTGTGGTTTTTCCCTGCCTGTGCTAAACCCTGGAGACATGTGGGAGAGGTCACACTATGAACTGAGGATGGCTGCCACCAGTACTAGTCCTGAGGTAGTTCTGCAAAAAGCCAAGACACCTCGAGGACTGCTGCCACCTGCCAGCTCCCTTGAAGTTCAGCTGTTGATAAAGCCTCATTTGCTATGCGAGTTGGGTGAGGCAGGGTTTCAGGGAGTCACTAGAGTGCGAAGAGTTGTGTTTACTAGCTTAATGTAGATTCTGCTTTGGTGACAGTGCTGAGCCTTGAGCTACTCAGGAAAAGTCTCAGAGCACACCAAGGCCAGTCATCACCAGCCTGGGGCCCATGGACTCTGACAATTTTCCAAGAAAGAGTGCAATTTGTGTGGGGCTGGCTGCTTACAAAGAAAGCCAGCATTGAGGGAATTGAATGGGGTGGGGTCCCAGTGAGTAAACAGGGCAGAGAAACCAGAGCTCACCAGACCAATCTGATTCATATTTGTCTGTAAATGAAGGGGGCAGGCTCAACACATTAAAGATAGCCGCTACTGCCTGACTGCATGGGAGAAGGATCCTTCAAAGGGAAAATAGTACTGTCTTCCTACGCTGGCCTGGAAGCCACATATCTCGGTCTGCCCCCTGTATGTCTCTGACATTCCCCCAAGTGACTATCCCTCCACCAGAGCCCAAGGTGATTGCCTGTAAGTGGTTGAGTCTGTACCCTTTAAGAGGACATCTGAGTTTCCCGCAGCCTTCCATCCCACCTAGATGGGTGGAATACCCCCTGTTTTTCACAGCCAGATAATGTAGGGTCTCCTTTTACCAACACCAGTATTCTGGGCTGAGGAACCTGGTGTGGGTCTGGGGTTCTTTGCCTCTCTAGGGAAACTTCCATTGCCAGGGTATCCCTCCCTATTTTCAACTGCCACATGGAGGTTTGGGGCCAGACCAGTTCGTATGTCTGCCTTTCCTACCAGTCTCGACGTAGTTTCTTCTTTATATCATTAGTTATTAAACTTCTGTTCAGCCAGACTTCAGATGATTCTCCAGGTTGATTTCTCTACAATTTAGTTGTAATTTTAATGTGTTCACTGGGGGAAGCAGGCACAATGTTTACTCCACCATCTTGGATCTCTAGCTGGAATCTGTTTTTCTTTTTTTTTTAAATTAAACTCAAACACATTCGTGTAAAAAGTAGAGTTGGATGAGATTGTACTAAAATTCCCAGTTCTGGTATGACTATTAAAATCTTAGTCACTGGTGAATTGACTATTTTTCTCTGCATTAGTAGTAAAACAAATGAACTAATTATGGCATCACACTATTACTCCACATCAGTGATTACATTTCTACCTTAACTATTTGTATGTTTACTATGAAAATTCAAATACCAGAGTTTAGGATTACATATTGAAGGAATTAAATTACATCCAATGTTTGTACTTTTCACTTCTTTGTCTTTCAGCATGGTTTCGCCATTTACTTAGAAGAGTTGTCTGCTCTGTTCAGACCTTTTTATATACTTGGGAAGCAAAGCTCCTCTGGAAGTGCTGACTTGAGGTCATCCTGTACTCATTATCTCATATCCTCCACAAATAATAACCTGCTTTACATCATGTGGCACAACCCAATTAACTCACCATTGAGAATGTTGACTATTGCTACAACAGTATTTAAATTTATTTGTATATATTCTTAAAAACCTTTTAAATTTAAATTCAATTATAATTTAGGGGCATGCTCATGGAATATCTAAAGTATATCAATCAGGAAAATAGGATCATTTTTTCCTTTTTATTCTTTTCTATAATAACATTTGATAAGTTTTCAACACTCTCCAGATGATATGAGAGTGCCTTATATTACTTTATAGGTTATAGTCTATTAAATATTTATAATCTGTTGATGGGGCTTCCAGATATAGCTATAAAATATATAGGGCACCAGTTAAACTTGAATTTCAGATAAACAATGAAATTTTAAAACTTATTTGGGACACAACTTCTTAAAGAATTATTCATTGATTTCCTAAAATTTGAATTTAACCTGGTGTTTTATATTTTGTCTAGCAATCTTATCTGTTTTTGATTAAAAAAAAAATTGAGGTAAAAATTTTCTAATAAAAATAATTCTAGAAATAAGGAAGGGACCACAATAGAAACCCATTCTGACATGATGAATTATTACATACAGTCAGATATACTGAAGGCTAGAGAATATCTGCCAAAAGCAGAACATGCACAGAATATAACACAATTTGGGGTGACTTAATCCCTATCCAATTTTCATAAAAGTGTTTGTTGATTGAGTACTCATGATATTTCAGGTTCATTTACTGTGTACTTATGATATTTCAGGAAGTAACTGTATTAATTCCAAATTAACAAGGGCAGCAAAAGTCACTTTCAAGTTGGGTGGGTGTTCTGACACTCAAGAGAGAGATGTAGCCAGGGAAGTGACAAACTATTCAGGTGAAAAAAGAAGATGCCTAGAGCAGAAATTTAAAGACTCCTGCATATAAAAACTGGCAGAAGAAAACTAATCTAGAAAGACACTGAGAAAGGCCATCAAGGGAAGGAGGAGAAGAAGCATTTCCCTCTGGACATTCCTCACAGATAAACCACAGTCCCTTAGAAAGATGCAAATTCCAGGACCAGGAGGTAAGGGAAGATTCAAGATGAGCCTGAAATATCTGTGGTACCAGAAATAAGTACAGAAAATAATATGTACAATTGTCACAAAGATCTAGGAGCCAACATGAAGGAACTCCTATAGGCCTCAACAACAGTAATATATTAGGGTTAATTAAATAAAATTTGATTTCATTAATCTCTACTGATAATAACAGATGATAGATTGTAAGAGAATGGAAACGTGTCCCTGAACTGTTGAGTAATAAATATAGAAAGAATGATGGAATCACCATTTTACAACCATCAATGTAAAAATTGATTAAAGAAGGAATAAATAGGTGATAATCGAGGGTGGGGTGGAGGTTAAATGAGGTTCAGAATATTTACTTAATATTAAGTATATTTCCACAAATTGCTCATTATAATTGACCCTTATTATTTATGGATTTTGTACTTGTGAATTCATCTGTTTCCCCAAATTCCTTTGTAACCCTGAATTCAATCCTCATGGCTCTTTCCTGGTCATTCATTCACAGAAGTGCTCACAGGGGTTAGAAATCTGAGTCGCCCAACGTGCACATCCTCAGCTGATGACAAACAAGGCAACTCTGCCTTTTCATTTCAGTCTCATACTAAACAAGCCTCATTTCTCAGGTTAGGCTCTTGCATTTTTGTGCTTTAGTTGGTAATTTTGATACCTGTTGGTTATTTTGCTGTTTAAAGTGGCTCCAGAACATGGTGATGACATCCTTTCCAGGGTTCCTAAGTGTGAGAGCATTGTAATGTGCCTTATGAAGGAAATTCATAGATTAAATTTGATGTGCTTTGTGGGGACAGAGCCAGGCGTGCAGTTTCCAGCCTCTCGGCCTCACGTGGAAAGGTGCTGGCTCAGGCAGTAAATGGCCATCCAATCACAGTTGTGGCTAGTTGGCAGTCGGCTGTAACCAGTGAGCCATTGGCCACTAATGCAACTACCGTGGCTACGCTAGCAAAAAATGGGGGCTGGCAAGAAGATGGTGGCTGAGCTAGCAAAAGTGGATTGCAGTTAGCACGGCGGATTGCAGCTAGTAGGGGTTGGTTGGTTGGCAGACAGAGACGTGGATGGCAGGTTGTGGATCGTGTGGCTCCTGCTTCCTGTTTCTCCAAACCAGCCACCAGCGAGACTATAATGGTATGACTCCCCTATCTATGGCTCCGTTGGTGTTCCTTTTTGGCCTCACCATATCCTGCGTTCTTATGTGGGGAGCAGGACCAGAGACCCCGCATGCCACCCCACATAACACCCGGCATGACATCTTCTTTAGGCATGAGGGATAATGCTGTTAGGATTTAATGCTAATGAATCGACAATATATATTAAATAAGGTGTCTTTGAACAACAACAAAAAACACATAATACAAGGTTATGTATTGATTGGTTGATGACTATTTTGTGTCTAGAGGCTCACAGGAATCTAATCCAGTATTTCCTCTGGGAGCAATTCTCAGTATTTGCAGCAACTTTATAGAGTATGCCTACTGTGAATAATGACACTGAACTGTAATTACAAAAGGAGAAATAATACACGCACATACAGTGGCGATACTGGACAAAGCTTTAACTAAGTGATCCAAATTAATGTAACTAATAAGCGACAAGTGGACATCACGGTCCTCCAATTTTGATGCCTATAAAGCATGTAACATTCCCTATATAGTATTCCAGCCCCAAATATTTAAAAGTTAAATTTTGTGTTGAGGAAACACCAGAAAATTCAGAGAGAAAAGCACTCTATAAAACACTTGGCCTATGTTCTTTAAAAAATGTCAATGGCTTCAAAATCAAAGAAAGACTGAGGAACTTGACCAGGTAAAGTTGAACATGAGAGGCAGATAAATGAACTGTACATGAAATTCTGTACCTAAAGAGAAACTATAAAAGACATTAAGGAAATAGACTGTATTAGATGTCAGTTTTATATCAATATTAAGTTTCCTAAATTTGATAATTGTACTGTGCATAGGTAAGAGAATATTCTTGTTCTTCGGAAATACATATAGAAGTGACATGAGTTAAAAAGAAATGAAGTATGTAATTTATGCTGAAAAGATTCAGGAGAAAACTTAGGGTTAATTAAATAAAAATTGAAACAGTATTATTGGCATCTTTTAGGTTTTCTTAAGAAAAGTCTTTTAATTTGTGAAATCTTTTAGATTATAATAAGGGAAATAGTATATTAATATAGAGAATGTATTTTAAAATGAAAGGGACAGCAGTATGTTTTCAAATCTGGAAAAAGCAGTGATTTACCTTTAATACTGTGATATCTTTAAACATATAGGGAAATTTGTCACAATCATATGTCTTTGCATCTTTTCTTTTTTCTCTACAAAACCTCCCTGTGAACATGTCCATTCTAATTTTGGCTCTAATTCCAGCCCAGCTTTCTAACTACCTACAGGAGTACGACATTTGGACAGTTCAACTTAAACTCCATAATTTTCTTTCCCAAACCTATTTTTTTCACACTTAAATTTTTTTTTTTTTGGTATCTACTTGAGGTGAAAAATAACATGACACCTTTAAAAATATTTTGATAAACATGGTTTGTCTTCCATGAGTGAGTAATTGCATAATGAATTCTTCATTTCTCCAAGATGTTGGGGCAAGAAATCTGGCATCCCAAAGAAAAGAAAAGTATCATATTTATTTTTTTGGCTATGTACCTAATTGAGGAAGTAGTAATTTAGCGTTTAGGGAGTAGCCTAAAAAACAAACAATACTATTGTAAAGCCTATTTTAAAGTTGCATTAAACGCTAAGGTAGTAGTTAAAATATCTAACTCATACCTAAAATATTTGGCTTTGGTGTTTGTGTTTGAAACTGAGCTGAAATTGAAGAAATGGAACTTCTCTGATTGACAAGATTTACTAGCACCAGCTCTGGAATAACCCCATGTAACTTTTTAAAAAGCTTAGATAGATTATGAGATATAAATACTCACCAGTAAAACAACTTTAAGTAAAAATGGTAAAATTGAGTTCAACATTTTTGTTTGCATGAGAACATAAGGAACTGGTAGGGAAAGGTAAAAAAGAGAGAGGGGTGCAGGAACAAGTATTTCTCTAGGAAAAATAAAAATCTGGATCATTTTTTTCTTATTATGTACCAGAATGTTGGTTGACTATTAACTCTCTGCTCATTTTTCTTTAAATTGTTGGAACCAAAGTCATGTGACTTTTACTCCACAGCTTTTTTCTATATTACAATTGTTATTTTTTTGGACAAAAGCCCATGGCAACTTACTTAATTGGGGCAATAAGCACACAAGCTTTTAAAATCTCAGAATCTATCAAATGTAAAGGGACCAGATTATTTTAGCATTAATTAAGAATAAGGTATGTTTTTAGAAAAAGCACTATTTAAAATTTTTACTATGGGGTCATTTTTGAATGGGCAGTTCTATGAGAAATTGTTATAATATTTTTGTTATTTTTCCCAGATTGTAAAAACATATATGGATAATGTTATTCTTGCTTTTCCAGAGTTGTAGTACTTCTTCTTATCCTCTTTCCATGATCTGGGACTACTAACATTTGGAAAATCACTTTGAAAGGGCAGTGATTATAGCAGACAAAACAGCTACATTTTTAACTATCCAAGCAGATCCACCAAAATAAATCCCACTCATAAAATAATGGTGCTTTGTAACACGTTCATTTGACTGTGGAAATTTGAAAACTGTGTTATTGCTTGGGTCATTTTAAAAATCCATGATTTGAAAAAATATGGTGTGAGTTGTAATTCTTTGTAATTAAAAACCAGGCAAGCCCTTAGGTGGGAGTCACAGTGAGCTGCCCTGGGTTTTTCCCAAGCCTAACAAAAGAGAGAGGGACTTGCCACTGTTTGTGCCCGCCAACCGTATATTGTTGAAGAAATCAAAATAAAGAGGCAAAGGGGTCAAGGGTTAGGAGCTCATATTTCCACTCTACATGACCCCGTCTCTGGGCCGGGGGTGCTCTTGTCATTTGTTTCTGAAGGTCTCTCAACATAAGACTCCCCTTCACCCCTTTCGGAAAACTACCGTGTAGACTATGCTGGTGATTAATGGAAAGGGCTCACAGGAGACCTTCTTAAAATGCTTTGGACAAAAGGGTCCTCAGCATGAAGTCTTCAGAAGAATACCTGCACACATTACTGTCTTGAAAATATAGTGGAAATATCTGTGTTTTCCACCAATTCTATCCTTTTTACGACATATCAAATAACTTGATTAATAGTATGCCACTTTCTATTCTTGTTATAGGCTGTCACCAGAATACTTAAACTTTCACACTTCATATCGTTGTAGAGTATTTGGTTGATTTTTATGTTACTTTCACTCTTTCAAAGTACGATTAGGTGACTGTTGGGTTGAATTGAATCCTGAAATTTCATTTAGTTCACAAATAATGGAAAATTATAATCATGTTCTAACAAATAAAATTTAGATATATAAGTCAATTTTTATGAAAATCTGACAAATCAGAACATAAATGTTTAATATTTTCTTTGTGCAATTATAGATATATTTGAATAAAAAGCACACAAAAATACTTTATTAAAACCAAAATCTTGTAATTATCACATTCTCATTGAATGCCTTGCTAGAAATTTCTCAAGAGATTATAAAACATATTAACGAAAATCCAAAAGTGATTTTAAAAGATTTTTTTCCCCAAATACTTAAATAACTATGAAATTAAACATGCTGTGGCTATTATTTTTTCCAGTGGGGTAGGGCAGTGAAATAAGACATAGGCTCTAGTTCTAAGAGCTATCAGGGGTCCAATTTCTGGAAACCCTAACGCCTAATGCCTAACCTACAACTGTACTGATTAGGACAGTGTTTCACCAATTCCGCACTGTTTGTGCTAATGAGCCTACAGAAAACTAGGTATTATCAGTTAAAGCTGCTGTTAAGCTGCTCCCCTCACAGTATATCAGCGACACGACTTTGCCTACGATTCTACAATTTAATACAGCAGCTCTCAAAACAGTTGGCTTCTGGTTAACAGAGAGATTTGTTGTGAAAGAAGGAAGGAAAGGAGGATAGGCCATGTTTGTCTATGACTATGAGTGCAAAATGCCTCCAACCCAAAGCTGTAATTTTAAATAGTGCGTTCTACCAAATACTGTTCCTTCACTCTGTCTACCTGGAATTTTATAGAAGCATACTTTGCCAAGTGCATCTTTTCCTTCCACTTTCTGTGCTTACCAACTTTCCAAAGAAAAAAGAGTTCGACTTTCTAACCACTGAAGTGCAAATCACAACTATGAGACCATGATGCAATTCTGACCA
Source organism: Rhinolophus sinicus (assembly GCF_057876585.1). NCBI lineage: Eukaryota > Metazoa > Chordata > Mammalia > Chiroptera > Rhinolophidae > Rhinolophus > Rhinolophus sinicus. The sequence continues at coordinate 102,814,665 of NC_142517.1, read as the reverse complement.
AAGTGAAGAGAAATAAGAAAAAAAGAGTAAAACACCTCCTTTCATTAAATTTCACTAAATTTAAATTAAGATTATTGGGTGGAAGACAGTTTTCTTCTGTTTTATCCAAGTGTGTAACCTCTAAAATAACCATTGTTATGAAGAAGTAATGTATGTATTTTGGGGAGTACAACAACATTTTCTAGATAAACTGAATTATGATTATGGAATAGTCATTGTTTCTGAGAGATATAATGCACATTTTCAGGTTGTTGAAAAACAGATACAAAGGGAAGGATAAACACAATACATATATAGAAATAGAGGAAAATGGAAAAAAATAATTTCTTCAGATTTTTGAGAAAACCACTTTGCTTATTTTGAGGGGGTATTAGTCAAATTTAAAGTTTCAACTGATGTCCTAGTTTTCCTCTGAGATGATTCTTTGATCACATCCAGGTAAATGCTTTTTTCTGCCTTCTGTGCCGCCCGATCCCTCCCCCACCATTTTTTTCTGCTTCCCCACCCCACACCTGTATTTCTTTCTCTCTAGTCTTTCCATTGTAGGTCAAGTAAGTGGTAGTGCAGTATGAGGGGTAAGAATCTAAATGATGGAACCAGACTTTCTGCATTTGTGTCTGACACTTGGCTCTCCCATCTACCAGCTATGTGAGCTCAGACAAATTACTTAACCTCTCTGTGGCTCTGATTCTTCATAAGAATTTGGAGATCACAATAATACACTTTTGGTTTGATGAGCTGGTTAAATTGTTAATTTATGTAAAGTATTTAATGTAGTAAGAAAAATAGTATTACCAGAGCCATTTTCATGCAGGTGTTTCCCATATAAGCTTCTTGAAATCAGGGACCAGATATTCTTTTCTTTTCTTTTTTTTTAAAGTTCCCTGAATTACCTTGTTTAGTGTCCAGAAATCCTGGTTCTTAAATGAATACCGAATAAAGGAAAGAACAAAAGTGAATACATTGATATCGTTAGAAGTTTTGACGACATTCAATTCTCTTAGGTGGTCAGAATAATTGTTCTGCTCTTTTCTCTGCGTCCATTTTTCCTTGGCTCCCACCTGGAATGCACTCAGCCACATCTCTGCAGCTTGAACCCCATGTTGAAGCCAACTTTTGAAGTTGTCAGGACCTTCCAGAGAGAGGAGAGGGATGGTAAGTGGGAATTCACACCATATAGTATGTTGTAGTATGAATTTCAATATGAAAAACTCCAGTGTTTTCAAGATCTTGGAACTGAGTCTATGTGATATTTATACAAGTAAAAATAATTTTACTTCAAATATAAACTTTAAATTTGGAAACGAAATCCCTTGTTTCTTATGAAAAACGAGCTAAAATTTTGCACAATGAGAAGGCTGACAGATTTTCACTTTTAGAGATGACCTGTAATTTTGCCAGGGAAGTGATTATGTGGGTATAATTAAATTTGAATATAGACATAATATCAGGTGGAAACATTCTTTATGTTGGGTGCCTCTGTGGGCAGTCACTCCCATCACCTTTATCAGTGAACCCTGTCTTATCTGAGTGTTATATCCCTGCCTTGACAGAATTGGATAAGCACCTGTAGAGATTTTAAAAAGAAATTTGCCCTCTTTACCTGAAAATTGTCAGCACTTTTGCTTTTAAGCACTCTTGCTTTATACAGTATAGATTGTTAGTTTGAAGAGTTGAATTAATGAGATGTTTAAAATGTAGGGATAGGGAGTGAAATGCTGGTAACTAAACCGAAGAAATGCACCATTTTCTCTTCACAAGCTAGGGCTGGCAGCTACTGGCCACAGGAGTTAATAACTGGATGTGTTCCTAGAGATTGTGTTCCATTTTCAAATGCAGTCCCAGCAAAATTTCTAATTTCATCTATTAATGGCAATTGATGTCAACAATTAAGGAAAACCATGATAATTATTTGACCAGGTAACTGGCTTATTTGAGGTGTAAACAAAATACCTTTTATGAATTTCAGATTCACTTTCCAATTTGCAAACATTAGCCCCTGTTTACTTGTTAGCCTCTATGAACATAAACGTTGCTGTATCATACTATGAAAAGGAGCTCTCCACTCAGGAAATCCAAGGTAATGTCATCTAGCATTTTGGCATTTTCCCTAAGAATTAGTGCCTAGGGGAGGCAAAACAGAACATTAGTGAGGATTAATAGAATTTTTGAGTAAGCCGTCTTTTTCCCTCCTCTCTCTGCCCCAGCTTTTATGTGTTAACCTACAAATTATCTTAGCATGTTGTGTGTGTGTGTGCTGAATTATTAAAAGTGGTGTATTTTTTAGTATCTAGCTAGTAGATTGTTTATGATGGCTTCACATTTTTTTCCAACAGCCACACCATATTTAAATTTCTATGATATTGCTATGGTTTACATTCCAAGCAGATAAGAGATGATACGTTTTCTTAAAAATCTGTTTTCCTCCAGGTACATCAATTTAGTAGCTTTTCCGACTATGTCAGAGGGCATGTAAACCATAGTCAAACATTTTTGGGAGTTCATAAGAGATTGATTAACAAACTCTTACAAAGAAGTTTTCTGTCACCTCACAAACAGCGTGATTTTTGCAGGTAACTTGTCCATGTCTGCATCTAATAATTAATGGACTTGAACCAGATGATTCTGCTGGTTCTCCACAGTGGAGTCACATTAGACAGTGTCATGACAGGAAACCTGACGCCCTACCTCTTGCGGTTTGACTGGGGCTCCATAACTGAAATTGGAAGAATGAATGGGCTTGAGAGTGAAGCATTTTATGTGACATAAAGCACTCTGCATAAAGAGCATCAGATCCAAAATAAAGCCTATAAACCGCACAGCTCCGATGAGGTTACCTTCTCCAACAATATGTCTGTTTTTAAGACTGCAATCTGTAGATTCAAGCAGTGCAATTCAAGACCTCATGCAAAGTAGCCATAAAATGGATTGAATAAACATGCTTCTGGTATCATTTTTTAAGAATTAGGTAAGATGAAATTATAGTTATGTCCTATACTTTCATTGAAATAAAAATATCTTTATTTCTTGCTTGTTAATATGGTCACATTCCGAAGGTACTGTTTTTGGTTGCAAACTGCTCAGAAAACCAGTGATATTCCAAAATGTTAAAAATTATTTTTCTAAATATATGAACTATTGCCTTTAGTAACAGTTGTATGAGTTATGTTTCTACTCCCTCTCACACTAAGACTGGTAGAGTCTTTTTCCTAATTTAGTTCACACCAAGCCACACTAATGGAATAGTTTGATTCCCAAGTCTTTCAGTTAGCTGCGGAATGGAAGTTCTTGGTTAAGTCAAAACTATTATACACATAAGTTGCCATAAATAATGATTCACTGAGAAGAATGTGGGTCATAAACATAAAGAATATAATATAAAAGACAGTTTCAAACATACGTTGCTTCATTTCTGTTCAAATAGTCTAGATAGCCTGTTAAGATGCTCCAACTTCCTGTAATAGAGAGTGAAATGAACATTTTTCTACAAAATGTGTCCCTCTTGGTTATTTAATGTAGCAGAACAATAGCAAAATAAAATACCAGCAGAATATCTGATAATTTTTTATTGAGGAAACAGGGAAGTTAGGATGAAATGTAAGACTCTTCAAGTTAACAGGAAAATATACTTATAGCTTTTCAGGTCCAACTCAAGATCCTCTACCATTTATCAAAAAATCGCTTCAATTTCAAAAGCCTTCTAAAGACCTCCTGGGACTATAAACAAAGGCCATATTGTATCCTTGGCTGAAGCTTGTTAAGTGGCTCATGAATAATACTAAATGCATCCTCCCCATAAATCTCCATGATGTAGGACTACTGTTATCCAGCCACAAACTTCACTGACATTCATCATAAACTTGGAGATGGGAGATTTGCGACATGCATCCACATAACTGTTTCCAATGTCCCATCGATGTGTTTCTTTTGAACAGAGAAAGACAGGCACTATTTTTTTTGTTTGTTTCGTTTTTAGTGCAATGAGTTGGAAATACTTCCAAAATTCTTTGGACTGCGTTTAAGAACAATAAATTAAGGTGATGAGTCATTGGACTTTACATTTGCAATAGCATTTCATTCAGAATATCTGGAAAGAACTGAAGGTTGTGATGACTATTTCAGAGCTGGGCTTTTTATCCTTCAGCCTTTTTTTTTTCTAAGAAAACCATCAATAATGTTTTTAGATGTCTATGCAAGTTGGCAACAACTTGGAGGTGTTCTTTCTAATGAACAACCTATTTCTGACAATCTATTTGTGGCAGAAGAAGAAGAAGGAGAAGGAGAAGGAGGAGGAGGAGGAGGAGGAGGAGGAGGAGGAGGAGGAGGAGGAGGAGGAGGAGGAGGAGGAGAAGGAGGAGGAGAAGGAGAAGGAGAAGGAGAAGGAGAAGAAGAAGAAGAAGAAGAAGAAGAAGAAGAAGAAGAAGAAGAAGAAGAAGAAGAAGAAGAAGAAATGTATGGCAAGTAGAACCTGGTATCTCCTGTACAGAGCAAAGAAAGTCTAAGGAGAAATGACACATTTAGGGTCCTTCTGTGTTTAAAGGGATGTAGTGGTAAGTTCAGAGTCACTGGAAGGAGCATTACTTGTCTTTTTGTTTTTAAGTATATTTATCATGAAACTCTATCATTTCAATAAGGAAAAGGTTTATTTAATATCTTACAATGTACTCTTGACTTTCAGGGTAAGCATAAGCAACATGGGATACTTTCAGTAGGTCAAAGAAGTGAAATACCATGTAAAATGTGTCTCATTCACCGTCCTGTGATTTAGATTTACTAGGGAAATATTTGAATACCTATTTAATAATTCAGTTCCATCGTCATTCTTTCCAGGAATTATGGATAAAGTTAAATTTCCTATTCAGCTTGTTAACACTTGCATAGAGAATGTGACTTTTTGAACGCCTTAGTCTTAGTGTTTCATCACAGTGAATGTAGATGAAACTATAGCTATTTACTTAGACAAGTGTATATCAGCCTCCAGTTGTATATGCAGATAAATTTTAGAAGTCAGACAATGTAGCTTGTCAGCTTGTCAATGTACTTATAGTACATTGACATTCATCATAAACTATAATATTTTAGAGTAAAACAAGGAAGGCTTCAAAATTTAGTATGTTCTTACTGTAACAACTTAGAATGACAAGATGTTTGCTAGCTAAGACCAAGAACATTAGAACATTAGATTAACCAACCGAAAGTTGTTTTATTGCTGATATTTCCAGACCTAGGGAGTTCAGGAGATTTAAGTGGAATTATTTAAGAACACATTTGAATCATGAGAATATTTATTATTATTACGATTAATTGTTCACTAATAGAAATTACGAATGCTAAAAAGTTATATGCTGTTTATTGAATTAGTGATTGCATAGAGAACTATTCTTTTTTTTCAAATCAAATTTAATGGGGTAACAATGGTTAGTTAAATGACACGGGTTTCAAGTGTGCATGTCTATAATACATCATCTATATATCACATTGTATGTTCACCACCACCCAGAGTCAGTTCTCCTTCTATCACCACATATTTGACCCTCCCCGCTTACCCTCTGGTAACCACTGAACGGTTGTCTGTGTTCACACATTTTTGTTTGTTTGTCTTGTTCCTTTGTTGCTTTCAGTTTTACATCCCACATATGAGTGAAGTCATATAGTTTTTGAATTTTTCTGTCTGACTTATTTTGCTTAGCATAATAATATCAAGATCCATCCATGTTGTCACAAATGGCAGTATTTCATCTTTTCTCATGGCAGAGTAATATTCCATTGTGTATATGTACCACATCTTCTTTATCCAATTATCTATCAAAGGACACTTTGGTTGTTTCCATGTCTAGACTACCATGAATAATGCTACAATGAACATTGGGGTACATATATCATTATGGATAAAAGTTTTCAGATTTTTGGGTAGATACCCAGAAGAGGGATTGTTGCGTGGCATGGTAATTCTATTCTTAATTCTTTGAGGAACCTCCATACTGTTTTCCAAGTAACTGTACCAATTTACATTCCCACCAACAGTGTATGAGAGCTCCTTTTTCTCCACAGTCTCTCCAACACTTATTATCACTTGTCTTGTTGATGATAGCCATTCTAACAGATATGAGGTAGTATCTCATTGTGGTTTTGATTTGCATTTCCCTAATAGTAGTAAAACTGAACATTTTTTCATACATTTGTTGGTGATTTCTATGTCTTCTGGAAGAAGTGTCTGTTCAGGTCCTCTGTCCATTTTTTAATTGGATTGTTTGTTTTTTGTTGTTGAGTTGTATGAGTTCTTTATATATTTTGGATATTAGTGCCTTATCAGAGGTGTTGTTTGCAAGTATCTTCTCCCATTTAGTTTGTTGACTCTTTGTTTTGTTGACAGTTTGTTTTGCTATGCTAACATTATTCTGGCACCATAACCTGGTAGGAATAACACACACAAAAAGAAAACTACAGACCAATATCTCTGATGGATACAGATGCAAAAATTCTAAACAAAATATTAACAAATCGAATGCAACAATTATTAACAAGATTATACAGCACAATCAAGTGGGCTTCATTTCAGGGGCACAAGAATGGTTCAACACATGCAAACTAATCAGTGTAATACACCACATAAATAAAATAAAGGATAAAAATTGTATAATCGTTTCAATAGATGCAGAAAAAACATTTGACAAGATACAACATGCATTTATGATTAAAACTTTAATGGGTATAGAGGGAAAGTACCTCAACATAATCAAAGCCATATACAACATACCCTCAGGTAACATCATGCCCAATGGTGAAAAACTGAAAGCTTTTCCTCTATTATCAGGAACAAGACCGGGATGCCCCCTATCACCACTGTCATTCAGCATAGTATTGGAAGTCCTAACCAGAGCAATCAGGCAAGAGAAAGGAATAAAAAGCATCCATAAATGGAATGAAGAATTCAAATTATCACTTTTTTGAAGATGACATGATTCTTTATATAGAAAACCCTAGCAACTTCACCAAAAACTATTTGAAACAATAAACAAATACAGTCAAGTTGCATGATAGAAAATTAACGTACAAAAATCTACTGTGTTCCTATACACTAACAATTAAATTTCCTTAAAAGAAGTGAAAGAAACAATTCCTTCCTCAATTGCAACTGAAAGAATAAAACATCTAGAATAAACTTAACAAATGATATGAAGGACCTATACACTGAAAACTATAAGACATCATTGAAAGAAATTGAAGAAGATACAAAGAAATGGAAAGATATCTTGTGTTCATGGAATGGGAGAATCAACATAGTTAAAAAGGCCATATTACCCAAAGCAACATACAGATTTAATACAATCCCCATCAAAATTTCAATGGTATTTTTAAAAGAAATAAAACAAAAAATATCAGATATGTATGGAATCATAAAAGACCCCGAATGGCCAAAGCAATCCTGAGCCAAAAGAACAAGGCTAGAGATATTATACTCCCTAACTTCAATTTATACTACAAAGTTACAATAATCAAATATATGGTATTAACATAATTCTATACAAGAGTATGTTTTAAAATGTTGAGCATTTGTGTTTAATCAAATACTTTATAGAATCATAAATTAAAGAACCATAGTTATACCCTCCAGCCCCCTTCCTCCCGAAAGACAACTTTTTTCAGGGGTAGTCTTCCAAACTTATGCTCATGGGCAATGGAGGTCATATTTTGCATCATTGGCCAAGTATGTCAAACTTGACATGCAGTGTCAGCTGCATTCCAAAAGAAAAGAATATTTTGTTGATACAGCTGTAGCAGGATATCCTTTTCTTTCTACAGAAACAATTGTTGCTTCATTGAAAATAATGAAACTGTGAGAAGATAATGTTCCCAACAAACTTAAGGTGTATCCAGCACATATTAATAGAGCAAAACAAACAATTTGCTTACTGCATTTGTCTTAATACTGTGTGGGAATGCATGTACTTGCATGAGTATGTGTGTGTCTATTTACACTGTAACCTTTGATAGGTTATTTTCCTGGAAGTGGTGGTGATGTCATTAAGAACTCTATAACTGGACAGTGTTTATTTCCTATCAGTAATAGCTAATGATTGACACTCAAAAAGTTTTCATTGTCTGAGAACAGGGCATGGCTTTTTTTTTCTGCAAAGGTCCAGATAGTAAATAGTGTAGGCTCTGAGGCCATCTAGTCTCTGTTGCAACCATAGGCTGTCATAGACAATATATATATATATATATATATGAAGGAGTATGATTCTGCCGCAATCAAACCTTTTTTATGGATGCTGAAATTAAAATTTCATATAGTTTTTACATCACAAAATACAATTCTGCTTTCAATGTTTTTTAACCATTTGAAAATGTGAAAACCATGCATAGCTGATGAGATGTACAAATCAAAACCAGACACTGGGCTGGATTTGGTCAGTGGGTCAGAGTTCGCCAACTCCTGTCCTAGAGAAATGTTTGGACAGATATTTACTCTATAATTCAGTTCATAATATGTTAACTTGGTGTAATATTTTGTTCCTCTTTAATAATCAGTTTGTACATTTTTTTCATGTTTAATGTCAGAAACTAACATATGTGTTTTTGGAGATGGAATGATGGAGGAGGCAAGCAGGGAAGAACTGGTGAGCAAGTAAGCTCTTTGCAGTAAAAAACCAAGAAGGCCATGTCACCTGAATTTTTGTTTTTCTAAAGAAAACCTGCTTTTTCATATTTGACAGTTTGTGGTCGCTCAGTTAACCACTGAAGGTTATATCTGTGTCAGAGCAAACAAGAGTCCTTGAATCTGGGTAACAGAAAGAACAATGGCAATAATGGCCACCACTGTGGGCTGTGAGCCCAGTATCCCCTCAACTGAGCTTTAAGGCACCAAAATGAAACCCAATTTATATTTCCACTATTACCCTAAAAAGAAAGCAGGGCCCTTTCAATCATGATTATTACTGAAGTTCCTTCTGTTCATGCAGGTGGGGTCTTGGAAAAGATTTAATTGGTTTAGACAAAAAAAAATATTATATTTACTTGATCCAAGTTTCAAAGAAAATAATTTATAATAGCTATGGGGGTTAAATGGTAAAATATTAATTATTATGTATTGAATCAATAAATGTGTACTATATTTAGAGTCCCTTTTGTAAGAATTGTATTTATTGTTTTCAGTGGAGTTTATTAAAGCAGTTGAGAGTATGGCTTTGGAAGTTAGGCATCGCCTTCCCTTGCCAATTCTATGGCCTAAGACAATTTACTTCACTTTATTAAGCCTCAGTTTTTTCCAATGGAAAATAGCTATAATTTTATGTACCTTATAGGACTTTTTGAATATTTAATTAGGTAATGCAGTTAAAATGTTTAGTGTAATAGTAACATGGAAAAATAAATGTTCAATAAATGTCAGTGATTACTAAAAATACAAATGTTATTACTTTTTTAAGTATTGTTTTTGAAAATACTGCGTGTGAATTATAAAAATATTATCTACAGTCTTGTAATATTTGCCTATCCTTCACACTAAAAGTCTTAGTCTGCAGAGGAAGCCACTTATAACACTGATAACTGTTTTACAGTGATTAATTATTTTTCTCTAAATGATGTGAGTTTATTACTATTTATTGATTTATTAATTTTGTACAACATCTACTAACTTCATACTAAAAAAGGTAAGGGTTTAACTAATTTAAACCACTATTACTACTCTCTTCCTAATTTTAAAATATCAACTTATTTTCTCTCCTTCCCCCTCTCTCCTTCCCCCTCTCTCCCTTCCTCCCTTCCTCCCTTCCTTTTCTCCTCCTCTTTCTTCTACTTCTTTCATTTTTTTTTAGAAACTATCTAGATATATATTTATTATTTTCTATAAAACGTGTGCTTAAAGGAATCATTCTCTACCTAGGCATGCTTATCAGAATCACTTCTGAAGAATCTTCTGAAAAGACAGTTATCAAGTTCCCAATTAATCAGAATCCTCAAGGACTGAGTTCAGGTATGTGTACTTTTTTAAAAAAGCACTTGATTATAAATAATTATTTTAAAATTGTGGTACCTTTTAATCTATAGGATGAAGTATTTCTTTAGCTCAAGAAAAGTTTATGCCATTATTTTGTCTGCTTTGATTTTTTTTTTTTCCACTGTGGAATACTTATAATTTTAAGCTTGATCCTCATTTTCTCTCCTCCAAATTTATAGTTTTCTTTCTTAGTACTCTGATTACTGCACTTTCCCTTTATTTTACCAATAAGAGTACATTAAATTGTGGTCTTTTTTACTTGAAGATAACAACACTGATAGGATTGTTCACTTTTATGAAAATAGTTGAAGTATGATTTGCAATGTATAACCAATATTAAATTATACCTGAGATTTGTTTTGTCACTGTAACTGCCATACAATAATTGATAATTGATTGGGACTCTGTCAATGAAACCTGTAATATCTGACACCTTTTTACATAGTGGGCTGGAGGTGGTGTGATGATATCTTATCTCTTGTCATGAGTTAATGTATATTGAAGTAACTGGGGAGACTTGGGGGAAGGACAGCTAGTGGGTTAATCTTTTCAGAGATTTGTGAGGCCCCTTTACAAGGAATTCATCTTGTGGGAAGATAGAGACTAAGCATACAAGGTGTGATCAAACAATATGGTACATGTTTAAATAAAAAAAAAAAATTGTTACAGTAAAAGACACATTGCCATTGATGCCCTTTAAAATACTCCCCCTGGCTTTGAACACATTTATACTATTGTTCTTGTGACTTTCTGAAGCAGTTCTGGAAGTCCTCTTTCATGAGTGTCTTTAGTTGCGCTGTTGTGGCTGCCTCGATGTCCTGAATTGATTCAAAATGTTTGCTTTGATGGCCATTTTTTAAAAATTTTATTGGAGAGTATTGGGGAACAGTGTGTTTCTCCAGGGCCCATCAACTCCAAGTTGTTGTCCTTCAGTCTAGTTGTGGAGGGCACAGCTCAGCTCTAAGTCTAGTCACCATTTTCAATCTTTAGTGGTAGGGGGCACAGCCCACCATCCCATGTGGGAATTGAACCTCCCACCTTGTTGTTGACAGTTCACACTCTAACCAACTGAGCCATCCCTCCACCCCACTTTCATGGCCATTTTGACTTTGGGTAACAGCCAGATGTTGCACCATGCCAGATCTGGTGAATAAAGTAGATGAGGACACACCATAATGTTTTTATTTAACAGAAACTACCATACTACAGCGAGGTGTGACATGGAGCCTTTCCATTGTGATCACAAAATACAGTGAATGCTGCTGAGTGCCATCCAACAGAAAGGCAGAGATCTTTGACATGGGAAGTGGCATGTTGAAACTTAGTAACAGTGTGTGACAAGTTTCAATGTGTTCAGTGCAGTTAGCCAGGTGTGAGCTACGGTTGAGAGAAAGTGTGTGTGTGTGTGTGTGTGTGTGTGTGTGTGTGTGTATTTATTGGGGAAGGGGAACAGGACTTTATTGGGGAACAGTGTGTACTTCCGGGACTTTTCCAAGTCAAGTTGTTGTCTTTTCAACCTTAGTTTTGGAGGGCGCAGCTCAGCTCCAGGTCCAGTTGCCATTGTTAGTTGCAGGGGGCACAGCCCACCATCCCTTGCGGGAGAAAGTGTTTTAAAGTGTGCCATAAATCATCCTTCATCATGGCAATGCTCTATGTCACACATTGCTTCTGGTACAGCAATTTCTGTCAAATAAAAATATTATGGTGTGTCTTCATCCTCCTTATTCACCGGATCTGGCACCGTGCATCTTCTGGCTCTTCTCCAAAGTCAAAATGATTCAGGACATTGAGGTAGCCATGGCAGTGCAACTAGACACTTACAAAGGAGGACTTCCAGAACTGCTTCAGAAAGGGGATAAGTATGTTCGAAGCAAGGGGGATTAATGGCAATGTGTCTTTTACTGTGATATTATTATTATTATTATTATTATTAATTTTATTTAAACATTCACCATATTGTTTGATCACACCTCATATACTAGATTTGTCAAGGAAGGCTGTACAAAGTGAAGGTGTTTAGTTTATGCATTCTTCCTTTACTGACAACCCTGACTGGTTTTTATCCTGTTTTCTTTTTCCCCAATATATGCACCATTCACCACTAAGGCTCTTGAGCCAGAACCATCATAAATGGAGGCTGTAACTATGAACTTTTATAGGTTTTGAGAGCACAAAACTCAAAGCATTCAATGCACTGAGATTCAAAAGGAAGGAAAGAGTGACTGATGTCACTGTGGCATTAAATGTGTCACTTTCTTAGAACAAGGAAGGATATAGAATACATAAAGTGGCCTTGGCGTATGGATGGCCTATTAGCAGCTTTTGTGGCTTTGGGACCCAGCGTCCAAGGCTTTTTTGGTGATGGGACTCTGTGCACAAACCATAGCTATTTTACGTTGTGTAGAGGCAGCATTCTCAGCAATAAATATTGGCAGCTTCGATGTAGACCTTGGCCAACATCACCAGTTCTGGGGCAGGTTTATCACCTTCAGCATCCTTGGCAATAGATCCAAAATCAGTTTTGAATTTAAGCAAGAACAAATCATAATGCCAGTCCTAGGAGAACTTGACAAATAAATGAATGGTGATTTTAAAGAGAGAGTGGGAACTTCCTAAAAAGCAGTAGTAGGATGTGTAGTCAGAAAAATAGTACCTTTTTTTAAAAAAAAAATTAATATGACCTATCATTGTAACCCCTGGAAGGTAGAGACTCAAGAATCACAAGTTATACTTTGAAAAGATCCCATTTCTTTGTATTTAAGATTGGGTTGACTTGATGCTCACAGAAGACATCCGATTTGGCATAAAAAAAATATTAAAGACCAAAAAAGGCATAATCATGTGAAATTTATGGGACTCTCTGTTAAGGAAAATAATCATCAAGAATCAATAAATCAATTTTCCAGACTTAAACACAGTTCTTATCATAGCTTACAAAAACAACGCTTGCACAGTTCAGACTTGGGAGCCTGATTCTGCTCATGCCACAGGCAGTGAAGGGAGGTCCTCCAGGAAGGCTGGGGACTTTTGGCCCATAAGGTTTGGCTGGTTTTGATGAAAATTAGTGTGATATGATGCACAGATGAAATAGAAAATTGGTTTTCTTTACTTGATGAAAGTAGTGAATTCTGAAATTATGCACAGTGGGTACAGATAGAAGATGCGGCACAGATTTCACAAGATATCTCACATAGTTTTTGTGTTGAAACATTTGGTTTATCCATTTACTTCACAGTCTTTTTATGGGAAGAGGAAGAGTGGCAAATAAGCATACTAATTTAATCTAGGAGACCTTATTTTATAGTGAAATATAAATGATGAAAAGACAATCATAAATCATGCTGCTCACTCTTCATTCATCCAATCATTAAATGCACATTATTGAGTCCCTACTATGTGCTGGGCACTGTGCCACAAAGGATTTTTAACTTTCAGCTGACTGAAATGGAATTGTGTAATCAGGGTTATTTCTAGGCAATTTTATAAAGCAAGCACATTTTCAATTGACCTTGTTTTCCCTCTCCCGAGACTCTGCCTCTTTCATTCCTGGACTTTTTCATTGATTCCACCTGTTAGCACTTTACTCTCTCTTGTCAATTATAATTTATGTTAAGCATCAGCTCTTTGGAATTGAATGCTAACATAAAGCAATAAGACATTATGTATGTTTGAGTGTGTGTGTGTGTGTGTGTGTGTGTGTGTGTGTGTGTGTAGAAAGGTATTTTGGAGTGAGAGTTCTACTTGGAGGCCTGCAAATCACACAATGTTGGCATCACCTTCTTTAACTCCAAATTTGTTTCCCCTTTTTTTGAAATACTTGGGGACAGAAAACATTTATATTTCTTTGGCCTCTCCATAGGAGATACTCAACAAATCTTTTCTAAATGAGTTAGAAATTTTAATTTATTCATTTATTTAATATTTGAGTATTTGCTCTTTGTTGTTCTAGGGCTATGGGATATAAGAATGAACAAATCAGACAAAAAAAAAAAATCCCTACTCTTACAGAGTTTACATTCTAGTGGGGGTAAAAATGACAATAAAAGCAAACCTCGCACATAAGTTGTATGGTTTGTAATAATGTAATAATTAACAAGTGAGAAAAAGTAGAGCAGCAAAAGAAAATTTGGGAGTGCTGAGGGATGGAAAAATTGTAATTTTAAGCAGGATAACCAGAGTAGACCTGATTGAAAAGTTGACATTTGAGCAACTACTTGAAGGAAGTGAGAAAATCATCCTCTTGGATATTTGGGGAAGAGTATTCTAGACAGAGACAGGGTCTGCGCAATGGGCCTGAGGTGGGGAGCATGTGGCATGTTTCAGGAACAACAGGGGCCAGTAGAAAAGGATCAGAGTGAGCAAAGGGAAGAGAAGTAGGTGCTGAGCTCAGAGGGACCATATTGTGTGGGGCCTTGTAAGACATTATAAAAACCTTGACTTTTACTCTGGTTAAAATGGAGAGCCATCGCATGGCTATAAATGAGATGATCTGATTTATCCTTTGAAGGGATCCTTCTGGCTGCCTGGGCAAGAGTGAAAGCAGAGAGACCTATGAGAGGCAAATTCAGCAACTGAGGAACGTGTAAGTTTCTTTGTTTTGTTTGCTTCAAATGGATAAGTCGGATTCCCTCCAATAGATTCTCTCCATCTCAAGTAGCCTCCACATGTAGAGACTCATTACTTCCTTGTTGACATAAATTACATAAATCCTGTGCTTGAGGGCAGTGAGGGCATCCATCTCAGGGGAAAGGAGGGGCAGGAAAGGGCAAATCAGAACAAGGCGGTAACCATTTACCCCACCTGGATCCTTCAGTGTGCTCACTTTGGAAACACCAGAGAATCTACAACAATACCAACACAATAATAATAATAGTAGTTCCTGGGCCCCAAGCCAAAATAGTTAAATCTGACTCCTATGATTGAGGCTCAGGCACTAGGTCATTTTAGAAGCTTTCCAAGTGATCCTCCTGTGCAGCCAAGAATGCCAGTTAGTGGGCAGCACATTTGAAGCTCTAGAAACCCCTCTTCTACATGTGGTTTACAAGTTTACCCCTGCCATATCCATTTATTTTCAAGAAAATGGGAAGGAAAAGAACAGACTGTCCAGGACTAGTGCTGTTAAACAGAAGTTGCACACCTCACTTTTTTTTACATTTCATCTGTGAGTAATGAATCTTTTGTTCTTATCTAGTCACGGGGGAAGCTAAGAAATACAGTTGAGTTGCACATCTATATGGAGATGATGTGTGTTGTTGGGGAAGTGTCTGCCATATTATCTCAATATTGCAAAGGGGGAAGATAAGTTTGGAAACAACTAGATATGGGCTAGTTCTTTATTGGCACCTCCAATTTAGCCAGCTGCAGACAAAACCGAGGTCCAAAAAATCTGAGAAGCTGAATCACTTGAATATAAAACGTTTTCTTTTCTTACCCATTCTGTATCAAAGTAACAATTGAAAGGTACTCAGTTGAGTATGAACATAAGAATAACAACATAAGAATTTCCTCAAAGGATTGTTATCGTAGTTTCTATATGGACAGTGATACAAGAAACCTGGGGTATGGGAGGGAAAGGGGAGAGGTCATAAAATAGTGTCCTGCTTTAGTGATAACCTTGGCCTGTTAAATACTTAACCTGTTCAATCTCCCCTCTACTAGAGATCCACCATCGTGGGCTTTGTTTTAAGTATACGATTCTGTAATACATCATCTATATATCACATTGTGTGTTCACCACCCAGAGTCAGTTCTCCTTCCATCACCATATATTTGACCCCTTTACCCTCATCTACCACTCCCCTACCCCTTTACCCTCTGGTAACCACTAAACTGTTGTTTAGGCAAGGAGGCTGGAGAGTTCACGCACAATCACAGGGGACCCTGACAGTTAGTGGTACTAAGAGAATTGCTGTTGGCACAAGGAATCCATGCTGAATGAATAATGGTACTCTCCCCACTTGCCTCCCACACAATAAGCACAAACTAACACTCTTTGGAACCAAGTGGAGGAGGAGACGAAAGAAGGGGACAAACAGGAAAATGATTTTTCACTTTGGAATAGCCAACTTGAGGTACAATTAATTATACAATTAAGAGAAAGCAAATCTCACAATCTAAAACTCACAGCTGCTTCATTTGAACCTATGATTGTAACAATTTTTCTCTTAATCAGAGAGATTAATTAACTTTCCCAAGTTCACATAGATTCATAGCCAAGACTGGCAACTTCATCAGACTTTGTGTTTTAATCTTGCTTAATTGGTTTTATTTTACACTCGAACTATCCCTAGTTCAATAAGTTCTCTTTCCAACTAGACATTAAGTTGTGTTGACTGCAAGGACCCTGAGCATAACTGCTCACACCGTTCTTTTTATATAATGTGCTCAAAGAATGTTTATTAAATAGAGGCATAAAAAGAAATATAAAGAAGTTCCACTCATCTTCATACCGATCGGAATATATCCTTTTATAACTCACACTATTCTTACAGAATAGCATATCAAATTGTGGGAACTGTTAGAAAATGTTTCCCTCAGGGATAGTCAGGTTATCTCTTTTGGGTTCATTGCTTCAGCAAATATTTTCCCATTGATTCGGAGCCCTTTAAAAGTAACTTCTCTTATCTTCAGCTGGGTGAAAAATCTCTTGATTAGAACTAAATGGGTGCAATTCTCCTACCATAACTGTGTATAACATCTGCTGTCATTAATTTTTCTTATTAAATAGTAACAGGTGAGGCAGGCTGGAAGTTTAGTGACAGCATTACTGCAAAGAGGCAGGTCAATTCCCAGTCTAACTGTCAAACTACATAGGGTGTAGGAAAGCTAACTTAAGCTTTAGGATTGCAAAAGAATATTGTGATAGTCTATGACACTGGTCATCTCAAGTGAAACATAGCTCTGGTCTTTTAGAAAATTTTCCGGCATTTAAGGCATAGACTTTCATGGGGAGGTGCTCCATTCTCAGATGAACTGAGATGGGGTGGGAAAGGGGTTTATTTTTTTCTGTTTCATTCACTATTATACAACGGGCTCTTGAATAACATCATTTTGTTTAACATCATTTTGTTATAACATTGATGAGATGCCCTAGGAACTTAATTCTTGTTTATGTCCACTAGCTTATAGTAAAATTGGTTTCATTATATGTCATTTTGCTTCAAGTTGCAGAGCTTATCGACATAAGTGAGGACTTGCTGTACTACACAGAATAATAGGTGCCCAATAAAATCTCTTGACTTAATTCCCAATTAATTAATGGATCACTTCTCTCCCCATGGAAGAATCTTGGAAGATAGGGGTGAAAAGGCCAGCAGAGTTATTGCAGTTTAACTTAGGACCTAAAATTTAAACTTGCCCAGGCCATATATCTATCTGAAGTCAATGCCCCCCTTCTGACACCCTCCTGCCCCTAATCCCATTGACACCTATCCATCCTTCTAGGTCCAGATAAAAATCCCACATTCCTATTCATGCCATTCCAATTTCTTCAGCAGAATGTGATTTTATTTTTGTCTTATTTTAGTTCCTTCAGGAGTTATGTTTCTATGGAATGTAGTATTTAATACATTTTATTCTTGGCTTCATTTTTTATCTTTTAGTCTTATCTCCCTAGCTTGACACAATACCTGCCCTCACCCCCTTACATGCTAACATACCCAGCAGGAGGCAGTTAAGGAATTTAACAATCCCTTACTCTGATAATTGACCAAATTATATTACTCATTGTAGAACATATAGTTTTAAATTTTGTTTCTTCATTTTAGGGAAGGAGAATATATGTAATAGAATAACATAAATGACAGTGCTTTTAAAATTTAGGACTATTGCTCTAAACAAAAAGGTAAACATACCTATCACTAAAATTTTTTTTTTCAAAGAAAAAAGACTGTAGTTTCAAGAAGAAAATGTTAGGAATTAAAGGTTTGTCTTATATCCTATATCTTGTGTTCTGATTGAGAAAGCCAGTAATGGGAAGTAAAGAAGAAAAGTGGGGAGACAGGGACAGGAAGTAGGCAGGGGAAGAGAGAGAGAGCGAGGGAGGAGAAGCGAAGAGGAGTACGGTAAAGCTAGTGTGGTATTTTTGGAATGAGGAATCTGCTCTGATGATACAGAAAGTTTGGGGTTTTTAATATTATTTTATATTAATTTCAAGTATACAGCCTACTAGTTAGACATTTATATAATTTAAGAAGTGATTCCCCTGACTAGTCTAGTACCCACCTGGGACTAGATATAGCAGTTACCATATTATTGACCGTGTTCTCTATACTTTACTTTACATCTATCTGTATGACTACTTTGTAACTAACAATTTGTACTTTTTAATCCCTTCACCTTTTTCACCCTGTCCCCCAACACCTCTCCCGTCTATCACCCTTATATATCTAGAATCTATCCGACACCATAGTTATTACAATATTCTTGACTATATTTCTTATGCATCGCCTACATCGCCATGACTACTGTGTAACAACCAATTTATACTTCTTAATCCATTTCTCTTTCCACCTACCCCCAAAATGTTCTCTGTATCTGTGCATTGTGCTTTGTTTGTTTGCTTAGTTTGTTCTTTAGATTCCACATATAAGCAAAATCACATTGCATCTGTCTTTCTCTGTGTAACATAATCCTCTCAGCACAATACCCTCCAGGTCCATCCATGCCACCACAAATGGCAAGAACCCACTCACGTCCATAGCCAAGAAATATTCCATTGTATTAATATATATGTACCACCTCCTCTTTAATCCATTCATCCTTCATTGGACACCCAGACTTCCTCCACATCTTGGTCATTGTAAACATTGCTGCAATGAACATATGAAGGCACATGTCCCCTCTAAGTAGGGTTTTGGGTTTCTTTGGATAAATACCCAGAAGTGGGATTACTGGGTCTTTCTTTGTCTCTTGTTATAGACTTTGTTTTAAAGTCTATTTTGTCTGGTATAAATATTGCTACTCCCCCCCCCCCCCCAGTTTTTCATTTCCATTTGCATGAAATATCTTATTCTATCCCTTTAATTTCAGTCTTTTCATTTTGTGTGTGTCTTTCAATCTGAAGTGAGTCTGTTGTAGGCAGCATACGCAAGGGTCTTGTTTTCTTATCCATTCAGTCACCCTATCTTTTGATTGGAGCATGTAATCCCTTTGCATTTAAAGTAATTGTTGATAGATATGTATCTATTGCCATTTTATTATTCATATATTTTATCTTTGTTTTTCCTTCTTCATCTTAAAGAAGGCTGTTTAGCATTCCTTGTAATACTGGTTTGGTAGTGATGATCTCCTTTAGCTTTTTCTTATTTGGGAAGCTCTTTATCTGTCCTTTATACTAAATGATAGCTTTGTTGTGTAGAGTCATCTTGTTTGCAGGTCCTTCCTTTTCATAACTTTGAATATCTTGTGCCAGTCCCTTTGGACCTACAGTTTCTGTTGAGGAATCAGCCTACAGTCTTATGGGAGCTCCCTTCTAGATAACTGCTTTTCTCTTGCTGCTTTTAAGATTCTGTCTTTGTCTTTAACCTTTGGCATTTTAATTATGATGTTTCTTGGTGTGAGACTCTTTGGGTTCATCTTGTTTGGGACTCTGTGTTTCCTGGGCTTGTGTGTCTATCTAGCATGGGGAAGGGAAGTTTTCTGTCATTATTTCTTCCAATAGATTTTCAATTCCTTGCTCTCTCTCTCCTTCTGGTATCCCTATGATGCCAATGTTGGTATGCATGATGTTGTCCAAGAGGCCCCTGAAACGAAACTCTCCCCATTTTTTGGATTCTTTTTTTCTTCTTGCTGTTCTGATTGGGTGTTTTCTGCCACCTTATCTTCTTCATTGGTGGTTGGATCCTCTGCTTCATCTAACCTACTGATCATTCCCTCTAATGTATTCGTCATTTCAGTTATTGTATTCTTTATTTCTGAAAGCGTTTTTGTGTATGTGTGTGTGAGTGTCCTATCTCTTTGTTGAAGTCCTCCCTGAGATCATTGAGCATCCTTGTAATGAGTGTTTGGAACTATGCATCTGGTAGATTGCTTGACTCCATTTTGTCTTCTTCTTCTTCTTCTTCTTCTTTTTCTTCTTCTTCTTCTTCTTCTTCTTCTTCTTCTTCTTCTTCTTCTTCTTCTTCTATTTTATTTTTATTTTTTTATGAGCTTTGTTCTGTTCTTTTATTTGGGATATGTTTCTTTGTTATCCCCTTTTGGCTTCTTCCTTGTGTTTGTTTCTATGTATTAGGTAGGGCTGCTTTGTCTCTCAGTTCTAGTATAGTAGGTGTGCTGTGGGGCCCAGTGGGGCCTTCTCCCTGGTTTTCTGAGCTGGGTGTTCTAGATGTGTCCATTGTATGGGTTGATGTTTACACATGAATGGAAGGGATTGTTCCTCAGGCTGATTGGTTGTGAGGACTGGCTGTGACTATAGTGGAGGAGCTGTTGTGCAGGGGCTGAACCTATAGAGCAGGATTCATTTTATCAGGGCTCTGGTCCCTGTCCAGTCTGCCTTTTGGGTGTGTTGTTTTTGGAGGCAACTGGATGATGTTCCTGTTAGATCCAAAGCTGGCCACTGGGTGTGCCAGGCCCAGGGCCTCCTAGGAAGGGCCCTGTCCCAGGTCAAGTTCAAGCTCAACCTTTGCCCTGCTTGGGGCCACCTGGCACAAGCCACAAAGCACCCCACAGATGGATGCCACTGATGCTGATCTTGGAGGTGCCTCAAGAGGCCAAGCAGGGAACAGACACAGGCTATCCCTAGTGCTGGGCTTGGAGCTGTGTAGCAAGGTATTGGACATGTCGAAGACAGATGCTACTTCTTTGGGTTTTGTGAACTTTGAGACATTTTGCAAAATGTTGCAACATGAGCTAAGATAAACCACCTTTATGGAAAAGCCACTGAAAGCATCTTGGGTGCATCTCAAAGTTGGGTGGTGTGGAGTCTCAGGGAATCACCAGGGCAGGGCAGATAAACAGTGTTAACAAGGTTGATAGAGACTCATGTATTGCAGCCACTTGTGACTGCATGCCTGGAGGGGGTAGGGCTCAACAAAGAAACAATAGATTCTGCTAGCACTTCTGTTTGGGAGAAAACAGCCCCTCCAGTCCTCACCCAGAGCCAGACAACTCAGCTCCTCCTTGTACGAAGTCTGACAATTAAGTTTTCGAACTTCTTGCAAAGCTGTTGCTAACCTTTTTTGATATCAGAGGAATTATTCATTATGAATGTGTACCAACTGGACAAACAGTTAAACAAGTTTACTATTTGGAAGTGCTGAAAAAGCTGTGTAACATTAGATGACCTGAACTTTTCACCAACAATTCATGGCTCTTGCATCATGACAATGCACCAGGTAACATGGCACTGTCTGTGTGGGAGTTTTTAGCCAGTAAACAAATAACTGTATTGGAACACCCTCCCTACTCACCTGATCTGGCCCCCAATGACTTCTTTCTTTACCTGAAGATAAAGGAAATATTGAAAAGAAGACATTTCAATGACATTCAGGACATCAAGGGTAATTCGATGACAGCTCTGATGGCCATTCCAGAAAAAGAGTTCCAAAATTGCTTTGAAGGGTGGACTAGGCGCTGGTGTCAGTGCATAGCTTCCCAAGGGGAGTGCTTCAAAGGTAACTGTACCGTTTTCCCCTGAAAATAAGACCTAGCCAGACCATTAGCTCTAATGCGTCTTTTGGAGCAAAAATTAATATAAGACCTGATCTTATATTATATTACATTATATAAGACCGGGTCTTATATTAATTTTTGCTCCAAAAGATGCATTAGAGCTGATGGTCCGATGAGGTCATATTTTTGGGCAAACACGATAGTGATATTCAGCAATGAAGTATGTATTAATAGCACTTTTTCTAGGGTGAATTTGCAAACTTAATTGTCCAACCTTTATATGTCCCTGGTGCCTTTTGAGCTACTTTCCCAGTGCTGGAGCTCAGAGTGAGTGAGTGAGTCAGTGAATAAGTCCATGTATGGGCCCTTTAAGAGGAGCACCTGGAACTGCAGCCACACTTGGTCTCATTCAGCCACAATCTCTATTTTCACAGCCAGAAGTTATGGAGACTTCTCTGCCCGTCACTGAAACCCTGGGCTGGGGAGTCTAGTGTGGGTCTGGTACCCCTTACTCCTACACGGGGGACCTCCAAAGCCAAGACATCCCTCCTGATTTTTAATGGTCACACGTGGGTGTAAGATCAGCCCATTCCTGGTCTCCACTTCTCCTACCATTCTCAAGGTGGCTTCTTCTGTGTGTCCTTAGTTGTGGGACTTCAGTTAGGCTATACTTCAGGTGATTCTCAGTGATGGTTGTTCTGTAGTTTAGTTGTAATTTTGATGTGGTCATGAGAGGATGCAAGCATAGCATTTACCTACTCTGCCGTCTTGACTGGAAATCTAAAAAGTTTTTAAATTTTATCATTTTAAATATTAGAATATAGAGGTTTGTGAATTTTATTAGGGTAGTTGATACTTTTTTTTTTTTTTTTTTTTTTGAGGAGAACAAACAATGCCATGCCTATAATAGCAAAGCATTTTAGTAATTGTATGATCTAGTCTCTCTCTCTCTCTCTCTTTTTAATTAAAGTTTATTGGGGTGACAATTGTTAGCTCCTATATTGATTGCAACTTTATTTATGGTGGCCAAGCCATGGAAACAACCAAAGTGTCCTTTGATAGATGACTGGATAAAGAAGATGTGGTATATATACACAATGGAATATTATTCTGCCATAAGAAAAGATGAAATAGTGCCATTTGTGACAACATGAATGGATCTTGAGATTACTATGCTAGGCAAAATAAGTCAGACAGAAAAAGTAGAGAACCATATGATTTTTCTAGTCTCTGTAGGTGAAAAAGAAATCCCCTTTTACTCACAAACCTCACTGGATAGAATTTTAATTTAAAAATATTTCTTAGCATTCTATTTTTATAAAAATTGATTTATGAAGTTGGAGTAATGCTATATGAAATCTTGCAGGTACAAAAATAAAATGCTAAGTGGCACACACCATGTCCTGATATTTCTGGATTAGAAGCACCCTTTACATTAATACAGTTCCTCTATACTCACCATCTTCTTAGATACCAGGAGTAGAAGCTATTCAATCTGAATATTGTTAGTCATATTTAGAAATTTTTGCATTTTAAATTATTAGTCAACAACTTTATATATAAAACCAATTTCCTATGTTGAAGTTTTAATCTAGTTTCATAGCACTTTACATTAGGAAATAAAATACTGTGTTAAACAAAATCTAGTGTATCTGAAAAGTATGGGTCCTGTCCATTAGAATAGTTCCTACGTGATGCCATGCTGAATCCCTGACAAAAGTATTAATATTTGATGTTAAAATTTTTCCATTGACAATTTAAGTACATCCTGTGTTAATCTGAAACTACATCTGGTATTTGGTCCTTTATTTTGAAATAATGATCTGAAACATTTTTATTTGTACGTCCTTTTCATTATAAATGTTTAAGTGTATACTTCCAGCATATCTATTTTTTAAATTAAAACACATGTACTTTTATTTGTAATATACCATATGTTTTAAAAAATCTAAACAAAACTAAAAATGTTGAAGTAGAACTTCTATTTATGTCTATTTTTACCTAAAAGAGTTGACTTGCACAGATGCTAAGTTGCATGTACCCTACTTTGGAAACCACTGATCAAAGACTATCATATTCATAACAGTAACTGTATATAAGGAACAAAAGATACAGTTCAATAACTGTGGTGAAAAGGGAGCTTTTAGCAATGTTGATGAAGAGAACACCAGACACTTCAATGAGGAATGGTGGCAGGAGTGAATCTGGAAAATGGAGACATAACAGTGCTGTAATAATTAACAATACACAAGTCTAAGAAGTCCTATAAAGATTTCTTATCCTGCATCACCAAAATGATCACCAGATTCTTTGGGGTGAAGTGTGTGCTTACCTAATTGTAGAATGAACAAAAGGCTATTAGGTAATGCATTTTTAAAGGTTTTCTAAAGTAAAAGTTTAGTTCAAAAAGAATGGCCACTTGTAATGGTAAAGACTCCTTACCTTCTAATTACTTCGTGAGAAACACAGTGAGTTTCAGCTTCATTCTGCCTTCTGTGCCTTTCTAGTTCATCATGTTATAACTCAACACCATAATTTAAGTACAGCTTTAGCTGAGAATTTCCTCATTTATTTGTCAAACTAATACTGTAAAAACACTTCCAGGAACATTACAAGTCACATATTACTATGCTGAGATACTTAACTAAATCCAGAGGCATTCTTGCTTTTCAAGTAAATATGAATTTTAAATATGTACCCAGGATTAGTTTAAATATGTACCCAGAATTAGTACTAAAGTATGTTGCCTTTTGTCACTAAATACACACACATAAACAGATGCAAACATTTCAGTATGGATATTATTTTAAAAATTGATTGTAATTAAATACTTAGGCACTTTAAAAGATTTTTAAAAAATAATGAATGGATCATATGAATTTCTTTGAAACCACTCAGTACACACTGTGAATATAGCACCAAACGGGAAACAATATTTTGTACACACATATTGGCAAAATAAATGTATTTATAAAATAAAATTGAAGACTTTCAGTTTTCTAAGATTAATAACAAATGAATTCTCCATGACTGACAAATAGCTGTACTAATTCCCATTTAGAAATAGAGTCCCAACAGCATATGTAAGTGACTATTTAGATACCTCATATTTAATTATTGCACATTATTGCTACTGAGAAGAGAGTTGTGAAACAGGTCAATCCCCAGCGGGCACCTGGACATTATAGTGGTATCAGAGTGTTGCTGCACCACTGAATATCTGAACTCCAGGGGAGAGATTTTTTTGGTTTTTTTGTTTGTTTGTTTTTTAGTATGACCAAAAAAATCCTATTTCTGATACTCCTATATCATCATCCCAATGACATGATCAGTTGTCATTTTATTTTCTGTCTACATAATCTCATGCACAGCTGAAAAATAATAATTTAGGACTTGAAATTCAAAACATAATGGTGTTTCATTTTTCTTATTCTTCATTTTACTCAACACCCCTGCAGAATTGATGCAAGTATAAAGCTCCTTTTGAAGTTAGCCTGCAGCATCTTTGATGGTGTAGAGAGCAACAAAAGATACTAACTGTGGTTTGGAGAATCTGAATTCCCATCTCAGATGATGCCAACTTGTTTGTTATTAAATGCATCACGTGAGTAAATCCTTGGAAGAATTACCAATATTACATGGGAAAGTTACACTTCTACATCCCTTGGTGGTGGGTTTTAGCCATGGGACATGTTTTGGCCAATGAAATGTGAGCAGAGGGGCTGGGTGAAGCATTTGGTTATTTGAACGCTCTTCTTGCTCTTCTATAGAAATGATCAGGAAATAAGTGTACTACAAAATCAAAGCACAATATGATGCCAAGTCAACATGGGGAGCACAGGTCTGTGGAAAGTGACTGAGGAGACTACAGTGGACTTGCCTAATCAGAAATTTAATTTTCATTACATTAAACCATTGAGATTTTAGTGTTGTTCATTACAACACCACAACCTAGCCTGTCCTAACTGGTGCACGCGTGCGCACGCACGCACGCACACACACACGCACAGTTTAAAAAATATATATACAACATACATACACAAACATTTGAAGAAAAATAAATTTAATAATTAAAACAACTCAAAATAAAAGATACCAAAAATCAGTGAAATACAGTTAATCTTTGAACAACTAAGGGGTTAAGGACTCTGACTTCCCTAGCAGTGAAATATCCAC
The DNA here is from genome assembly GCF_057876585.1 of Rhinolophus sinicus. Classification (NCBI taxonomy): domain Eukaryota; kingdom Metazoa; phylum Chordata; class Mammalia; order Chiroptera; family Rhinolophidae; genus Rhinolophus; species Rhinolophus sinicus. The sequence goes on along the minus strand of NC_142517.1, from coordinate 102,788,879 downwards.
ATATAACTTTGGACTACCCAAAAACCTAGCTGTCCATCAGTATCAGTGGAGAATTGGTTCCGGGATCCCAGTGGATACCTAAATCTGCAGATCCTCAAGTCCTCTATATAAAATGATGTAGATCAATGCATAGAGTTGGCCATCTGCATCCACAGACCCCTAACCACAGATCAAAAAGCATACAGGTATTTACTGACAAAAATCTATGCATGAGTGGACCTGTGTTGTTCAAGGGTCAACTGTATTCCATGACATTTCTGTGATTCCCAATGGTCTCAGTGGAATATTCTATGTACAGCTCTATAGTAAATGTCTCTAAGCCCTCTATAAATACATTCTACTCTTATTAGGTTAATCACATTAATTCCTGTTGCCCTTCTGAAAGTGGAGTTTCAAAATCATTACATTTTTATAATAATTTAGAATAAAGTTTGAGTGTTGGGGGGAAAAGAATTTTGGAGGAGAAAGACTAACAGGTAACAACTTATAGGAGTTTTAATAAGCATAGCTTATTTTAGAGAATGTCTAATTGCTCTGGAGAGCTGGATCATATGTTATAAGAAGGCTGGGAGTAAAGAGGAGGATATGGCAGAAAATATGTGTGGATAATTCTTTCCTGTGTTGCCTTACATCTACATATCACAACAAGTTATTGCATTCCATTAAATTCTACAACATTTCCATTAAAAATGAAATCTAAATCCTAAGAAGAAAATATTGACTACCAGAAACATAAGATTCTCAGAGGGCTTAGCAAACTGTATGCTAAATGGCACAAACATCTTAGTTTTCTTTGAATCAGTAATTTAAATCTTTCCACTTATTTTTCTATCTAATTTTCTATAGGTCATTCTCAAGGCAAAATTTAATTTTATGTGGTTGAAGTGGTAGAGCCAAAATGAAATTGCATGCTGTAGGGGGAAAAATATTTAACCTAATTTTTATAGCCCCTTTGAAAGACACTTTGAAGACTTAACGTACCCTTATAGTATGTTGACTATCTGAAGAATGAATTATTATATCCTTGTCAAATTTTAAATAGCATGCTGTTAAAAATATTAGTCACACAGGGGGCTGTTTGACAGTAATGTCACAGAACAGGTCTGGTCTGTATGATCAGGCAGAGCCTGCAACTTAATATCATGGGCCCAAGAGCTCTGCCTTCCACAGGCATCACAGAGGTCGGGGGTGGGAAACTGCTTCAGGTTTCCTTGGAACGTTGGCAGGACTCTGCCAACAGATGCCTTCCACTTGCTGTCCCAGCCAGCTGAGGGGGCCTTGTGTCTTTTTCCCTGCCGTCGTCTCCCGGTAGAGCTTAGAGCACAGCCTAAAAGAAATGAAAAAGCTATCATTTCAAGTGGGGAAGATTTTTTAAAAAAATACATCCAAGAAATGTGAGTTGAGATCTAGACTGGAAGTTGTAAAGAAAATGATCCAAAGAATTTCTTTTAAAAGGCAGGTTGTTGTTTTTTTAATTTTTTTTTATAAGCCTAAAAAAATAAGATTAGAAACTGGCTTGAATAAGCCCAACTGTGATTAAAAAAATAAACCTTTTATAGTTAACTCAAGAATTTTTCCGCTTTTTGTTCTTTGACTTTTCCGTCCAGGGAAAGGGACAATCTTTACCTAATCAGAGAGAAGCAAGAATCACTGAGGCAGAGAAAGCATCATGCAGGTGAAGGTCAGGCCAATTTTCCCCCAAGTAATGCTGTTTTATCACTCATCGAACAAAGATTGGGGTCTTTCTTCCCTTGATCCCTTTGTGCTTTCCCCTATTACTTTAACAGATCTGAACAAACCAGAGATCCTTCATCCAAAAGTTCCATTTAGCTACATTTATTTCAAATCCTCCAAATTCACGTCCCTCCTCCAAATTCATATCTCAATGTTATAGCAACTGAAGGATGATACAAAATCCACGTGTCAGGCAGGCAGGCAAAGTTATCTAAAAACAACACAGAACACTGATTGTTTTCATTGGTCCTTTGCCAGTTAGCACTGGGCTTCATGTCAGCCCTATTAATCCAGTCACCTTTTAGCTTCAAGCATTTTGGTCTTCTGTATGCATACAAAACATGAATGCTGTTGATGAAACAATGAGTTACAAATTGGATGATTTTACTGGCAACTTCGATAAAGGTCAGGTTGAGAAGTCAAGACTATGAAACAAATGTCTGGTATCCTAAGTAAATGTATTCTGCAGTTGCCTCTGAGTAACTCCTACAAGGCTGCAACATTCTAGGTCACAGGCTATGACCATACTTACTCTCCTAAGTAGATTTGGTGTGTTCCCAATGGGGTATAAATATGCAGAAATGGGGAGCATGCTATTTGGCAAAGATGAAGTTAAGAATTAGTAAACGATTGAAAAATCACCTTATTTTAAAAGTGTAGCTTTTTAACTTAGAGGCGGCTCCAGGGCACTGCTGCTCAGTCCTGACAGCTTTGACTCCTTTTTCCACAGCTGAGGAATTCTGTTATGCTGGCTTGTTTACCGTGTCCTCTCTCTACCTTTCTCTTCTGCATTGATCTTTTTTTCCCTTCACATCTTTTCTTGCCAATTATTTCTCTCTCCTTTCCCCCCTCTCTTCTTTCCCCAGAGTCTGGGTGAGGGGATAGATGGCTGCTTTCAGATTGAGGGATCCATCTGAACACTTTCCCATTCTCAAAGTGGTTTCAAGTGGGTTTTTCAAGTCAAAATTTCATAGCTTTGTGGACATACTGAAAATGTTATTTTGAGACTACTGCAACGAATCTCTATATTCTAGTGGCCTGAGTTCTCTAGAGATGAGTAAATTAGAGATTCTACTTTTTTTATTCCTGAAAATATGCCTAATCTTGATCTTTCTCTGTTACTATAATAGGGAAGGGAAAGCACTATATAACTCAATGATTTTTATCTTTGAGTTAATGTAAAAATATAAAAGGCCACTCCTTTCTCCATTTGAGTTTTTCATCCCCAGTAATGGGCACACGGTATGCTCACATACTGATGAAGAAAGTGGAGTGAAGGGTAGCACACACACAGTTGTAGGCAGGAGAAAGTCCGTACTGCCTCTGCCAAGGAGGTTGATTTAATCCACAAACTACTTCTGTTAATACTTACCACACAGGATCTCCTAGCAACACCTTTTCCTGTTCATTGAACCAGCCAGCACTCACCCAGGCCCAGACCACTTACACTCTAATATGCACCAAAGCCTTCTTACTGGCCTCCCTGCCTCCATTCTCTCCTCTGGCCACTTCTTACATCTGAAATAGGATGAAACTACTACCACCATCCTTAAATTCAGCTTTGGACACCCTCCCAACATCAGAAAAATTTCTGTTTACTTATTTAAGAGTCAGGATAGGAAGAATTAGCTGAGGGATTATATAAACCTCCACAAGAAGGATGGCATATTCTTTTTGTTGTCCACAGCTATGTAAATGGTTTATCCTTTCCTTATTTTCACCTTCAGTCCTTTGTCACACTGTGTTTTCATCCTCCTGAAATGAAACAATGAATTGTGTGGGGATGGCAGGGGGAGGCCAAATAATATGCAAATAAGAATAATAAAGAAGGAAAAAGGATAATTTACCTCATAGGAGAACATACCTTTAAAGCTCTCATCCAGCTATTTTAAGTTCTGAGAGGATCAACATTCATATTTAATCAAAAACACTTTGTATTCATTATAAAAGATCCAGAATTATTTGGTGGCATTTTATTAGCAAATTGGTTCATGTTACTTTTTATCTTGAAAGAAAAAAGAATTTTAAATATCACCAGTTTTTCCTTGATGTTGGAATATATTTTCTGTCACCCGTTTCAAATCAGTGAACTTTCACAATGTATTTGCTTCCCATTCTCCCGAGTTCCTTTTATGTTCCAATGGAACAATTTCAAACCACAATTTTTTTTTTTTTTTGCTACTAAAAGAATTTGGTGACTTCCAGTTCTATCACATATATAGCTAAAATAAAAATGCTTACTTGGTAGTTTTTTATTTGGGTCACAAAACAGTTTTCAGAAACCAATAATGTGTGCAATAGAATATATTTTATCTGCTCAGCTGATGTCTGTGTGCTCAGTTAACCAGCCCTTGTATGCTCTGTTTTTTTTTAAAGGTTGTAGAAATTTAAATCCCGCAAATGCTCTATGACAGTGCCGCTGCTGTGGAGTCAATTCATTTCTTTGAGTAGAAGATCCGTTCACCATTACTTCAAGTCAGTCCTACAAGCCACCTTAGTTGGCCATTAATTAAGCAGTAAGACATGAGAGGCAATATATTTCTGGGCCACTTAATGTATCTTTTGAGAGGTTTTTTAAGCAAGAAGCTAAAGATCAAGTGACTTTAACCACTGGAGAAGTTCACTGTCAGGAGTTTTATAGTACTACAAAAAAACTTACATAGGAATTACTAAAACTAAGAAACACAGGGAGTTTTCAGTGTATGGTTAGAAAAGCACACCAAAACAAAGTTTTAAAAAAAAAAAAGAACTTATGAAGTGCTGAGCATTGTACTACAATTTACCATGTATCATCTCATTTAATTTTCCCAACAACTTTGTGAATTGCCTATTATCTCTATTAAGCAGTTGAGATATGTGAGGCTCAGAAAAGTTTTATGGGTAAAATGCTTTGCACTATGATTTAGAATTCTGAAATTAAATATTATTGGATGACAAGCTATGATTCAGTCAGACTTAATGCATTTTTCTCCCCCACCAAAACTCCATTTTTTTTTTTTTTTTTTTGATGTAAGCATAGATCATTTTAGAAAACATGCTGTTCCAAGGGCTGCTGGAAGACCACTCATCCAGAAGTGGATCCTTTTAGTGAGTCTAGAAAAAAAATAATAGTGGAGTTTATTAAGTAAATTATTAATTAATCCCATAAATCAAAGAATAAATCTAATAGTAGGTATGATAGACAAGCTATCCAAAAGAAACTTTTGTTTCTTTGGGCTTCACTGGACAATATTTAAGATTTGTCTAGAAACTGCCCCCACCATGCTGAGATTCTTCCTTGATAATATTACCCTATTTATCCTCTTTCATGTTCCTTGGTCCAAATACTCTTTATCCACATCTGTTTCCTAGATGCCATACTCAACCTCACTCTTGCTGTATGTATAGTCACACTCTGTTAATTTGTTACTGTGAAAAGAAAATGGTCAGATCTCTCTTAGAACCAATTGGTTCATTTCCCCCAAGTTATTCATGACACCACAAACAGTACTTGGTACACTCCAGCTTACCCTCTGCATTCTCCCCATCTCTCTTGAGTTTTTCCTACTCTACTTATTCCTACTTTTCCCTGCTTATTGTTTTCAGTAAAGATACCATGATAAGCAGACATCTATTTTCATTTTATATTATAAGTGCTTATCATCATATCAGTTATATATTATATGCTCAATAAATAATTATTTTATTTCTTAAATTGATGTGTGAATAATTTTATGGATCTAAAATTTCAACATTTTCAAACTATAACCAAATATTGAGCAGGACAGAATGTTCTTTACATTGAATTTTATTTTTATCCAGGTTTTTCTTACCTTCCCAAATTCACTTTCACTTTTAATGCATTCGGAGTATTAACTAGATTGTATTTCTTTGCCTTCATTGAAGCAGTTTCTTCTGTCAGTTCTCATGACTCACTACTCACTTTGTTTTTATTCCGTCTAATTACTTCACTTATTCATTTATTCAATATTTATTGAGGATCAACTATACTTCTACTTTCTTTTTTCATGTTATAAAGATCACATTTTTACCAGGACTCAATAGCTTTATACGTAGTTAAAATTGTTTTAGATTCTGACCTTACATTATTTCTCAGTCTTAGTTTCAAAAATTGTATGATTTTGGGGTGTGTGCGGGTGTGTGTGCGTGTGTGTGTATGTGTGTGTGTGTATGTGTATGCAGATGTGTGGCCCTGGGTATATTTATTGCAGGTCAGAATTCATTGAGTCAATAATTATTAGACAGATGCCATTTTAAATCAAAAGAATGTCCTTTGGTCACTCTTTTGTTCAAACTCGTAGGAAATCCACATGTATGGTTTTCTGTTGCTTTCATTGGCTAAACATCAAAGGAGCCCCTATATATTTTATCATTTGCATGTAGGCTAGTTCAGTCAAACAATAATTGAAGCTTTGTTGAGGCTTTGAGAGGGAATTTTCATTTGAGGGAATAGCTGTTTCCACAGGACATGTTGTAAGGATGCGTGTAATCCTAGAGGTGCTGTCAGCCTTGTTGCTCTTCTGAGCCAACCTAAAGAGAAGACCGAGCGGCAGAGAGAAGAGGCTGACCTCTGATTTCATCCTTTGAATTTCTGGATTTAGTTTTGCTTCCAAACTAGTTCTTATTATTAATCATGCAAACCAAAAATTATTCTGTCTACATCTTTTCTTTGAACAAGTGGGATCTTTTAAATTTTATTTCTTCTATTTTTCACTTGAAGCTAATATGATACAAATAAGATGTTCACAGAATTTGGAGTAGAGTAGGAATGATTTGTAGGTCTCAAATAAATTACCTTCTCCAAAGTCTATTACCTGGAATACAGGCCCAGTACTCAGATTTATTCTGTAAGAAATAAATTTCACTTTGGAAAGGACTGCTTATATGTTTGGGTCACCCACATTTTGGAACTCTGCCCCTATGTGCAGTCATTTAGACTCCAGTAAGTCCCAGAGAATTCTATATCATAAGATGGGTGAAGAAGAGGTATTTTTAAAATTTAATATTCTATCCTCAATGATATTCCCAGGGAGAGTGATATAAATTAAGACAAAAACATTCATCTTAGATCAAGTGTAGTTCTCCAAATATAAATTTACGGTAGAAGTAGAGTTCTAACAGTTTCCTCAGAGTCCTTTTATAAGATAGATTAGATAGAATGTGGACCACATGTGTTTCATGGTGTCACTGTTAAAGAAGACTTTCAGCAAATTATGGTGTCATATAAAAATTTACTGACACCAAAAATTTACTCAACAAAGCCTTGCAGAAATCTCAGACAATATAGTGTCTTTATGATGAACTGTTTGAGTGCTACTTCCTGTTTAAATGAAGTTGTGTGGAGACCACGTATTTTGAGGTTCAACATTGAGGCCAAATTTCAAGGTGTATTTTGTTCATCTTTTTCTAAGCATCTGAGGTCTGCCCACATATTAAGCTTTTATCCCGAGAATGCTTTTTCAGACCATTGCCAGGAAGACCTGATCTGCTATATTACTACAGATGGCTCTCTCTAATACTCCAGTAGTTATTAAAGGCTAAAATCATGGGTTCTTAAATCCCCCTCCACCATTTTTTCCTTTTTGTGTTTGTAAAAGGCTTCTGTAAGAATTACTGTACATGCACAAAAAGGCCCATTTAGAAAATAGTTTGTGAATCCCCATTCTGCACAGTAATGGTCCATATAACTGTATTAAGTCAGTTTCTTTAATAGGGAGAGTGCCTTTTTAGTTTTTGAGAACTCTGCCCCTGCTGAGATTTGAACCAGGTACCCTTGGATCTAAAAGCATTTGCTTTACTCTTTAGATAAAGTAAAATCTTCTTAAAGGGGTGAGGGGGAGTTCTCTTTGACTCTGGATCCACATCTTTGGCAATATATTTTTCTTTCTGAGTAACTTTCTTGGTCTCTTCCCTCCATCCTTTGTTTTATCTGTCCTAGAGTCTTTTTTCATCTGATCATTTGGCTAGTGTTGGCCTTTAAAAATATGAATATGAATCTCTGCAACTAAGATCAGCATTTAAAATCTAATAATGGCAATACTGTTAAACTAAATAAATTGTAAATGCCAGGTCCCAGAGTTGGGCTGGAGAATCTCTAATATTCTCCCACCTCTAAGAGTTCGTGAGTCTAAGTTATTTGTGTAAAGTTAAAAATAGAAATACTTTTTCTCTATGGAAGAAAAAATGATCATGTGTTACTTTGAATTTAATAGTCTCTGTATTGCTTGATGGTGGCCATTTTGCCAACAAGGTTTCTAAAATCCTCTTCTTAAAAACATACTGTGGTCACAAAATAAAAGTTTAACTTTCTATATCCCCTCAGAGCTTCATTACGTATCCACTAGCCAAACTCTAATGCCCTCAAATTTGTGATGTAATATTCCATCATTCTTTGCAAATCTCATCATATTAAATAAGGTTTAACAAGAGAGTTATAGGTACTTATGAACTTTTATAGGATTAATGTGTTTTATTCTCAAAACTAGATTGCATTCCAAGTGTTTTCTAAACAAAACAGTGTGTGGAAATTTCTAATAAACAGGACAGATGGTATAATAGGCTATAATATTGCAGCAACCAAAGTGATTTTTCTCCTCCTTTGTCATAGCAGAATTTCACTTTGATTACAATACCCACAGGAAATGAGGGTTTAGATCCTTAGTTGCCACTGTTTCATCATTAAACACGTCTTAAATGCTCACAATATGCCAGGTGCTTTATGGAACATATAAAGACTAGTTCTTACATAGGAAAAAAAGTTTATTCAAGGATGACATTGAACACATTGTAATTACTCCCACTAGAATCATATGTATTAGAAAAAGGGTTTGGGGTACAGAAAAGAGAATTTAGCAAGGCACATTTTCTTTTTGTTGCAATGCCAGCCCTAATTTTTTTACCCATAACTCTCTGAGGCCAAACTAGTAACAGTCCAGATCGGGATTTGGTAATTTATTCAAGGTCAAAATATGACAAAATTTTGTTATTTAACAGGATCTTTGAAAACCAGGAAAGCTTGTGTGAATTTTTTCTTGGATATAAACTGCAATCCAGTCCCAAAATCTTGGAGTCACCTTGTATTTGTCCTTGAAAGAAGGCACCAGCAATTGCTAGGACCTTGAAGTTGACCTGAAATCAAGCTGAGCCCACTTGGAGAGACTTTGTATCAGAGAATAATACCAGTAATACACAAGATTGGGAGAAAAAAATCTAAAAACAAACAGTTTAATTATCCATAGTCTCTGTAGTGTCAAACGCAGTTAATTACAAGATAGGTATATAAATGGCCAGCAAAGTGCTTGCAACATAGCAATAATTCAATAAATATTTGTAGAACAAAAGAAGTTCCAAGAACTGTGGTAACAAAATATGAATCATGATCCCTGACAATATGAAAATGAAATGAATATTTTCAAACGAATTAGACAGAGTGATAATTGAGAAGAGTGGGGTCTGAATTTCTGTTTCCTTGATTTATTCTTTTTACAAATTATAAAGTCAGAAATAATTTTTCTTTCAGAACCAACATTAGGCATTTTTAAGTTTTAGGGGCAATAAGAACTTTCACTGAATGCTCCTCAATTATTTCCTTCCTTCTCAATTGCTTTCTGGAAAAAAAAAAAATTAAGGGGAAATATCTCAGTAATAGAGATAAAAACAAATGCTTTTTTTTTTAAAAAAAAGTTTACCAGTTCCTTTCTAGTTTCTCTGGTTTGTGGGTAAGAAGGCACTGGATGCCTAAAGGAAGTAAAATAAATACCACTGAAACAGTGTAAGACAGAAAGAGAACATTAAATTTTAGATGTTTTTGCTTCTGCTTAAAAAAGAATACAAAAGTTGTGTACAGTTATTTGAAACAATCCAGAGCACTCCAGCTGAGAATTTTGGTGGTTTTTATATCATTTTATTTTCCTATAGTAGCATAATCATCAGGGGCTGTGACTATTGCTTCCCCAAATATAATTCAATGTAGCCAATACCTTTTCTTCCCACCTCAAATTCTTTATTAAAGAAGAATAATTATCAGCAAACACATTCCATAGAAAGACGAGGAGAGATAAAATTGTGATTTAAAGTTGTGCGAATGATTGCTTTCCACTGTATCTTCCTTTAATGAATTGCCCTGGCATCTCCTGTGGTGTAACTAGCACCTGAAAGAGGGAGAATCCATAGAGTGCAACCAAAAGACATCTCTGTCTCCCCTCTCCTTGCTAGTTCCACTCTCCACCATTGTTACCTTAATCATTCAAACTTCTCTGGACTTATTCTTCTCTGCTCCTTGGATGAAATCTCAAATAAGTACTATGTATTTTTTGGACATTCTTAGATAAGAAGTCCAACAATCGATTTTGGTAGAAACAAGTTGTCATAGGTATTATGAAAATGTCCAGTCCAGGGGAATGTTAAAAAATAACCTTAATTTCACATAAAATCAAAGCTTTTCCCCCTTACCAGGTGGTACTGCTTTAGATACAGGGTAATGGAGAGCAAGAAGAGGGTTAGCTTCCTCTTTGCTCTGTAGCTCTAACACAGGGGTGTCCAAAGTTTTTTCAACGTTTTTTACCAAGGGCCATATGCGGTAAAATACACAAACAGCCGGGCCACTCACTCGAGGTGAAGTACGTATTGCCTCACCTAGTTTACTTAAGTAAACTAAATATGTTTTTGGAATTTGCTGCTGGCCAATAAAAAATGGATTGTGGGCTGCAGTTGGCCCGCAGGCCACAGTTTGGACACCCCTGCTCTAACACCTCCATCCTACATCTATGCCACGCTTCGCTTGCTAGTTGAGGTTTCTACTCCTTCCGCAGACGGAGTGAGAAAAATGAGAATTTAGAAAGAGTAAAGGTCTTATTTGATGACATCTACTTAATCCAATGACACTGTTTTTACAAAGGACACCCCAGATTTCTAATTCTGATTCTCCCAGAGGGTGATTTTTATAGGTTATTTTGGAGAATACGCTGCTGAGGTCTGTTGATTGCAATTATCTCATGTGATGAGGGTTTTATTTGGCTAGCTGCTTACCACTACAGTCCTCAGGGTATGGAAGGTCCACCCCACACAGACTCTTACTGGTGATGCTCTGTCATCTCTCCAGGAATCTTTCTTGGAACAGTCCCTTTCAGGCTAGCTGGAATCTGGCTTCCTCTCTGAGACACTGGCCACATTTGGTCCATAGGAAATTCATGCCTTTGCTTCTGCCTAGCGATGGTTTCTCCCAGCCATCCTCTCTCTTGCTTTCCTGCTACACAGACTCTTCCAGTCATAATCTTTAGCCTTTTATTTCTCATGTGCATGTTAAAAGCCACCTGATTCTAGAAGACGCAGGTTAAGTTCTCTGCAGGTTGTCCTTTCACTTTTCTTCTATCCCCACCCCTTCCTCATGGCAAAGGAAAATTCAGTCCTCTTCTCCAAATAAATTGTTTCTCCGGAAACAACCATTTTTCTCGGTTCTTCCAACCTTCAAATATCCTCAAAAAAGTGTTAAGGTAAGAATTAGAAAACTGGGTTTTAACCACCTTCTTTTACAAGTCTTGCATTAGTGACATTGCCACTCATTTTGGGGTAGTTCAGCACTTACAATATTCAACATTTGTTCTCTAAATTTGGTGTCTTGGCTAAAACTAAGAAAGAAAGGCCTTACTTTAATATCCTGTTATGATGGTTGGTAATTAATTTACCTGTTTTTTCCTATTGGAGACATCTATCATGAAAGTGGAACTCCTGCCTCTCTGAGGTTGAGAGCTTGTAAGGGGAAGAATGAGGCCAATTAGGTAAGAAAATGTTACCAAATGTACTACATCTCATTTATTACAGCATCTCTAGTTATTCATACTTCCAGGTGAAGACTCAGCTCAATGAAGGTGGCGTTAAACCCCATTATTTGTTTTCTACCCAATTTCACATAAATTTAGAGACAAAGACCATGCTGTTCTCCAGGCCTGGCTTTCTGTATGTGTTGTCTGCCCAGAGAGTTTGCCTTGTGTCTGGCCTAAGTGTGGGACTGCAGTATTCAGCAGCACCCCTGTTACACAAGCTTAATCTCTGACTAAGCCATTTACTGTAAGGCAGAAGTGATGTCTCACCTCTCCTTTCAGCCAGGTCTTAACAATTTGTCCACTTTGGAAGTTGTTTTGTTATCCTTTCTGCTTGAACCAGAGGATATTAGTTGTAAAATAATTCATTACTATAAATACATACTTTAATCTTTTTGAAGTTCTTTAGTGTTATTTCTGAGGAAGGTTGGGGATTTCATGATGAATACAGAGAAATAATACAAGTACAAAAATTTAACGTAATATGTAATCTGTGGAGTATGATTAAGATAGTCAAGAAATAATGTGAATATCGAGAGGAAAGAGATTCACTTTGTGTTGAAAGGGTTGAGACACTAAGGAGGACTTCTGAGGAGGAATTCCTTTTCATGTGGTCCTTGAAAATACAATAGGAGATTACAACTGAAGACATGTTATGCCAGAATGAGAAAATAGCATGGATACAGTGAAAAAAATTGAGGGCATATTTTTAGTAAAATGTCATTGTTGTATATAATATATGAAAGAGAAAACAAACTAAAAAGGAAGGCTTCAGCCAGACTTTGGAAAGTCATAAATGTCAGAATTAGAAAGATTAAGCTGTATTCAATAAGTATGTGAGGGATAGTATTTAAATTTCTGAGCAAGAAAATTAAATAATTGGGTCAGTTACTTAGAAAGGTTAAGTTGGTAGCAGAAAAAGTAAAATGAATAGAATGCTTGAAAATGGCAAATAGAAAGTAAAGATGGATTTAAAATAATGGTAAAATCAAGAAGCAATGAACTCCTGAATGAATGAATATGGTGGGAAGAAAAGAGAGAGGAATGAATGTGGGAGGTATCTACGTGGTGGGATGGAGGAAGCGTGACTACTGTTCAGACAGGTGATTACAAAGAGAGAATAGTCATTGTGACTTCAGGGTTTGTGCCTTGAAGGTGTAATTATCCAAAATAGGGAAAAAGAAGAAGTTACAAGAAATAACTGATGCCATTAAATCAAGTGTTATTTGATGTGCAGAGGGGAAGGCAATCTGGGCTTGGATGCCTGGGGGAAGGCTTCTTTAGAAGCTTTAAAAGCTGAACAAGGATTCCTAGTAGTCAAAACGGGAGATAGAATGGAGATGTAGTGTATGATAAAAGGGTTCTCTTTCCTATTTGTATCTATATTTTTCTAATGAAAATATGATTTTACAGATTTTTCTGTCCTATAGATAGTACCCAAGGTGATGAAGCATAGAAAGAACTGAGGTTTATATTCACTTAGAATGACGTTTAAGGTAGCTCAGTCTTGGAAGAGACTTCTTTGAATTTGGTCTATTTTTTATTTTCAACTTATTTTTAATTAACAAACTGTAAAATTCTCTATTTTTAGTATATAGTTCTAAGAGTATTGAGAAATTTGTCAAGTCATGTGGCTACCAGGAAAATCAATGTATGGAACATTTCTATCCACTTCTCCCCCCCAATTTTTCTCTCGCTGTTGCTTTGCTTTGCAGTCAGCCCCCCCCCCCCCCCCCCCCATCTAATGCTTGACAACCATAGATCTGCTCTCTTTCCGTATAGGTTTGCCTTTCTTAGAAAGTTGTTGTGGGAGGCACAATTTTAAGATGGCACTCACCTCTGGTCATAAAAACTCCTGTGATCACGCTGCGTTATATGGGTGTGCCTAATCACACAAGCCCTTGAAAAGCTGAGAATTTCTGCCAGCTGATAACAGAAGAGGAAATCAGACAGGTGAAACAGGAAGGAGATCCAAGACACCTTTGCTGGCTTGCTGTTGAAGGCATTCTGTGGAAAGGGCCTGAAAGAGGCTCTAGTAGCTGAGAGCAATTCTCCATGGACACGCAGCAGGGAACCAAGCCCCTGAGTCCTACAAGCATAAAAAACTGAATTCTGCAAACAACCTTAATGATGTTGGAAGTTGCTCCCTCCATAGAACCTCTAGGTAAGAGCCCAGCCCAGCTGACATCTTATTTTGTCCTGTGAGATCCTAAGCAGAGAACTCAGCTGAGCCTGTCCCAGACTTCTGACATAACGAGTATGAGCTAATAAAAGAATGTTTTAAGCTGCTGAGTTTGTTATAATATGTTGTGTAGCAGTAGAACACAAACAGTCATACAAATGAAATCCTAGAGTATGTGACCTTTTGGGACTGGCTTATTTCATTCAGCATAATGCACTGAGATTCATTCATATTGTTCTAGGGATCACTGAGTAGTATCCCATTTAAGGAATGGACCACAGTTTGCTTATCCATTCACCATATGAAGGCCATTTGGGTTGTGTCTAGATTTTGGAGACTGGAGGGAGTCTGTTCTACCCATTAGTACACAAGTTTTGTGTGAAAATATGTTTTCATTTCTCTTGTGTAGCTCTCTAGGAGTGGGGCTTTTGTGTCACATGATAAGTATATGTTAAAATGTATAAGGAACTGCCAGACAGTTTTCTAAAGTGGCTGTACCATTTTGTATCTACAGCAGCAATATTTGGGAGATCCAGTAGGTGTTGTAAGTCTTATTTATTTTAGCCATGCTAATAGGTGTATGGCAGTACGTCATTATTGAATTTGATTTTAAATACATTTACCACAAACTACAGAGGGTCTGCAAAAATTATTTTCATAAAATTGTGATATAAATATAAGCAAGTTTCAGCTTCTTCATTTTGAAAATGTGTCATTGGTCAAGACCACGTTTTTAGACAATGATAATTTTCCACTGAGATATTAAGAAAGTAGATTTGGGCCGAGTCTCATTGTTTTTTCAACATTTACTGATATCAGCTACTGGCTACGTACCACGCATGATGCTGGGTGCTAGGGATTAAAGTTGAGAAATATGGCTCTGCCTTCAAGAAATCGTGCTCTCTGAGGATACAGACACATAATGTGTAATTGTAATATAGTTCAGTAGTTGTCATGGAGTTTGTGAACGGTCACAAGTGAGGGAGCGATGAATTCTGTTTGAGAGAGCAGGCTAGTGTGGTGATGGAATGTCACTACAGCTATGCACTGCCTGAGACTGAAGACATACTGGCAATGAGAATGAGCAGTGCAGAGGCCGCTGGGGTCCAGCTGGAGTCACTTCAACCCCTCGACGGCTGAGAATGGAGAGAGATTTTCTCTCAGATTCTTTCAGACTTTTGGAATCCTTCTCAAATAAATGTGTTGGATAATAACTTAAGGATAATAAATGACATGGTTTTGCAGATTCCTAATAGGAAAGATTCTCATTCTTACAGATGTGCTTTCATGGTGGAAACAGAAAACTGGGCAGAACAAACATGCTTTGGAATTATGATATAAGGGGCAAGAAAAAACATAGTAAACATGATTTCTTGACAGAATCTGTCACACTTTGATGTTGCCTTTGTTTTGAAGGTAGTCAGTCATTTATGTAGTACATATGTGTGTGTGTGTGCATGTGTGTACGTGTGTGTGTGTATCAATAAAAAGTTTGTTGGGAATCATTAGAAATAAGACTTCTTGAGGTCCACTAATGTTCATGATCTTTGAATCTCACATTCTAGAACAATATACCTAAATTCTAACATGGATAGTACAGTCCATGCCAAAAGTAATAAAAGGGGCACCAGCAGTTCTGTTTTTCTAGTACATCCAGTACCCATATACAGAGCCAGATTATATGTGGCAGAATTGTATGTGTGAAGAACTGAGAGTAAGCAAAATTGTGCCAAACAAATTTGGGATTGCACATAATTGAATAAATGCAGGGGTAGTCATCCAGTCATTGTAAGAAACATTCTCTTACACACAATGCCTGAGTTCTGAAGGAAATGTTTGGACATTTTGAGTTTTACTTGATTTTAAATTTCAGTAGAGTTTTCACTGAGGTCATTTACTTATGAGGTGTGTAATCTGGGCTCAGCAGGTTGTAATGCAGTATAGCCTTTGATATTTACCCAGTTTGTTTATGAGCTGTGCTAGAGATGGCAATCCGATATCTTCCATGAGACAAACACAGGACATCTTTTTCTGTTCTATTCACTTCCTTACTGCCAGAACGTAACCAAAGATCTGCTATAAATGCACGGAAGATTGCCTCTGTGCACCAAGGAGAATGTGATTGGTGTACCAATATGAAAAGCCAGTGCATTTTAGGGGACTGCAAAATGTGCCACAATGTGTACTGTATCTTGAAGCACTTTTAAAGCTGACTAAAGCAGAACATAAGCACTGAATCTATAGACTATGACTGATTTGTGCACACCAACATATTTCCAAAATATTAAGTGTGTTTTCTTTTGTTTTTGGCTTTTTGCTACCTATCAGCTTGAGCTAGGTGAGAGTTACTGAGACACCATATTGCAATTTTTGAGAGCTCTGCTTTTGATGGCTTGCAATAAACCACACAGGATATTCCCATTGGGAGGAAAGAAGTTGTAAACTGTCACGAGTATTATCATTTACATGATTTGGAGCTTGGAGATCTCTTGTTTTGATTTTTAATTCCAGCTAATCACAGATTTTTCTGTTTTGAAAACAATGATTTGAATGTAAACCAACTCAAAGAGGCACAATAAGGCAGTTTCAACAAGGCAATTAATTCCTATAAAAAAGAAAAACATTCACATGCTCTGAATTTTTCTTTTTTGAGGAAAGCTTAAGAACATATACTTCATTTGCAGAATCATTCAAAACCAGTTCTATTGACAAACACAGATTAGAACTCAACTGTGTCTAAAGATGACATCCAGAGAGGTAGCACTGTGAAAATACATTAATACTCATCCAAAAGAGGTAATTCTGAAGTGTCAGATGAAAACACTAAAAAAAAAAAAAAAAAAAAAAAAAAAAAAAGATTAAAAAGCCATACAAACAAATCTGTGCTACAGACAAGGAAATAATTTTCATTTTCTCAAAACTACCAGTAGTTTGAATTTTAAGTGATTGAACTAATATCTTTGTATTGTTCAAAGCAAACAGTATAGTGGCAGATCTTAGGCTGTTTTAAAATTTGTTTTTTCCTCCAAACAAAGATATTATTCTTGAATTTTCTACAAATGCTGCCATCTTGTTAGAATTGTTTTCAAAGGGAAACATCTGCTTTAAGATAAACCAGATGAATAATCCATTTGGTTATCTTGTAAAAGTAAATGTAATCTGTCTATAAATAAATATTCTATAACTTTTTTTATTAACAGAAGTGGAAATATATACTTATGGACATTTTTAAAGAATTAATTTACCTAATTTCAAAAATCTTTGTACATACCTTTTGTTCAGTTTATGAATGGGCTATATTATAGGTTTAAGTAAAATGAAACCATCACTATTAGGTGGGAAAGCATTTATCACTCATTAGTTTAACAAATACTTACCAAGGACCAGAAGTTCATCATTCTCCCCATTCTGCTTCTCCTCTTCCATTGGGAGCTACCATCATTTCTCACCTGGGTCATTGTCATAGGCTTAGAATTGATCTCTTTGCTTCTGTCTTTATTTTCTTATTGTCAGAAAGCAGCAAGAATGATCCTGTTAAAGGAGAAATCGTCTTATGTTTCTTCTCTGCAAAATCTCCCAGTCATTTCCCATTTCACTAAGAGTAAAAGCCAAAATCTTTCTATTGGCCTCAAAGACCCTAGATGATCTGTTGCCAACCTCTAGCCTCACTTTGCCCCTCTGACTGTGTCTCCCACTCCTTGTCCCCCTAGCTTACGCTGTTCCATATCCTTAGCATATTGGGCCATTCCCAGAGAGCTTCAGGTACACTCCTGCTCCAGAATGTTTGCGTGGGCTGTTTTCTCTGTTTGACAAGTTCACCCCAATTATCTGTGCTTTCTCTCTCTCTCTCTCTCTCTCTCTCTCTCTCTCTCTCTCTCTCTCTTCCAGTTTTGACTCAAATGCCACCTTCACATTTAGGCAGGACTTTCTTGCGCATTCTGAGACTGTGGCACCTCCCCACTTCGCACATATGTGCAGATCTTATGTCCCTTGCCTCACTTGAGTGTTTTGTTCTCCCTTAGCACTTACCACTAATAGACTATGCTTTTTACTTATTAATATTATGTATTGTTGGTCTCTCCCATTGGAATATAAACTCCACGAGGGCAATGATTTGCTGTGTTTTTGTTTGTTTGTTTGTTTGTTTGTTTTTTAATCCTAGCACCTGGGATAGCACCTGGCACAGGATATGATACTCTAGGGCAGGCACTGTTCTAAGTTCTGGGATCCAGGAGTGAACGACGTAGACAAATTCTGCTCTCATGACATGAAATTTCTAATGAGGTAAATAGATAATAAATAAATAAACAGGTAAATGAGATAGCATCAGGTTAAGGATAAAGGCTATGAAAAATACCATGCCAAAGAAATATGATAGAGAGTGACCAGTGGTTGTGGGTAGCAGGAGCGTCACTTGATTGGTTAGGGAAGGCATTCCTGACAAGTAACATTTGAGCTGAGGCCTGAAGGACAAAGAGCAGTGCAGAGACAGATGTGTTAAAAGCTAAGTGGTATAACATATGAGAAAACAGAATTTTTTATGTAGGAACATTAATTATGAACCAGCAAGGGTTTACTTCCCAAATATGGCTAGTTGGTATACTGGTTTCTAAATAACTTCAGACACAGTGATTACCATAAAGATACTTGTCGTGTGGGAGACCCTGCTCGCTGCGCCATTTGTCGGGCGGGGCGGCCTGCGGGGTCTCTGCTCCCGCTCCCCACACAAGAACGCAGGATATTATGAGGCCAGAAAGGAACACCCACGGAGCCATAGGCAGGGGAGTCATACCACTACGGTCTCACTGGAGGCTGGGTTCACTGGACGTGCGACCTGCTGTCCGTTTTTCTGTCAACCGACCAACAACTCTCCTCCACTCTCCTCGACTCTGCTCCTCTCTCCTCGGCTCTCCTCCGTAGCCGCAGCAGTTATACTAGTGGCCAATTGGCCAACTGGCTACAGCTGACGGCCCATCAGCCACAGCCGACGGCCATCTACTACCCAAGCCAGCACCCCTCCCTATGAGGCCGAGAGCCTGGAAACTACTTTCTGGGGCTCTGTCCCCACACTCCACCCCTACAGGGTCTCGCCTCACAATCTACGTGACAAGCGTCTTCCGCGAGGGTCCCTGTGTCATATTAGCCTACTGACACCTACGGACGAAAAGAAACGGTAGTCTTAGGAACCAACAATGGCAAATCCCTTCCATCTGGGAGGATACATGCTAGCTTTTAGTCCTGGGAAAGGAGGGTCGCTGCCACTGGCACCTTTCCCAGTTTGTGGTACCAGACCTTTTTGGCAGTGCTTGGGGTCCCTTACATAGTTTCAACATGTAACAGAACAGGGGACCCCATAATAGGCCATAGTGAGAGCACACAGTTTCCTCGCAAAATCATCCCGGTGTTGGGACCTCTGTATACTACAGTCACTTGCGGTGGCCACTCAGCCACCACCCCTGGCGTCACTTGCAAATCATGAGTCAAACCGGCCCCCCATGGGGCTATCAGGCCCAACCACCAACAGTGGAGGCTTTTGACCTGCCAGGGCCAAGTCCATTGCTGCCGTTCCCCTGCTTTCAAGCATGTGGTTGCTGGCAGCAAAATGTTCCCATTTCTGCCATAGCCTGGCTTTAACAGAGTCTCACTGGTGATAACTTGTAATTGAATGGGAGCGGCCGTTCGATGTAGCAGAGCTTCTACTGGTGCGGGCCCTCCCTTCCGTGGTCTCTCATTCAGGACTCTCAGGACGTCCCATAGACGAGAGGCCCAGTCACGCATCGTGGGAGGGTGTTTTGACACCCAGAGACCTTGCTTCAAAAGGCCATTATAGCGTTCAATCATGCCAGCTGCTTGTGGATTGTACGGGGTGTGAAACCACCATTGCACGTCCATCCTGGCAGCCCAGCGCTGCACTTCTTGCCCCGTAAAATGGGTACCCCTGTCACTTTCAATGACTTGGGGGTACCCATAAAGGGCGCACAGCCGTGTAAGGGCAGCCACTGTATGCCGCTGATCCGTAGCTGGACACGGCCAAGCAAACATCAACCCCGTAGCAGTGTCCACTGCTGTAAATGCATATATTGCATTGCGGGCCTTAGGCAGGGGTCCAATGTAATCCACTTGCCAGCGAGTGAGGGGCACTCTCCCTCGCGTAATCTGCTGTGTCTCCCAGGGGAGCCTCCGCCTTTGGGGGCTGTCCTGGGCACAGACGGCACAGTCATAGCAGACATCTGCTATCTCCTGCCATTTCAAAGGCAGGCCCCAGCATCTGCTCACCTGCCACATGGTTCGGCTTCCAGCGTGCTGCAATTTCCTATGCAGCCAGTGGGCCACATCAGTGGCAGGAGCCCGCTCTAACCATCGTACCCATGCTAGGGCGTCTGCTTCATCATTACCTGGGGACACTAAGGGGGAGTGACCTGTGACATGCATTAAGGTCACCTCCTTTCTCTGCCCTAGGTCCCAGAGGTCCTGCCACATGGCTTGACCCCACAGTGGACGGTGTCCCACCAACCAATTTTGGTGTTTCCATGTAGGGAGCCACAATGTTAGGCCACGGAACACCGCCCAGCTGTCAGTGCAAATAACTAGGGGCCCAGGCTCGTGGCTGATTACCATCCACACAGCCCGTAATTCAGCCCACTGGCTACTCTGGCCCGTCCCAGTATCAAACCAAATGGTGTCTGTTTTGGGCTGCACACCAATAGCGATACAAACAGCTGCAGCCCCTCGGCTAGAACCATTGGTAAACCAGGCATCCTCAGGTACTGGGGACTGTCCTTCTTTGTAGGGCGAGGGCTCCAAGTCCTCCCTCTAGGCAGAGCGCTTGGCTCAGCCTGGGCTACAAGCTCCACAGGTCCCAGGACCTGTTGTAGCTCTGTGCTCAAAGGGCTTGAACTAAGGGTGCTACGTTGCTCCAAGTAGGCACCCCACTTGGCGAGGGTGGTGGTCTGTGCCACCCCCGTTTTGGGTCCCTGGGTCCATGTACGGACCCACCCCTGGACAGGATAGGTTGTTCGAACCAACACGCGTTCCGTTCCTGTGATGGCTTCTGTGGCCATTAGAGCTGCATACACAGCAGCCAGCTGTTTCTCTATTAGAGAGTAGCGAACCTCTGCTCCTTTCCATAATTGGGACCAAAATCCCACTGGCAACCGGAGACGCTCCTGCCGTTGCCAGAGGCCCCATCCGTACCACTCTTGGGTTACGTGAACATCAAGTTCAAATGGGTGGCCGGGGTCCACTACTTGCAGAGCCTGTGCCTGCTGCACTGCCCGTTTCGTGGCAATGAAGGCTTGCTCTATAGCCTCTGTCCAATCCCATGAGGCCCTCTTTTTTATCATATTGTACAAGGGCCTTGCCATTTGTGCTAAATGGGGTGCAAACGCCCGCCAATATCCTAGCAGACCCAAATACGTCTGCAGTTGAGAGACCTTGGTCGGCCGGGGAAAGGCTTGTATCTTATCAATGATTGCCTCAGGTATAACCTTTGTCTTACCTGACCACACAACACCCAAAAACTTGACGAATAAGCGAGGGCCTTGGACCTTTTCCTCATTCACCGCCCAGCCGCGTGACTTCAGGTGGCGGAGAAGAGAGGGAGCTGCTTGCTCTAAATCAGAAAGAGAATCTGAGGTTAACAGAATGTCATCAACATAATGAAACAAGGCCACAGAGGATGGGTGATCCCACTGTGCCAAATCCTGGGCCACAAACCCGTGGCAGATAGTGGGGCTGTGCAAGTATCCTTGCGGAAAGACTTGAAAAGTCCACTGCCACCCATCCCATGTAAAAGCAAACTGCTCTTGACACTCGGGTGCAATGTCAATGGAGAAAAAAGCATTGGCCAAGTCCACTACATAGTGATATGTCCCCAGGCGCACAGTCAGACGATCCATTAAATCATGAATTGAAGGCACTGCAGCGTGCAAGGGTAGCGTCACCTTATTTAACTCCCTATAGTCCACAGTCATTTGCCAGGTCCCATCTGGCTTCTTGACAGGCCATACTGGGGAGTTAAAGGGACTGTGCGTTGGCCTCACAATATGTGCCTTCTCCAATTCCAATATTGTACGACCAATCTCCTCCTGTCCTCCTGGTAGGCGGTACTGTCACACTGTAACCACGCGCCAGGGCTGTGGCAACACTTGAGAAGGGTGGTGAGCATGCCCGCGTGTCACCGCTTTCACCACCCGAATCCGGAGACGAAACTCTCCTACCCATGTCTGTAAGCTGAGGCCATGTAGCACGTCCACCCCTAGAATATACTCCGGAACGGGGGAGACATAAACCTTGTAGGTACGAGGAGGAAGCCTTCCTATACCCAGTGGTAAGGAAATGGCTTTCACAGTCACAGTTTTTCCCCCATAGCCATCAATGCAGATTGCTGGTCCAGGGAACAGTTCTGGGTTCCCATAAACGAGACTGCAGTTGGCGCCAGTATCAACTAGAGCCAAAACCCTCTGCACATTAGAAGGGGACCAATGTATGGACAGTTCCACATGGGGCCTCCCATCCCTGCTTGTCCCCTTTGACTGGGTACCTTGGCCCCACCCCTAATCAAGCTGAAAGGAGTCAGCCTCAAGCGGCTGCATGAAGTCCTGGAGGGACACGGGTCGAGTTTTCCCAGACTCCTCCTTTATGCTTCTCCAGAATTGTTGTTCCGGACGCAACTGTTTCCAAAGTTCAAGCAGGAGCGCATTGGGTTGTCGGTCTATTTTCTTCCTATCAACCCCTGCTGCCATGAGATCACGCCATATCTGTGCGCATGTTACTCTCTGAGGCCCGCGACCTCGCCCCTTTACCTTTGGTTTGGGCTTCCAGGTTTCAACTGTGCGGATCTCCTGTCTTAACTTCCTTCGCCTCCGGCTTTCAACATCCCCTAGGGTGGCCATGGCAGTTGTAACTTCATGGATCCGTCGCCCTACATACGGTGTAAGAATAGCAACCAAGGATCCAAAAGCACTCGCAGGTGCAGTATCCAAAACCAGATCTCTCATGCTGGCAGTAAAAATCTCGTCATCTGGGCCCTGCATGTTGAGGTTAAAAATAGCATGTCTCATACCCATTTCACAGATTATTTGCGTAAGTTCTGTATATGACTGCCATTGTCTCACAGTGCCTGGCAGCTCGCCGGCCTGTCCCCATATGGTGCGTACCTCAGCAGTGAGCCACTGCATTAGAGAATGGTTGCCTTGGTTGTTGGCCAACCTATGGCAGTTTTGTAACCTTTGTCACAGGGACGGATGCACTGTCATGAAGGCTAGCTTTTCCATCTCGCCTGGGGAGCAGAGAATGCTGTTTGCTCCCTCATCCCATAAACGTAACAGCCAAGCCGAGACTGGCTCTCCAGGGCGTTGTCTGTACCGCCTCCCCAGCTCCTGCAACTCAGTGGGAGTGTATGGGGTGTAGGTCGTGAACTCAGTCACAGCTGCGTTGCCGGCAGCAACGCCCCCGGGGCCCAAACGTTGCTCACATTTTACCCTTTGCTTCAAGATTGGCCGGGCTTGGGGGTTGGGAGCTACATTGTCTCCACTTGCTGCCTCCGCCTCTGCCTCAGAGTCTTCACTGTGGGGCCCCTGTTCTAACAGGCGGACCCGGGCTTCCAGCGCTTCCAACTGGGACACCTGGTTCGGCACCCGGGCCATTTCATTAAGCCCATTTTCCGTGTTGAGACTCAAGGCCGTGAGGAACATCCAGCCCACGCGGCCGGCTGTAGCCTTCTCCTCCTCCGGCAAGCGCTCAGCCAGAGCCTGCAGCGCCCTCTCCACACTGGCCGGAGAGCCGTCCATGTCCTCCCACCCCTCCTTGGGGATCCAACTCCTGAAAACAGTGACCACTGGGCACCACACACTGTGTGGGGGCCATACATCCTCCTGCCCAGAGTCAGACGCCATTCCTACCTGGTCGGAATCTTGCTCGCCGTGCCAGGTGTCTGAGTGGGTGGAGGCCTCCTTGTAAGATGTCCACCACCCTCGGAGCTTAAGGCCGCAGCAGATCACCAAAATGAAGGCAACGCCGTCCATGGCCAAGAGGGTGATGTACCAGCTGGAGGCTTGAGTCTCCCAGACAGACCGCGCCTCCCGTTCCCGGTGTTGCTCCTCATGGGCGTTCTGAAGCTGGGCTCTCACACGCACAAACCGCTCCACCATGCTTCGGTAGGTTTTGGCCGGCACCGTACTCCGCTTACGAAGCCGAGCTTGTATACCTGTAAACTGCTCCAGTATATTCCAGAGAGTTTCAGCCGACACCATACCCTGCTCGCTGTGCCATTTGTCGGGCGGGGCGGCCTGTGGGGTCTCTGCTCCCGCTCCCCACACAAGAACGCAGGATATGGTGAGGCCAAAAAGGAACACCCACGGGGCCATAGGTAGGGGAGTCATACCACTACGGTCTCACTGGAGGCTGGGTTCACTGGACGTGCGACCTGCTGTCTGTTTTTCTGCCAACCGACCAACGACTCTCTTCCACTCTCCTCGACTCTGCTCCTCTCTCCTCTGCTCTCCTCGGCTCTCCTCCGTAGCCGCAGCAGTTATACTAGCAGCCAATTGGCCAACTAGCCACAGCTGACGGCCATCTTCTACCCGAGCCAGCACCCTTCCACGTGAGTCCGAGAGCCTGTAAACTACTTTTTGGGGCTCTGTCCCCACAATACTGTATACCTGGGAATTCAATGCTCACTAATATGAAGCAACAAATAAGGTAAGGTGGAATTTCAATAAGGAGACACAAACGATGGGTGTGGGCTGCAACACGGGGTGAACCCAGATGCTACCTAACACAATCCATAATCCTCTCCTGCCTGTATTATTAGAGGTGAAACTATTCTCCCTGTTTCCACTCTGCAATCCTTATATGAAATTCTCTATGCAACACGTATTCAAACATTTCAGTATCTTCATTTTGAACTTAGAATAAAATTCAAAGTCCTCACCATGGCCTACCAGTACTGCATAACCTACTCTGCCCACCAATCTGTTACAAGAACTCCTCTCTCTCACCGTGCTCCAGCCATGCCTTTTTTATGTTTTTTGTTTTCTATTACATTGGTGCAAAAGTAATTGTGGTTTACAAGGTTAAAAATAATTGCAAAAACCACAATTAACTTTTGCACCAACCTAATAGAAACTACAGGGAGCTAACAGGCTTTAGGAACCTAGCTCTTTGAATACCTTCCGCCTTAAGTATTTTTCACTTATCGTCACATAGTTTTCTCCATCTCATCATTCAAGATTCACCTTAAAGGTGAAGTCCACATGAAAGAACTCCTGCACCATCTTATCTAAAATGCCACGCCCATTACTGTCTGTAACATTACCCAAATGCATTTACTTCCTAGTTTTCTATCATTATGTAAAAATACTTTATGTATTCATCTACCTGTTTATTTCTCTCTCCCTCTACCAGGATATAAGCTCTGTGAGAGCAGACATTCCGTTTGTCTTGGTCTTCACAATGTTTCCAGAGCCTAAAAACATTTTTGTAGGCATTCCTCTAATGAAATAAGTGGATAATAAGTTTAATTGAATGAATGAAAATAGGAAACCATTAAATCCTTTTAATCTATTTATATAAAGTTGGAAAAGCACATGTCAGAGTAGCCTGGGAAGGAGATCCTGACTATGTCAACTGAAAATAAATAGGCATTGACAGCTGCAGGATTTTTCATAAAAGAAATCAATGGGGCCCAATCACTGACAAGAGACGGAGAATTGCAATGAAATCAAAGGAGAATACGTCAAAATGATTCATTCTGTAATCATCAGTGAATGAGTCAAAAATAATTTTCAGGAAGATTTCAGTGTCTAGATTAAACAGTTAATATGGGATATGAGTAATTAGCAAAGGTTGCTCTATGGTTAGGAATAATTCTGTGCACAAATTTGTTTTTCTGTTGTTATCCTGGCATATTTTGCAATATTATCGTTGCTTTCATTATTGTGTATTTATTTGCAATTGAGGGCCCATAATGAGGTGTGAACTGCTCCCCTGGAGTGAATTAGGCACTTTTAGAAAGTTTGAATCATATCTTTGGAGCCATCAGGGTGTTATTGAGTAAACTGCTACTCTCCCACACCCCACCCCATTTCCCCACACATGTTTTCCTCATGATAATGTAGCCTTAAAGAAAAATCTTAATGAATCCTTCAACTGTATTTCTCTTTCCTTACTCCTTTGTACTAGAATACATTTTAGCTGTCACATTTACCTACCTCTGGTTTACCTGAAGAATTCACTTATCAGTGTACATCACAACCACTTTTTACTCTTAAAATGTATTAAGAGTCCCAAAGAACTTCTGTTTATGTGGGTTTTATCTAGTAATACTCACCATATTAGAAGTGGAAACTGTATGCTTGCAAGACAATAGACTGAAAAATTAAATAATATTGTTATTAAACAGTATTGTTTTGAAAATAGTTTTAACCTCACTAGCTCCTTAAAAGGATGGCAGGGACCCCAAAGTCCTCAGATCATAACTAGTAGATAAAAATAACTAACATTTATGTAGATCTAGTCAATGTCCCTTTTGCTTCTTTGAGGAAAAACAGAAGATACGTATTAGTATTTCCATATCTAAAAATATTTCCATTTTTTCTTTATAGGGTTGGTGTAAGGATTGGATGTAGTTATGAAAGTAATAGTTTTTTTTTCACAAATATAAATTCTTATATACATAGAAGAACAAATTTTAGAGTTATTAATAAGTAAAAGCTTACATTTTGAAAATCTGACATTTTTTCATTGACTTCTGAAGTTTCCTGTCCACCATCTTTGTGAAGAAAGAATGATAAATTTTTAAAAATAACATCTAGGGCCATTTTGTTTAGCTCAAAGCATAAAATAGTTTGATATATTTACCAGTAAAATCTATGAGTTTTTGCTCAGAGTGCTTTGGCTTAGACTTTATTCTCAAACTCAGTTATACATTATGAAATATCAAAAATGCCAGCTTATGACTTCTTTATAAAGTACAGAATAGCATAGTTAGTGACAAATACAAAATTGAGAGTGCAATCAGTTCAATTGCAAATTCGTTAAAGAAATTTTGAGAGCAAGAGGAACTAATATTCTCATAGTCAATTACTACATCTCAAACTTTCATGGTGTTTTTAATTTATAATGCTCTCTTCACATTTGTGGTATATTTTTGTCTCCACAATAATTCTGTGAGATTGTAAGTTATTTTCCGTATCTTTATTTTACAGAAGAAAAAAAAAAAATGGAGGCTTAAGGAGTGTATTAGTTTTCTACAGCTGCCATAACAAATAACCATAGATATAGTGTCTTAAGACAACAAAAATTTACATGCAATTTACTGTTCTGTAGTTCAGAAATCCAAAATGGTTGTCATTGGACTAAAATCAAGGTATTATCCGGGCAAATTTCTTCCCTGGGGGCCCTAAGGGAGCACCCATTTCCTGGCCTTTTTCAGCTTCTAGAGACCATCCAGATTCTTTATCTAACGGCCCATTTCCTCCACCTTCAATACCAGCAACACTGGGCCAAGTCCTCATGCTGTCATCTCTCTGGTTCTGTCTTCTGACTCCCTCTTCTACTTTAAAAAACTCTTTGTATCACCTGGATAATCTAGGATAATCTTCCAATGTTGAGGTCGTCTGATTGGCAAACTTAATTCCTTAACTTTCCTTTGCCATGTAATCTAATATATTCATAAATTCCAAGGATCAGGGCATAGACATCTTTGGAGAAGATGCATTATTCTGCCTGCTATAAGAAGGATAAACAACTTGCCAAGTGCACCACGCTAAGAAAGGCACAGTTTGGACTCAAATATGGCCCTCTGATTCCCTTGTTCTTCCAAGGCAAATTGTCCTTGATCTTATCAGCATTAATCATGGGATGAAGGACGGCTAACACTGCTGGAAAGAGGTTGGTGGTAGAGAGAATTGGGCCTGAAATCTGCACCACTCCTGAGGGCTTCGGGACCTTCAGAGAGAGGTTGTAGGCTAGAGGAAGAGTTATTTGCTGAAACAAAGAAGATATTGGATCTTTTATCTTTTTCTCTCTGTGCCCAACATTTTGGTCTTTATTGATAACTACTGTTTATCTTCTCTATTTCCTTAAATCATCATCATATAGAGATTACATATAATCTAAATGTTAGGATATTTTTTATTTTAAAATACATTGTCATAATACTTGTTCTTAGTTTATATTTCTGTATTTTTTAAATTAAAAGCAAATCTAAAATAAATTATGTTCTAATTCTATGTTAAATGCATGTCTATATTAGATGAATAAACTTTTTCTTTAAGATGTATAAAATGATTTTTACTTCTGCGAATTGGTGATTTTTGATAGGAAAAAAGTATTCACTTATCTTCTTTATTTTATACAAATATGTTGTCTTGGAAACAGAACATGTTAAGCTCAATGAATTGGCATGAATCTACTTAGTCAATTAATTATATAGTTAGATATATTCTGGGGAAACAGGAAACATGTTTTGATAAGGGTGATAAGGGTGAAAAGAGATTAATTTATTGTCATAAATTAATATGACAATAGTGAGTGAGGATCCTGGGAGACAAGTATTTTTGCTGGTGGGTAACTTGGGACAGTTACTTAATCTCTCTGTGCCATGATTTCCTCATTTATAAAATGGGGATTATGATAGTATCCTATTTTAAGTGTTATGAAAATTAAGTGAGTTAATTTATATAAAGTACTTAGAACATTGCTTAGAGTTTTACATATATTAAGCTGAATTATATTAATGTGCCACTTATAATTATTATTGTTTTTATATTAGGGAGATAGTCCTAAAAGAACAAAAGGGTGAAAAGAAAAGGGTTTTAAGAAAAAACACTCTGCCTAACTTATAATCTTCTTTATAGTTGTGCCTGTATAGACATTGAGACTCAAGAGTTCTGTGTCAGTGTTAACGAAAGAGAAATCCCTTCCAATATTTCCTTCTTTGTGTAAAGGAATGTGCCTATAAATATACAGATCTCTACCTATCCTAAAGTAAGACAACAGAAAAAAACCCCTTGTACTTGAACCAGAGACCTCCTGTAATCACTATGTTGTTCCCCCTCTAATTTTGCTGCCAAAGGGCTCCATCCAAGAGTGACTCTGACTGCTCTTGTGTCCTCACCACCTCCACTCTTCTCAGTCCCCTACAACCTAGTTTGACTGCTACCAGACTAGTATTAGTCCTTTTATCACCATTAAACCCGTCTCAAAAGGAACTACATTTAGAAATATTAGCAGAATAGAGGCAAGCTATGGAATCCACAAAGACTTAGGTTAAAACTTTCCCAGGTTACTCATCCCAACGGAACCTCAATTTGCTTATCCTAAAAATGGGAATAATCAAGGATGAGAATACTCAACATAGTACCTGTCACATTGTCTCTGTCAGTGAATGGTTTCTATTGCACAGGTCATTTTATGTGTATTATATTTTGAAGTAAGTGTGAAAGAATTATTAGTCTCATTTTGTGCACAAACTTTGGAAAATTACATTTCTAATAATTCAAGAATTATGTAATTTTAAAGGGGCAGCTGGAGTTAATTGGAGATTGTATTTGTTCTATTGTCACTTGGTGACATCACTTTTTGACAAACAAATACAAAACGTGCACCATCATAGGTCATGCTCTACATGTATCGGAATTTTCTGAGTGATTTGGGCAGTGATAGCCTTATAATTTTTTAAATTATCAATATGAAATTCTATGTTTTAATCCTATAACAATGCTTCTTGAGTCCTCCTTAAGTTGTGGTATTAAAACTGTTGCTAAAAAGGTGGGAAACTTTGGAGATATGTCTAAATGTGATAAAGACACTTTGAAGAGGATCTAGAATCCCCTTAATGCCCTGTGCTATATTTAGGAGGGTGCACCCAGAGGAATTTTAGAGAGGGTGTTGAGAAAAATAAGGCACTTTTTAATTCAGATACTTCATATAACTGGGAAAAGAGAATTGGGGGGGGGAGAAAAAAAAAGAATGTGTGACATGACATGACTACAAGATAAAAAACAAAAATCAAGGCTGAGCCTCCCCAAGCTACATAGGCTGGATATTTATACATATCAAAAACACAACCTTCACATTCATTCCTATGGGAAATTCATCTTAAATTATGTGTGCCTTGAATCATGTGAGGCCTTCAGGAATACATCCCTTTCATAATATTGGACCACCCTGCATCTCTAAGTTCAAGTCCCTTTCCAGTCACTGTGTGCTAGTGGAGTGTTAAAACAATTTGTTTAAATAAATACTCCTTGGGAAGCTTGTGTATAAAAATCAATGACTGCTTTTTAAAACACCTCTGATACGTCTTTCTAAATGAACAAAGAAATGTATCCTGTAGTGAAGAAGCACATTCCCTGCCCCCGGCTCCCAGCTCTATTCTCCTTGTCGAGCTGCAGAAAACTCCCTTACCTGTCATTCACTTGTCTGGCCTGTGTTAGAGATGCTGGATTGGCAGAGTCCAATGGCTTGTCTGATACTCCTCGGGCATACACGTGTGACAGGTCAGGGCCTCCATGTCCAGCTCAGCCGTGACACTTGTGAGGCCAGGGATACTGATTTTCTAATAGAGCATGCTGGGGACTCTTCCTACCTGTATCAAATCTCCACACCCTTGACCCCTGGGTACCTCCACCAGAGATCGGAAACTCGGTACAGTGCTTCCTAGAGACTCTGGGGATTGGAAAATGTGTCTACAACACTGTTGTCCATTCGATAGCCTTTTGTGGTCCTCAGCAATGTGTGGCTGGTGTGTTTACAGTGCTCAAAGTGAGCAGGGGTGAAAGCTCTTGGGACAGCTGAACAGACTAACTCACTCTTGCAGTATATTTATTGAAGAAGTCATTGCTCTGCCTAAAATACTTGTTGTCAATACATTTTCAATAACACAATAACAACAAACAAAATAAAACAAACAGGACAAAAAATAGTTTGCATCACAATTTGCTGTCACTTTTAAAATGAGCTACTACAGTTCTTGAAAAAGTGGATATGATAAATATTCCAGTCAAAGCTATTTTTGCCAAATGCTACAGACATGATGTGTGAGAAAGGTTTTTCTCAAATCGCTCAGTATGTATGCTCAGCGTATATTTCCTATTCTCAAGGCTGCCAATCTAACTGTTTAAATAAATACTTCTTGGAGAGCTTATATGAATAAGAGCTTTATTATTTAAGCTGCTTATTTTGTGAAGGCCATCTCTTTCTAAAGCCTTACTTCAAATATACACCTTCTCCCCTGTTCTTCAATTCCTGCCACCAGGATTGTGAACCACATATATAGACATAAAAATGTAACACAAGGCTGGCCTGGTGGCTCAGGCAGTTGGAGCTCCATGCTCCTGACTCCGAAGGCTGCCAGTACAATTCCCACATAGGCCAGTGGGCTCTCAACCACACAGTTCAATTCCTCCACTCCCACAAGGGATGGTGGGCTCCCCCGGCAACGAGGATTGAGCACAGCACCTTGAGCTGAGCTGCCACTGAGTTCCCGGATGGCTCACTTGGTTGGAGCGCGTCCTCTCCACCACAAGGTTGCTGGTTTGACTCCCTCAGGGGATGGTGGGCTGTGCCCCCTGCAACTGGTGATGGCAGCTGGACCTGGAGCTGGGCTGCGCCCTCCAGGCTGGCATTGAAGGGATGACAACTTGACTTGGGGGAGTTCCCGTAGGTGCGCACTGTTCCCCAGTAAAGTCCTGTTCCCCTTCCCCAATAAAATCTTAAAGAAAAAAAAAAAAAAAAGAATGAGTGAAAAATAATGTAACACAGGTTTTGCTATGTTTAGTTCTTCATTTTGGTTTATCAGATCTATTTGAATCTATAATCTCCAAATTAACGAAAACTAAAGAAGTGAAAATTTATATCTCTATGATTTTTATGGTCACTCTTTCAATTATGTGTCTTCCTTATAACAACAAAAAAGCTATTTATTCCTTAATAATGCACAGAATAGGGTTTTTTTTTAAGTGAGTTGGGAAAAATACCTTACTGTTTACTACTAAACTTCTAAATAGGAACTTATTTATGATAAAGCAATTTAGTGTCTTTAGTATTATCTTGAATAATATTTAAATATGTAATACATCTTAAGGATGTGGGTGCCAATTGAATAGCGAGATATTGACCGGTTTAAAATGTCACTTGTAATAACTGTGATACCAGCTCTCATACAGCCCTGATAATTGTGCCTTGTCATGATTCATGTGGCTTTTTTTTTTCCTAGAGGAGAATCACAGAAAAGAAACAGGTGATTGACCGTTTTTGCTTTCCTATCTACTCTCTCTAGGACAAAATACTTGGTTATAAATTGGGGACTCCAATGCAACTAAAAGCTTTAGAAAGAATATCAATTTTAAATTAGTTCAACCAAGAAATGTTTGCTGAATACATGAATTTTTCAAATTGTTCCAGTGTATGAGATATCATTTATGGGTTACTGTACTGGTCAGAACACAATGACATACAAGAACAAACTTGAAAAGTACAAAATTGCTCCAAGGAAGTACATTGTCGATGGAAATTTAAATTGTGGCAGGTTGACTCATTAGCTCAGGATCTGCTACCTGAGTGAGTAGCCCATTTTTTTTTCCCAAGGAGAAAATAACCATATTGATGATCAACAGTCTGCCAGGCACTACTGGGAGCATTTTACATACCTTACATTAGAGCTGCATCTTCTGCAGGTTTAGGTCCTAAAGCTACCGTATAGCGCCAGATGTCAGAGGGGTAGTAGATGGGGATAGAGGGGTTATCACTTTGTGAGGTCTGTAAATATCTAACTATTACATTGTTCTGTACAACTGAAACTAATAAAAAATAAAAATAAGTAAAATATGAATTTTACCAAAAAAATTATTCCTGGAATTCTCTTACAATGACATCACCATGGAAATGAAAATTCCATCTCTTAATCAATCCGGAACCAATTTTTTTCATCAGCTTGTTCTTTCTTGCTTTGATTCACAGATTAAATAGTTAACTTGTACTTAAAGAGAAATAATGATATTAAACACTATAAAAATAACTCAAGGTGGCAAGATGCTTACACCAAGAGTAATATGAAGGACCTAAGGAAACATGGATCCACGCCTCTCAGCTAACACGTGCTCACACTAAACGTGTCCTTTGACCACTGAAGCAGGTGGAATCTCCTATGTCTTTTATTTTGTTTTTAGATGGATTCTTTTATTTTATTAAACAGGAAACGAAGGTACAACAATGTGAGGTGACTTCCTGTAGCTCATGGTGCATATGAACAGAACTGTGCTCGGTTCTTCACTTCTCTCACCACCAGCTCTCACGGACACCCATATCTTTTTCCCCTAAGACTCCAGATTAGGGTTTATAAATAGGAAAAACTCCAATCTCCCAGCTGCTGTGTAGGGAAAAACGCAGTCCTTCCATGCTGTGTGTTTCTCTTCTGTGAGTCTTCT
Source organism: Rhinolophus sinicus (assembly GCF_057876585.1). NCBI lineage: Eukaryota > Metazoa > Chordata > Mammalia > Chiroptera > Rhinolophidae > Rhinolophus > Rhinolophus sinicus. Next base: position 102,755,712 of record NC_142517.1, on the reverse strand, counting down.
TTTTTAAATTAGTTTCAGGTGTACAAAACAATGGAATAATTAGACATTTACACCCCTCACAAAGTGATAACACCCTCCTCCCCCAATCTACTACCCCTCTGACATGGTATATGGCTGTTACAATTCCTTTGATGCTATTCCCTATGCTGTACTTTACATCCTGTGACCATATATATATATATATATATATATATATATATATATATATATATAAAATTCTAGTTAACATTCAATATTAGATTTTGTAAAGTGTCAGATGGGCATTTGTCGTATTAGAGAGACCACCTCATGGACTGTGTAGATAGATGCCTGACCAGAACGCTGTACACCTGAAGCTGAAGCTGAATAATATTGAACGTCCTATGTCTTTTAAAAGTGCTGTTTCTCCTTCTTCTTTTCTCCACCCTGCTCTTGAGGTCCAAGTGTGTAAAGCTGAACTTCCCTGTACATATGGTGCTATTCTACTATGTGTATAATACTTGCAACAGCCCTTCAAGGGATGGTAATGATTCTCACTTCAAAGAAAAAAAACGGAGGCTAGGAGAGGTCAAATGACGTGCTGCAGATCACTCAGCTGGCAGAGCTGAGGCTGAAGGAGCCCTGCCTCCAGGGACAAGATGTTCCCACTGCTGCCTAGAAGCCCTCCAGCTAGCGTTCCACCTACAATACTCTAGCTAGGACTGTCTCATTTACAGAAGCTCCGTGCCCCTTCCAATCCTGGAAAGCCTCATCTTCTGACATCCTGTCTTTAGAAGTCCATTTAAGGACTGGAAACACTGCTGAGGCATCTGTCTGCCCTATGGAGTGATAGTGTTCTCACCTCATCTCTAGATACAAGGTCTGAAAAAAAAATGCTGAGTATTAGGTCATTTAGGCTTCGAGAAATTATAAATTTGAAATAAAACTTTAATATAAAAATCCAGCTCTTAAAATTCTGTTATTATTCTCAGAGTTATCAGCTATTAGGTTAAACTACATGAAATTGCCATTTTATGGGGTGGGGGGATGTTGATTATAAGCAATTTTGTGCGATCCAATGTGAATTTATCACCATGACTTTTAGAGTAGAAAAAGACCTAGAAACAATGTAAAATGTTTTCTGGTCACTTTATGAAATATAGACTTCTGGAGACTCTTTATTCTATCAACCTGAGTTCTGTTTTTTGTTTTTTCATTCTCTCTTTATAATAATTATCAGAATTTTGAGTTGCCTAATCTTTTTTTTTTTTTTATTCTTACTTGTTCCTCCCCATAGAATTTACTTTTATCACCTAGAAAATTATCTGGAACATAACAAGCACTCAGTAAATATTTGTTGAATAAAACAAACTTTATGGCTTGAAAATATCTGCCTAAGATGTTGAATTATTAGATATATTTTCTATTTGGAGTTTTGCTATAAAAAAGACATTTCCAATTCCCTAATGTCCCTTTGAAAAAGATAAATTAATTCATTTCATTAGTAATATTGTGTTGCCTGTGGCATGACTTGTCAGTGTGGCTACAATAGACTAATGATTGGATAACTGGTTTATTTATCATAGAACCAATTTTTGTTACTGAACTGAAGTATAAATAATGGTATATCAGTATTTACATTATAAACACTGTTTTAGGCTTTGTTAGTTGGTCATAAAAATTCTCTCTAGGTTGAAACAGCTAGTGAGTAAACATTGCATATACCACCTATAATATATCAAAATAAGAGTGTAGTGGTCTTTTGTTAAGCAAAGAACAAACTCTGCATACCAATTATTTTTATGCAATGAGAGGGAAACTATTGAAGAATCCTAATTTCTTGATGACACTTGGCATCTTGGAAAATGATAGGATTAAAATAATCTTGACAAGATAAAGTATGTACGAATACGATGGAGTTCTACTAGAGTTTTCACTCAGAAGAAACAATTAAGTTTCTCAGATCATATGAAAGGGCAAGACTGATTTAATAACTGTGGCAAAAAATTGGGAGTGGGGAACATAAAGAGTTGCCAAGAAATACAGTTCTGGCTGCCGGTATTCCATCATGCCAGCACTCTCGATGCTGAAGGGCAGTATAACCTCTCCCAAACATAGGAGATGATTTTTACAAATCTGCTGTATAAGTCATTACTTTTCGGGGCCAATACAATTTGGCTACAAAAATCTCTCCTATGTCCAAAAACTTATTTTGTAAAATACAGTATTTTGTTTAATTGAGAATACTCAAAAATCCTTCCTCTCCTCCATCCTCAGACCACAGAGGTGCCAATCAAGTGACTAATGTGGTTAAAGATGTCGTCATTGCATAACAACTTGGTGAGTAGCCTAGGGCTGGAAGGCTGTCCTGGAGTGTCTGCGTTTCTGGTAGCTAAGGGTAGGCAGATTTTGCAGCCCCCCTCAGGAAACAATTATGACCTGTTTTGGAACCAATAATATTAAGAGTTACTGTTCTAATCTGCCTAGAATATTCTTCTTTTGGTTAATGTCTACTTATCTTTCCAGGATTCTGTTCATATATCATTTTCTGAAAAACAACAAAAAAACCCAACTTCCTTACCACCCCACCACCAACCACCATTCAGACACACACACACACACACACACACACACACACACACACACACACACCTTCCTATGACACATTTCATATCCCCTTCTACATTTCCTCCATAATATGTGTGTGAACATTAGCTCCATAAAGGCAGGCATGTCTTTCCATTTTTTTTTTTTTTTTTTTTTTTTTGCTGTATCCGCAGACTCTAGCAGAGTACCTGGAACACAGTACTTATTAATGAATATTGCAGAATACTCCATTGTATAAATGTACCACAGTTTCCTAATCCAGTCACCTACTGATGGGCATTTCGTTTGTTTCCATGTCTTGGCTATTGTGTATAGTGCTGCAATAAACATAGGGGTGCATAGATGTTTTTCAATTAGAGTTTTGGGTTTCTCTGGGTAGATACCTAGGAGTGGAATTGCTGGATCATAAGGTAGTTCCATTTTCAGATGTTTGAGATACCTCCACACTGTTTTTCATAGTGGCTGCACCAATCTGCAATCCCACTAACAGTGCATAAGGTGCACAAGAGTTCCCTTTTCTCCACATCCGTGCAAGCACTTGTTGTTTGCTGATTTATTGATGATAGCCATTTTGACTGGGGTGAGGTGGTATCTCATTGTGGTTTTTATTTGCATTTCTCTAATGGAGTATTACACAGCCATAAAGAAGAAAGAAATGTTACCTTTTGCAACAACATGGATGGACCTACAGAACATTATGTTAAGTGAACTAAGTCAGACAGAGAAAGACAAATACCATATGATCTCACTTATATGTGGAATCTAAAGAAAAGAATTAATGAATGAACTAATCAGAAACAGTCTCAGAGACATAGAGGAAAAACTGAGGGTTGCTAGATGGGAGGGGGGATGAGGATAAAGGGGGAAGGTGAGGGGATTAGAAAACAGTAACCACAAGGTGGCCATGGGGATACGAAAATCAATTTGGGGAATGTAATCAATAATGTAAAGATTTTTGTAGTGTGTCCAACAGACACTGTCTCGATAGGGAGACCACCTCAGGGAAGATGTAGATGCCTGATCACTGCACTGTACACCTGAAGCTGAATCTGAAGAATAATGAATGTCAACTACAATTTTATACGTATATATACATATGTATGTATATAGTTACAAGAAGCAGAGTACAGTATTAGGAATAGAGACCTTGGAAATGTAATGGCTGTGTGCGATGTCACAGGGATAGTGGATGGGGGGAGGGGGGTTGTCACTGTGTGAGGGATATAAATGATAAATGTCTAACTATTACATTGTTTTATGCACCTAAAACTAATTAAAAAAAGAATAACTTTATCAGGTAATGTTAAAAATAATAAACAAACAAACAAACAAACAAATAAATAAATATTGCATAATGCTTAACTTTTTGAAGTTGTTTTTAGTCTGTTCCTCTGTGTTTTTCTTTGAACCAAAGTTTACAACAGATAGAGACTGTCCATTCCTTTTTGGGACTGCCTTGTTTTGTTTCTAGTCTTCACTCTACACACCTGCCAAACCAATCATTGGTCATCTCTGGCTGGTTCCTCAATGGCTGCCAACTATAGCCACTGCTCTGGGATTGGCTGTCCCAGTGGCTCTAAGATTCACGGCTAAGGCCAGTTTCTTTGGCATCCAAGTTCTAGTTCTATTCGGTGAGCATTTATTGAGGGCCTGCAGTTTTCCAGACACTGTGTTAGCTTCTTAGATATAAAAATGAAGAAGGTTAGTTATCCTTGAGAATCTCTAAGTCAAGGGCTGGGGAGAGAAACACATGGACAGACCAGTGCAGTGAAATATGCTCAGTGTCACAGTCAGGAGGCTGTAGAATTTAGCAAACAGCAAGGGAAAGGTTTCCTTATTGCTTGTGACTTGCTGATATACCAGGGTCCCTGGTACTTGTATTTTCAATGATTCTCTCATTGGAAGAAAGTGCTCTATAGGTTGAATTATGGGAATATCGGATGGTTATACAAGTTCTTAAATACTCACATACAAAATGTTTGTCTGAGAAAGGAACTTCATAGCTCTCATTTAGTCTGGTTTCTCTTTTTTTTTTTTTTCAATGTAGAGTTCCTGGCTCTAATCTCTAACTGGAGTTATTGCTTCAGTAGCTTTCTTTTTAACAAACGTTGAGGTTTTCCTAATGCTACAGGGCCACACACCTCACCCTTTCTTTAAAAACATCAACATTAACCTGTTTGGGTTACAGGTTAAATTGTATTCTGCCTAGCTACAACCTTCTTTCACCCTTTCCTCATTATTTTACAGGAAATTTAATTGATTTTCACAGAAATTATTCTCATTTTTTAAGCTATTGTCACTTTAAACAACAAGAAGAAATCACTATAGCTAGTAGAAGGACAGCTTCTAAGCCAAGATCTCCCTCACTTGATTGTTTTAGGTTAAGGATGGAGACACAAAGCTCACACCAGGGGCCAGGGCACTGCATCCCACCACCGCATTTGTTAATGACCAGTCTCTGAAATGCTCACACATGGTGCATTGGAGTTGTTCATGGAAATCCTAGGAAGCAGTGACCACTGGGTTTTAGGCATTTACACCAGTATAGAAATCCCACTGTGGGAATCTGTGCCATTTCTCTTAGGCACATTTTAGCTCTAATTGAAAAGCCTCTGCTATTATTACCCCAGCTGGATTCGATCCTTTATTCCTTAGGCCTTTGTTTTTCACTTATTTTGGCACTTCCTCATAGCTATTATACTTACCTGATTCTTTCTTGAGATATATATTATGTTAAAAAATAGAATCTGAGCATTGAAAGGAACCTCGTCTCTGGAAATATGGAGTGAGATCCAGTTAGCGATGCAAGCTGGAAACCAGGAGGCCTGCCTGCCTGTCAATTATAACTATCATTTGTATAATGCTTAACACATTCTAAATGCATTTTTTAAAATACATTATCTCCTTCAATCTTCGCCTTCCCTGTGGGTTAGTTATCATAACTCTGTTTTACAGATAAGAAATTAGGGTTCGGGAGAAATCAGATGACTGACCAAAGATCACATAGCAAGTAGAGGGAAACTCCCAAAGGAGGCCCCCCTTTAAGTCAGGATTTTCATGCATCTTCTAAATGCTCCGTGTTGCTCTTTACAGGTTGTGTTGTCTCTTCCAGGCCAGAGATTGTATCCATCTTTATACCTACACCTCCAATGGACCCCTACTTGGCATAAGTGGAGTTTAATGTATACATTTCTTGGTTGGATTGAATTTGTTTTTAGGGCAAAATTTGTTTAGCAGTTATTTTATTTTCCTTAAAAAAAAAAAAGGTATTTTACATTACAAACTTATTTTCAAAGTCCGGAAGGAAACAGAAAAAGCAAAACAAACAAAATGACACAACAAACCAGCATTTCCTGTAAAACTAATGCAGTGACATTTAAGCTTCAATTACACCTCTCACTTCCCTGCGCGCCGCCAGCCAAGGTCCAAGGCCTCTTGCTGATTGAGAGCACATTTTGAGTTCCCCCCATTGTTCCTGGCAACCCTGCTCCTGTGTAGCAAGCAGGATATTCAACTTGACAAGGCTCTTTCTTTCTGGATCAGGGAGGGAACAAGGTTCTTGTCAGTTTGAATCATGAGCCTACACTTGGCAGAGCCCAGCGGACAGGCACAGTGGGGGAAGGTGCCATGTGTGCGCCATCCGCGCCGGACCTGTGGGCCCCTCTCCCCATCTCCCAAATAACTCAACAGGCTTCAAGCGACCCTGCTCCGACAGGCCCTCTTTACTATCGGCCCACAGATTTGCTTCTGACACTAAATCTCCTCGTTATCCTGCTTCCAAAATTTTACTTTAAGGTTTCATCTCTCAACCCATATTTTTTTTTCAGAGCGGCAGCTGAGAATATCCAGTTCTGCAGTTCTCAAGGTTTACTGTTTTAAAATACATTTCTAAGGATGAAAAATGCCTTTTTTGGAGTTCACATCAAAAAGCTTTCAGAAGTCATCAAAGAAAACTGAAAACCTAGGATATGCTGCTCTGAAAATAGTTTGTCTTTATTATGATTTAAAAAAACCTGAGCTTTAAAAGAATGACAAATAGAATTAATGAAAGATGAAATCTGGAAATTCTGATTCTGTATTGAAGAAAACAAAATTGTCTTATTTCATTCCTTTACCCCTAAAAGTCCGCACTTCACTTGCGTTTGTTTTAGGAGAAAAAAAAAGAACAAATGTTATTGGTTTAAGGGTCCTAACACACATCCGATAAGTAATCTGGCCCCATTTTTCTTTTCCTAGGCATCAAAAACAATATTTTTGATTATTATATGAATATAAAATTTCATCCTTTGCAGTTTTTGTTTATTAAATATGAAATAGCAGTAAGGTGTTTGTTTGTTTTTTGTTTTTTTAAATAGATGTCTTTATTTTTTAGAATATTTGTATGGCAATGGAATCCATCACTAGCTATTTGTGATTTAATTATAGAATTTTGTGACACAGACATCCAATCAACTTGCTAAATATATTTTAAAAAGAGGTAATTAAAGGAGGGAGAAAAAGAAAATAACTAATAATGTTAAATTCAGTCAATAGATTTGTCCTCTGCTTTCAATAATCCTTTTCCATAGTGTTTGTAGCTGAATCTAAAACTCATATGATACATGTAACACTGTGCACAAAAAAATCAATTTTTTGTGCAGTTACCTAATACTATACAAAGCTTCACCACACCTTTCCATGTATTTCTAAATCTTAGCTTTCATTAATAATTGGTAACAGGTAATAATTATGAAAACATTGCTTTTGGGGGCTGTTGCCCATATCCTTTCTCACTTTTTAATTCTCTTGTTTAGTTATACTCTGCTTGTCCCCTTTACCAGAAATTTATGGGGGCAATGTATTATTATTATTCTATTACTGACTTAGCTACACTTTGGATACAGTACGCTTTTCCCCCCTGGGTGGTAACTTTATAGATTGCTCTAATGCATTAAATCGTTTTCAGCATTCACTGATAATTATTCTTGGAGAATTTACTAACCTGGGTGGTACCTAATGGGGCCCTGTGATGTTATATATTCTTTCAGTTATAGGCATAGTTCCACCTCTAAAAGAATTTGCAGTCTAAAATCACTAATAGGGACCAGCATCAAGGTCCATGATTAATGATTATTCATAAATTTGGAAAAGAACTCAACATACCTGTATATGCAACTTATCAATTAAAATCGGGGCTACAAAGTATTTAGGATAAAGGTGAGTTGGGAGCTGAACCAATAGCTGAGACCCAGAACAGTTAAGTAGAAATTAAAGAGCAAAGCAGAAAAATTTAGCAGGACTTCCTCCACCCCTCCACCCCGGGGTCTTCAGGGTAGTGAAGATCTCTCCTGCTGTAAACAGATGTGCAGGGAAGTTGTTATTAACTTACTCAAAGTTGAGGAAGTGTCTGTACCCAGTGTATGGATGAGCCTTTCATATTAATCATGACCAGTAAATATTGCTTAAAACCTATGTTGGTCACTAACCCTGGAGTATGTACTCTGAGGATTTGATTATGCTTTCTGAGAAAGTCTCACTTTCTCCACTTTAGAGAGGAGATTGAGAAAGGACACCTATGGCAGACTGCCATATGCTGGTATCATTTGATACCACCGGAAATATGGTGGGTGGCAGGAGCTACCAGCTTATCAGGATCTTATTACTTTTTTTTTTGGTAACTTTTTTTAATTTTATTAGTTTCAGGTGTACAAAACAATGGAATAGTTAAACATTTACCATTTATTACCAAGATCTTAAAGAGGCCCCACATCACTGAATGGTAACAGTACAGCCCAGGGTTGGACAGGGGAGTTAGTGGTAGGAAAATGAGGGGAAGGAAGTTGTGATTAGGGAAATCTCATTCCCTAATTCAGTTAATAGATTTCCCAAATGCAAAATGATACAATACAAAGGTTAGCTAAAAGTTTGTTTTCTTATTTTTGGTTTGTTTGTTTAGTTGTAATACATAGCTGTGCATCTCAGAAAAATGTGAAAAAATGTTAAAATAGCTTAGAGATTATCAGATAAGCTGTTTGTAGTGGAGGCAATAAAGGATATTTTAAAATGGAATATAAAATCACCTGTAAAACGCTAGACTTTGAACTAACTGGGCATATTGACATGTGTTATGAGTTAGTGGTCTTGTGATTTTCAAATTATGCCACTGTACATAATAGAGCATTGTCTGATACACCTCACTAAGTGGCCTGGCATTAAACCAGATCTGTCATCTAGTGGAGAGGAAGGCAATTCCAGTTTCATCTAAATAATCTCATATTAAAATAAGGAAGAACAAATGTGACACAGCTGCAGTAGCCTGGCCAGGTTAAAATGCTTACAAATATTTTATGTCTGTAATATAAGACTGCTTACTAATGGGGAATATTATGTGTAAAAGAGTGCCAGATTGCCTTTGATATAAGTTGGTAATAAAAATGCTACAGGGTTAGTATTTACGATCCCTCTAGGTTATAACATGCTTCCTGTGCTATTACTTTAACAGGCCTTAAGACAAAAATCTATATGATATGGTCACTTTCCTTAAATAGCATGTACAACACGTGCACAATCAGCTAGAACATTGAAACAATTTATCAGAACCTGTTACGTATCATAAAAATAATAGTTTATGTAAACATGTGCCTTTCCTGAAGAGAGCATCATGTGTGCTTTGGATCATGCTACATTCCACTGTCATACAAATATGAAAATACGTAAAGTCAACAAATGTCATGTTTTAGTCAATACCACACAACGCTCTTTGTTGGGGGCGAGGGAGGAATAATATAGCTGAGCTCAAGTAATGTAACAAATGATGAAGTTCTGAGATTTATGAGTAAAGACACCTCATTTATTATACAAAGTTAAGGAATGTCCCCTTAGGGAAAAGAAAATGTAACATAACTCCACTGATGTATTTGAAACAAGAAACAAACAAACAAACAAAAAAACTGGCTCCTAAAGAATGGTGCAATTCTCATCATTTCAGTCTGTATTGTCAATTAGGAAATATGACAATAACATGAAGGAAAATAATCCCAACACTATAGTAGATGATTTGGCAAAGGGAAGATTATAGTGATATTTTGGTTATGAAGTTAACATAGAATTTTAAATGTGATTCTTTTTTTAAATTTTATTTTAATGGGGAGTAGTGGGGGACAATGTGTTTCTCCAGGGCCCGTCAGCTCCAAGTATTTGTCCTTCAATGTAGTTGTGGAGGGCGCAGCTCAGCTCCAAGTCCAGTCTCCCTTTTCAATCTTTAGTTGCAGGGGGTGCAGCCCATCATCTCACGCGGGAATTGAACCGGCAACCTTGTTGTTGAGAGCTTGTGCTCTAACCAACTGAGCCATCCAGCCGCTCCTCCGGAAGTTCAGCAGCAGCTCATTGACTTCATTCTAGTTGTGGAGGGCACAGCTCACTGGCCCATGTGGAAATTGAACCAGCAATCCTGTTGTTCAGAGCTCGTGCTCTGACCAATTGAGCTATCAGAACGCACCTTAAGTGTGATTCTTTAATGACTATCACTTTAGGAGACATACACATATGGAGAATGTAATGTCAGTCCAGAAATACTGAAGGCTTTCTGTAAAGGAGTATCATAAACACTGAATTTGATTCAGCCCCCTCTGACCCATCCTAGCCAACTAGGTAATCTGTTGACTGTTACCTGGATATATTGCTGGAGATAATTCCCACAGAGTGACTCTATTGAAGCTGATGTCAGGTTTTATTGCAAGCCTGGGAAGACATTTTTAAGCAGGTCTGGTCATATGGGATCCCTTCAATCACACTGTGTGCTGACTAGTCTACTCCCATCCACAAAGTTTCCTCTTGAGAAAACATCCTATAAGTATTTTTGTTAGAAACAAATGCCATTCCACCTAGCCCATATTTAGGGTGATACTCAGTAATTAAAGAAGTTTTATAGTTTGGGGTCAGATATGCAAAAACTGAGATGGTGCAGTAGGCAGAATTCCAAGGTGACCTCCAAGAGTCCTGCCCTTTTATGTACACGCCTTGTATAACCCTCTCCCCATTAGTGTGAGTGGGACCTATCATGGGATCTTACTACTATGTTTCTGTTCCATTATATGGCAAAAGTAAAGTGATTAGGGTTTTAATCAGTTGATTTTGGATTAATGAAGAGGGATTATTCTGGTGGGCCTGGGCTAATCAGGTGAGCCTTTTCTAAGAGGGTCTCCAGATAAGAGAAAAGAAGCAGCAGTAGACTTTCTCCTCTTTGCCGCCAAGAAGCAAACCACCAGGGTGTGGAGAGGGTCATATGGCAGCAAATGGCCTCAGTCCTCACAGCTGCAAGGAGCTGAATTCTGCCAATAACCAGGGAGTTGAGAAGGACTCCAAGATAATATGAGATTGTACCTCCAGCCAACACCTTGATGTAAGTCTTGTGAGAGCCTGAGCGAAAGAGCCTGCTAAACCACACTCAGACTCCTGATTCACAGAAACAGTGAAAGAATAATAGTTAATGTGCGTTGTTTTAAACTACTAAATGTAGGGTAAAAACTTATTTGTTACACAGCCGATACAGATACTGCCATTGTCTTTGTCAGGGTTTATTTGTTCTTACTCCCAGGAAAATCTCTAACTAAATTGAAGTTTGTGCCTTCAATTCTGTGTTATAAGGAAATAGATTGGCTGGAAAATTCCCTCTTTGTAATAACTTAGTAACTTTTCCCTAGCTTTCTAGTCTATACATTAAGAAATCTGAATTCTTTTAACTTTTACAAGATCTGACAATTAAGAACTCGTCATAGAAAAAATGTTACTTACCTCATTGCTAAATATCACTGCAGTAACCTTCGAAGAACTCCCCTTGGGAAGCTATGCACTGATGCCCGCCTCAGTCCATCCTTCAAAACAATTTTGAAACTCTTTTTCTGGAATGGCCATCAGAGCTGTCGTCGTATTACCCTTGATGTCCTGAATGTCATCAAAATGTCTTCTTTTTTCAACATTTCCTTTATCTTTGCGTAAAGAAAGAAGTCATTGGGGGCCAGATCAGGTGAGTAGGGAGGGTGTTCCAATACCATTATTTGTTTATTGGCTAAAAGGTCCCTCACAGACAGTGCTGTGTGAGCTGGAGCATTGTTGTGATGCAAGAGCCATGAATTGTTAGCGAAAAGTTCAGGTTGTTTAACTTTTTCACGCAGCCTTGTCAGCACTCCCAAATAGTAATCGTGGTGAACTGTTTGTCCAGTTGGTACAAATTTGTAATGAATAATCCCTCTGATATAAAAATTGGTTAACAACATCGTTGCAACAAAGTTTGCGAACTTAATTGTCTGACCTCCTATATGTAAACTTTTAACCTCCACATTTGTTTAACATTTCTGGGATACATATTTTTAGTTCTTATAATGTTTCTTTCTGAACACACTTCAATTTCCCCACAAATCATGTGTTGACTTAGATGAATTCAAGATCCCATAAGGAGCTTACCACTGATACTAGAACAGAGGTATTAGTCTGTGCCTTATACTTCCTGCATCTTTGCATGTTGTGTACAGGAGAATAGCTCATCCATTTGGCTTTCTGTCTATTTGTTTACTTGTTACTATTTATTATACCAGCTACAAATTGTTAATTCAAATGGAGTTTGTGTACCTATTCTAACTTATGTCTCTTCCCTTTGTAATTGAAGTCATAGCAAATATTTCCCAATTTTAATTCTGGAGTTTGTTTTAGAACCAATAGAACTAGGCAGGCATTACAGCTTGTTGTTGCTTTTTGTTTTGTTTCATTTTGTTTTAATTGTGGTAAAAAACAAACACACCCATAATATAAAGTTTACCATCTTAACCATTTCTAAGTGTACAGTTCAGTGATATCAAATATATTCACATTGCTGTGCAACTAATTTCTAAAACGTTTTCATCTCACAAAACTGAAACCCATTAAAAAACTCCCCACTACCCCAGGTCCTGGCAATGATCATTCCACTCTAGGTTTATGTGAATTTGAATACTCTAAATACCTCATGTACATGAAATCATGGAGTATGTGTCTTTTTCTGACTGGCTTATTTTGCTTAGTATAATGTGTTCAAGGTTTATCCATATATTAGTCAGGGTTCTATACTAGGATTCTCCAGAGAAACAGAAATATATATATATATATATATATATATATATATATATATATATATATATATGCAAAATTTGAGATTGTGTGGTTGACAGAATTCCAAGATGGTCTCTAAAAGTCCTGCTCTGTCACATTCATGCTTTGTATAATCCTCTCCCCGTTAGTGTGGATGGAACCTTATTTTTAAAAATATTTTATATGGTAAAAATAGAGCAAAAGTAGTTTTTTGTTCAAGGAGGAAAAAATATATGGCTATGGTCACAAGTCTAAATATGACTTTAAGTAATCTCGGGCTCTCAATTGTGCACAGTAATATATATAGGTTGGCTTCAGCCATGGCTTCTGTCATTTATCAAAGCTAAAATCAGACTATAAAGACACATGAGGAAACAGAGCAAGTTGAAACCAAGCTTGATCACAACTTCTTTCAAGTGTGACTTCAGCTGCCCCCGACTGTGTATTTCTGTTGGATCAAACACTCCCACGTTACCACTTGGCACCATAATTAACCGATAGAGATTTCAAGTGGCAACAGGCAACGTGAGAAGGAAGAGGAACCAGTGCAAGGAAACCAGCATAAATACAGTGACAGTGGTATGGCCAATCAATTCTGGAATTACCCACTTGTTTAATTTCCAGCAACATGATCTAGCATTAATGTAATCACATTCTAAATCAGGTAATATAATTATGAAGTACACTGGGAGGAAGATGAGCAGGCAACAGTGGAGAGAGAAGATGAACATACAGCCTCCATCCTCTCCTCCCCTTCTCTCTCTTCCCCTGCCCTCCCCTCCTCTGTTTTCTCTTCCCCTCCCCTCCCCTTCCCTCTCCTCTCCTTCCATCTTCTCTCCTCTCCTCTTCTCTCCCCCTTCACTGTTCTCTCTCTCTCTCTCTCTCTCTCTCTCTCTCTCTCTCTCTCTCCCCCTCCTCTCTCTCTCTCTCTCTCTCTCTCTCTCTCTCTCTCTCTCTCGCTGTCTCACTCTCTCGCTCTCTCCCCTCTCTCTCCCTCTCTCTAGTTTGTTTTTTAACTGTGAAGTTTACTTCTGTACAGTTTGATCTTCTTCCCTAATTCCCTGATTTGTTTCTGAGTAAATTGGTTAGTCTTTCTTTTTTGTGGGGGGAGGAGCAGGGAGAGGAATGTCATTATGCAGACTGTTACAGATAAAGAAAATGATTGGCTGCAGAATTGGCAATACCATTCATATAACTCCCTAAAGGAGACACCTGAGATTGCCATCATGAGTCCTACGGCGAGAGAAAGGCAAAGATTCTATGTAGCTTAGAGCTTCTGTGAGGGAGAACTATGTTAGCAACTGGTGGACACACAGTCTGCATCCCTTAAAAGAGAGCCGGGTCTCCTATGGGTGCTCATTTCCCCCTCGATGGAACCCCAACCTCTGCAATCAGGGTTCCATCAGCAGACATTATATTAGGTTGGTGCAAAAGTAATAGCAGTTTTTACAATGATTTTTAACCATTTAAACCACAATTACTTTCGCACCAACCTAATATTTACTGCTAGGAATATAGGTACTTGCATTTGGGTTGATGAAATGAATTGAGATTTCATTCTTGTTGATCCATATCTCATCTACACATATGAGTGAGAGAGAATTAAAAAAAAGAAAGAAAGAAAGAAAGAAAGAAAGAAAGAAAGAAAGAAAGAAGAAGAAAGCATCAAGCTATGAAAAGGGGAAAATTAATCTGAATAAAAAAGAGTTTAGCAAACAGATAAAATATTAAAGTAGCAATAATTAGTATCCTTATGGAGATTTTAAATAATAATATCACATTCACTAAAACAATTCAACAACAGGTAAAATAGGCAGCACTGAAACAATTCCTGGCAGTTAAAACTAATTCTTCATGAGGAACTTTTCATCTCTCATGTATTAAGCTGATTTCCTAAATGAATGTTTTCGATTTCAAATTGTGGTCCATGGACCAGCAACATCAGCATCAACTGAGAAATTGTTAGAAATGCAATTCTTGAGCTCCAACATAGACGTACAGAATTAGAAATTTTGGGTATAGATCCCAGTATTCCGTCTTTTATTGAGCCCTGCTGATGATTCTGATGGGTGCCAAAGTCTGACAACCACTGCTCGATGGCGTATTGGAATTACCCATGGAACTTTAAACACTGCTGATGACTGGCTCCTACTCGCAGCAATTCTGATTTAATAGTTCGGGGATGCAACTTGAGCTTCAAGAGTTTTAAAAGCTCCCCAGGTGGTGCTAATGTGCAACTAAAGATGAGAACCAATGATCTATATCTACTGGGCTCAAGACAATTAGATCCCTTTCCAGATCTGGTTGAAGCAGTGATTTTCAAACATGTCTGCTCTCTGGAATCACTTGGAGAACTTTGAGATACCTGATGTGTCACAGAATCCCCAGAGCTTGTGATTTAATCATTCTGTGGTTGCACCAGCCCTTAGAAAACAAAAGTCAGGCAATTCTAATGTGCTGACGAATCTCCGAAACAGTGGGTTAAAGACTAAATTCCTAATTCTAAAGATAAATTCCTAGTTGTGGGGGCGGAGCCCCAGAGAGTAGTTTCCAGGCTCTCGGCCTCACATAGACAGGTGCTGGCTCAGGTAGTAAATGGCCAACTGTGATTGCATGGCCATCAGCTGTGGCTAGTTGGCCGTCAGCTGTAACCAGTGAGCCATTGGCCACAATATAACTGCTGTGGCTACGAGGGAGAGAAGAGAAGAAAATGGGGGCTAGCAAGAAGATGGTGGCTGGGCTGGCAAGCGCGGATTGCAGTTAGGATGGCTGGTTGCAGACAGTGTGGATCCAGCCTCCAGTGAGAGTATAGTGCCGCCGGCGAGAATATACTAAGTATGACTCCCCTATCTATGGCTCCTTGTGTGTTCCTTTTTGGCCTCACCATATCCTGCGTTCTTGTATGGGGAGCGGGAGCAGAGACCCCGCCGGACGCCCTGCATGACAAATGGCGCAGCGAGCAGGGTCTCCCGCACGACACATGGCGCAGCGAGCAGGGTATGGTGCCGGCCAGAGCTCTCCAAAGGACGGTGGAGCAGTTTGTGCGTATGAACACTCAGTCTCAGCAAGACCAGGAGGAGCAGCTGCCGGAGAGCTGGACCCCCGTGGAGGGGTGGGAGGACGTGGACGGTTCTCCCACCAGCACAGGAAAAGCCATGCAGCTGCTGCAGAGATGGAGCCCCGTGGAGAGCTGGAAAGATGTGGACGGTTCCCCAACCAGCACAGGCCGGAGAAAGCGAAGGTCGTTGCAGCCCTGTGGGCCGGGGAAGTTCCTGCTCAGGCAGCCCGGATGCAGGACTTATAGTCCCAGGAGGTAATGCTTGCTGAGTCCTCCGTGGGAGATGAGGGTGAGGTCAAGGTCGTCCCTCACCCCCAGGACAGTCCTGGCGAATGACTATGGACTATGGGGAGTTGCCTTCCATCCCTAATTTAATGGACCGCTTGACTGTTTGTTTGGGAACTGTTGTTAGTGGAACTGGGGGATATTTGCTTTTGTCTCTTGACTGGCCGCCATTGAGAATATGTAAGCACCTTGATTGTGAGTCGCTGTTGTTCCAGCAGGGTACCCTGGCTGTGCCCAGGAAGTCGGGCTGTTCCCAGAGAGAGTGGCAGTGCCCTGAGAGCCCTGGCTGTGTCCAGGAAGTGTGGCTGTTCCCAGAGAAAGTGTCAGTGCCCTGAGAAACCCTGGCTGTGTCCGGGAAGACAGGTGGTACCCTAAGAAGTCCAGGAAGTCTGGCTGTGCCCAGGAGTACTGGTGGTGCCCTGAGAAACCCTGGCTATGTCCGGGAAGACAGGTGGTACCCTAAGAAGTCCAGGAAGTCTGGCAGTGCCCAGGAGTACTGGTGGTGCCCTGAGAAACCCTGGCTGTGTCCGGGAAGACAGGTGGTACCCTAAGAAGTCCAGGAAGTCTGGCTGTGCCCAGGAGTACTGGTGGTGCCCTGAGAAACCCTGGCTGTGCTCAGAGAGCCTGGCTGTGTCCAGGATATTGCATTCACCCCCAGGCTCCTCGCACAGGTCCCCTCACGGAAGACGCTTGTCGCGTAGATTGTGAGGCGAGAGCCTGTAGGGGTGGAGTGTGGGGGCAGAGCCCCAGAGAGTAGTTTCCAGGCTCTCAGCCTCACATAGACAGGTGCTGGCTCAGGTAGTAAATGGCCAACTGTGATTGCATGGCCATCAGCTGTGGCTAGTTGGCCGTCAGCTGTAACCAGTGAGCCATTGGCCACAATATAACTGCTGTGGCTACGAGGGAGAGAAGAGAAGAAAATGGGGGCTAGCAAGAAGATGGTGGCTGGGCTGGCAAGCGCGGATTGCAGTTAGGATGGCTGGTTGCGGACAGTGTGGATCCAGCCTCCAGTGAGAGTATAGTGCCGTCGGCGAGAATATACTAAGTATGACTCCCCTATCTATGGCTCCTTGTGTGTTCCTTTTTGGCCTCACCATATCCTGCATTCTTGTATGGGGAGCGGGAGCAGAGACCCCGCCGGACGCCCTGCATGACAAATGGCGCAGCGAGCAGGGTCTCCTGCATGACACTAGTTCCAAAGACTGAATTCCGAAATCTGAGGAAGACACTAAATTTATGACCTTTATAAAAACTAAGCGCGCACACACACACACACACACACACACACACACACACGGCCTGGCAATTAAGTTCGCGAACTCATCCTAGAAAATACTACATACCTCATTGCTGAATATCACTATGGTCACCTCTGAAGTGCTCCCCTTGAGAAGCTATGCACTGATGCCACGCCTAGTCCACCCTTCAAAGCAATTTTGGAACTCTTTTTCTGGAATGGCCACCAGAACTGTCATCGTATTACCCTTGATGTCCTGAATGTCATCAAACTGTCTTTCTTTCAATATTTCCTTTATCTTTGGCTAAAGAAAGAAGTCATTGGGGAACAGATCAGGTGAGTAGGGAGGGTGTTCCAATACAGTTATTTGTTTACTGGCTAAAAATTCCTTCACAGACAGTGCCTTGTGAGCTGGTGCATTGTCGTGATGCAAGAGCCATGAATTGTTAGTGAAAAGTTCAGGTCGTCTAACTTTTTCACGCAACCTTTTTAGCACTTCCAAATAGTAAACTTGGTTAACTGTCCAGTTGCTACAAAGTCATAACGAATAATCCCTCTGATATCAAAAAGGATTAGCAACATTGTTGTAACAAGTTCACGAATTCAATTGCCAGATCTTGTATATGTATAATTAGTATATATTTAAGAGTTAACTGCCTCTAAACATCCCTAAACAAAATAGAGATTTTAGTAAAGGTGATTTGTAGCCCTAGGTAAGGTAATGAAAGCAATACTTCTCAACTTTGATAGCACATTAGAATCTCATGGGAGTTTTTAAGACCTGTAATACGGAGGCCTCACTGCAGACCAATGAAATCCAATTAAATCAGAAGGTATGGATGTAACTGAGGTATCAGCATTATTTAAATCAGAACATTGCAGAGTAATCAATGGCTCAGTATTATTTAAATCTCAGAAGTTTCCAAAGGGCACCTGAGGTTGAGAACCATGGGTTAGAGCAGGGGTGTCCAAACTTTTTTCAACGTTTTTTTACCAAGGGCCATATGCGGTAAAGTACACAAACAGCCGGGCCACTCACTCAAGGTGAAGTACATATTGCCTCACCTGGTTTATTTAAGTAAACTAAATATATTTTTGGAATTTGCTGCGGGCCAATTAACAATGGATTGCGGACTGCAAGCTGCAGTTTTGACACCCCTGGGTTAGAGGGTAGCATCACTTCAGGTGAGAAGGAAATGTATTCGTTCCACTTTTCTTATAGGTCACGGAGCAGCTGGGCCTGCCTGTGTGCTCAGGGAAGAAATGACAGAGTCATCAGCAGGGGTAATGATACCGGCACCAGCATAGGTCCTTTACTAATATGGGCTATCTGGTATACTGTTGGCCTTTGAGTGGTTTGACATTCGGTGGCTGGATGCCCCTGTACCTATTACCCAATACTCTTTTAATACATTATTACTAAAAATAAAATATTTGTGCTCTATTCAAACTGCTGCATAAAAACTAAGCTGAAACAGCTTGTTAGTGCAGTGGTTTCCAACCAGTAGTGATTTTGTTCCCCAGAGCATATTTCGTGATATTTGGAAACATTTTGGTGTCACGACTGTTGGGGGAGGGGAAGCTTTTCTCGCATCTACTGGATAATGGGCAGGGAAGCTTCTAAACATCCTACAATGCACAGGAGAGCTCCCCACCCCAACAAAGAATCATCGTGCTGAGGCTAAGAAACCCTGCTTTTGTGGAAAGCCTACAGGCTTCATCTCTTTCAGGGGATGATGTAGACCAATGGTAGAAAGTCCATTACAAGGTAGAATTTGCTTGGGCGAGACTTCAAATCTCCAGAACTTCCTGATAGAACCAAATACTCTGAAGACCATACCTTGTTGCTAAAAAAAGAAACTTAGCCACATAGTGGTTTTGAATTGACAAACAACCATTACCATAACATCTGTTTAAAATTTGCCCCTGTGTTTCCCAAAGTAAATTCAAACGTATAATACAAGATACATTCTAACAATAGAACCTCACTCTGTGTAAATATATTTAGAACAACCAACAAATCACCTAGAGGACTTTTTATTTCCATCCTTTCATACCCTAGGCTCTGAGTGTCTTTCCCTATCTTCAATCCAGGCTGGTCCAGGTACATTTTTGTAAGTGACAGTTGAGTATTCAAATCCTCCAGAAAGCCTTGTTGCCCTAGGAGCCCCAAACTAGAAGAGGTGCCCCTCCTTCATGTTCTCTGAATATTCTGTGCACATTTCTATCATAGTACTCACATACATTTTTAAAACATGCATCTGACTCCTTCATAAACTCGATTTCTTTAAGGTAGAGCCTTTGCCCTGTAGCTCCAGGACTTAGCAACCCTCCTGGCACATTACAGATACTTAAATTTTTGTTAAACAAACGAATCATGATACATTTGCATCATTAGTTGTTTCTTATGCAATACGAGGAAAACACTGTTTTGGTTGAACTGTTATGTAGGCAACTTAGATTTATCATATCAAGAACAGTTTTGAAGTTCACTCAACCAAAAAAGTCCACATTTATACTTAGATTCATCTATACATGCTGCTTCCTGCCTCTCCTAGTCACTTACAACCCTTGTTTTAGAGTTCAAGCTTACTGAGCCCAAATACTCTTTCTTTTGTCCATATAAAATGCTGTAAAAACCTAACCAAAATGGAATAGAATAGCAAGAAGCCATGGAGTTTAGTGTGTGTGTGGGGTGGGGAGGTGGGGGTTTCAGACTCACTATTAAAAAAAAAAAGACTTCATGGAAATACATTTTGATTGTTTTAAAATATTTTCAAGATAAAAAGAGATTGAACTTTTAACCTTCTGAGGGTGTTTTTCAGTTTCTTCTGGAGACATCTGCCAAAGCCCTAGTGATAGGCACCTGTAGGTATTTTTAGTCATTTCTGCCTATTCATTTTGATTAAAGGAATTGGGGATAAAAAGAAAGTGAGCCATTCCAGAAAGGGCTAAAGAAAGGACTTTGTTAACGTTTTTCTACCGACAAATTCAGTCATCAACTTAATTGCTGAGATTGAATTGTTCTCATGAGGTTTTCACAGTGACTGCTTGCTTCATTGACCATCCTGTTCTACAAAGAAATATATGTAGAGACTCTGAAATTATGTATTCTTTCTGGGAAAAGATCTGCATTTCCTTGATAGAGAAAGAAAATATAGTTATTTCAAAATATGTATTTTTGAGAGTTTTGGAGAAGAGTCACTGCAAATCTAAGAATACTTCCCATTTCTTTAATACCTGACAACTGAAGGTCTCACTGCACCAGTTAAGGCACATCAGAGTCAGCAGCTAGTCAACAAAACTCTAATAAAATCTTTCCCTTCGCATATATTTAACAAAACATAGAAAGGCCATTGACATGCAGACTAAATAAAAAACAAGACTATCAACTCTAAGTCTGACTCACTAAGGACTTTTTATGTCTTCTCTGGTGCTATATGTACTTTTGCTGCATTTCTGTGAGTTTTCTTCCTGTTATTTTGTATTGAGGAGGTGGAAAGAATGGAGTTTTGTGTTTGGAGCTGAGAGACTAGATTCCTAAATATGTACTTTAACATTACTCCTGACTTGTACTGTACAATTAACATTACATAGCATTCTATTCTCTGTATCCCCCATAAATCACCGGATACAAGTTAATTCTAAGTAAATTACCCTTACGTTTTATTTCATCCCATTATACCTACCACAGCTATATTTGTGTGTGTATATAAATATACAGATTTATGTGTATTATTCCAGAAGCAAAGTTTAATGGTTTCAGAAACCACTAACTGTGTAATGCAATAGATGTCATGGAAAGAAAAATATAAGATGCGTTTTTTAAAGTTATATATATACACATACCCATATGCATGTGGGAGTGTGCTTACTAGATATAGAAAAGTGGGGACCATGAAGGCTTAGCTGGGAGTGCAATGTGTCCACATGTGTTTGAGGAGTGGCAAAAACACAGGTGTGAGGAAATACATAAATATACATTTTAACCCTCTCTTCACAATGTAGGTGAGTCAATTACCTGTAAATTATGGCGTTTAACTAAATTATGTAGATTTCTCATGTCTATGAAACTTTAGAATTCTATAAATGAGTTTTTTTGTTGTTTCTTTAAGCAATGCGTATAACTAAGTAAAATTCTGATCTGATAGTGAAGAGGTGGTTCTGTCTTTGTGGTTCTTCCAAGTATGCTCAGAGTTTTAAAAACAAAAATGGGTACCCAGGTCCATCTTTTTCACTTTTCTGAATATTTGACAGCTAGCTTTCTCTTTAAATTCTCTGTTCGTCATCCATCGAACCATTAGATACTGTGTTTAGAGGTTTAGTAAGGGAAGACATTTATAAAGAAATTTGTACAAAGTAAGAATTTGAACAGTAGGTGATAAAAGTTGCTCAACCTCTTTCAAGTGGCAGCACCAACAGATGGCATCATTTTCTTTCAATTTTTGATTTTGCAACAAATCAGCTTACTTTGAAACACTTGATTACTTAAAATCATTTCAGAGATGTATATGCTGCATGAGGGAATGGCTTGTCTGATTATTTTAACTTGTTCCTAACGCTTAACGCCATCCTGGATGCACAGTACCAGTCACACAGTATTGTTTGTCCATGGAAAATATTATCCCATGGAAGGAAAAATCTCCACTATATCTTTTTTCTGGAAAATGAAATAACAGCTATGGGATGTACTACTTTTAAATTACAATTCCCTATTCCAACATATAAACTTGGTTGCAGGTAACAGAATCTAGCCTATTTAGTTTAAGTAGTGGGCGATTATTAAGAAATATTACAAATACAAAATTTTTAGAAGAGCTGAGGGAATAGATTGTACGATGAATTTAAAGTACTAAATCCATTCATGGTGCTGGAGAACCGCCACCACCCACACCAGAACCACTGTACATTTACTGGTCAGGCTTTTTCTGGCGCCAAGTCCAGAATCATGCTTGGTTCCATGACATGCGAACTGCCACCACCACTGACAACCTTAGCTACTCTTCCCTCTGCCACTGAACACCTGGCGCCCTGGCCCTTTCCTAACACAACGTGCTTCTAAATTAAATTTCATACAAGTGCATCTGATTAGTGAAAGATGCACCTAACACAAAGGAGGATCATGCAGATTTAAAAAAATTCTGCCTTGGAAAGGTTCACTATGTGAGGGACTCTCAAAATGTGAGAAGGAGGTTCAGAAGCTTGGAGACAGCCACAAATGACAGATACCTACTCTATGAACTCCATTAAAAAACAAAACAAAACAAAACAAAACAAACAAACAAACAAAAAAACAACCTCCTCAATACTGTGGTGCTATTTTTAAAAAGGTTTTAGTATTATTGTGGTTCCAAGTTGAGATCTGAGAGCCAGGAAAAGAAAAATCAGGAAGTTAAGTGGCTGGCCAGTATCAAAATAATGCAAAAAAGAAGTCAGGCCTTCTGTGTGGACGTCAGGTTACACTGTGCTGAATTATCTCACTTAGCAAATACCGGGGTGCCAAAAAAAATACACATGACTTGTATTCATCTTTCGTTATTGATAAATATTGAGTACTACAATTTTAATACAGTTTTCCATTCTTAAAATGTATATACATTTTTTGGACACCCTTTGTATTTTAGGCTTCCTTGAAATGTCACCATATTCCATTTCAATATGGAAAGCCTAATTTATCAGTTCAGGGTTATTTTAATAAAAATGGTACCTCTCAGTTGCCATAGGTCTGGATCCAACCAATAGAAATGTTAAGGTTTCCATTCACATAGCTTTGGGACCGCTGAAATTTCCAATTCACTTTTAAACAGTTTTCTACAGACAGCACATGTTGGCATGATTAAATCAGAAAGATCTCCCTGTAAACTCAGTCTTAACTTTCTCTAGGTAATGACTGGCTGGATATTCTCTCCAAACCTAGGCAGCTTCTTTTATATGACCATAGAAGAATTCAGAGTAATATAAGAAGAATATAAATAATAATATAAGTAAAATAATGCAAATATATACAAATAATATACAATAACATGTAAATATGTACACATAAACCTAATGTAAATAATAATATAAGACTACAGGGAGTTTGAGTCTAAAGTAAAATTTACTTTTACATTTGACAAATGAAATATATTATCTTCATTTGTGCATTAGAGAGTATGAAATCATTATAACGGAATTTTTGATGACCTAACTCAATTTTATCAGCTTTTTATTTCCTTTGGACCAAGTATGTGTGGTAAACATTTCATGCAAGTAACAGCATGTGCTCAAGGTTCAGGCAAGCACATAATTGCTTAATGAAAATATTTAGTAGCATTAGAAAACACTTATCTTGATGCTCTTTTTTTCCATGGCTATGAATGGATTTATGAGACAATGCTCATATGCATTTATGACTATTCCAATATTCCTTTCACAATTTATGTCCCTCAAAATATTTTATAGGGCTTACTTCATCTTTTCCCAAGCAAAATATTCTCTACATTGGACCTGTTTCCCCCACCTTCGTACTAGCCTCTCCCCTTTTAATGTTCCTCATGGATACAGCCACTTTTTATCTTTTGATTTTGTTGTTACTTCTGCCCAGTTTCTCTCTATGCTTCTTTCTCTTCTTGCTTATGCTCTCTTGTTTATTTTCCTTTACAATAAATTTTATAAGGATTTTCTTGTGTATACTGCTCTCCCAGATAAACTCAATGGGCTGTCACCCAGTGGGCTGACAGTAGGGCCAATCCTGGCAGAAATGGCAGGAAAGTCCTGGCAGAAGTGGCAGTTAAGGCAGAAAAGATAGGTTCCAGGAGATGCTGGGATGATGGTCCCTACATGGCTAAAGTAGACACATCTTTATTTCTTCATAGGCTGGGAAGTTTGATTTGAAGTGTTGTTAAGAGAGTAGGCTTTTAATTCTAAATTTTAGATTATCATCTAATAACACTGACGGGGGAAAAAAGGAAGAAAACTATTAATGTTTAAGAAAGTTTTCAGAGTAAAGAAATTATAGAGACCTTTACCAAACAAAATATGTCCAATATCACACTCAGACACTTCTGAGGAAAGGGTAGGACGGCAGGATGAGAGTAGGACTAATGCAGCATATAGGAGGTAGTGAATACAATAAATGCCGTAAAGATTCTTACTTAGCTAGGGAAAGAATTATACTCTCTAAGGAGAATGCCATTTTTTTACCCATGTATATTTTCTTATTTAACAGAATAATACATCTCAGTGAACAAAATAGTTTCTATTGAGTAATTGACTTTTGATAGACTTTCTGACTGTTTAGCTCATCTGGCAAAAAATGTGATATTACCTTTAGCTCCAGAGGATTTTCGCAAAAGTATTACAAGTAAGAAAGAGCAAGACAGGCAGAGACAGAAAAAATGAAACACAGAGAGACAGAGGGAGACAGAATGCAGCTAGGTGTTTGGGATTGCAAAGGCAAATATGGTACCGCTGTTTGGGGGTTTTTATTCTATTATAGCAGGGAATCAATCCTATGGGAGGGAGTGATGTATTCTGTCTCAAGGATCAGGGGATTCTTCACAGAAGAGTTGTTGCCTAAACATGGTTTTTGTTTCTTTGTTGTTGTTTTAAACTTTTTTTTTTTTTTTTTTTAAGATTTTATTGGGGAACGGGGAACAGGCCTTTATTGGGAAACAGTGTGTACTTCCAGGACTTTTTCCAAGTCAAGCTGTTGTCCTTTCAATCTTAGGAGGGTGCAGCTCAACTCCAGGTCCAGTTGCCATTGTTAGTTGCAGGGGGCGCAGCCCACCATCCCTTGCGGGAGTCGAACAAGCAACCTTGTGGTTGAGAGGACACACTCCAACCAACCGGACACTCCAACCATCCAGGAGGCAGCTCAGCTCAAGGTGCCGTGTTCAATCTTAGTTGCAGGGGGTGGTGTCTACCATCCCTTGCAGGAGTCAAGGAGTGGAACCGGCAACCTTGTGGTTGAGAGCCCACTGACCCATGTGGGAATCGAACCAGCAGCCTTTGGCATTAGGAGCACAAAGCTCCAACCGCCTGAGCCACCTGGCTGACCCTGAACATGGTTTTTAAAGTAGTGCTTCTCAGTGTCTAGTACAGTAGTTCTCAGTGCTTACTGAATATTAGAAAAAATATTATTGGGGAAGTAGTTAAATCACACCAGTGTCCAAATATCTTAGGAGTCCTTCTGGATTTTCCTCTAAGATCCTAGGTTATTCTACTGTGCAGCCTGAGTTGAGAATCATGGCTGCATTGCCCATTATTGTATCAGAAATAGGTTCTCAGGGTCTCGGTGTGGGGCACTTTGAACTAGAACCTCGAATGATGAAGACTTTAAATAATAGACAAAATTTTACAAGGTGGATTGAAGATGGTGGAAGATGGTATCCTAGGCAGGGGCAACTGCCTGTGCAAACCCACAGATGTGTGAGGCTGGATGGTGAATGACAAGAAGGAAGAATTAAAGAGGATACCCCACTGCAACCAGTAGAGTGTGCCAGCTAAGGAGACTGACTCTTGCCAGGCAGGTGAGGGGAGCTACTGAGGTTTGCAAAGGCCCAAGTGACACGGTCAGAGAAAAATTTAGAAAGACTATTCTGGTGAGAGTGTGTAGGATGGACTGGACAAAGGAAAACCCATATGCAGACTATTGAAAATGTTCAGGTGGTGGATGGAACAATGATGAGAAAAAAAAAGTCCCACATACATTTAATGGCGGTAGAACAATGCTAATAACCTATGTTCTTTAGCCCTTTCTGGAACAGCTCATTTTCTTTTTTCCTCCAATTCCTTCAATCAAAATGACTAAAAATATCTTACAAGTGCCTAAAACTAGGACTTGGGCAGATACCGCTAGAAGGAGCTGAAAAATATATTCTAAGAAGGTTAAAGTTTCAAGCTCTTTTTTTTTTTTACTAATGTTTGGTTGGATTGTATTTCAAAGTTTAATAATAATATGTGAAAAAATAACTAATAAAATTGTTTTAAGGAATGCTGTAAATGTAAAATATGAACAAACACAAAATAATGAGGGGCACTTAACGAACTATAAAAATAAAAGGGTAGATTAATATCTTGTGAAACTTGAGCAAGTTAATTACAATACAGTGGAAGGCAAACACATATGTATTTTACTTAGCTGTGTATGGGAAGGGAATTCCACATGTCCCTGATTCATAGGTGATCACTGGGTGTGCTGAATTACAGAAAGAAAAAATGACATGCTATTCAATTAAGGGCAGCGTGGGGAAATGAAAAATAAAGCAATTATGGAAAATTCATGTGCTGTTTTAAAATTTCAACTATTTATTTAAACATTTTAATGACTCCCAAGTGACATATGGCTTGATCTAAAAATGAGTAATTTTTTTAGAGGGTTACAAGTACACAAAATGATAAAGTCACTGGAAATTGGAAAACTTTTATAGATAGTAGCAAAATAAATAGAGTATGTAAGTCAATACCTAAAAGGACTAGTTCATACACTACTTATTTAAATAAAACAATTTTAATGAAAATAGTCATCTTTTCTAATTATAAGAAAAATTCATGCTCCCTGCAAACTTGTCAGAAAATTATGAAGAGAAAATAAAGGTTATCCGTATTTGTTTCCTCTACCCAGAGACAACTACTACTAATGTTTTGGTTGTATATCCATAAAAAATAGTTTTAGAGGTAATGTACCTTAAGCTATTTGCATAGCCTGCTCTTTTTCTGGTAATAATGTGGTGTGTACAATTTTAAATGTTTGTATTCCCCTTATTATTGGACATTGAGTTCTTACCATTAAAAAATACAAACAAAGCTACAATTATCTACCTTGTACATATACCTTTACACACATATGCAATTACTTTCTTAGGATAACTTTCTAAGTTAGTAACCTCAACTTATATAAGCAAATTGATGTCTCAAAAGGTATCAGTATACAATTGACACTAATATTGTTACTGAAAATGCTAATGTTTAAGTCCTAACCAATTTCATAGCTGAAAAATACCTACCTAAACAACTTTTAATATGTTTTTTGGACATTGATATATTATTTAATACATAATCCTGCTCACTACTACATTTGCTATTGTTTTATTGTCTATTGTAAGTTTTTTATGCAATTCAATCTATCAATCATTTCCTTAGAAAGTTGTTTCCAACCTTAAAATGACAAAAAATAACTTCCTAAATATTGTTTATGTTTTATTATTTTCTTCCAATTAAATAATCAATTTATTTGAGATTTTTGTCATTAATTCATTTGATTTTTTGGTATGAGAAAATAATACAAAAAAGAAATTGTTTCATTCTTTAATCCATCCTCCCAAACCCTACTGACAGAAAAATGCCAACTTTATTACATATTAAGTCTTCATGTATACTTAAGTCTTGTTTCTGGAAACTTTAGTGCATTTCATTGATTTTTTTCCATTCTTTTCTCAAAAGCAGTTTAATTGATTATATTTTTACAATAGGTTTCTAATACCTAGTAGAGCAAATCCTTCCCATTTTTATTTAATATTTTTCTTCTAATAATACTTATACATTTATTATTTTAATGAGTTTTAAAATATTTGTAAGTCTTTTTTTGCAGTTCAGTCGGGGTATTATTTGGGATTCATTATTTTAAAACATTACTTTTTAGAAAATTTATATCTGTGCAATACAGAATATGGCATATACCCTGTACTTTAAGACTTTTAAAAACTCATTAGTTGAGTTTTAAAGGTTTTGTTTGTTTGTTTGTTTTTGCATAATTACTGCCTATTTCTTGTTGGGTTTATTCCTTAGTGTTTTATTTATCATATTCATTTTTATTGTAGTTATTGCTATTTTGAATAAGTCTTTATATAATAATTTTGCATATCTATTTTAGAATTGATTTTCTTACTGAATTCTTAATGTTTCTGAAGATTTCCCTTTGATTCTCTTTGATTTTCTTTGAATTATTTTACTTGTAAATTCTACTACTTTTATGCTGTTTTCCATATGCAGAAGTTTTATTATAAGATATGTCTTCTAAAGCAATTAAAAATAGGAGTGTATACACAAAGCAATTTGCTTCTTGACTTAAATGGGATTATCTGTTGTACCTGCTGTTAGATATAAAGCTTGCTACAGTGCGCACACACGCACATACACATGCAAATATTAAAAAATGTTTTTTTGTAATCAATTGAGATGATTTTATGATTTTTTGAACCATTGGTGAACACCATACATATCCTATTCATATGGCATCAACAAATAGTTATGAAATATCAGTTCATTCTGACAATAATCTTAACTTTTTAAAAAAATATCTAACCCCGTCATCTCCAATTGTGGTACATTCAGGTAACAGAGGAAAAAATGTTAAAACTTTTATTTCAATAATTGATGTCTTTCTAAAACACTGCATAATACATTAGTAGAACATTACGACTATATACTTCTTAAATAAATAAATACATATTGGGTTTGCTCACTCAAAATTTTATCCGGCAGTGTCTCCTAGATGTGGGACATCCACTGTTTTTCTGAACAAAGGTAAAATTATCTCCCTTTGTGAAATTATGCTACCCTCAAACTATAATTGATTTTTACAGTTAAAACTTTTTTTTCAAGCATTTTGATTACATTGTTGCGATGACATTTGGTACATGAACATCTGTTCGTAAAATTAAATTTTATATGGCTTATGTGAATAAAAAATATTCCATGTTTCAAATTCATGTTTTAACAATGAATATTCTCTGATTTTAATACTGTACATCTTGCTTTTATTTTTCTTATTTTCCTGTTGTATTTTTACCCATCGATTTTGAGGGACTATTATTTATGCTCTACTTTATGCTTAACAGAAAAACATTAAAGATAATCCTAATATGAATTTATATACTATTGCTACTATTTTAAATGTTTTGGAAGAGTAATTTAACAATAGATTCTATAAACCTGGTGTCGTGCAGGAGACCCTGCTCGCTGTGCCATTTTTCAGGCGGGGCGGCCTGCGGGGTCTCTGCTCCCGCTCCCCACACAAGAACGCAGGATATGGTGAGGCCAAAAAGGAACACCCACGGAGCCATAGGTAGGGGAGTCATACCACTACGGTCTCACTGGAGGCTGGGGCCACTGGACGCGCAACCTGCCGTCCGCCTTTCCGCCAACCGACCAACCGACAACTCTCCTTGACTCTGTTCCTCTTCTCTCGTCCTCTCTCCTCAGCTCCTCGGCAATCCTCAGCAATCCTCGGCAGTCCTCGGCAATCCTCCGTAGCCGCAGCAGTTATACCAGCGGCCAATCGGCTAACCGGCCACAGCCGACGTCCAATCAGCCACAGCCCACGGCCATCCACCACCCGAGCCAACACCCTTCCACGTGAGGCCGAGAACCTGTAAACCACCCTCTGGGGCTCTGTCCCCACACCTGGCAAGGATAAAGCACAATTATTATTATTTACAGATTTTATGGTTCATGGAGTCCATATTCCCAAGTTTCCTAAGGTCCAGCGGCACTTAAAAATATGTGCCTTTTATTTTTTGGAATAAGTGTTCTAAAATGTTGTCGTGCGGGAGACCCTGCTCACAGCGCCATTTGTCGTGCAGGGCGGCCTGTGGGGTCTCTGCTCCCACTCCCCATACAAGAACGCAGGACATGGTGAGGCCAAAAAGGAACACCCACGGAGCCATAGGTAGGGGAGTCATACCACTATATTCTCTCTGGCGGCACTAGACTCTCACTGGAGGCTGGATCCACACTGTCCGCAAACTGCCATCCACGCTTGCCAGCCCAGCCGCCATCTTCTTGCCAGCCCCCATCTTTCTCTCTTCTCTCTCTTCTCTCTGCTAGCGTAGCCACAGCAGTTATATTGTGGCCAATGGCTCACTGGTTACAGCTGACGGCCAACTAGCCACAGCTGAAGGCCATGCAATCACAGTTGGCCATTTACTACCTGAGCCAACACCTTTCTATGTGAGGCCGAGAGCCTGGAAACTTCTTTCTGGGGCTCTGCCCCCACAAATGTCTTCTTTACCTTTTTTCACATGTTAGTCACATTGTTTTTCTTCCTTTGGACCAGATTTTTCACTGGCTTCATTGTGTTTTATTTCCGGCTTCTTATCTTGGCAGTGCTAGAGCTCAGCACGAGGCCAGGGTTCCTGTGAGTGCACGGTTCCTGAATTCTCTCTCCCAGTTAACCGTTAGACCTTTAGCTAGAGAACTGGACACAATGTATTCAGTTGCTTAACTATTACTAACACAGTATTGAAGGAAATTGAGGTGGGATGTAGGGCCTCATGAACACAACAGCAGTGAATCTTTACGTACTGTGATCACGGTCCTTGGCCAGAGATTAAATCCACCCCCGTTCCAGGATAGGAGTCTTCCTGATCTTGGTAATTTCGCACTCATAAGAACAATTCAGCCCGACTACAAGTGGCAGGTGAAAGACTCGTGGCTCACATACTTTAATTTGCTGTTTAATCTGCCTGTGTATAAATGAGGCATTTGTTTTCCCAAAAAATATCCTTCAGGAAAGCAGAAATTGAGTTATATATAAAGTCTCATAAAACCTTCCCTTTTAGTGAGATTCATCACAGTAATTTGATTTTTAGCCCACAATAATTGTTTTCAGGAAAGATCTTAGCCTGGAACGTCTCTAGTCAATGCTAGAAAGATCTCACATAGCTTTTAGAACTTACTTCCTGGTTATATGACAAATATGGGCTGTCGTAAACAAATGTTTTAACATTTGAATGTAAATGTTTAAAAACCAATATAGGAAAAAAGGAAGAAAGCAATAGAGTAGTTATTTGTGGAAATTATAAATATAAATCTATATATAAGAAGAATGAGAGAATAATGAATATCATAATAGTACTTGAGTGGGTTCATGTGTCTAGGACACATTTTCCACTGGTAGTATCTTAAATGGATTTTTTTTTTTTTTAGTTTTTTAAATTTACGTTTATTGGGGTGACAGTGGTTAGTAAAGTTACATAGGTTTCAAGTGTACAATTCTGTAATACATCATCTATATATCACATTGTGTGTTCACCACCCAGTGTCAGTTCTCCTTCCATCACCATATGTTTGATCCCGTTTACCCTCTAAACGGGATCAAAATGGGAGGGGAGTGGTCTAAATGTACCACTCCCCTCCCCTCTTACCCTCTGGTAACCAATAAACTATTGTCTGTGTCTGTGAGTTTTTGTTTCTTTGTTTGTTTGTCTTGTCCCTTTGTTGCTTTCAGCTTTATATCCCACATATCAGTGAAATTATATGGTTCTTGACTTTTTCTGTGTGGCTTACTTCACTTAGCATAATAATCTCAAGATCCATCCATGTTGTTGTACATAGCACTGTTTCATCTTTTCTTATGGCAGCGTAGTATTCCATTGTGTATATATAACATGTCTTCTTTATCCAATCATCTATCGAAGGACATTTTGGATTTAAATTGCTCTGTATCTTAAAAAAAAAAGACTTATATGGAAGAAAAGATAACATGCTCTGAAAAAAATGGATGACTCAAACATAGCTCTATCACAAGGATATGATGATGTGAAAAGCTTTGAAACAATTACTTCACAAGTTGAGAATGAAAATTTTTTTTAAATTACCATAGACTCATAATTTCTAAATGTACGAGGTTGAACAATTAAGTTTGCAAAGTCATCCTAGAAAAAGTGCTACATACCTCATTGCTGAATATCACTATGGTCGCCTTCAAAGTACTCCCCTTGGGAAGCTATGCACTGATGCCACGCCTAGTCCACCCTTCAAAGCAATTTTGGAACTCTTTTTGTGGAATCGCCATCAGAGCTGTCATCGTATTACCCTTGATGTCTTGAATGTCATCAAACTGTCTTCCTTTCAATATTTCCTTTATCTTTGGGTAAAGAAAGAAGTCATTGGGGACCAGATCAGGTGAGTAGGGAGGGTGTTCCAATACAGTTATTTGTTTATTGGCTAAAAACTCCCTCACAGACAGTGCCGTGTGAGATGGTACATTGTCGTGATGTAAGAGCTATGAATTGTTGGCGAAAAGTTCAGGTCATCTAACTTTTATGCAGCCTTTTCGGCACTTTCATATAGTAAACATGGTTAACTGTTTGTCCAGTTGGTGCAAATTCATAATGAATAATCGGTATCAAACATGGTTAGCAACATTGCTGCAACAAGTGTGCAAACATAATTGTCAGACCTCATATTCATGCAACTAAATATACTGGGGACATTACTTTTAAAGTAAACATTTAACTATTTTATCCATATCTATAAAAGTTTTTGAAACCAAATTGGCCAGAAATTTTTGGACCTTCTCATTGGAGTTACCTTATGGTTCAGTTGCCATGTATTTGAACCTATGAGTATACAGTATTTACCTCTTCTCAGTCAACTTTGGTCAACAATAAAAAATTGCTTTAAGTGTATCTTCGTTAGGAATTTGGGTAGGAAAATAAAATTGCTTTGCTGAGGTCTCTTCTGAAGACTCTGCCTTGTCATTTCTTGATACAAAGTAAGCAGGTTTCCTTCTAATCTTTGTTGGGCCTAGAGGAAGAGAACAAATTGAGGCCCACTGTCACATATAGTGATTATTTAAAATTCTAAAAATGATCTGACAATTACATATATTCCTATCATCCTACATTGACAAGTATATGAGAAAAATTCTTTACTTGACCACATTTTTATCTGATTCCTGAAACTTCTAGGCATGCCTGTGTACTTCCTTGTAAAATCTAGTTTTAGCAAGAATGCTGCTAAGTCAGTATTATGAGACCCCGCACCCTCCATATTTGATCACCCTCAATATGTGATCAGGTTCCTCGTCCTTCACCATTCCCCGGGTACTGTCTGATCACCTTGTCCTGTCCTCAGTGAGACTCCTGTTAGGTCAGTTTCACCAGAACCTCCCTTATACCTGCTGTTTCCTCTTAGTAACTTTCTATCTGTTGCCCTCCTCGTCCCTCCTGGGCTATATAGCCTCACTTGCACATGGAGTATTTGAACTTGAGTCCATTTTCTAGCACCCACTGTAAAATCCCATTGCCATCATCAAAGTTTCAAAGAATAATTGGACTTTATTATTGTCTGTCTCTGGGTGTTCTGATGGTGAGTCAGCAATGTATAGATGAGTATAGTGAAAAAGGCATAATTAACAAACTCGTCTATTTTTTAATGAAATTTACTTTTATTGCCTCTTTTAGCAAAATCTCTAATCATATTATAATTGAGATGCTTCACATAATCTGTGTTATAATGTAAAGTTAAATTAGACTTTCTTTAGGCATCTTAGTCCCTAGTTTTATTACTTTTATTTTGAAAAAAACTTCACTCTGCAAAGTTTTACATACCATATATATTGTAGGTTGAATCACATCCTCCCCAAATGTATTTGTTAAATTTAACCAATTTAAGTTTGTTACCCAGCACCTCAGAATGTGACCTTGTTTGGAAATAGGGTTGTTGCCAATGTAATTAGTTAAGATGTGGTCATACTGAAGTAGAGTGCATCCTTAATCCAATATGACTGGTTTTCTTATAAAAAAGAGAACTCTGGACACAAACATGCACACAGGAAGAACACCATGTGAAGATGAAGGCAGAAACCAGGGCAGTGCATCTACAATTGTGCCAGTGAAGGACAAAGATTGCAGGAAACCACCGGAAGCTAGGGCAGAGGCATGGAATAGATTCTCCCTCACAGCCCTCAGAAGGAACCAGTCCTTTCAACACCTTGATCTCACACATCCAGGCTCCAGTACTGTAGACAGAAAGTTTCTGTTCTTGAAGCCACCCAGGTTGTCGTACTTTGTTAGGCAGGCCTGTCGAACCAATACCCCACATTTGAGCTTTGTAATGGGGTAACATAGAACCTATTTTATTGATAAAATTAAAATGTTTTATGTTTTCTCCAAATTGCTCTACTTATATATATCATGCTTTTACCATCTCTTAAAATCTAAAATTATACAATTCTTTCAAATACTTCAATACTGGGGTATTTTAAAGAAGACCAGAAATAGCAGTGTGTTGCTCAAGTCTTTCAAAGTGCTTTTCAAATGAGATGAAACCTTGATCTAGTATAGCCAGCTACTCTCTATAGAAATTAAATCTTAGTAAATATTTTATTAAAATACAGCTGCTCACAATTCTAATGTTCAATTTCCGTTTGGCCACTAATACCAGGGATCTATATTAAGTTTCAAGCATGTTACATCCAGACCTACATTTATACAGATATAAAAATATGAACTGTTTAATATTATGAAACATCTCTCAGCCCCTGTGTGCAACTGTTATAAATACTGCAACGAGTTTGTGAATATCTCTGGAACCAAGAATTAGAACATGAAGAAAAGCAAGAAAATACATGGTTGGCACTATTGGGGAAAAAAGTCTTCATGTACGTTTCCAGTATATGAGATGAAAGATTTTGCAAGTGAGTTAATTTGTCTTATCTTCCCTGAGTGCTTCAGCTACAATAATCCTTCTTGAACTGTAAAGTAGCACCCATCTCTTATGGCACAACCTGCAGTCCCTCAAGATGGTCAGATACATTCAGCAGGGGCTGTGGACCAGAGTTCTCCTGGGGTCTGAGGTGTTAATTTCAAGAGCAGATGTTTAGTCGTGTGGTCCCAGTGCTGAGTACTTTCTGTGTAGCAGAGGGGCTTATATGAACACTAAAGGGTTTACTTTTGTGTGTTTGTGATAGACAAGATATAGGAGAATCTCTAAATGTGGGACCCAGGGCAAGAATTCCTCCTGTGAGACTGTACAGCTCATTACCAAGGGGCAGCACTGGAGATAAGGCCCATGGAGTCTTTCTACTCTTCTCACTTCTGACCCTTTTCCAGTCCTCGTCTCCTCAACCCAATTTTGTCATAGCTCCACTCAGAATGGTCTCTTATTAACCTTTAGAAGTTAAAAACAAAAAAGTTACATATAAAACTCTATTTCTTCCATCGATTTGACTCAAAGTTTTATATATCTAGCACATTTGTGTGTGTTTGTGTGTGTGTGCGCACACATGTGTGTGTTGTATTAAGGATGGAATATACTCTTTTTTAGTTCTTTTTATTCATTTTGGTATGTTTTTGAGAAAAAGAGAGAAGAAAAGCATACAGTCTCTGTTGCCTGTTTTAGTCATTTCTGATGACTTGTTAAATCTAGAAATATTTATGGCTGAATTTATAAAATTCATTGTACTCAGCATAAAAAGGCAATTTCAACCACCCTAATTGGATTATAAAACTTTACATTACCTTTCAGATAACATAAATTATTTAAGACCCCCATGTTTATCTGTATTTTAGATTATGGCCTAAAGCATTTAAATAATTACAACAAAATAATATTAGAATTGGGACTAGAAAAATCAACTGGAAATGAAAGTGCATAGCACTGTGTGGCAGCTGGAAAGTCTTGCTTGGAAACTGCTCAGCTGTATAAATAGCACTATTATGACAGGACATAAAAGTGTCATCCTGTGCAGATATTTCTTCAGGTTGGCGAGCAAGAGCATGCAAGCGACATACTGACAAAGCAAACTTGTTTCATTTAGGTAGTGTTAATTAGTGCCTCTTATGTAATTATTGTCATCTGGTCTGGTTTTTATCTTCCTTCCTTTTGCTGATAAATCCACTTTCCTTTTAAATGAGGTTATCAAAATGGGCTCCAATGTAAAGAACTTCATACCTGAGAAAACATATAGGTTTTGAATTTAGTATAAAAATAAATTGAGTGACTGAATAGAACCCAAGAAGAGAGGATGAATAACATAAGAAAAACAATACATTTATATTTATTTCCAGCACAAACTTTGTAGACCATGGACATGGGAGTTCAAAGAAGGCTCTGAAGAGTACACCTGTAGATGCATCCCATTTCAATACAGAAAATATTATAACTTGCTTAATTGGAAACAGTTCTGAGAAAAAGGTATTTAGTTAACAGAATTTCCTGGTTGCTTAAAAATTACCCTGGAATTGATTTGTGTTTCAATACTTATTGGTTAGAAAGCCTTCAAAAATACACATTGAGAGCCTTCTTCTACCTTAGTAAATGACATGCAAATATTTTCTGGACATTGAAAATTATGCAATAATTTGGGGTCATTCTGTACATTAAACAATTTGCTACTGTACAGGCATATTGATAGATTAAAATTTTGTCTAGAGGGACTGTAGTACAAACTCCAGTAGTTATTATTTTGGATAAACTCCTGTTTGCTATTTGATTGTTTTGTTTTGTTTTTGTAAGAGTCTGATGTAGACAGTTTAAATTTGCATTTGTCTTATAAGTGGCTTTGCTGTGGAATCCATGCTCTTTTACATACTTAAGAAAACCCCTCCAACAGTTCCACTCTCTCCTTTATACAATCAGTTTTTTTCCCTCTACTATTGGGTCTGACAATTACATTCACGAACTTATCCTAGAACAAGTGCTACATACTTCATTGCTGAATATCACTATGGTCACCTTCAAAGTCCTCCCCAAAACCATGAAGTAACATTGTTAAAGTATTCAAGAAAAGAAAATGTGAGCCAACATTTTTATACCCAACCTGATATCCTTTTGATACAAAGGCTACAAAGAGTTATGAACATGCAATGCTGGAAAGAATGCTGTTCCAATAAACCTTTCCTGAGGGATCTATTACAGAAAGAACTTCAGAAAACATAATATGTGGAGAAGCTTCTTTATAAGGTCTTGGGGACATGGTAGTAGGCATTTGAAGATTAAAATATAAAGATAAAAATAGCAAAATACAGTGTGAATACTATAGACTCTGTTAGAGAAATAATGAAACCAATTTTAAAAAGGGAGGAGAAGGTGTAGAGTAAATGGAGTAGAATAAACTTGCTGATTGACCTATTGGGATTAGCTGAGAAAAGATAGCATTTAAAAATATTGAGAAATTTGAAGCTTAAGTATAGTTTGCTCAACAAATATCAACATTAAGATTATACTAATGAGGAAGAGAAGGAAAAAACCAGTAACTTGGTGGCATTAATATTGATAATAGAAAGACACTAGTATTTTCAGAACAAAGTTGTGGTTAAAAATATTATAGAAAGGTATTAGTACAAAGGTAACCATTAGAAAAACAGTCCAAATTTTCCCAAATAGCAAGGAAATAATAAGGAAAAATATAGCAAAGCAAAGAGCTAATATAATTATATAATACATACATATATATACATACATATATATATATATATATATATATATATATATATATAACTCTGTTATAAAACTAACAACAAACATGCTAGTTGTACCAATACACGTTAGT
This sequence comes from Rhinolophus sinicus, assembly GCF_057876585.1. Lineage (NCBI taxonomy): Eukaryota > Metazoa > Chordata > Mammalia > Chiroptera > Rhinolophidae > Rhinolophus > Rhinolophus sinicus. Next base: position 102,718,206 of record NC_142517.1, on the reverse strand, counting down.
GGAGTTAACTTACATAACATAAGAAAAAGGTTTTCAGGTCGACTAAGAAAGCAAAATTCAACTTTATTCTGTATGCAAAAGACACCTAAAATAAAATGAATTGCAAAGGCTAAAGATAAAAGCAAGAACAAAAATATAGCAAGTAAAGGCAAGTGAGAAGAAAGCAGAGGCCATGATCTTGATCTAAAACAAGGTAGAATTCAGGCCAAGAAGAATTAAACAATACGAAGTAGGACATTCTATAATGCTAAAAGTTACCATTCACATTGAAGATATTAATATCTATTCACCAAATATCAGTGCAGCTTTCATAGAGCAGAAACGATAGGAGGTAAAAGGAAAAACAGACACATAATAAAACAGGGAAAGTTTAAGCACACCTTGCTCAGATCTAAATAGATAAAGGGAACAAAATGTTAGTGAGTACATGGAAGACCTGAAAACCATAAGATAGAGCCTATAGATACATAATAATCACTTTGTCTTCATAGCACAAACTATACTTTGTTTTCAAGTATACATAAGTCTATTAAATTTGCTATATGTTAATCACAAATAACTCAATAAAATAGAAAAACAAACAGTATTAGACCATGATGCAAAAAATCCTGATTTCGTAGTCATAGTAACAGACAAACAAAAAATCGTCTCCAACAGGAAACTTAAAAGAAGTTAATTCCTATATCAAAGGAAAAACACAACCCAAATTTTCTGGATTTCTAGAAAAGAATAATAAAGAAAGAGCAATGTATTAGAATCTATGAAAATAAGAATATCATAAAAGACCTGGTAGAACATTTTGTGTTTGGGAAAGCCTTTCTATGCATAAGGGACTATAGATAACCATACTTGAAAATCATTATGGCTGCAGTGTGGATAGCTAGAGGGGGAATGGAAGTTCTTCAGAGGCCAGGTGGTTCAGATTAGAATGGTAGCTGTGAAGATGGAGAAAAGCGGGCATTTTTCTTTTTTCTTTTCTTTTTTTTTTTCTTTTCTTTTTTTTTTTTTTTTTTTTGTGGAGGGGAGGCATAATCAAGAGAACTTGGGAAAGATTGAATGTAAATGGTAATAGAGAGTGAGACACTGGGAATAGTTGTGGGTTCATTACACAGGACCAGGGTGGTTGGAAGTGCCAATTAGTAAAAAAGGAACACAGAGAAATTCTAGAGTGGTGGTGGTAGAAATTAATTTACAAAATTAATTACAAAACAGATCATTTATAACAGAAGAAATTCAAAAGATCAATAAAATATGATTAAATTCAACTTTACTCTCATCAAAAAATATATACTAAAATAAAGATACAATTTTTAACCTATCAAATTGACAAATTGTTGATGACTGGTGAAATGAACACTTTCATGACCTCTTAATGTTTTATGAACTTTTTACCTTTCTAATTAGCAAAATGCAAATATATGAACTATGACCTATAATTCAATTTCTAGGAATGCATCTTGAAGAAGTAATTAGTTATTTGGATCATTATCTATATACAAGAATGACAGTCACAGCTTCATATATAAATTGGAGTCAATCACTAATTTTCATGACCTAAATTTTAAATAAAAATGTTATATACATTATTATACTAAGATACAATAAATGTTTACACAGTTATTATTGATTATGGTTTTGAAGGCATACTTCAAAAGGCATTTTTAGTTTGCATCAATGAAGAGTTCTTTGAAGTTAGCAAGCTATCTGCACCAAACGTCATTCTAAAAATGTACATGAAGTAAATTCATATAAAATGTGCAACAGAAATACATCAAGGTAAAATACCATACACAGTTACAATAAGAAGAATGAAAAGGAGTAGCATAATATTCCTAAGGAAAATAAAAACATTCCATAACAGCATATTAAAAAAATATCAAAACTATTACATACTATTTCAAAATAAGCTAAAAGACATTTAAAATGAATCAAAACAGCACAAACATACGCGTAAATCCATCCTGGCTGGCCCCTGTCAAATCAGCCACTCAGCTCACTTTGGATCACTCTTATAATTACTATAAATAACCTTTTATTTCTTTACAACTGCTTTTACAATTTCTAAGTGTGGATGGGTGATATTCCTTATTTTCCTAAAATATAGATAATATCAGAATATAACCATTTCCCTACACTTCACTGAAGTCTTGGTGATACGAAAATGAAATTATAATGAGGGAAACAAAAACTTCAAATTGCCTACTGAGCACCACAACTCCTGGAGATTGAGACACACACCTTCCTCAAAAGAGCACGTCTGTCTCCTTTACACTGTGTCATTTGTCAGCAGTCAGGGTACCTCTCCCTAACCAAATTGCCTTTGTCCCTAAATAACTTTCCTCCAATTTTCTCCATCCCCGTGAGACTTTACCAGTCACAAAATAAATTCTGCTGTGAGAGTAATCCCCCAGATAACAGTGTAAAAGAATTCAGGAGGCAATTGTCCAGGCCTGTGATGGGGGGCCAACAACATATTTTGCTCTTCTGCCATGAAGTATAACCTCCATGTTTCCAAGCTGTAGATCACTTTCAGTGGTCACTTTCCTATTCCACCAGAATAAAGAAGGAAAAGGGCCTGCTCATTCCAATGGATGGAGATTTCCTTTGATAGGACTACATAACATGTGTGGTTACATCTCATTGGCCAAAACTTATTTAAGTGGCCCATTCAGCTGCAGGGCCATGTCTTTCCCTGAATAAACCTGAAATTCTCTTAATGAAGAGGAAGAAGATGAGTGTTCAGAGTCAACAAGAATTCTCTGTCAAAAAGAGGATAAAGTCAAAAGCTTTCATCTTCAGCTCAAGTCTCTGGCCCATTTCTCTATTATGTGCCCGAAGATGCAACAGGGAAGAGAGATTTTCACACTATCATACAGAACATTATAGCTCCTCGGAATCTCAAACTCTCCTTGCCATGCATGGTAAGATCTTTATCTTAGAATAGTTAAGGGCTTATTGAGAGTTTTGTATGGAAGATTTGTATGACCATCTCAAAGATAAAGTCTTCTGTCCTCTCCCAAATTTAAGAGGACAAAAATGTTGGCATGTTTCAAAATAGTATGTGTCTGTGTATACATATGTACGTATGTGAACATGTGTGTGTATACATCTATATAAGATGATGAAGATATGCGAATATTATAACTTATTCTCTCTGGCTGGTGATATCGTGCAGATTTAAAGATTTTTGTGTTTGTCAAACACAACATTGAAAAATTTCCTCAAATACAGTAAGAAAAATAACATTTACACATCTTTATATTGATGCTTAATAAATAAATGTCAATGGGATATTTCTGATTCCAAGGAAAATTAACACACTTAAAATGCAATATCATCTAATGTATAAGTAGGAACTATAAACTGTAAGTTCCTGGTAAACAAATGGTTATAAGTAATAGCAAGGTAGGATTCCAAAATTGTATTTAAAAGTAAAAGATTTAGTCCCTTCAGAATACTCATTTAATAAACTTGGAGTTTAGAGGCTTCTTAACTAAGCCTCTCTTGGGTGTACTGGGCTCTGTCTGCTGACAAAATAAGGAATTCTCCTTTTCTATATCACCTGTTATTAATGCTAATGTATGTGCATTGCAGTGTCTTTGCAAATTTATTTTCAATTTCTGTATATCTGTGCTTATTTTTGACATCTGTGAAAGCAACAACTTCCTTTAGCAGATTAGGTAAAAAAACATATGTATGTGTTTATATATGTATACTTGTGTGCATTATAATATACAACTTTGTATATGAAATATATAAATTTTTAATATATACATTGTCACGCAGGTGGTCAGGTGGGGTCTCTAGTCCTGCTCCCCGCATAAGAACGCAGGATATGGTGAGGCCAAAAAGGAACACCAAAGGAGCCATAGATAGGGGAGTCATACGACTATAGTCTTGCTGGCGGCTGGGTTGGAGACACATGAAGCAGGAGCCACACGACCCGCAACCTGCCGTCCACTTGTCTCCGCCAACCAACGTCACTTGCTAACTGCAATCTGCTCTTGCTAGCTCAGCCACCATATGCTTTCTAGCCCCCATTTGCTGCTAGTGTAGCCACAGCAGTTATATTAGTGGTCAATGGCTCACTGGATACAGCTGACAGCCAACTAGCCACAGCTGATGGCCATCCAATCACAGTTGATGGCCATTTACTATCTGAGTGAACACCTTTCCATGTGAGGGCGAGAGCCTGGAAACTGCACTCCTGGCACTCTCCCCACATACATGTTTATGAAGATATATGTATATATATGTATATATGTATGTATATATTCAGTTTTCCCAATGTGTTCTTTCCATGTGTTTCTAAAGCCTCATTAAATTCTAATTAAATGTGGTAAGCATACTGGGATAGCCATTGACATGATCATGACAGAACACTATTTAATTAATGGCTGAGAATATAACATTATGGAAGCCATGGTCTGTATTGTTACTTGCCTCCACTCAAGTGTGATATTGGAAACATTTAACAGTATACCATGACTACCAACCAATCAGAATAGACATTTATTCAATCAGAACAAATTTTTACTACTTGCACATCCTAGCTAAATTTCAGAACTTCTTCTAAAGTATCTTGTTTATAGTACAAGCCTGGTACATTTGTCAAAGAAGTTGGGAGTAATTTTTAACAGTAAAATACATATACTCGTATGTTGAAGTATTTTTCCATTCCATTAATGAATGAGCCAATGAAGAATGGATGTCCAGCATTTCTCTTCATATTCATTCACAGACTACTCCCAGAGATAAAAAAGAACTCTATAAGGAATGAAGCAAAAGAAAGACCAGAAAATTTGTATACTTTCCAAGGCTATACAAATTTTTAAAAAATATATACAGCTTCTTTCTTGTATCAACATGACACAATTATTTTTAAAGTAAAATAATTTTATTATTTTGCCAATATATTGATGAAGAAAAAATTAGTTATTTTTTTTTGAACTGGAAAGATTAAGCTGATTATTGGCATCCTGAACTTAGCCTTGAATTTTCATTTTTTCTTATAACTTGTTCAATATTGATTTTGAATATTAAATTTATAAATTTACCATAGGTCATATAGTATGCACTTCAACGCACACAATGCAATCTTTTCATAACCTGGCAGAGTAACTGCACTTGAACATTTTTCTTGAAGATGTCATTGCCATTATTTATATTCTGCACATCTACACTCACATGCAGCTTGGTGGAGACCAAACAACTGCACGGAACGATCGCCGAAACACAGCTCCTCATAATTTATTGTTATTTTTATAGCACTTCTAACTCTGCTGTGAAATTTATTTGTTCCCAGGGGATTAACTAATTGATGTATCACTCTAAATAACTAGAAGCGTATGGAATGTATTCTTCCATCAATAAAAAGTATGGATTGTATCTATTTGAGAGTAATGTTGAATATAAAGGGATTAAGAGTTGGTCCAACTCCCTCATTTTGCAGGTAAAGAAACTGAGCCTCAGATCCGGAAGTTTTAATCATTTAAGATAGGACTTTTGGAGAATAACACTTAAAGAGATAGCATTTTGATCTACATTAGTTCCACATTGGATTTTCAGTTCTTTACATGATTAACTTTATTTAACAAATTTTGATGTGCTGAAATATCAAAAAAAACATTGCTATTGTTGTACTGTCTAATCTCTCTCACACATTATTCACATTCCATTTATCTGATGCAGAGGTAAAAACCAAGAGGTCCTCTACACAATATACATCAGTGTATTATTATTCTCCATTTCCCTTAAGTGTCTATGACATTTTCTTCCTTTTAAAAAAAAGCTATACAAATTTCAAAGGGAAAAAGATATTGCAGTTGTATAGATTTTTATAGAGATTTTGTGATTAAAAGGACATTTCTATACATTGACTGGCTTTAACTTAATTTTTTATTTTTATTTTTATTTGCAACATTGGCAGACTCTGGAATCAGAAAGCTGTATTTAAAGTAAATACACCACTATGCTGTGCACCTGAAATTAATATAAAATAATATTGAATGTCGAAATAAATACAGCATAAAAAAAAAAAAGGTTACCAACTGTATTGAGCAAAAAAAAACAAATAAAGTAAATGTGATCTTTTAACACTTTAATAATGGTAAGCTAGAATCTAAGATCCATAGGAAACGTGTGTGTACACACTCAACAAATGTAAAATATATATGCACACAACACCCATACACACAAACACATACACACACTCACACACACATTTTTTTAATGTAATGGGTCTGTAGAGCTAAGCCAAGGAAGCTAGGCTTACTTCATACTAATCCATATTTTTTAGCTTCATGGGGGCTTAGATTATTTTCTATTGAGCTTTCTTGTCCACTGCATTTAAAGAAAAAAATCAGGGACTAATTTGCTCAGCCACAAAGCCTAGCCCTACTCAACCCATTTTAATCTGTGGATGTGCTGAATATGAAAGAAAGACATGAATGAAAATGTGAACACTTTCTTTGGGTCCTAAAATTTCTAAAAGAATGTAGATTCTTTTCTTGAAATTAATACTTTTAGTGTGTATAGGTGTGTAAATACTGCATGCATAAAATACATAATAGACTTGTAGAGAACTTAATGTGTGCATTTTAAAATGCATTTTTTATACAGTCTGACAGTAATTCTTTTTATCATAAACTGTTATTATATTTGAAATCATTATGTGCCTGGAGCACCTGGTTAATCTTTTGCTTAAATTCTGTATCAGCCAGGTGTCCTCTTACGGATCACATAAAGAGTAGACCTCGTTTAAGTGTGAAATAATCCTGTTGCTTCTATCTGAGAGTGAATGAGCCCAGGATTAGATCAGATAAAGCACACTCAAGCTAAAGTGCACAAGGTGGATTATGCAAGAAAAGAGGATTTAGTGACGAACGGATCCACAACTTTTTGTTAACACAGAGAATGGTGGCTTTTGTAAGCAACATTTGTGGAAACTCAACTGGAGCTTTAAAAGCTATGTCTTTTGTTGTACATTTCTCTGCATATATTTGCTTTGTAGTTGGGAGTGCTAACTTTGGAAGCCATGCTGGGCCAGGACTCATGCTCATTTTGCCTAATGAAAGGCTAAGGATGTACTTTTACTCGTACATTCTTGTTTTGTCTTCTTTGAAGTTTATTAATCTCTCCTGAAAGATGTGAAGTTCATTAGGTTGTTATTATTATGAACACAAATTAAATATCTGTTCCCTGGGGAGTGATAATCTTCATGGATAAGCTATCCTTACTATAGTATTTATCTATTACTAATATACTGCTTTTTGCTCTTAAAATGAAAAAGACAACACACCTATGAAGGTGTATTAGGGTATTCCTGAATTTGATGTTATATTTGTTTAATTATTAATATTTTACTGCATCTTGTCAAAGTTACAAGCCATATATATATATATATATATATATATATATATATATATATGACAGGTATAGAGGCAAGAGATGCTTTAAGATGCTTTAAAAGATGTATTACTAGTTTAAGATTTTGTACTAGAACTTCTAAATATCATAATTCTGTGAGCTCTCTGAGTGAGAGTTTTTCCTATATTCAGACGTGTTTCTTCAGCTCCAAAGCTTCAACATTCCTAGTGTAACATATGAGTCTTTTAAATGAGAGAAATAGACATTTTCTTGCATCCATTGGTTTTAGTTTGTGATAGAACACATCAGTGTTCTAACTCACAGATTAAATGATTATCAAGTTCATTCTACTCAATTATTTATGCTCTATTATAATTTGCTTGTTAAGTATCTATATGTTCTCTGATCAACCAAATTATTAAGCTCTGAATGTCTCATACCTGCTTTCACCTGTAGCACTGCAACATATAGTGAACTTCCTGAGTGTTTTTGTTAATGTTGTACTGAAAAGTGATGATGAAGTAGATATGGCCCCCCAAAAAAAGTAATTCTTGAGGTTTGCATATAAAATTATTACTTGAGTTAATCAATTTTGATTGAAAGGTTATTTTAACACAACTGAGTTTTCAAGAACGAGTTTAACAATCATATCTTTTTCAGAATTTTGTTTTGCTATAATTCATTCTTAATAAAGAAGTATGAAAGTATAGTTGTAACTCTATGGAAATATTATATGCTCATATATAGGAAGAGAAATATTCCTATTCTTATTGCAATGGGATATGATTCAAGATGAAAAGAAAGGTCTGGCTACTTCCAAATACCTTTTCCACTGCCCACCAAACATGTAATTTTTACTAAGAGAATCTTTTATTAGATATGTACTTTGTGAGGCTTGTCTTAAAATGTCTTAACACTTGAGTAATAAATTTAAAAATTAAATCACGCCAGTAGAGGGTGATAACAGATGAATGACTCATTCAACATTTATCATTTATTATATGTAATGTCGTATTAAGCAATGCATGAATATAAAAATAACTATTGTAGAAGGATATCAGAGGAATTTTTTGTCAGTGGAATTTCAAAAGAGATATACTTTTGACATCTCATTTGGATATTGGATAAGTCAGTAGCAATTTTTCCAGATAAATAATGCCATACTTTTGCTTTTAGCTGCCAGAAAATTTGAGCCAAAATCAAGACCAAGTACTCTTATCTATAGGAACATTTACTATATATTTTTACATGGATTTTTTTCCTTCAATCACATATTCCCTTCAATCAGATTCCTTAGGTTATTAATATTATACTTATGTATCAGCAACATTTATGTAGGCTTCTTTAAATCCTGTGAAATGGAACAAGAAATAAATATATAAATAATGATATAAATGATCAATAACTATTAATTTATTTAATTTTATTGATTCTTCCCATTAAAATTTTTATTATATTTCACTAAGTGTGATTTGTATACATTTTTCTCACTTACATTGAAATCTGTGGCAGTTTATCCATACAGTTGAATAAGCTTTTCATATAGCTTTTATATATAGCTGAAATATTAACCATGATTTATAATTGTGGTTCTTGAAGAAAGGTCAATTGATCAAATGGTCCACAGAGAGGTTGGCAATTTGTGTGGGGGCGGGGGACAACTTAATGTACAAGTTTCTTCACATACATCTGAGAAATTTAAAAAACAAAGCTGATTAATAGTACCATCAGAATCAAAAGTCTAACACTTGTTTAATAATCTTTATTAAAGGTTCTGAAGGTACTGAAAATAAGGTGTTTATCAGTTTACCTCAGCTGCATTTATTTATCAAGAGACAGTTTATCTTGGTTAATTTTTTTCATATCATTGTATATTTCACATATATTAAAATGTATTTAAATTTTTTAAATAATAGATTGTGTTAGTCCCCACTTTTTAAAATTATACATGGCTCAAAAATTGGACATGAAGGCCAAAGTCTTGAAAATGAAATAACAGAATTTCAAATATTGAACCATGCTCCAGTGAAATTTTAAAATGTAAATCTGTATGTGTAGGAATAAAAGAATGTATCAGAAAACAATAAAGAAAACTGGAAATACAGAATGCAACACATAATACCTGAAAACTGGGTTTTATTCAACCAGCTAGAGAGTATTCTAATCTGTAGGATATTGTCTGTTATAAAATATGGTCAAATGGTAACATGAAGGCTATCAAAACTGTTATGCCATATTTAAAAGCGAAGTGACCTCACTCATAAGATAAATTTCTCCAGAACAATCACAAAATCATGCTTTTCAGCATTAAATTCATGAAATTTTCTGCTAAAATAGGAAATGGCAAACATTTATTCTTTCCTTTAGAATAAAACCATTTGCAAGGCACACATCGCCAAGAAGAACATAAAACCATCTGCAAAGTGACAAATATTACGCTCAGAAGAAAACAAGACAAACTGTTGGCAAAATTCTTTTATCAAATGACATTGTTTGGCTTTGTATATCAATTGCACACAATTTGGAAGGAGAAATACTACGTTGGGTGGTTATGAAGAGATTTTGACTTATAGTTGGATAAAACCTACAGAGTGGGAATCTGTTCTTAATATATGTTCAGGGAAAGATATATCCTCAATAATAACTTATTCTATTAACTTGTGAACACCTAAAACACAGAAGAAGAAGAAGACTTGCTTTACGAGCAGAGATGTAGATTGGGGAAGGTGCTTCGGGCTCATTTCTGAGGGAGCGCAAGCAATGTTCCTATGGAGAAAGGCACTGCTGAGTGAGTAAAGAGCACTGCCAATCCACACCCTGCTTTGCCCACATACTGCTTTATTCGCAGACACCAGTTGGTGGTTAACAAAATGCCTCCGGATTTTGATTTAGTGCTGAAGGAAATGGTGAGAATTGTGGTCCAATGATGCTAAACATTTGAGACACCCTGTTAAATGTCAGGCTCTTATAGTGCCTCATTAGAATTATTGCTCAAACCTTTCTAATTAGTTTCTGAAATCATTCTTGACTCACTCTAATCCATGGGTCGGCAAACTTTTTCTGTAAAGTCTTCGATTGTAAATACTTCCAGCGTTACAGGACATATGGTCTTCATTGTAACTATGCAAGTCTATCATTGTAGCACAACATGTAAACCAATAAACGTGGCCATATTCTGATGACACCTTACTTACAAACAACAAGTAGTGAGCCAGATTTGACCAATGAGCTATAATTTGCTGACTCCTGCTAGCTGATCTGACACATCTTTCAGGGAGATTAATGTAACGGGAAAATTTGATCATAGCACACCTCCTTAACAGCTTTCAAGGGTTCTGTCCTTTGCCCATAATTAAGGTCTAGATTCTACAGAATGATATTCAAGATCCTTCTTTATCTGATTTTTTCTCTCCCTTCAGAATCTCCTGCTTTTCTTCAACTTGCCCCTTGTATTAAAGCTTAATCAAACCATTTATAGTCCTCTGATGCACCACGGTCTTTAGGCCTCTGCCTTCAGAAAGAATGTGTACCTTGAACGTGCCTTGATTATCAAACTTAGTAGTTGTACTTATTACTAAGTAGTTGTGCTTAGTACTTGGATTATTTGTTTACATGTCTGGTTACTCCTCAACACACTAAAGTATATTCTATTTATTTTTGTACAGACAGAGCCTAGATTAACCTCCAAAGTAGAGAAGTACCTGTGCTCAGAAATGTTGAAGCAGAAATCTGGAGACTATCCACATGGAAAAGAAGTTTTAGAATAAATTTTTGATTTAAGTCTAGTTACAGTACGGTTGATACTCTCTTAATTTAAATCTAACTCTGATTAGTTGACATATATTAACTAAACTTTTCTCAATTTTTAGCCAAGTATTAAAATGTTAAACTCCATTTACGTAGTAGGGTTTATTAAGGCATTCTAATTGCATGTGCTTTTTCCCCTACACAATCATTCAAGAGATAATTTCACTAAAGCTTGAAAAAGGAAAAACAAACAAATAGTTGTCTTATATCTATTTCTAGCCAAGATGGGATAACAGAGACTCGATTTACAATCCCACCTGAAATAACCAAAAAACTGGACAAAATATATGAAACAACAACTCTCAAAACATTGGAGATCAGAAAACACAGGACAGTATCCCTCCCTAAGAAATGGGAAATAAACGAGGTGAGCATTATAGTTGCCCCAGCTTATTATTTTTCCCAGGTTTTGATGTAGTTGGGGGAACACAGGAGGAGTTGGCAGTCTCCTTGACTTTACAAGAGCTTGCTGTCAGTCTCGGAAGTTTATAGCCACCTTAGGGGAGAAAAGGGTACAGGATAGGAGGAGAGCTGCCCAGAGAGAGAACTCGGGAGATCTGCAGAGGGTCTCCACTGAGTATTTGGCTGAGTTCTGATCAGTACACCTGAGTGAGGAAATAAGACGACAGGCAGAACTACTAAAAGGATTAGAGGAAACAATTCATAGATATTCCAAAGGGCTGAGAATAGTGTCTGTTGCTATCAGAATTATGTGTGAAAAATTTATAATTCACAGGGCATTAGGCAGAATATTCAGAAAGGTTTTGTCTCAATAGTGGGACAAATTAGCACTAAACTAAAACCTATTCTGATCCTACCTGACAAAATTAAAATTGAAACCTGTAAGAATTAAACTATCTCCAATTAACTTCCCAGAATAAACTTTAACAATAGGGTAAGAGTCACAATGTCTGGTATCCAATGAATCAGGCATGCAAGAAGCAGATAGATATGACCCATAATGAGGACAAAAAGCAATAAACTGAACAGATCCAGAAATGACACAGATGACAGAATTAGTAAACCAGGACATTAAATCAGTTATTATAAGTGAAGTCTTTATATTCAAGAAGCTAGACAAAAGGTTTAACATGTTAGGTGAAGCCATGAAAAGATATTAAGAAGACCCTGTTGATCTTCTAGGGATAAAAGCTATAATGTCTGAGATAAAATATATGGTAGGTTGGATTAAGGGTAGATTAGACATTGCAGAAAAAAAATATTTTGAACTTGAAGACATAGCAATAGGAACTACTCCAAATGAAACACAGAGAGGAAATGAGAAAACAAAAACAAAAATAGTATGTCAGTGAGAAATAAGACTAAGAGTCCTAATACATATATAATTGGAGTGCTTGAAGAAAAGGAGATAAAAAAGAAGAAAACTGAAGAAATATTTGAAAAATCATGATAGAAAAATTTCTAAATTAGTAGAAAACCATAAATGTGCCAATCCAAAAGATGAATGTACCTAAGCACAAGTAACAAGAAAAAAGTCACACCAAGGCACAGTAAAATCAAATTGGTTAAACAAGTAATAAGGAGAAAATCTTAAAAGCAGAGAGAGTAAAAAGACATTATACACATATTTTGAAGAACAAAAATAAATTTGACAGCAAATATCAACTTAGAAATAATGCAAGCCACAAGATAGTAAAGCAACATCTTCAATGTACTAAAAGGAACAAAATAATAAAGAAAACAAAACTGTTAACCCAGAATCTGTGCCTCATTAAAATAGCTTTCAAAAACAAAAGTGAGTTTGGTGGTTTCTCAAAAAGTTAAATAGAATTACCAAAGACTTAGAAATTCTTCTGCTACATATATACCACATAATTGAAAACATGGATCGATTCAAATGGATACTTATACACCAATGTTCATAGTAATATTCTCAACAACAAAAATTTGGAAACAACTCACTGACTATCAACAGATCAATAGATAAACAAAATGTGATATAAACATATACAATGGAGTATTATTCAGTCATAAAAATGGATGAAGTTCTGATACTTGCTATGAAGTTCCCATGTTATGACGTGAATGAATCTTGAAAACATTATGCTAAATAAAATGAATCAGACACAGAAGGACAAGTATATGGTTCCACTTATAAAATATCTAGAGAGACAGAGTAGTTTGGGAGTTACCAGAAGCTAGAAGGATGAGGAGTGGGCAATTATTGCCTAATGGGTACACGGTTTCTGTTTGAGGTGATGAAAAATTTTGGAAACAGATAGTGTTAAAAGTTGGACAATGTTATCAATGTAATTATTCAACTTTAGCTTTAAAATTATTAAAATGGCAAAATTTGTGTTGTGTATATTATTACAATAAAAAATGATTTAAAAAACTTAGTAAATTAAAAGAAAATCTTACAGGCACTTAGAACACTTCCTGATAAATAAGTAACATAACAGAGAACAAAATAAAACAAACAAGTAAACAAAAACACCCAAAGGTAAGATAAAAACTTTCTAAGATGTACAAAAGCTGAAAGAATCTATCACCAGAAAACTTGCACTACAAGAAATATTAAAGGATGTCCTTCAAGCAGAAGAAAAATGATACCAGATGAAAATCTGAGTCTAAACAAAGGGCACCAAAAAATGGTAACTGCAATAAAAGTACTTTTATTAGTATTAAATCTTTAAAAACTGCTTTAATTAAAACATACTAAAATATTGTTGGGTTTGTAATATATGTAGATACAATATTTATGACAACAATAAAACAAAGTCTGGGAGAGGGGGAAATGGAGAAATACTGTTGTGAGTTTCTCATATACATTAAATGGTATTATATCACTTGAAAGTACACTCTAATAATTTAAAGATGTGTATTATAAATATACATTGTTGAACACTCAATAAACTAATATGCTTTCCAAATGCAAATAAAACATTTCTGAATATAGATCATATAGTGGGTCGAAAAATAAGTCTCAGTAAATTTAAAAGGTTTAAGTCATACAAAGTATTTTTTTTTATCACAATGGAACTAGATTACTAATCAATAATAGCAAGATCTCTGTAAAATCCCCAAATATTTGGAAACCAAACTGTACACTTCAAAATAAACCATAAGTTAGAAAAGAAAATTAGAAAACATTTCAACTGAATGAAAATGAAACACTACGTATTCAAATTTATAGAATGAAGATAATTAAAAATTGTAAGATATTTTTAAAAGAAATTGAAGAAGACACAAAGAAATGGAAAGACATTCCATGTTCATGGACTGGAAGAATCAACATAGTTAAAATGGCCATATTACCCAAAGCAATATACAGATTTAATGCAATCCTCATCAAAATCCCAATGGCATTTTTTGAAGAAATAGAACAAAAAATCATCAGATTTGTATGGAACCACAAAAGACCCCAAATAGCCAAAGCATTCCTAAGAAAAAAGAACAATGCTGGAGGTATCACACTCCCTGACTTCAGCTTGTACTACAGGGCAACAATAATCAAAACAGCCTGGTGTTGGCAGAAAAACTGACACACAGACCAATGGAATAGAATTGACAACCAAGAAATAAAGCCATATAAATATGGACAGATAATTTTTGACAAAGAAACCAAAAACATACAGTGGAGAAAAGAGAGCCTCTTCAATAAATATTGATGGCAGAATTGGAAAGCCACATGCAGGAGAATGAAACTGGACTGCTATCTGTCACCATGTACCAGAATTAATTGAAAATGGTCAAAGACCTAAGCATAAGACCTGAAACAATAAACTGCATAGAAGAAAACATGTACTAAACTTATGGACCTTGGGTTCAAAGAGCATTTTATGAATTTGACTCCAAAGTCAAGGGAAATAAAAGCTAAAATAAATGAGTGGGACGATATCAAACTTAAAATCTTCTGCACAGCAAAAGAAACCATTGACAAAATAAAGAGGCAACCAATTAAATCGGAGAAGATTTTTGCAAACAGTGCCTCTGATAAGGGGCTAATACCCAAAATATACAAGGAACTCATACAACTCAACAACAATAAAACAAACAACCCAATTGAAAAATGGGCAGACGACCTGAAGAAACATTTCTCCAAAGAGGACATACAAATGGCAAATAGACATATGAAAAAATGCTCAACATTACTAATCATGAGAGAAATGCAAATAAAAACCACAATGAGATATCACCTCACCCCACTTAGAATGGCTATCGTAAACAAGACGTATAATAATAAGTGTTGGAGAGGCTGTGGAGAAAAAGGAACCCTCATACACTGTTGGTGGGAATGCAGACTGGTACAGCTGCTATGGAAGGCAGTGTGGAGGTTCCTCAAAATATTAAGAATAGAATTACCATAAGACCCAGCAATCCCTCTCCTGGGTATTTATCTGAAAACATGTATCTATAAAACATGTGTGCTCCAATGTTCATTGCAGCTTTATTTATGATGGCCAAGACTTGGAAACAACCAAAATGTCCTTCGATAGATGAATGGATAAAGAAGTTGTGGTATATGGGTATATGTACACAATGGAATACTACTCAGCGGTAAGATAAGAAGAAATAGGACCATTTGTGACAACATGGATGGATCTCAAGATTATTATGCTAAGCAAAATAAGTCAGACAGAAAAAGTCGAGAACCATATGATTTCACTGATATGTGGTATATAAAACTGAAAACAACAAAAGAACAAGACAAACAAATGAAGGAACAAAAACTCATAGACATAGACAATAGTTTAGGGGTTACCAGAAGGTAATGGGGGAGGGGAGCCCTAGAACAGGGTAAACAGGGTCTAATATATGGTGATGGAAAGATAACTGATTCTGGGTGGTGAACACACAATGTGAGATATAGATAATGAATTACAGAATTGTACACCTGAAATTTATGTAATTTTACTAACCATTGTCACCCCAATAAACTTTAATGAGAAAAAAAATATCTCAAATCAGTAATCTCAGTTTCTAGCTTACAAAATAGATAAAGAAGAAGAAATGAAACCAAAGAAATCACAAGAAAGAAAATTATATATATATATATATATATATATATATATATATATATATATATATGTATTATATATTATATATATAATTTTTAACTAAAGTTTATTGGGGTAACAATTCTTAGTAAAGTTACATAGGTTTCAGGTATACAATTCTGTAATACATCATCAATATATCACATTGTGTGTTCACCACACAGTCAGTTCTCTTTCCATCACTAATATTAGTTCAAAGAGGAAATCAATGAAATAGATCATAGAAATTCAGCAGAGACAAAAAAGCTGCTTTTCTGAAATGAATAAAATTTATACATTTATAGCCACACATATCAGAAAATATGAGAGAAGACACAAATTAACAACATCAGAAACAAAAGTGGAGACATTTTTCAAGATTCTAAAGATATTAAAATTATAATAAGGGAGTATTTTGAACAAGTTTTGCCAATAAATTTAATCATTAAGATAAATGAATACATTCCTTGAAAGAGATACATTACCAGAGATCACTCAGAAAGGAAATAACCTGATAGCTTAATATTTATTAAAGAAATTAAATATATTGAATTTAAAGTTAATAATCCTTCACAAAGAAAATTCCAGGCCCAATGGCTTCCCTGAAAGATTCTACACTTAAGGAAGAAATAACACCAATTATACAGAAACTCTCCCAGAAACTTGAAGATCAGGGAATATTTCCCAACTCACGTTATGAGGCCAACATTATTCTCACACTAAAACTAGAAAAATATGCTATAAGGAAAAAAAAAAAGACATACCAATATCATCAATGATACAGATTTTAAAAAATCTCAACACAATTTTAACAAATGGAACCCAACAGTGGATAAAAGGGTTTACTACATCATAACCAAGTGGGGTTTACCCATGGAATAAAGTTTAACATTCAAAATTCAATCAGTATAATTTACCAAATTAACAGACAATAAGAAAACAAACAAACAAACACACATATGATGATTCAATAGGTAACGAGAAAGTACTTGGCATAACCCAACCTCCTTTCTTGTTTAAAAAATAATGACTCAGCAAACTAAGACTGGAAGCAACCTTCCTCAACCTGATAAAGGACATCTACAAAACATCTACAGTTAACATCGTATTTCATGGTCAAACACTAAATGCTTTTCCCTTAAAATCAAGAACAAGACATGGATGTCCACTTTTACCCACTCTATTCACCATTGTATTGGATATTGGACCCAATGCAATAAAGTAAAGGAAATAAAAGACATCCAAATTGAAAAGGAAAATACAAGTCTTTATTTATGTATTACATGATTATCTATGTAGAAAAGCTGACAGAACCTATAAAAGTATCTACTAGAAGTAATGAGTAGGTTTAGCAAGGTGAAAAAATATAAAATCAATATAAAAATTACATTGTGTTTCTATATACTAGAAACAAAAAATCAAAACAAAATTTAAAAAATAATGACATTTAAAATGGCAACAAAAATATAAAATACTTAGGCTGAATCTGACAAAAGTGTACAACATCTATGTTTACTGAAAACGACACAATATTGCTGAGGGTAATTTAAAAAGACCTAAATAGATGAAAAGCTATACTTTTCTCCTGGACCAGAAAACTCAATAGTTATTAAGATGCCAATTCTTCCCAGATTGATTTTTAGATTTAGTGAAATCTCAATTTAAAATGTCTCAGTATGGCTCTTTGATAAAACTTAAACAAACTGATTCTAAAATTCATATAGATATGGAAAGAACTTAGTATAGACAAAACAACTTTAGAAAAGAAGAGGCAAGTTAGAGTACTAAGATTACCTGATTTCAAGGTTTGGTTTAAAGCTACAGAAATCAAGTTTTTATATTGACATTAAGATAGAAAATAGATTAATGGAACTGAAGAGAGTCCAGAGATAGCCCTACACATGTGTAGCCAAATGATATTTGATGTGGTACAAAAACAATTCAATGAAGAAAGAATAGTCTTTTCATCTAAGAAAAGGTGGAACAATTGGACTTCCATAAACAAACACAACTTAACTAGATTTCATATTTCATACCATATAAAATATTTAATTCAAAACAAGTAACAGACCTTAACGTATAACCTAAAATTATAAAACTTCTAGAATAAATCAGGATAAAAAAAATTCTCAGTTAAAATACCCAAATCAATATACATAAAAGAAAATATCAAAAAATTTGACTTATGAAAATTAAGAACATGTGCTCTTCAAAATACTCTACTAAGAAAATAAAGAAAAATAAACCACACACCGCGAGAAAATGTTTTTAAATCATATGTTTAATAATGCACTTGTATGTAGAATATTTAAAGAAACCTCAGACCTCAATAAGAAAACAACCTGATTATAAAAATGGTCAAAATATGCTGAACAAGACATACAGATGACAACCATATGAAAAAAGCCTAGTATCATTATTTATTAGGAAAATGCATATCAAAACCATAATGAAGTAATACTGTATACCCACCAGAATGACTAAAATAAAAAAAAATTTAAAAAGCCTAATCACATCAAGTATTGGTGTGCATGTGGAACAACTAGAACCCACATTCACTGCTAGTAGAAACATAAAATGTTAAAAAAAAAAAAATTAGGAAACATCCTGGCAATACCTCAGAAGTTAAACATACACCTACCATATGACTCAGTCATTCCACACCTAGATATTTACCCAAGAAAATGAAAGCATGTGTCCATACAAATACTTTATGACTACGTATACCAGCTTTATCTGGAGTAGTCCCAAACTGGAAACAACCCAAATGTCCATCAACAGGTGAATAGATAAACAATTGTGGTTTATCTTTCAGGGATATGTTACTTGGTAATAAAAAGGAATGAATCACTGATACACACAACAACGTGGATGAATCTCAAAATAATTTCTAAAAAGATATCCTATATGATTCCATGTAAATGAAATTCTAGATAGTGCAAACCAATCCATAGTGACAGGACATCAATCAGTTCTTGCTTGTGTGTAGTGAGGGCCTAGAAGGGTAGAAGGGAGACATTATAAAGGGGCAATAGGAAATTTTGGAGGATGATAGATAAATTCACTATCTTGCTTGTGGTTTCATGAGTGTATTCATATATAAGATATCTAAGGATCCTTTCTAAATATGCATGGTTTATGTCTATAAAGCTATTCAAAGAAAAGAAAAAGGATAAGACAATCTTTACTCTCAAGTAGCTTTCAATCTTGAATGTTTTAGGGACGTATTACATGGCTCTGCAATGGTTTTTGAGCAAAGACATTCAATTTTAGATACTATTGCATTTTTTAGGGCAAATAGAAACATTTGTCAGTTTGACGGCACCCTCTTTTATTTCTTCTTTCTTCTTAATTTTTCCCCCCAACTTTTCCGAATTCACCTCCACTCCCACTCCCCTCACCACTGACCTCAAAACAACCCTACATGAGGGTGTTTGGGGAGAACCTACTTTCACAAAGGGATAAATAATTGTTACAATAATATGTTGAACAGACAGAATTTGTGACATAATCAAAGTGCAACTTTATCTTCATATCGCACCATCAGTTTAAAATTTGTTCATTGAAACAAATGTTTCTCTCCCTGGATGGAAACTTGGGAAGATCCATTGGTTTCTGTGTTCACTCTTAGATACAGTCTTGGTTCAGTAATTAGAGAGTGTCCAGTAGAAGATAATCGATACTTCAATTTTCTTCCCAACTTAAACATTTCTCTCCCTTTCCACAAACTGGTTAGTAGTTGCCTGTACCATCATCATAATAGCGTTATGGTTTTGTTTCCTCCCTTTTTCCATACTTACCCTTTTCTTCACTTGATAGCTGCTGTGTTAGGTCATTGCAGGTTCAAGAAGTTAAGAAGGAAAGATGAGAGACAGGGGTTTTCTTATTAGGCTGAGTGGCTTTCCTCTTTCTGGGTCTGAAAGATGGTAGAAGTCAACTCTCAGTGGGGATTTAAGGGTTCTTTGGAGATTTCTATCAGTTGGACCACTCTTGTAAAGTTCCTCTGATCCCAGGTGGACATTACTCTAAACTGAATTGTCCGTAGTCCATTGCAAATCATTCTGCAGGTGGTAGGATCCAATTTGACTACAGCTTCATGCTGCAACTCTTAGGTCTTCATTTTGAACAGGACCCAAGATAATACTATGGATTTGTCATTGGGAATCCATTTGGAGTAAGAAAAATTGTCACGCGTCCCTTGCATTTAAACAACAAGTGTTCTCTCGTAAAATCTTTATCGTATATGGCATACTGGCTTTTGAGTTGGAATTTCAAATTTGAACCATGTGATACTGATTGGCATTAGTCTTACATCTCTTATGATCATTTGTAACTTAAAAGCAATCACTCCTTAAGACATTCAAAGTAATCTCTAGCTGTAGAATTTTAAGTCTTATTAAGTGAGAGTGAGCGTTTTACACATGCACACATGCAAGGTATTCAGAGGACAAAAATTCTTCCCAGAAGCCTGGAAATCATTCCACCAAGGCAGCTGCAGTACACTGTACTGTAATGTTTATCTCAAAGCTATTCAAACTAGAAAAAAGGGACATTTTCACTGCTTAAAAGAATTAGAAAATCTATCCCCTTCCTTCTCTTTCTCCAGTGAATACTTTGTCTATAGGAATCATGTTTTCTTTAGCATCCAACAAAATGGTGGCAAGCTTCTTCAGGGAAAAGGTAGTTATAGAGCAGCGGTGTCCCAAGTAGAAGCATAACTCTAATGCACAAGCATAAAAAAATGTGCTCTCTGCCTGGTGGGATTATAATGAAGCCACACTCATTCACTAATTTGTCTATGACAAGTAGCCTAGAACAAGATAGAAGCCATATTTAGAGCCATCTGGTGGGTATCCATCATGACTATGGCCAGGATCCAGGTGGCCAGTCAGCAGTCAGAACAAACATGGAAGACTTAATCTACGTAGGGTGTCATGGCCTAATCACTGTCACTGTCGTCCAGGGTGTCATGCGGGGTCTCTGGTCCCGCTCCCCACATAAGAACACAGGACATGGTGAGGCCAAAAAGGAACACCCACGGAGCCATAGGTAGGGGAGTCACACCACTATAGTCTCACTGGAGGCTGGGTTGGAGACACAGGAGGCAGGAGCCACAGAATCCGCAATCCACACTCTGCCACACTCCGCTGTGCTATCTGCAATCTGCGCTTACTAGCTCAGCCACCATCTTCTTGCTAGCCCCCCATTTTTTTGCTAGTGTAATCATGGCAGTTATATTAGTGGCCAATGGCTCACTGGTTACAGCTGACGGCCAACTAGCCACAGCTGATGGCTATCCAATCGCAGTTGAGGGCCATTTACTACCTGAGCCAGCACCTTTCCACTTGAGGCTGAGAACTCCTGGCTTTGTCCCCACACCTTGGGGTTCCCAAGGCTTAGATGTGTGTCAAAATGCTATTGAAACAGTTTCCTAAGTGCTTTGGGAAGCTCCAGGACTAAAGGTCCTATGTTACAAATGCAATTATTACTAATATATCATGCTCATATAAGCTTCAAGTCTGTGGTCTCCTCCTTCCTCTGCCTTCCACCTCTACCACTCACTTCCTCCACAGTATTTCAAACAAAGAACAGCCAGCCATTTCCTGGGAGTCATGAAAGGGTTTTGAGCAAAGCTGATTTCTAAGAGCTCTGTTCATGCTTTTACCTCCAAAATGTGCAACTCAAATTCTTTGTCACTAATAATGCATATTTGCTGTGATAAATGAAAATATGAAGCCTGGGATGATGTATGCATAATACAGTATAAAAATGTTTCAATAATTTCAAGTTACTGATTTGTCTGTTCTGTACCGCATTAGATCTTAATTGGCCATCCTGTTAGATATGCATCATATTTCTAAATGTATGGTAATACAAATCTGTGTATCTCTTCCCAGGGTTAAAACTTTTTGAAAAGCTTTTTTCATAACACCAATTTTCAATCAGATCTGACACCACACGTTGATTGTAAATATTTGTAAAACATGAATATAATATTTAAAATGCAATTTTTAAAGGTTAAAATCAAACCACTGGATATTAAGTAACATATCTGAAATGATCTTAAGAATATATATACTTAGTACCACATTTTAATTTAAACTCCTGTTATTACAGTAACTAGTCACAAAATGGCTCCCTATTTATGCAATATGTTAGCTGTAATGTTACTTAAATTGAACAGACGAGTGCCTTCTAATAATGTATGTTTACTTCATGAACTTGTGGGCAATTACATTGTAATTATGTCTTTGTAGGTGCTTTTTACTGACATATACAGCGCCAGTGCATTTTAAATGTAATTGCAGTCCTCTGTACCATTTAGCAAAGCTGAAAATTGTTAAAGGTTTGTAAATTACCTACATTTAGACCATAGGCAACTAGGCAAATTAAGTGACACTGTCAGTAATGTTACAACAGAAATTGGTACCAAGTACAAATTCAAGGTAGACTTTCTTTTCTAAATTGGAATATTGTAGATAGAGTGCCTTCAAAAAAAAAAAAAAAGATAAAAAAGTATAAGAAAAGAAAAAGTGCACATTACTCATTGACAGGATACATCAGCCTTGTAATGCACATGAAAAAACACTGATCTGCAACAATATTTTAAATTGTAAAGCTGTTTGAAATTAGGAATTTGGGTTGGTGTTATTGTACTCAGAGGAAATGAGTACATGATGGCTCTGGAAAAGTCACTCCTACATAGACTTTTCGTGAAACTATGCAGCAAAGTGGGGGAAAACCTGGCATTCAGAGTTAAAAAGAATTTTGTCACATTTTATATCTACAGCTTTGTTCAAATTGCTTAATTTTCAGCCTCAACTTTTACATCTAAAAAATGAGAAGACTAATAACCAGCTTCAAAGGGCTGTGAAGATTAAGATGGAATAATGTATATAGGCCCTCAAAAAAACGTGAGTTCTCTTAGGTTTTTTTATTCTCCTAATAGGTGATTTGGTCTGATCTTTAAAAAAAAAAAAAAAAAAAAAAAATATATGTATATATATATATATATATATATATATATATATATATATATATATTCTTAAGATGTGTTGAAGAACAGGCTTCTCTGAGGTTGTGTTGAATCAGCCACAGAACTGTGAAGCTTACACAGATTTACTTCACCCCAAGGGAGTAAAGAAAACTACTGAGGGCTGTACACTGAAAAATGTTCACTATTGCTTCTGAAGCAATATCCCATAGAGGAAGCCAGTCTCCAAAGACCAACAACGCCAGTTAAGGAAATTAATTGTGAAAGTATTACTCTGTCACTTCATGCCTTCAGGCCAGTCACTTATTGATGGCAAGGGTTTAGGTTCGGATAAAACCATTTCACCCATGCAAGCCCTTTCCATTAAATGGGAAACGAGCATCTGGGCTTGACAGCTAAGAGGGCTGTGCAGGGCAGAAACCATTCTTAGGGGGTCATTTTATTTAAGTGTAAGATTACAGAGAGAGTCAGTGCAAGGCCATGTTCTTAAAACACAAATAATGAATTAATAGTGTGATAAAATTACATGCATTAAAAATTCCATATTCATATGACATGCAAATGATAAAAATAATGTTTTAAACCAGAAAACCCTGGAGCTGTACAGAGAAATACTGAACAAGAACCAGACAAATGATGCTAAGAGGGGGTTATTTCTCACTTGTCAGGTAAACGCAGGCATGTCACTTGCCACTTAGAATCACAATCTCCTCTTTAAAAAAATAATAAGAGCTGCCCTTTCTCCTCACAGTTTTAAGTTTATGAAAGAGTTAATGTATGAGAAAACACTTTACCAAGTATCTATATAGTATAGTACTTCATGATATACTGATTTTTTTTCATAGACATTTAACCTGGCAACTTCAAACTTTGATATTGTAGTTCTCCTTCCCATATTCTTATCTTTACATTTTTTTTCATCTTGTCTAAGGTGTAATTGAATATTGGTTATTAACAGTAAGGTAAAAAAAAATAAAATAAAGCCACCATCACATTCATGCTAACAAAAAAAGTGGCCCCTGACCCCTATAAGTGTTACAAAGTTTTCCCCATAGTTGAAACCAACAGTAATTTAGCCATAGATAGCAGTAAGCCAACCTCAGTTGTCCACTCACGAGAGAAGCGGGAGACAGCAGCATCCTGTGGAGAAAGGCAAATTCAACTTAAGGTTGAAGGAGAAGGGAACATCTGAGGAAGTAAAGGAGCTTTTTAGAATGGATTTGGGATTTCACAGGCCTCAGAAGAAAGGCTGTCAGGTACAGGAGCTTACAGTAGCATGGGGTTGAGAAAATGCCAGCAGTAAATTTACTGGAGATCTGGAGGGCTAAGCATGACAGGCATTAGCAACTACATGAAACAAACTGGCCTCCACATTACTGGCCAATGAGAACACCTAAGGCATTTTCAGAGACCCAGTGAGGCCAGAATACTTGTGTTCTGATCTGGTCTTTTGATCTAGCTCAAAATGGAATCCTGGCACAAGGTATTTTAGAATCTCTAGAAACATTTGTCCAGATAAATGAAAGATGGATTTAATTTCTCTGAAAACAAAATGAGAAGTTTTCTTTGTGGGTCTAATTCTTTTTTTTAAAATTAAAGTTTATTGGGGTGATAATGGTTAGTAACATTACAATACATAGGTTTCAAGTATGTATTATACTCAAGTATATAATTCACAGTACAATTCTGTGATACATCATCTATATATCACATTGTGTGCTCACCACCCAGAGTCAGTTTTCTTTCCGTCACCATGCATTTGACCCTGTTTTTTTGGGGGGGTCTGATTTAACAGAAGGCCAGTGATGCTAGAGAAACAGCACAAGCAGAAGGACACAGACAGGCTATTAAGAAGTGGCATCAGAGAACAGACAACTGTGCCTGAGAGAGAATTCAGATAAGGAAGGCTTTCCAGCATATACATGACCTATTTTCCACTCTCCACCCCTTGGAACTGGCTTTATTAAACAAGCTCCTAAAGTACAGTAATTTTATTACAAGTTATCTTTGCTGGATGTGAAGGTGGACAATGGAGAATATGTTAGTGATGAAAATAAAGTCCATTTGAACAGTAGTTTAGACTTCATAAAGCACTCTTAAATATATGAGTTCCTCTGAACTTCTTGAGAATAAGTGGGATAGATTCAGCATGTGTTTAGACACACATTTTACAGTAGGGAAATCAAGATTGAGAAAAGATAAATGACTTGAAAGTGGATTATGGGAGTGTCGGGAGAGGTTTACCTCTCAATGTTTCAATGTATCAATGCTATAAAACCTGAACCACTGACCTGGTGGTAAATGAGCTACTCCAATTGTAGTTAGTAATGAATGAAAGCTAAGATGCAGAGAGGACTCTGATGGCTCAAGGCCCAGAAACCTGGAAAAATGAAACTTATGGAGGAGACAATGGTTTTAAAGACTTGGAGAAATAGTTTCTTTCTTTTTTGTATAAATTGTTATCTCATCCAGATAGATAGCATGTCATATTAACATTGCTTATTAAATAATACATTACATGCCCCCTGAACTGGATAGAAACCAGCTAACTTTAATAAAAATAATATTTATTGAACACTTATATCCCAAGGCATTCTAAATTCTTTATATGCATTAACTTATTTAACACTTAATTGAAGCAAGTGTTATTCTCATTTTATACACAAGAAAAATGAGGCAAGTTTAAGCAACTTGGCCAAGGTCATAGAGTTGGGACTTGGAAAAGGGAGAACTCAAACCCAAGTGGTCCAATTCTGGAGCCCAATCTTAAACATAATGTGCTAAAAGCAAGAACAACAAAACTAAAAATGCATTTAACAAGGAAATTATATGTCTACAAAGTTATAATATCTTACTGAAGAAAATTGAAGCAATTAGAAATATACACCATCTTCCTAGGGGAGTTCCTTAGTGAAGGCTTCCTTTATCCTCAAGGCTCTGTGGAGAGCCTTTTACCCAGAGCAGTAATACAGTTTGTGCTAAGATGTTGCTCACAATTGGTTCTTGTTTTGTTTTGGTTTTTCAAGCATATGGGTAAAAATTACCCATTAATTGAAAGATGGAACGATCTCTTAATCCACACCTTCTTATCCTTTCTCACTGGCACAGTAGGATTCAGACTCTTAGTACCTCACCTCTGGTTTACTATCATGGTCTCTTGACTGATTTCTTCATGTCCAGGCTTCTCTCAAATTAATTCCATGCTGCACCCAAGCTCTTCAAACTGACTTGGAAGTTCACACATTTTCGGTGACTCCCTACTTTCTCTCACATTAAATCAAACCTTCCCTGCGTGACTTGCCATCTTCCCACCACTTTCTGTTACTACATTTGTTACCCAACATTTCTGACTCTATTTTATCAGCCAGACTCGTCTTCATAAAGCATGCCACCTTCATGCCCAACTTGATGGTTTTAATCTCTCTAAATCCCTTGTGATCTTCATTTTTCGTGAAATCCTATCCACTACTCATATCCTCCCTTCATGGGGAAGCCTCTGATGACCAAGCATTCGCAAGTTTTCTCTCCTTTGAACTCCTATTTGATGTATCTTCTAAAGTGTGAAAATAAATTGGTGCTTAATTGTGCATATATATATATATATATATATATATATATATATATATATATTCTATAATATTTAATGTTGTTTCAAGGTAGAAGTTTTATCTTTCTAACTTAATAGTAACCTCCTTGAGGTCAAAGATATTCTCTTTACTCTCCCCCAACTAGCATAGGTGAGTCATAAGTCCTGACTATTATCAAACCACTGGTTATCAGTAGGAACTGCATTTAGCTGCAGGTATTAGAGAGCCAACGATGGTGACTTTAACATATATGGGTTTATTTATTGGTTTGTTTGTTTTTTCACGTAATGAAAAATCTGGAAGTTGTTGGTAGCTAGCATTGGTTTGATGGCTTAAGAATGTCCAGGCTGAACTCTCTGAAATTTTTCTTGGCTTTTCCCTCATGATGGGTTCTGGAGCCCTAGCCATCATATCTGCGCTCCAAGCAAGAAGAAGAAGGGGACAATAGAGTCACATTTTGAAGAGCTCTTCCTAAAGTCCTACCTGACTTATGTTTATTTCGCATTGATCACCTCTCTTTTCATGGAACGTCTCTATTTATAAAGAGAAGACACAAGATATAGCAGAGGCCACTATCAGTTCCTTCCACACCCTCCTTAACTTAAGACTTTCCTTCCGCAGCACAGCATCACCAGTCTTAATCTATAGAATGGCTGGTCCTCTCAAAGCCAGATAGAACCTCCCGTGTATCACCATATTATTTGGCCTGCCTTTTAATGCCCTTTCATAACTTGGCCCAACTATACTTGCTCACATTGTGCATGCAAATACCTTGTTTACGTACAGGCTTTCCACGGTGCTGCTGCTTCCTACTTTTAAGTCTGCCATCATGTACTATTCTTTCTGCTTGAAACCTTCTAATACTTGTCTTTCCTGTGATTTCCTTTGTGAATCTAAGGCTTATTCTCCCAGATGCTGTAAGTGGCTCCGGCAGAGAGTCCTTAGATCTCAGCTGCCTTCAGGGTTTAGCACAGCTGAAGAGAGAAAACTTAACCAAAGCCGTGACCCTTTCCCAGGTAACCCACACCCAATAATGAAAGTGGGGTTACACATAGTGGAAGTGGTCTTGCCTCAGCTTGGGACGGCTCTCAAGGGTTGTTCCCCTTTCACGGTTCCTCACTGGACTTCTAGTGAGACTGTGTTACCTCTCAGCCTGCCTTCTCCATCTGCCCATTCTTGCTTTTTTCCCTTCTCTTCCAAAAGCATCCATGGAAAATGTCCAGCACACAAATCTCCATCTCAGTCTGTGCTTCCTAGGAAACCCAA
Organism: Rhinolophus sinicus; assembly: GCF_057876585.1. Taxonomy (NCBI): domain Eukaryota; kingdom Metazoa; phylum Chordata; class Mammalia; order Chiroptera; family Rhinolophidae; genus Rhinolophus; species Rhinolophus sinicus. The sequence continues at coordinate 102,690,184 of NC_142517.1, read as the reverse complement.
TTTGTAACCCTTCTCATTCCTGCCCCTCTTAAAAACTGCCACTTTCACTGTTCCCATAACTACCTCCTGAAAAACTCCCTATGAGGGCTGAGTGAAATGCCATCTCTTCCACATTTAGTTTACACAGTTTCCTCCCATCTTGATGCCTTAGTGCCTCGATGATGATAAGGAAAAAGAGGAGATAGTTAAAACACTCAGCTCTATACAACTCAGTGGCTGTTTGGTCCATAATTATTAGCATTTGCAGTTTGTCTTTATAAAATATGTGTAAGATGATTAATATGGTATCATAGTGGGTACTCCAAGCACAGAAAAACAGAAAATATGATACATGATATATTTTTAAATTTTTTCAGGAGTAAATACTGTTATGCTATCCATTCAGTAGCAAAGGTACTTGTTGATTAATAGTTTAAAATAGTCAGAAACCTTTGGTTATTACCTTTGAGATCTGAAACATCCTACGTGTCAGGCTTCTTTACATAAGGAACAGTGGTCTCCGAGACATTCATACAGTAGAGAAACTCTCACGCTTGGTGAACTCCTCAATCCCATCGCTGTCCTTCTTTCTCCTTAATCTGTCGCTTCCCAACCACTGCTCTCCCAGCTCTCCCAAATGTGGTGTACGCTTACTTATCTGTGCTAAACCCTTCATCCAAGGAATTCTTAAAGTGGCTTCTGGTTTTGTGTGCTGTACCCAGGTCAGTACAGGAGGTAGACAGCCAGCGTCCACTGCAAGCACCTTAGTGACCATTGTTACCATACAGAAGAAGGTTTGCCCTCCCACATCTATTTCCTTTCAGCCTGTTACTATTTCAGCACAGACAAATATTTCTTATCAACAACAGAAAAAGAATAATTTCAGGTATCCATAGTTCAGAACACATTTTTCATAAAATATTATTTCCCAAAAAATGTGTTTATGAATGCTACAAGCAGAAAACTAAAGGTAAAAAATTTAAATGTTGAGACCTACATCTTCATGTAGATAGAGAACAAAGAGTAACCTACATTATGACCGCTCGTAAAAAAATGCTATGCAGCAACATGGGCTTCCAACAAATTTGATAACCTGTTTCTGTCTCCCTCTCTCTCCATTAAATTGAACTCTCTGAATTATTCATGATGGCTATTTTAATGGGATAATTTTTTCTTGCAAACGCTGACACTAATACTAAGGAATATCTCTAGGTATTCATCTTGGATAAATAAGGCTCCTGGTAACTAGTTTTCTTGATGCTTCACCTTATTCAAATGAACATATATGGAAGTAACTAATGTAGAACATTTTTTTACATTTAATGTTTTCAATATGTTTTGCTCCATAGATGTATAGTCAAACATATGTTTACTCAAGAATTAGCCAGGCTGTTGAATTAAATGAAAGTGAAACCGAAAGTTAAGCAATTCTCAGGTGAATGCAGGCAAGGCATTAAGAAAAAATTTGAAGTCCACATTTTCCAGCTGTGATGACAGCTCAGAATGACTTGGGGAATTGCCCTTCCCTCCTTAGTACTTTGGCCGTATTCAGAATCGATCATTCACTCGAATGTGTACATTCGGTGTTCTTAACTCTGGATAGTAGGATTTCAGGGGATTGGTGAATTCCCTGAAACTGTATACCAAATTTTCTGTGTAAATGTTTTTTTTCCTGAAAATAAATTTCATAGCATTCATCAAATTCTCAAGGTGTTCTTGACAACTCCACTACCACCATCTCTAATGGTAAAAATTCACATTTCACTCAGAAATAAGACTTCAAAAGTCAGGATTCTCTAAGTGGGAGTGAGTGGTTGTCTTTCACTGAATTTAGTGTTCTCAAGATTCACATATGACATTTCCAGGACTTAGAGAAAATAATACTTTGTAAGTGAATTATATTTCATTACTTCATGCTGTTTAATGTTTATCAACATCCGAGAATTCTTTTCCAAGTATCTATAAGTCTGCTCCTGTTTTTCCCTAAAAACTACCCCCAGATCATTTTGTGTTTTTTGTACTGACAGGTGTTAATTAAAAAGGTAACGTTAAATTTTGAGGTGATCATCTTTAGATGATCTATTAGGTGGATTGTGCTAAAATACATAGTAGTCAGATTGATTGAAGATGGAATGGTACATAAAAATGATGCTGTTATACAATAATATTGAAGACACTGCAGCTTCTAGGGTAGTGCAACTATTTTTATTTTAACCACAATGTATAATAAGGACTTAATTTACCTTTAAAGAAATGAAATTCTAACAAAATACTTATCCCTCCCTCCTTGCAGCTTTCTAACATTTCTAATGGTTCTGGGATAAACCCAACAAGATTTTTAAGACACTGAGGTGACTGTCACTGCCGGTATGTGTCCTGGGGGCTTTTTCTGTCAGAGGAGATGACAGCGAATCTTCCCATGCAGATTAAGCTGGTGTTTACAGATTTGCCCTGGGTGTTCATTTTTATCCCGCTGTGATCAAGTAACACCACCTGACGAGTGCCAGACAGATCTCTTGATAAGACAGTCTCCAACGAGCCCTCACTTTGCATGGGGCGCAGCCCGAATCCGATGCCCTTGGCAAGGATCCATTTTCTGTTCTTCTTTACAATGATACTATTACAAACACTTTACCTTTATTTCTTCCCTTCCTCTTTGGGAGAAGCATTGGGAACAGATGTGCAAAAGATTCCACAGTGAATTTGGTGCTGAAACTCATATTGTTAAATGTAGAATACAAGAAAAAAATATCAGTATTTGGAAGCAGTTTTGGGAGATGTGAGAGGAGGCCTGTGAGACCATATAGGAGACATCTAAAAACGTTTGAGTAATTTATGGTAATTTGAAAAATAATTGTTAATTTTCACACTACAGAGTTTTCACAGAAAAAATCAGTGAGATAAGGAATCTTATTCTGGGTAAAAACTAATCAGGCTCCGGATACCATGAGTGTAAAACCAGGGATAGTGGAGCTGGGGCTGCCTGCAAGGAGATATCACCGAGCTCCCGCCACCCCACACACCCTCCCACCTCCTGTCATTTCACTCTAAAAGGAAGCATTCTTAATATCCATGGAAGAAAACTGGCTGTTGTCATTAGACACTGAAACTCAGCTCTCTATATTTTGGTTTTGTACTTTATTTCAATAAGAACACTCCACAAAGAATTGTATTAGGGATTACACAATTTTGAAAGGGATTACATTTTCTCATAAGAATATTTCAGTATGCTGAGTTGGAAACTTAGCAAGATGGCATGCTAAAGAGCAACCTGTATTAGACTGAAGACACAAGTTCCTAGTTCTGCTCTTGATAAACTTTGGGATCATGGAAAATTCACTTACTCCCTATGAGCTTGACTCGTCTTTCTGTAAAGTAGGATTAATAAGACCTGTCTGTGTCCCGTGCCCCACCGGGGACACTCTGTAGAGTAACCTACAAAATGCAAACATTAAAAAAGATTTATGTAGTGCTCTACAGCATGTAGCACACATCTCTCATTCCTAAAATGCAATCAATCAATCCTTGTTGATTTAATTATTAATTTTAAAAAGTACATAATTTTTGTATGGTTAGTTCTTTACCCAGACCTTGGAATAGAGGTAAGATTTCTCATTATAACCAAACAGTAGTACCTCAAACTTTTTTCCTCTCAGCCAATGGTGCTGGAAAAACACAATATGTTTTACCACCTACTCTTTCAAATTAAGTTTTTGGTCTACATTTTAAAAATTATTAATTTTGAAAATAATGAATGCAACACACATGGAACATATAAGAAAAGTATGGAGATTCTTTAAAGGATATTTTAGAGGAGGTTTTTTAGTCATTTACTAAAAGTAAAACAGCCATTAAGGGTATTTTCAATGTCTGATAAATTTGATAAATTTCTGTATCTCTCAAGAATTAAGAAAAAAATTCTAAAAAACTATGTTGCAATCCTTGAGTCAAATGTCATCTCTGAAGCCCTGATAGTCTAGCTAGTCACCCAGTTTTTGTTTCAGACCCATCAACTTCCAAAGAGGAATACAGTCTAGCCACACAAATACGGTAATAAATTAGCTGAAGGGAAAGGAACTGCTGATTATTGCGTCACATCACCGTAGTCATCCTGGCTCTCAGCACTTATCTTTCTTTATATTGCCTCCATTCAATGTGGACGTGAGGAGGCTACAGGCCACACCGCCGGGGAAGGAGGGAGGATTGGCTTGATTTCTAATCCTGTGTACTTTCTTTGTTATGTTCCATCTCGAAGAGATAGAAAGGCCAAGAGACTACGGTAGTTCTCTTCATATGTGCTATTTTTGAAAGCAGCACCTATTTTCATAATAGTGTCCAAAATATATGTGTATGCATAAGAATTAGATTATTCATTTTATTAAACTGAGGTTTTCCTAAATAAGAAGTTGATTGAATTAATTTATTCTTTAAGTTTCCCTTATCTTCTTTTCTTTTTCTTATTGCAAGGGTTTGAGGGCAAGTAGTTTATTTGGAAGGTGATGACAGAAACCACCTTTGAGGTTGTAGGGGTGTAAGACAGGTGAGGGGAGGTGGAAATACAGGGTGTGTTAGTGAACATGCTGCAGTGAGTACCTGACAAACTCTGAGAGGCAGAATAGACAGATATTCTGGGAGACAGAATATCTCAGAGTTGTCCCACTCTAGTGAGGAGAAAGCTGGGCTATTTGTCTACCAACTCTGAAACCTCATCGTGGACAGCTACTCCCATGGGGCTATTACCCCACAGCAGCCCTGCCTGCTCTGTACACAGTGGCACATGCACCTGCCACTGTGACAGCCCCAGGGAGAGAGTTGTAGGTGTTCATGGTGTGAAACTGTTGGCCTGTGCAGGAAAGGTGAGTGTCCAGGGGATCCGGCAGAGCACCTACAGTGATTGTGACAGATACTGTCTTAGATTCCATTCTGCGATGAGAGGATTTCATTATCCGTTCTGTGTTGTTTCAACAGATTAAGTATAACAGTGAAAATGAACAAGACTAATTCATCTTTGAAATAAGCCGAAATCCTGAATTCATGTTACCTTGATCCTTCCATCTCTTGAAACCTTACCTAATCAGGAACACAAACTTCAGTGGAAATTACTTCACATCCAAAAGTCACACACCATGCAATTTCGCAATCTGTCATGGAAAAGTCATAGTTCAACTACATGCATATGAGTTTGGAGTATATCAGTCAATATTGATTCAAAATGCAATACAAATAATAGCAATTCTCAGTGCATGCAGTCATAAGTATTTTCACAGAAGTTCAAACCGAATTTCACAGGCAGTTTTCCAAGCCTTGGCTGAATTATATCCCATTGGGCAAAGAAAAACATAACCAAACCCCGGATCAAAGGATGGGGAAACACTGTACTATGAAACTGAGGGAGAGAGTAAATATTCTGAACAATAATTGGTTACACAGGGCACAGGAGAAGAAATATATAACTCGTTTTCTATTTCATCTTAGGGAAAGAAATTATGTCTAGTAAGGGAATGTATACACCTCTCTGAACTTTCTTTCCTTAAAATTAACTTACACTTCCATAATTCTCATCTTTTTCCACCCTAGATTCTAATGTGGAAAAATAAAGTTCAGAGAGTGGAACTGGGATTCCAGCTGACATGTCGTTTGTTATCTCTGTTCACCAAGACGTGAAAGGGGGTGGTATAATACAATTGTAACTAACAATAATTAGAACATGAGACTCTGAGAGTTGATACTATTAAGGGAGATATAATTAGGTGCATGGTATTTTATTTTGTGTTAGAACAAATGTAAGGTATAGTGGGTGCGGGTGACTCTAAGCATTCTATCTACTCCCCAACACTTCTCGACCTCCTCAAGCTTAGGTGGGCTATGACTCACTCTAGCCAATGAAATGATTATAGAAGTGATATCTCTCTTCCACCAAGGAAAGAAAGAGTGTCAGAAAAAGAAAGATGGTTACACGTGGCTACTTGAGAGAAGTGTCATATACCTAATGAACTTGTAGCTCTAGGGAAAGAGACAGGAGAAGAGAATATTAGTAGTGAGTGTTGTTGGTTTTTGGCTATGCTTGTAAAGTGTTACAAGAAAGAGATGTGCTCAAGGAAAAATTGTCTAAATTTCAAACAGAAATGAGATGTTTTAGAGAAAGTCTGAAAATCCAAAGTCTTACAGAGTTAGAAAATAAACTGCTTCTTGATTTTAAATGGTATACATTAGGATTAAAGAAGCAATTTGGTTGAAATGACTAGACCAATGTCCAATCTGCAGTGAGCTTTTCACAGAAGCCCAGAGATCCTCAAGGAAACCCCTTAAAGAAACAAAAGTTCATGCAGGTGAGGTAAGTAAAGACATATGAAAATGAACATTATCTCAAAAAGACTTTATGTATGTATTGGCACATAGAACTTTCTGGAATCAATAGGTAAAAGCCTACAAAGTTTTAAAAGAGTTTGACTGTCAAGAACCATGACCTTAATGATTTCTAAATGTAGACATTACTCAGTGCTTAGTCCTACATCCTTTTCTTTTTTCTTTCTCCCTCTATCTGATCTCATTCACTTTCATGGTGTTTCAGTACTATGTATCTGTTGATCTTTTCTTATTAAATTTATCCTCCAATGCTGACCTCAACTAAGCCCTCAAATTTTAACTCATACTGTTTGTATAACCTTAAATCATTGCTTCTTTCATGATCCTTAGCAATAATCTCCTAACTGGCCTTCCCACTTTTCCTTTTTTTTTTTTCAATTAAAGTTTACTGGGGTGACAATGGTTAGTAAAGTTACATAGGTTTTAAGTATGCAATTCTATAATACATCATCTATATATCACATAGTGTGTTCACCAACCAGAGTCTGTTCCCCTTCCATCATCATATATTTGATCCCATTTACCCTCATCTACAACCCTCCTCCCCATTTACCCTCTGGTAACCAGTAAACTATTGGCTGTGTCTACGAGTTTTTGTTTCTTTGTTTGTTTTCTTCCTTTGTTGCTTTCAGTTTCATATTCCATATATCAGTGAAATCTTATGGTTCTCAACTTTTCTGTGTGACTTATTTCGCTTAGCATAATAATCTCAAGATTCATCCATATTGTCACAAACGGCAGTATTTCATCTTTTCTTATGTCAGAATAGTATTCAAATGTGTATATGTATCACATCTTCTTTATCCAATCATCTATTGAACGACACTTTGATTGTTTCCTTGTCTTGGCCACTGTAAATAAAGCTGCAATGAACATCAGAGCATACATACCTTTACAGATAAATGTTTTCAGATGTTTTTGGTAGGTACCCAGTAGAGGGATTGCCGGATCATATGGTAATTCTATTCTTAATATTTTGAGGAACCTCCACACTACCTTCCATAGCAGCTGCAGCAATCTGCATTCCCACCAACAGTGTATGAGGGTTCCTTTTTCTCCACAGCCTGTCCAACGTGGATTATTATTTGTCTTGTTGATGATAGCCATTCCAACTGGTGTGAGATGATTTCTCATTGTGGTTTTTATTTGCATTTCTCTGATGATTACTGATGTTGAACATGTTTTCACATGTCTATTGACCATCTGTTTGTCCTCTTTGGAGAAATTTCTCTTCAGGTCCTCTGCCCATTTTTTAACTGGATTGTTTGTTTTCTTATTGTTGAGTTGTATAAGTTCCTAATATATTTTGGATATTAGCCCCTATTGGAGGTGTTGTTTGCAAATATCTTCTCCCGTTTGGCTGGTTTCCTCTTTATTTTTTCGCTGGTTTCTTTTGCTGTGCAGAAGCTTTTTACCTTGATATAGTCTCATTCATTTATTTTGTCTTTCACTCCCCTTGCCTTTAAAGTCAAATTCATAAAATGCTGTTCGAACCCAAGGTCCATAAGTTTGGTACCTATGTTTTCTTCTATACTGTTTATTGTTTCAAGTCTTATGTTTAGGACTTTGACTGATTTGGCGTTAATTTTGGTACACAGTGACAGATGGCAGTCTAGTTTCATTCTTTTATATGTAGCTTTCCAATTCTCCCAGCACCACTTATTGAAGAGGCTTTCTTTTCTGCATTGTATGTTTTGGCTTCTTTGTCAAAAATTATCTGTCCATATTTATGTAGGTTTTTTTCTGGGCTTTTATTTCTATTCCATTGGTCTGTGTGTCTGTTTTTCTGCCAATACTATACTGTTTTGATTATTGTTGCCCTGTAGTACAAGCTAAAGTCAGGAGTGTGGTTTTTTTCCCCTTAGGATTGCTTTGGCTATTCAGGCTCTTTGTGATCCCATACAAATCTGATGGTTTTTTTTGTTTTGTTTTATTTCTTTAAAATATGCCATTGGGATTTTGATGGGGATTGCATTGAATCTGTATATTGCTTTGTGTAATAAGGCCATTTTTACTATGTTGATTCTTCTAAGCAATGAACACAAAATATCTTTCCATTTCTTTGTGTCTTAGCAATTTCTTTTAATAATTACTTGTAGTTGTCGATATATAGGTCTTCCACATCCTTTGTTGAGTTTATTCTTAGGTGTTTTATTCTTTTCCTTGCAATTGCAAAAGAAATTGTGCTTTTCATTTCTTTCTCTGAAACTTCATTGTCAGTATATAGGAACGCAATAGATTTTTGTACATTGATTTTGTATCCTGCAACTTTATTGTTTTTGTTTATTGTTTCTAATAGTTTTTTTTTTTTTTAATTTCTGGTTGAATTATAGCTGTTTAATTTGTTGTAACTTCAAGGGGATAGATTAAGGGAACCCCTCACACTGCCATGCTTCTAACATCACTAATGTAGTTGATTATTGAATGAATAACTGAAGGAGGTAATAATTTTTAACTATTACATCTTAAAATACAATGAGTTCTGGGAACTCTATGTCTTCCCCAGAAAAATTTATTTCTCCTCAATCTTTTGGCAGATATTTAGAATTCATTTTTAAAGAATGTTTTGTATAACATTTTTAAGTTAATGATGAATATTTGTTTATAGCCTTTAAAAAAGATGTATTTTAATAGGTCCTTCAATTAAATGCTAAAAAAATTGTCAGTATGCAATTTATATTTATGTTTAATTTTTTTTATTAGGCTCTCCTCTAAGCAAATGCATAAACCATATAATAAGTCGAATAGTATGCTTTACAACTTGCCAAGGATATACTGTACTATTTGCTGAGTCTATGACTCCACAATTTTATAGTATACTTAAGTCTGGCCAGATACTTATATATTAAAAGTTAGATATGATCTTTGCTTATAATTTTATGTTTTTCCACAAAACCTGCAGACACAAGTTTTTTTTCTTTCTTCTTTTAATAAGAAATGTAGTATCCACAAAGAACAACATAGCCTGAATTATAGCACCAGAGGTAAAGTGTACTAGTTGGAGGACGGCCCTAGAGGTTGAGGGAGAGAGTCAAGTGGGTGGTATGTGAAAAAGATAACAACCTTAAATACCATTAAATCACTGTGCAATGGTTTTAAAAACTACTTGTCCAAATCTATTTCCTTATTTTTAGGAAAAAATAATTATAGTTCTCATTCAATTGAATTCTTGTAATACACGTAGCATTAAAACATATTAACTGTAATTATATTTTATTATTACACTATTTATATAGTAACATTTTATTTGTTTAGTTTTTTGCATTTTTACTATCCACTAAACTCATCAAAATAATACACTAAAAAAATCATAAAGAACTTTAAGTTATCTTAAAAACAGTTTCTCTAAAATAAGAATAATATTAAAGTTTCTTGGAGAAAGCCATTAGAGAACTTTATTTACTATTTTTAATATTTTAATTATAGTTGACGAACAATATATATGAGTTTCAGGTGTACAACATAGTGATTAGACATTTATATAACTTATGAAGTTATCACCCTGATAAATCTATTAGGTTGATGCAAAAATAATTGCAGTTTAAAATGTTAAATATAATTGCAAAAAGCACAATTACTTTTGCACCAACCAAACAGTACCAATTTGACACCGTACATAGTTATCACAATATTATTTACTGTATTCATTATGCTATAATTTGCATCCCCAGGACTTAATTTGTATTTCTTAATCCCTCCCCCTTTTTCACCTCCCCCCACATTCTGACAACCATCAAAAGATTCTCTATATCTATGAGTTTTGTTTCTGTTTTGTTTGTTCAGTTATTCTGTACTTTCGAATCTTCATATAAATGAAATCATATGACATTTGTCTTTCTGTGTCTGACTTACTCTACTCAGGTTAATATCCTCTAGGTCCACCCATGTTGTTGCAGGTGGTAATATTTCATTCCTTTTTTATGGCTGAGTAATATTCCATTGTTAATATATACCACCTCTTCCTTATCCATTCATCCATTTATGCACACCCAGACTGCCTCCACATCTTGGCTATTGTAAATATTGCTGCAATGAATAGATAGATGCCCACATCCCCTCAAAGTAGTGTTCTGGGTTTCTTTGCATAAATACCCAGAAGTGGGATTACTGGGTCCTTTTTTTCTCTTGTGATAACCTTTGTTTTAAAGTCTACTTTGTCTGGTATATTGCTACTCCAGCTTTTGTTAGTTTGTTTCCATTTTCATGAAATATCTTTTTCCACCTTTTATTTTCAATCTGTATGTGTCTTTCATTCTGAAGTATTTTGTAGGCAGTATACGTAAGGGTCTTCTTTTCTTGTCCATTCAGACACTCTATCTTTTGATTGGAGCTTTTGATCCATTTACATGTAATTATTGATAGATATGTAGTTATTGCCATTTTATTATTCATATATATTTTTTCAATTTTTATTGGGGGATCTTGGGGAACAGTGTGTTTCTCCAGGGCCCGTCATCTTCAAGTTGTTGTCCTTCAATCTAGTTGTGGAGGGCACAGGTCATCTTCAAGTCCAGTTGCTGTTTTCAATCTTTAGTTGCAGGGGGTGCAGTCCACCATCCCATGCGGGAATTGAACAGGAATCCTTGTTGTTGAGAGCTTGCGCTCTAACCAACTGAGCCATCAGGCCGCCCCTCCGGCAGCTCAGTGGCAGCTCGTTGCCTTCAATCTAGTTGTGGAGGGCACAGTTCAGTGGCCCATGTGGGAATAGAACCAGCAACCCTGTTGTTCAGAGCTTGTGCTCTAACCAACTGAGTCATCTGACCGCCTTATTATTTATATTTTTGATTTTTTTTTTCTTAAAGAAGTGTCTTTAACATTTCCTGTAATACTGTTTGGTGGTGATGAACTCCTTTAATCTTTTCTTCTTTTGGAAACTTTTTATACGTCCTTAAATTCTAAATGGTAGCTTTGCCATGTAGAGTAATCTTGGTTATAAGTCCTTGATTTTCATCACTTCGAATATTTCATGCCAATCTCTTCTGGCCTGCAAAGTATCAATTGAGGCCAGCTGACAGTCTTATTGGAGCTCCCTTGTAGCTTTTCTTTTGCTGCTTTGAAGATTCTTTCTTTGTCTTTAACCTTCGGCATTTTAGTTATGATTTGTCTTGGTGTTGGCCTCTGGATTCATCTTGTTTGGGACTCTGTGTTTCCTAAGCGTGTATGTCTATTTCCTACACCAGGTTAGGGGAGTTTTCTGTTATTGTTTCTTCAAATAGATTTTCAATTCCTTGCTCTCTTTCTTCTTGTTCTGGTACCCCTATGACATAAATGTTGGTATGCTTGATGTTGTCCCAAAGACCCTTTATACTATTCTCATTTTTGGGGGATGCCAGTATATCTTTTTCCTTCCTGCCTTCCTTCCTGCCTTCCTTCCTTCCTTCCTTCCTTCCTTCCTTCCTTCCTTTCTTTTCTTCTTTTCTTTTTTTCTTCTTTTTTTGCTGTCCTGATTGCTACCTTATCTTCTAAATCACTGATTTGATCTTCTGCTTTGTTTAACCAATTGTTGATTCCTTCTAAGGTATTCTTTATTTCAGTTATTGTATTTTTTATTTCTGACTTTTTTAAAAAATGTTTTTTATCTCCATTTTTATCTTTCCTATCTTTGTTGAAGTTCTCCCTGAGATTACTGAGAATCCTTATAAAGAGGGTTTTGAACATGGCGTCTTGTAGATTGCTTGTCTTCATTTTTTTAGATCTTTTTCTGGAGCTTTGTTCTGTTCTTTCATTTGGGACATGTTTTTTATCTCCCCATTTTGGCTGCCTCCCTGTGTTCTTTCTATGTATTAGGTAGGGCTGCTATGTCTCTGCATCTTAGTAGAGTGACTTTGCATAGTAGGTGTCCTGGAGGGTCCAGTGGTGCAGTCTCCCTGGTCACCTGAGTCAGGTGTTCCAGTTGTCTTCCTTTTGTGGGTTGTATGTGCCCTCCTGTTTTAGTTGAGCCTTGGTTGCTGTTTGCACATGAATGGGAGGGAATGACCCTCAGGCTGATTGTTTGTGAGGACTGGTCTTAACTACAGTGTTGTGCAGGGGTTTACCCTACAAAGTAAACTTTTCTTTAGCAGGGCCCTGGTACCTGACCCATCTGCCCCTTGTGTATGACATCCTTGGAAGTGGCTCAGGCTCAGTACAAAATTGGCCACCAGATGCAGCAGCCCTAGGGACTCCTGGGAGGGATCCTGCCCCTGACAAAGTTCAGCAGCAGCCTGTGCCTTGCCTGAAGCTACCTGGCATGAGCCACAAAAAAATCCTCAGCTGGCTACCACCCAGGCTGGACTTGGAGGTGCCTCAAGAGGCCAAGCCCCAAACCTAGGCTGGATGCTGATACTGTCAGGCTTGGGGCTGCTTAGTAAGAGATATGAGACATGCCAAAACCCCATGCTGCTTGTTTGTGTTTTGTGAGCCTTTGAGAGAAATTAGGAAAGTCCATAGCATGAGTCAAGACAGGCAGTTTGAAAAGCACTGGAAGTAGTTTAGGTGGGCTCGAAAGTTGGGTGAGGCAGGTCTCAGGGAATCACCATGGCAGGGAGAACATTGTTATGTTAGTTAGGCTGATGGAGACTCAGATATAGCAGTTGCCTGTGTCTAAATGCTGGATTAAGGGCAGGGGGCTGGTCTATAAAGAAACAATGCCACACTTCTGTCTGGGAGAAAGCTGCCCCTCTAAGCCCTCACTCTTGAGCCAGACAATTTAGTTCCTAATTGTATGTCCCTGGCATCCTTCAAGCTGCTGCCTCAGCACTGGAGCTCAGAGAGGAGTGAGTCTGTCAGTAAGTCCACACACGTGGGCCCTTTAAGAGGAACGCCTAGGATGCCAGCTGCCCTCCATCTCATTCAGTTATCATCTTTACTAGTTTTCACATCCCGCATTATGGGGATCTCTCTTCCTGGCACTGGGACCCTGGACTAAGGAGCTTGATGTGGGCTGGGACCTCTGGTTCCTCTGGGGAGACCTCTACAGCCGAGGTATTTCTCCCAGTTTTTAACTGCCATGCACAGATGTGGCATCAGCCCATTCTGTGTCTCTGCCCCTCCTACCAGTCTCAAGGTTGCTTCTTTTGTATATCTTTAGCTTTAGGACTTCTAGACTTTAGGTTCAGCTAGACTTTAGGGGATTCTCAATGATGGTTGTTCTGTAGTTTCGTTGTAATTTTGATGTGGTTGTGAGAGGAGGTAAACACAGCATTTACCTGTTCTACCATCTTGACTGGAAAAGCATATCTAGAGAATTTTAAATAATGACATTTTCCTTTGAGAGGAACTGTTTTTCAATGTCTTGTTTTTTTTTCTTTCTTAAAGTAAACACATAATATTTTACACCATCAATCACATTTAGTTAAAATGTAAGCTTTAAAGACTGGAAACTTCAAAAAACAAACCTCATGCTAATGAGAGAAAATTTGAGTGCCCAATCCCCAAATAGCAATGTAACACAATTTTCTCTGAGTTTGCATTTTTTATCCGTTTTTCTGATTACAACAATAGTATACAAAAAAATCTTTGACATGTCAATTCATTGTTCATTTAAGAGATTTTGGGCTTGTATAGACATCTTGATTAAAGAAAAGTCTCAGTGAAAAATTTGGAATTAAAGGAAATTAGACCAAGAAGGAAAGTTAGTTGGCTATCTTTGGTTTTAAGGAATTAGCATGCATGTATAAGAGTATGTGTTCTGATTGTAATAGACATCTTTTTAAATTGTAAACAAATTGTAAAATGTAGAAAATAAGTTGCAAACATGATCTGACCCTTGCCTACCCTGTTGTGGAGATTCTACTTCCTCTACTTCCCTGGTCATTCAGGGTCATTTAGGGTTCACTGTTTTTTATGCCTTTCATTCTCCTTGCTGCAAATGTGAACTGTCGCATGTTGAAAGTGCTGGTAAATCTGTTGGAATACTTTCATTATACATAACAAAACAATCTAACATTATCTTAAACAACATGTACATTACCTAATATTATAGGTATTGAGGAACAAGGCAGTTCGAAGGTTGATTAACTGAGTTGCTTCATATCATGTTGCATATGACTTTTTCTTATGCTCTGGCCCAATCTTACTTCCCACTATTCATTCATCTGTAGCCTAAGCTGCGCAAACATATTTCATACCTTAAATATTCTGTTCTCTCTCTCAGCTCTCAGGAGTAACAATAATTTTAGCTACTATTTGTTGAACATTTACTGTGTTAGACACTACAGCAATCATTTCTCTTCATTTGTTAATTTATTCCTCAGAGAATCTGATGAGGTAGACATTATTAATCTGGTTTTACTGATGAGTTAAATAACACCCAAGTCACACAGCTAAAATGTAGAGAAGCCAGAAGGTAAATTCAGTTCATCTGATTTTAACACCTCCAGTTCATAAACTCAGTGCCTGACCCAGTCCTTCGAAAATCAGCTTAAACAACATTTCACCAACAGCTTCCTATTTCTCTCTCTATACTGCCCAAATTTTAATCTCTCAAAAATTTACTTTGTACTCAACTCTATTGGTGTTTAGCTCACTACAATGTAATCGTTTTTGCATAGATCACCTCTGAGATATTCTTTGTAAAGCAGGAACTGCAAATGTTTTGTTTTGTTTCATTTTGTTTTGTTTCGTTTTGTTTTTCATTTTCAATCCCAAGAACCCATGAAGGTGCCTGCTTGGTTGATACATGTCCAGTAAAGATTTGTTAAATGAATGAGTGAATGAATTTTATTCTGATTTAACCTAACCCCAAAACAGCTAAAAAAAAAAAAAAAAAAATCCCATTAAGATAGATTTTTGAATGTGGTTGTGAATCTTGGGCAAAAATTGCTGTCCCAGTGATGAACAGCCAGCATCTGATCAAATAAACCATCATTAGAATCCATTTGAAAGCAATTTTTTTTTCATCGAAGGTCACAGCATGTAGCATTGCTCTTAAATAAAAGTTAAATAAAATAGTTAGTTCAGCTGGTTAGAAAATGTGCTTCAAGTTTAAAATCACATATCATTGTTTATACAGATGATTATTTGGGATGGACTTCAATAAAATCATACTTTGATAGCAAGAAAAATGACTTTGGTAGTCATTTGGCACACAGTGATCAGCAAGAGTGACTCATACTTTCCAACTGAGATCAATGGACCCTGATCCATTAACACAGACCTAAATATCACCTGATAGGAAAAGATGACAGGGGAATCTTGAGTAAGAAAGGTATGGAATATTTAGATTTAAGAGATTTTTTTTCATGTTATAATCCCTTTATGTACTCTACAGGAAATTTAGATTTTCAATTAGTTTACCCTAGGTATTAAATGAAAAATATCTTTTTGAGTAATGTAATTTTTTTTTTCTTTCACCTCCTTCAAACTGATATTTGCACAATTTGATTTTTAAAAGTCCTTGGCAGCATCTTAGCAAAAAGCCATTTTAAAATGTCAACAAATAGTTTCATTTGGGTGTGAATTATAATCATTCCAGTAAAACCGATGCTTGTTAGATATTTAAATTGTAAAGGGTAAGCTAATTTACAATCTACAATCAACTATATTAAACTAAAACTAAATAATTCGAATACCTGAAAATAAGCATTTAGAGGTAAGTGTCCTTTAGTTTAAAAATAAGGTTCAGAGTTTGTTCTTCCTCAATTTATCACAGTATTTTTAAGTATGAACTTCCTAATAGAGTTATTTTGTCTGTATTTTTAAACTTATTTTGTAGCCCTGAGTGAATTATATATTATACTAAATTGATGTAGATTGAGAAAAGAATCTAGAAGTTACTTTTTGATCCATAGTATCCAGTCTGCAGTTTCCTTTTCTTTTTTTCTCTTTTCCTCTTTCTTTTCTTCTTTGGGTGGAATATATATATATATATATATTTTTTTTTTTCTTTCTTTCTTACCTTTTGGATCTATTAATTTCTTATTTTCTTTACTCTAAGATTTGTAAGCCTCTTGAGAGTAGAAACCATATTTTATTTTTCTTTATATTACAGGTTTCAGTCAGACTGTGTAACATGTCCCAAATAAATATTTTTTTAATAATTGAATGGTAATGAATGAAAGACTGGCAGTCATAAGGATAATTTCATAATGAAACTAACTAAGAAAACTGGATAAACCTCTTTTACAGCATTATTAGTCAAAGTGACATAGTAAAGTCAATTGCCATATCATACTTTTAATTACTAACAGTTTTTACATCTAATATTCTTCTTCTGGACAACACAATAATGATAAGAAGACAATTACACAACTTTGCTGAGAACATGCAAGTGGACCCAAACAAAAGCAGAAATATACTCTTCCTGGATAGAGAGATTCAATGTTGTGGGAAGTATCAGTACTCTACAAATTAATCTAAAAATGTAATGCGTTTCTCAAAGTTTATAACAAGACGTTTCATTCTTGGAACTCGAAGGGCAAATTTTAGACTATAAGGGAAAATGTAATTGCTAAGAATATTTTGAAAGCAAAAACATAGAGCAACGAGAACACTTTTCCTCTTGGATGGCATAACATATCATATAGAACCAGTAAGTGAAGTAATATAATATTGCCACAAAGGAGTTAAGAGTGGAAGTAGGAAGACCAGTTAGGGGATTATTATGATTTCCCACGTTGACAACCCCGTCTCTGAGTCCCCATAGTCTTACTAATTTACTTGATCTATCAGTTTCTGTTAAATGTGTTAAAATAATCCACTGTGAGTATAGATTACTCCATTTACTTTGTGTTTCTGTCAATTATTGCTTTATATATTTTGAAACCATATTACTGAACACATACAAGTTCATGATAATGTTTTTTTCTTTTATTAATGTGTAATTTTTATTTTATTAATTCTCTTGTATTTAAATTCTGCTTAATTGATACTAATATTGCTATACAGTTTGTCATTAATAATTTGTAAGGTATACCTTTCTTCCATTACTTTATACTCAGTCTTTCTGTGTGGTTTTGCTTTAGGGATGTTTTTTATAAGATGTCATAATGGTTTCTACTTTCCTTTTTTTCTTTACAAATCGATAATCTTTTTAATAGAATTGTTTTATCTATTTTAATGAGATTACTGACAGATTTTAATTTATTCCTGCCATTTTATTTTGCTTTCTTAATATATATATAGACATATCTATCTATATCTATATCTATATCTATATATATAAAATATACATATATCTTTATATATAAAATATATACATAAATATACCATGTATAATAAATATACCCTGTATAATATATATATTTTTTCCTATGCTGATTGGGAAACTAGATTTTTATTTATATTCTTTTAGGGATTATTTTTAGATTTTTAAGTAGCTTGCGTATCTATATTCAATAGTTTTCTATCTTTCCAAACACAGTAAGACTTTTAGCATACCTTACATTCCCATTTAACAACCTCTATCATATTGTTGTTCAGAGTTGTAGTTTTGCCTCCGTTTAATCAAACCAATAAAATTGTTTAATGTTAGGTTTAATAGTTAATATTTAATAAGTTTCAGATATATTTTGTCAATGTTAGTACACACTATCGTTTCATATATTTAACACTTCACATCTGCATTTACTTTTACTTACTAGAAGTCCATTCTTTGGTAATTATTTGAGTGATACTCTTTATTTATTTTTTGTTGTTTGCGAGTATTTTTTTCCTTACTCTTAAAGGAGAATTTGGCTAGAAACAAAATTTTATCTTGACAGATATAGTCCCTCTATGATAGAAGATAAAATTCTACTAATTTCTGGCATAAATTGATGCCAAATAATCCTGGCAAAATATTGTTTCTGTTAGTTTTATTGTAATTCTTTTGATTTATATATATATATATATATATATATATATATATATATATATATATCTATCTCACCTCCACCCCCAGTGGTTTTTAGATGATTGGTTTATAGTTGATGATCTAGAGTATAACTATAATATATCTAAGTATGGGTTTATTTTTTTTTCATTCTGCTTATATTTGAAGTATAATTTTAATTCTGGAAAATTGTCAGTAATCTTCTCTCCAAATACTCATTTTTCTGCCATTCCTTCCAATCTGTTCTCCTGGAACTCTTATTAGACATCTAGAACTCTTATTATTGATATTTATTCCACCTATTACAATATTGATTGGAGCATTTCAGGTTAATCCACGATGTTTCTTAACTGTGCTTTACATCTTTCTATATTTAACTCTTTGTGGTACCATATTCCAGTTTATTAATTTCCTTTCTGACCCATACCCAGTGTTAAATTTATTCCCTCTATTGCATTATTTTTTATTTTAATAATTATACTGTTTTAAATGAAAGTTTATTGCAATGATAATGGTTAGTAAAGTTACATAGATTTCAGGTGTACAGTTCTGTAATACATGATCTATATATCACATTGTGTGTTCACCACCCAGAGTAAGTTCTCCTTCCATCACCATATATTTGATCCCATTTATACTTTTTTATTTTCTAGAAATTAAACTTACTTTTTCTTATTTTCCTTTAATTATTCATTTTGATTGTTTTGTTTCATAAATTGTCATTCTTTTTAAAAGAAACAATGTATACTTTCATTTCTTTTGGAAATCCATGGCATATTTATTTTAACGTTTTTGTCAGATTGCTTTACAGATCTAAACTTAACTAGAATGAATTCCCCTTTTGATTGTTTATTTTGTTTGGTCATTTTTAGCTTTAGTTTTTTTCATGTGTTTTGGAATTTGCATCTGGATGAACTCTTACATTTCTTGCCTTCTATCAGCTCCTCCCTTGCCTACCCCCTCTTCCCTTGAAGGTTTTGCACACGCCTCTACTCAATTCACTGGACCCCCAGGCTAGGACAATGGTTTTTAAAGGCAGTTCAGAACTCCCAGTGACCTTAAGGGTATGTAAATCGAGACTGATTCCGCAGGCAGTCTGCCTTAGCTTCAGAATGAAGGCTGTGCTCTTCCCTGTGCATCCTCAGACCTGCAGCTCCCCTAAAACCAAAGCAGCAGACAATATAAAGTAATTGGTAGGAAAAACATTTCGGCTTCCTTTAAAAGCAGGAGAGCTGCAAACTGGCCACGAGCAGTAGCCTGATTGCAGCCCCCTGCCTAAGGTGGGCACTTGTTTCTTTTGCCCGGTAGGGCCCAATTCCGGATCACCACTTCCTGCTTCTGGATTCTGAGTCCTATTGTTAGACTGCATTTGTGACCCATTTCTGATCTGAAAAAATGTTTACCTTTATTTGAGCCAACTCCATCTTTATTTTTTTCCACCTTTCCTTTAAAAATCTTTATCTATTATTGCTCCATTTTCAGAAGATATTCATTTAAAATTTGTCATTAAAATAACCCTGCTAGGTAGATGGGAGGGGCTGAGAAAGTCAGGTGACTTATTTTAGTAATTTTACAGATAAGATATGTGGGGACAGAGCCAGGAGTGCAGTTTCCAGGCTCTTGGCCTCACTTGGAAAGGTGTTGGCTCAGGTAGTAAATGGCCATCAGCTGTAACCAGTGAGCCATTGGTCACTAATATAACTGCTGTGGCTATGCTAGCAGAAAAATGTGGGCTAGCAAGGTGGTGGCTGAGCTAGCAAGGACTATTGTGGATTGCAGATTGCAGAGAGGCAGATTGCAGTTAGCAAGTGAGGTTGACTGGCAGAGAAGTGGCCGGTGGGTTGCGGATTGTGTGGCTCCTGCTTCCTGTGTCTCCAACCCAGCCACCAGCGAGACTATAGTGGTATGACTCCCCTATCTATTGTTCCGTGGGTGTTCCTTTTTGGCCTCACCGCATCCTGTGTTCTTATGTTGGGAGCAGGACCACAGACCCCGCATGCCACCCCGCATGCCACCCCGCATGACAAGATATTATAGACATATAAATTGTTTTCCGATATTTCAGATTGAGGTGAATGAAGAAGTGGGGCTAAGTATCAGGTCTTTATATTCCTATCATAAATCCTGTTTTTCTACAGCATCCTTTTCTTTAACTCTGAACTCTCTTCTATTTATTTATTTTTTTAATGAAGTAAATATTTATTTGAAAATAAGTCTCATGCTTATATTAGGTTGGTGCCAAATTAACTGCAGTTTTTGCAATTATTTTTAACCCTTTAAACAGCAATTACTTTTGCACCAACCTAATACTTTGAGAATATCTTTAATTACTACATACCAAGACAGCCTACACTAGTGTATGATAGCTTAAATCGTTGCAGATCCTTTTCCCTCAGTCTCGAGGTCAGGCCTTATGAAGATATGAAACCCATCACCTCATAACTTCTATCCAGTGGATGTTGTAGGAAACAACCCGGAAAGGCATCTGGAACTTTGTCCATGCATCTCTTAGAGCGGCACATGGTGGGCTGTGTTTTTGCTCACTTATTCATCCATTCAATGAATAATTAATAAATACCTACTATGTGGCTTTCTCCAGTTTGCAGGAGAAGACTCAGGGCTCTGTCCAGGTAACGTTAGTCTCGGACAAAAGTTTCTCAGTCCGGAAAGTTAATTTAGGTTCCCCTAAGAAAGTGTCAGCTCTGATCTTAGTGCTGTGGCTGCCTGAGTCACTCAAACAGACAAAACCTCCTGCCACTCTTTGGTCCCCAGCCACTGTATCTCTACCATGAAAGCTTGCTCACTGGAGAGGTCAGGGGAGTTCTTAGATAAGAGCTGGTTACTGCTTTTTCTAAGCAAAGAGTGTGATGGACACTGAGAAATTAATAAATTGAGCACAAACTCTATCTCCTCTAAGAAAAGAAGGGAGTCAAGAGCACTGAGTGCTGAGGCTGTTGTCATCAGTGATGTCAGTTCTTCACCACTCCATCCAACTGCTTTTCTGCTTCTTCACTTGGCCTCTCATTTCTTTTTACTGGGTGCTTTAAAGGGGACAAACTTAAGAAACAAACACAGCGATCATTTCTCTGGTGGGTTTGTGAACTCTTGAAGGGAGATCATTTCTGAATTAAAGTGTACACATTCAGACGTTATGTATTTAAGCTAAAATAAATATGCACACAATTAGAGTCTTTCAAAGTTTGATAAGCTAGGACCCTTCTGTATTCCAAGGCTCCCAGAAAAGTAAAAATAAAGAAATGCTGAGATAGGGTTCAAAATACTGTGATCTATTTAATGTAAACATTAAAGGTTGTGCATCTCTCCTCCAAATTTTTAGTCTATGTCTTGGATTCTACTTGTTTATATATTTTTAAATATCTTGCTAATATCAAAAGTCTAAATGTGAGCCACTTTTGGTGTCAGGACAGTTTTTTTCCTGCGGGCACCGTTAGGAGCTCCATCCCCCTCCTCCTCCGATACTAATCCGAGCAGTCTCTGGCGGGCACCATAGTTAGAGGCCTCTCCGTCAAAACAATGTTGAGTGATCACAGCTGCTAGGGACGGACCTCCCCGGCACCCCGGCCATATTTCTCCCCCCAACCTGAAGGCCTAACCCTATAAAACAAAGCACCCAACCCCAGTAAGCGCTCAGTCTTTGGGAACAATCCTGCTGAGCCAGCTAGTGTAATAAAGCTGTGTTCTCCCTGATCTCTGCGTGCTGCTTGAGTCTCTTGGTCCTCACTGCTTTTCCGCAACACTGGGGCCTAGGCTTTCTCTGAACACACTAAAGACACGTACACACATACACACATACACACACACACAACCTGGAAGGGCTCTGCCTATAAATAACAAATTTTAAGGTAGAAGTCATATTTTTTTATTCTCTCCTTTCTATAGAGAAAATCAATTTTATAGCAATATTTTCTTCATTGAATAAATTTGACATGTAACATTGTGTAGGTTTAAGGTGTACAATGTGTTACTTTGAAACATTTATATATTGTAATGTAATTTTCAATGTAGCAATATTTATCACGTTACATAATTATAGTACAACACTATTGTCTATATTCATTATACTGTACATTAGATATTTATGGCTTATCGTCTATTCATTACAATTCTGTACTCTTAAGCACCATCACACTTATACTCTCCTACCCATCCCCTGGTGCCCATCATTCATTTTCTGTTTTTTAAATGTTTAAGTTTTTAAGATTCTATATATAAATGATGTCATACAGTAGTCATGCTGCTCTGTCTGACTAACGTTGCTTAGTGTAATGTGCTCAGGGTCCATGCACATTTTCACAAATGGAAGGGTAGCTCCTTTCTCATGGCTGAATAATATTTCATTGTGTGTATATACCACATCTTATTTTATCCACTCATCCACTGATGGACATTTGAATTGTTTCCATATGTTGGCTGTTGTAAACAATATTGTGATAAACATGGGATTATATATATTTTGTCAAGAGAAATGGCTAATGAGGATACGACTTTATTTATTAGGCAATTGGACTTACATTTGATTCTCATGAAGAATGTCAGGCATTTAGCGTCTAGGCTTTTCATCAATTTAAAAGCATATAACCACAATCCAATTGTACTCTTCTATTTTAAATGAAGCTTCAAAACAGTCAGCTACATTAGCCAACTTCACAATCAAGACCTATAGAATGCTATTATTTTAGGGTAATATTAAAAGTAGAAGTTTCACTAAAATATGGCATAAGGGGATAGGACCTCACATGAGATGATCTTAGGGAACCCATAAATACACTTTTCACTATGATTCTACCTGGACGACATCTGTTTCTAAGCTTAACCATTATTGTACATTGTGTTCACCACTCAAATTACACGCATATTGTTGCTTATCTCCTCATACGTACATATGTTTCATATCACTGATTAGATCATGAGCCTGGAGTCCATAACACAAGGTCTCTAACATGAAAATTTGGGTATGTGTTTAATGTTTGTACTATTTGATTTCCAGCATAGAGAGCAATTCATAAGCTAGATGATCAAATAAGTTGAGACCTCAGACATCATTCCATCAGGTGTCCTTCAAACTTTTTTTCAAGTTTCTAAACCTACTATACAGAAATATAACTCAGAAGTGTAGTGTATAAAAGAGATAGAACAGGAGCTGGAAGAGCAGAGCCCAGTAGACTAGATTTCCTTGAACCTCGCAATGTCCAGGTCTCCCCATCCTAACCACTTTCAAAGAACCTTTAGAACCCCATGATGCAGTGTCTGAAAAACAGTTTAAAGATGAAAGAATTATGAGGATGGTTGTTTTCAAAATTTTTTGAAGACACACATTTTTTATGGGTAAAAACATTTTAAGTATGTTAAACATATATTTATATATTACAATGGTATGTTCTTATAAAACATATAGCCAAAATAAAATATATACAAAATTAAAATGTATAAATAATGCCTTGAAAATATGAAAATATGAGAGGAAAGCATGTTTTCCTTTCATACCCCAATAGATATCTATGTGCCCTGTATTCCCCACATGAAACACACAGCTTGTAGGCATGTGAGCCAACATCCCTGAGCCTCATGATCATTTGCAATAAAACAAAGATGCAAAATCTGGCCATCCATTCAGTGGTCCAGTGTTCTACTTACTCTACAAATCTTCACTTCTGTTCAGAATTAATCGTTTTGTGTTTTTAAGTAATGTGCAACTTTCTTTCTAGGGACATGGTAAAATTTCTTACACTTTTAGTTTCTGCACTATAAAATGAAAAACTAATTTACAAACCAAATATGATCCAAACTACAAAATCAATAAACACTGAAGTTGTCAGCATGAATGGACTGTGATAGATTTTGTTGTTTTGATGAAATTGAGTTACCAACTATATCAAATAAGAATTATATGCATATAACAGCAGACAAGATCTACAAAGTTTTAGGAGAAATAGGGGTTTGTTTTTCTCACATAGTAAGAAGTGTGTAGATAGGCAGTTATTGGCATTGCTTTAGGAGTTCAACAATGTCAAAGATGCTATATTTGGAAATCTTGCTGGCTTTTCTTTATGAGATGCTTATTGCAGTGCAGTTACATTTATTTTTAATAATGTGCTTCAACCATTAATGGATTAATGAGCTCCTTGATAATAATAGTGCACAATATTAAAAAAATTAAATGTTAGAACAAAAAATTACTTTCTGTGTATTTACAACTACTTTTTCTGCTAAATAATTGATTTAATCTGATGCATACCAGACACGCCCCAGTGACCTTTTCATTCTTTCACATCAGTTATTAAATTTATCATTAACTCAAGACTGAGCAGCCTGAGGAATGGGACTGTTGAGAGTAAAAGATAAGAAGCATTAAATACACCTTCCAACCTGTTCTCAATATGTTGTTGGGAATACCCCAGCCTAGAATTCATTACGTTTAAGTGTATTTTTAGGGTCTACATGCACTGGATGCTGTATTCATATGTTACCAGGAAATCAAATAAATACAGAGGATGCCAAAAAAATTATACACATTTTATGAAAGGAAAAAAAACTGTATTAAAATTGTAATACAATGAATGATGCTAGCATTCCTTTGATTCACGCCATCTTTGGAGCGAACGTCATACTACACATTGCTACCGTAATTCAATTTAACTTTGAAAAGTAATGCATAGGTAACATCTCTTAAAATGTGTACATTTTTTTGACACCCCCATTATTTAGAAACATGATTATATATAAACAGGTTGATTGGCCATTGGAAAAGACAGAAATTGGAAGAACATGTGAAGGTACCCTGAGCAATACCTCCATGGGTTAGGAATGAGAGGGAGGTGTTCACAGCGATGATCAGGGACCAGATTGTGTGAAACCCATGAAATTTAATTTTGTTGTCAGTGGAATAAGAAGCCTTTGAAGGGTTTTAAACAGGGCAATGACATAATCTGAAATATGTTTGGAGAAATTAAGTAAATTCTGCCAGATCACAGTGCTTCAAAGTTGGTGAATTTGAGATTCAAATTCAGATCTGTTCTACCCTGGAAGATTGAACTTTTACCAATCTATACTATAGAGTATTGCCTACTTTTGATATTATTGTCTAATGTTTATCTTTACTTAAAGATAATCTGTTTTATAAATAATAGCATAGTTTGACTCCTAAAATGTACTATGAAACATGAAAACACAGAAAAAAAAGTATAATGGAAAATATTCTTCTACTGGAAAAAAGTATATTGAAAAACTTTACTGCATTAAAAACATTTAGGCAAAATGACATCCGAGAGTAATTTAAACACTGATTTATGTTAGTTGCATTTATACACTATGAATTATAATTTATTACATCAAAATAATTATCACTTTTTTCTTTGGATTTGTGCATATGTAAAAATTGAGCTGACCATACTATGTACATAAATTCTGTACGAATATTTTATATATATCTTCTCTTCTACATTGCTACCACATGTATGATTAGATATGATGAAATCCATGAGAAAGGCTTATGTATTTTTCTCCTGACGGGAAAAAAACTCGTGAGAGAAACTATTCTCCATTCCTGTACAATTTGCAATATCAAGAAGGTTGGCTTGTTCTGAAACAAAGCCTTCCTCATTCTGTTTTGAAATTTTTCTATTATTTATGTATTCTGAAGTCATATTATTGTATATTCGTCTTTTTCCCTTTCTTCTGAGGGAACCAAGATAGGACACTTTTATGGAGGAAAGTAACTATCTCAGAATAAAACTGCACATTCATTTATTCAGTCAAATGATTAGTTGTACTAATGATCCCTAATTTACTTTCCTCTTTATTTTCTAAGAAGCAAAGAAAATAAAACTACCTAAGTGGATCAGATAGTACATCAGAGATGCAAAGACTATTAATTTATTTTATGTTCCCTTAACAAAAGCCATAAATTTGCTTGATAACTGCCAAGTTTTTTCTATCCTCCTATCTAGACCTAGAATTTGGCCAATACTTAATGTAATTGGTTATATTTTATCATGAGAACCATGCTGGTTTGATGTAAGAAAAATATACTTTATTGTCACACGATTACTTCAATTAGTATTTTGAAGACAACTTTTCATGCCAATAAAAATACTTCTACAGTATTATCATTTTGAACAACTTCAAAATATTCCATTGTATGAATGTACTGAAGTTCATTTAACTAAACCCTGTTGCGTGCTTGGACTCTTTTTCATTTTTTATTCCAATTAAAAATGCAATTATATGATTGTGTAAAATCCACAATCATAACTAATTTCATTCATTTCACAAATATTCAACAATCTATCTTCCTCCACACAGTTCAATTAATCATTTCCAAAGACAAGTCTGCCTATACTTAAAACTCTTTACAGCTTTGAAAGAAAACCTTAGTTATTTGAGGAAAAGAACGAAACTCTGGAAAAAGAGAGAGAGAGAGAGAGAGAGAGAGAGAAAGAGAGAACTCTGGTGCTTTCTTATCCCCTCTTGCCTTACTGCACACCGACATTCCCCCCGTTCCTTTCCATTGCAGCAACAATGGTCCCCTGTAATTCCTTGTATTCATCATGTCTCTTCCTACCTCAGGACCTTTGCATATGTTATTTTTCTGTTTGAAATCTGCTTTCTCCCTTCTTATGGTTAACACGTGTTAGTCACTCATCTTTCACTTTAAAGGGCCCTTCCTGAGAGAAGCTATCCTTGATCTCTGTGTCAAATACCTCTGTTAATGTCACTCCTGTCTCCCTTACATAGCACCTGCCAGAGTCACTACACATTTGTATGATTTTTTAATATCTCTCCCGCAATATACTATAATTTTTTGAGAGCAGGGAGTTGTCATCATTGAGTACTCAGCACCTAGCACAGTCACTGACGCAAGTATATATATAGTGTGTATGCACACCTGTGTGTATAAAATATTTATTAAGTACACACTATGTGCCAGCTACTATGCTAAATGATGTAGCCACATTAATTTTCTTAAGTATGTTCTTATAGTATATTTCTCAAAATAGAAACTGTTTAGTCAAAGGCTATACACAGTTTTAAGTTTTTAATACACATTATTAATTTGCTTTCAAGAAAAAATGTGCCCAAGATCAGTGTATAGGGATAGGACCCTTTTCCCTGAACCCCTTATAATATTTATAATTGCAAACTTTCTGATTATAATTTTTGATTCCTAGTAACAAAGAATATTTGTTTATTGATCATTTGTACTTATTGTGTAAATTCTCAGATTTAAATCCTTTAGCAATATTTTGCAGTTTGAAATGTATAGATTCCTGAAATTCCACAAATTTCTACTTGAAGATCTGCAATACTTTTCAAATTTTATGTTTTCATCTGGATAAAATTATAGAAAAAATATACAGTTATATCCTGGCCATCTGGAGAACCACCATGGGATCAAATCCCACTAAAAGGTTTTAGTACCAATGTTTGCATTATAATAAAAAAGGAACCACCTAACACAACTTTACTGATCAATTGTGAGAAAACAGCAAAGGCAGACTTAATAATGTAGTCATGTTTTCATATAATGTGAAGGTCAAATGCTGCTGTGATGTGCTCTATGAGTAATAATGTCACAGTTAATTTAAAAGAAAAATATTAGGAGAACGCAAAAACTTGCATAAGTACTATGAGTATAGTCGTATTCTGAGAGGAGATTTAGTTTTCGTGAAACATCACCTTTCATATTAAATTGTTATTGTTGATTTGAATGTCATATTTTTTAATAGAGATTTTGGTGGTAGTTAGTTTAAAAACCTGGCTTTGTTAAATAGTATAATAACACTTTTATATTGAGTTTTATATTTGCTCTTATTTGTCAAAATATACTTAATTTTAATTAACATCAGGAGTCCTTAAGAACATTTTCCCTTTAAAAAAATGGCTTTATATTACTCAACTATATGAAACACAATCATAGACCAACACAGTTTTAATTGGTATCTACAATTGGCATTTATCTAACAAAGAAGAAATACCTACTCTTAAGATAACCATAACATTTAATTGCTCAAACCATCAGCACACTTTAGAGACTGAGGGGAGTGCCATTCATGATTATGCCAGGATATTAGGTTTAAATCTAATCCACCCTGTGCAGACTGTATTGTTTGGTCACCCTGAGTATATATTTAGCTTTGTAGTAACATCTTGTCAAATAAC
Organism: Rhinolophus sinicus; assembly: GCF_057876585.1. Taxonomy (NCBI): domain Eukaryota; kingdom Metazoa; phylum Chordata; class Mammalia; order Chiroptera; family Rhinolophidae; genus Rhinolophus; species Rhinolophus sinicus. The sequence goes on along the minus strand of NC_142517.1, from coordinate 102,661,869 downwards.
AACCAGGCCAGGGCAAAATTTGGACTTGGCTAGTCCTCTGGTCTGGTAGCCAGGACTGGGCACAGTGATTATGGGATTTTGCCTCTTGAAATTTGACTCACTGAATTAAAGAAAGGGAAGCAGTAGGAGTATCTTGTGGAACAGTTATATCTAGAAATGGGTAGAAAGCACGAAATTAGTCACTATGTATAAGACCAAGTAAACTGAAAAAAGAGCAGACAGAACTTGGTATGAATTTTTTAAATAAATTAGACTCCCAGCACAACTTGCCATCCTGTTCATTTCCCTATAAAGAGGAATTACACCAAGAACACAGTACACTTAATCAATATACCTTCAATTTGGCTTTAAATATCATCTCTGAATGATGATGTCATCCAAAGTCATATCTTTGAACCCGAGTTTTCCCTGAACTTTGGAGTCATATATCCAACTTCTTATTTGATGTATAGAAGCCATCTCAAAGTTAACACTTGCTGTCAGTCTGCTTGGGATGACGTAACAAAATACCATAAACAGAGTGGTTTAAACAACAGAAATTTATCTTCTCACAGTACTGGAGATTGGGATGTCCAAGGTCAAAGTGCTGGCTGATTTGATTCCTGGTGAGAGCTCGCTTCTTGGCTTGCCAACTTCTTGCTGTGTGATAGAGAGAGATAGAGAGAGAGAGGGAAGGAGGGAGGTTGAGAGGGAGGGAGAGAGGGAGAGAATGTACATGAGGGATGGAGCTCTGGTATATCTTTCTATATGGGCAGTAATCCCATCATGGAGTTCCCACCTTCATGACCTCATCTAACCCTACTTACCTCCCAAAGACCCCATCTCCAAATACCATTGCACTGGGGGTTAGGGCTTCAAAATACAGATTTGAAGGAGACACAAACATTCAGTACATAACATATGCCAAACTTTTAATATATCCTTCAACTTACACTGGCCTCTCTCCTAGGCTTCCTCATTTCTGTAAAGACACTTCATTCAAAGCTCCTCACGCCAAATATTTGGAGTCATTCCTGATTTCCCTTTTCCCCCCACAGCTCCTAATCTAAAAATCCTTTTATCTGTTACTGCAAAATAATGCTTATACTGGAGTAACATGCCCTGTGAGATCTGGGGTCTGTCTTACTCTGATTTTCTCATTATTTCTGGCCATGCTTTCATGGTTAACAGTATTTTTTATTTTATTTTATCCTATAACCAAAAGTTCTGTAATTACTTAGCCTTATTTCAATATCTAAGTGGGTTCAATACTCATCTGCAAATATTTTTCCTTGTTTTCTCCAGCCCTGTATCAGTTGGCCAGATTTCATCATCTTGTTGGTATCGTTGTGCTGAGTTCTTGCATGTTTGAAAATGTACGCTTTTGCCTTTATTCTTGAGCAACAACTTGACCGAATATAAAATTCTTAAATTATATTTCCCTTCCTGGATATATGTTTAACATTGCTTTACCATCTTCTGGTACTGAAAATTGCTGTTCAAAGATCCAAGAGCCGCTTAATTTTGATCCTCAGTAGGTAGCTTGCTTTTCTATTCGGATTCTTTTTTTTTAAATCTTTGAAGTCCAATGATTTTACAAATACATGACTTAATGTAAGTTATTTTGTATCAGTTGTACTTCTCTAGTATAATACAATCTTTGGTATTCAGATTCTACTGTATCAAATATTTTCAGGTCCAATTTGTATTCTTCTTCAGTTATAACATTTAAGTGCCTCTTTCATCCTTGATAGCTGTCCTCCATATCTATTCTTTTTTGTAATCCTCTTACACTTTTCTGCATATGACCAATTCTATCTGAATCAGCTTATTGTATAAGAAAAGACAAAGAGTGATGAAAAGGTGATTGAGCAGGAGAAGCAGGCAAATCTATTCTATACATGGTGCCTCAAAACTTTTATGCCAAATATTTTGGGGCTTTCGCCTTAGGGACATGTCTGTACTCAATCTTCATAATGCTCCCCGAAGAATGGACTATTTATTAGGATCTGAGCAAAATCTCCAGTGTCACTCATTTTTGTGTGATGGCTTAGCAGTGACTTATTTTTGGCTACCTGTCATTAGCATCTCAGAGCAAGTTTCTTCTACCTCTTACCTACCCTGAGAAATGGAGTACTTTCATCCTAAAGAGATGTCACATCTCTCCTAACTGTACTTCATCTATGTTCTGTGAGGTGTGCTGAACACAGAGCCACTCTCTTAGTTCATCCTACCGAAAATCTTGCAGGACTAAGTACTGACAGGCTCTTTTACTTTAGTAGAATTCTGAAATTTTCACTGGATCTATAGAGATATGCTTCCTACTTGACATTCTCCCTCAAATGGATCTAAATTTGAAATTATAATAGTTCTGATTGGGCGTTGTGGCTGTTTTCTAGTTCATTGGAAATAAAGTTTATAATTATTTGTTCCTTTTAATATTTGACTGGTTTTAGAGAAAAGGAGGAGTAGCAATATCTTTATTCTTCCATCCTTAACTGAAAGTTTGATTCAAAAGATTTATACATAAAAATATGAAGACAGTCTTCAAAACACTCATAGTCTAGTAAGTGGAAATAATTCTTAAAGAAATAATCTTATTTTATGTGCTATGTGGTATATAATATTCAACAGCTTGCTTATTTTAATGCCTTCATCAGCTTTTACAATAAAATAGCTTTTCAAGGAAAAATATACATGTAAATAAAATTTATAATTTTATATTACATTAAAGTAGCTGAAGCTATGTTTCTATTTACTACAAATTTTAAAAATTCAAATTAAAATAATAGTGCAATACAATTACTCACAATCTTGACAATATTTTAAAGTTTGCCATTACCAGGCTTTCCTGAGAATGGAGGACATGGGAGGACATGTGTCATACTATTGGAGGCATCAATGCTGCTTCTAGTATGTACTCTACAAAGCACACATGCTGAAAAGACAAATGAAAGGATTTTCATGCCAGCATTATTGGTAATAGTAAAACTTTGACAACCCACTGCATGTAATTAATCAGAAAATGGATAAATAAATAGTAGTAAATAAAAAAATGGCATATTATATATCAATTAAAATGAATGAACTAGAGGTACATGAATTAATGTGGGTTCATTTAAAAAGCATAAATAAGTGAAAAAGAAAGTTAAGGAAGGGGGTTGCCATTTGTGCAAAATGTAAAATCATGTAAAACAATACTCATTATTTCTATCAGTCAGAGCCTAATCAGGAAATTACAAGCCACATTATATTCTAAGTACTAAAGATTTTGATACGAGAGATTAGAGACATAAAAAACAATTGAAAGGGCTGGGGGAGTATAATAGGGAATCCACTAGTGCCAATCTCAGTTGTAAAGACAGAGCTGATAGTTTTCAAGAGGTTATTCAGAAAGCATTGAAAGTCTCAGGAACCCATGGAACGTTCTTACTATTCCACAGGCAACACTGAACAGGGAGATGTTCAATGTAAATGTAGTGCAAGGTTAAGTGGAGAAATTATCAAAGTCAAAGAAAGAATCTAATAGCATTTCCACTTTTAATGAACAGAGTTGTCAGCTGAACAAACCATTATTTCAAGCACATATATAAACACCATTCATTGATTGGTTCACTTATCATGTAAGCCTAATTGGAATTGTTTTATACTTTGAGTTTTGCGTAGTAAAAAAAGTTTTCACATTGCCCAGATTCTCCAAAAAAGAAGGTATAATTATCTGTAGTCTGAAGACTTCATAACAGCGACTCTACCCATATACATGGAGATTCAAGATGACTTAATTCTGTGTAAGACAAGGCGGAGAGTAAACATATAACTAAGTGGGCCAGTGTGTGCACAGCTTGACTACTACTTTGGGAAGTTGTAGGCAAACACATATATCCTTACGTTGTATTTGAACAGGAAAGCCTGATGATTTCCTACTTAAAATTGATCAAAGGACCAAACTGATTCCTTTTTTCAAGTTTCCCATGTATAAACATTTCCTTATCTCATCTTATAGAAAAGACAAAAAAGAAACAAAAATTTAAGGAGCATTATAGTGTTATTAGTCTGTGAAAATTCCTTTCGAATCACAGGAGAATACATTTACATTTTGATATCAAAAGTTAATTTAATCCTGACTTCTTCCTCCCATCCTGTATCTAGTCTTCATAATTTTTAACATACCTGTAGCTCCTTCATAGTGTTTTTATCTTGGCCTCTGATATCAATTACTTTCTTTCTAAAAGATAATAAGCAGTATCCTGTAACTTTAAAAATACTTGAAATAATTTTATATTTTAAACTTTTAACATGCTTAAAACCACACAAGTAAAATGTTTATAATATTAATATGTACTTTCATGTATAATTATATTTCTATAAGATATCTAAGGATAACTTTTATAGGTATCTTCTAAAGATACTTCTGTAAATATCTTTGTAATCTAAGAACTTACTCGTTATTATATAGGAACGCAAATGAGTAATTCCAACACAGTGTTCAGAAATAAAAATATAGCAGTGTTATAATTGTTGTTCTGTACTAGTGTGAATGTTCAAATGGATTGTGATGCAAAAAAAAACAAAAACAAAAACAGTTCAAAAGAAAGAAGTCAGTCATGTAAGTACAAAGATGGGTTGAAAACCAGTAATCTTTGGTAGAGGGCAAGAGGAGCAAATCATCGAAATGGCTTTAGTTACAGCTGCCAATAGAAGAGCAAGTGACTAGAAAACAAACAGTGAGAGAGGGATTCTCACTGCTGTCCAAAAATAAACATATATGATTTTTTCCTTGATCAGACAAATTAGTCACAGAAAGTATGGGGCTGGACAGTGGCCATGTTTTTTTCAAAAAAGTTTGTGGTTGTAGTTTACAGAAAATGAGAAGTAGATAAAAAAGAAAAAAGGAAAAAAGAAAGAAAGAAAAGATATAGTGGCAGATTTTCCCTCAGAGTTGACAGTCAGCGTCTGGAGAGATTAAGAGAAGTAAACTAGTTTATTGAATTAAAGGTTTTGACAAGTTGCACAGAATACTCAGTAATGACTAACCTGGAATTTACAGTATGAAAACTGTTTTTACATTAAAATACATCTAAACAAAGTGTTTGAACATAGACACTCAACTAGAAAATAATTTACTGTGTGTTTGTTTATTCAAAAGCATGTTCTTTTACTCCATTGAAAACAAAACAACCACTAAAATAACAACAACAGAAAATCTCAAAGTGAAAACTGTCTTTTGGTAATTAATAGAGAAAGATTCTAGATGTAGCTGGACTAAACAGATTGACATGAGACAAGTATACTATTTTAACAACATCAGCTTAAACCAAGGAACCTTAAGATTGGGTACGTTCAACCTCACAAAACATTCCAGCTGTTCAGTGTCCCCATATAGTTCCTGTATTCCCCAGGAATTAGACAAAAGGAGACAGGAAGTAAAATATTCACTTAATATTAGCCATTTTATACATAAGGCAATTAAGTATAAATTTTATATTGCCATTTGATATTCAAACTGGTCTCTCCACCTGTTATGAACATATGGAGAATTCAAGGAGTGAGCTCAAGAAATACATTTGATCAAATATATAGTGACGGAAGGAGAACTGACTCTGGGTAGTGAACACACAATGTTATATATTGATGATGTATTATTTAATTGTACACCTGAAATCTATATAACTTTACTAACCATTGTCACCCCAATAAACTTAAAAAAAAAAAAGAAAGAAATGCATTTAACGTCGCTCTTTTGAACTATGGTCCAAGAGTCAGAGACTTCAGGGCCCATTTTGTCCTCACCACACTGTCTTCTGCAATGTCATAATAAAGGAAACAGGGGGACTCCCTAAAATTGGATAGCTCTGTAATTCATTCCGTGGTCTTCAGCTTCCACAGTGGCCATGGTGTCAGACAAGCTGAGAAGTGGTTCAGCTCTGAAGTGGAGACACAACCGGCCAGAACAATAGTGGTTGTTCTGAAAACAGTTCTGACCCAGAGAATATGTTCAGTGCAAATCAGACAGAATATCTATGTTTTCAATCACAGAGGCGTATTATGGAGTTGAGGGAGCTTAAAGTTATCTAAGCTAACTAAGATCCCAAGTTATTTTTTCAACAACTTTTGTTTTCAAAACCGTAGTTCATTTATCATAATATTTCTAAGAGTATATAATAAGTTGAATATTATTCATTTATTTTTTTCAATAAGTACTTACTGTGTGTCTTCTATATGTGCAGTACTCTTTTAGGCATAGGGGTACAACAGTGAAAAACTGTCGCGTCCTGCACAACACAAGCAGTGGGGAAAGCGAGGGAGGCGGCAAGGGCTAAGTTCTATTAGAGAAATAAAGAGACCAGAGACACTGAATGCAAAGAAACCACAGAGGACCAAGGGACTCACAGCCTCGAGGGACTGGAGCCCGGAATCGGGTCGTCGTGGGTATTTATTGTTTTTTTACAATAGGCATCACATGATTCTGGGCAGGGTCTGCAAGACTCTCACACCACTGATACAATTAGCATATTTCCAATACCCAATCATATTGTCCCAAAGCAACCTGTGCATGCTGTCCCCACATGATCAAGGTGCGGTGTGTACAACCCCTGGGGGAGTAGGTTTCTCAGAGCAATTACCTCATGAGCTAAGCGGGGAGCGAGATAAGTTCGCTCAGTTAACGTTCCTTAGCACAATAGGGTGCTGGACATCAGAAGCATGCGTCAGCAGCTTCCAGAAAGCAATGGAGGAGGGGCATCCCTCCTAGTTTCACATTAACTCATGGGGGTCCCTGGGGTCCCGTCTGGCTTAAGTCATTCCTCCCTTGAGGAATCTTACTCGTCTTTGACTGCAGACCCAGCATACTGGGACCAAGAGAGGAAACCTATAAAACTCAACCCCTAAGAGGGACAACCCCACAACCCTCTTTCCTTAAGGAAAGGATGGTAGGGACAAACGGTTAGGGTGCTGTGTGACAACAAAAAACAAATGCTGAACTCTGTTCTTAGGGAACCTCCACTCTAGTGGGAGAAGAAAAACAGTAAACAAAAAAAAATCAACATGGTAAATAATAGTGAGACAATAATGGAATAGACAGCATCAGGGGTTTAAGACAGAACATAGGCAAAATATGATTGTCAAGTAAGGATTCTGAAAGGAGATAGTGTCAGAACTGAACTCTGACCAAGGGAAAGAGTCCAGCCACACAAGGTCAAGAGTATTTCATGCAGCAAGAATGTCAGGTGCAAAGGCCCTGAGGCTAGAAGAAGATTGTGCTGCAGGAAGAGAAAGAAGGCCAGTGTTTCTGGAGCACAGTAAGCTTGAAGGGTGTAGTAAGATTGAGATAAGTTTAGATAAAATTAAAGATATAAGAAAATAATGCAGGACATTAAGACTGTATTATACGAAAATGGAAGACATTGAAAGATTTTAAGCAGGGGAGCAACAGTGTTTCCTACTGAATGTAGTGTAGAGTAGATTGGGCAAGCAAGAGTAGAATCATGGATTCAAGCTGGGGACTATCTCAGTAGTCCACGTGAGAGAAGAATTAGCTCAGTCAAAAGTGGAGATGGAGATGAATAGAAGCGGACAGATTTGTGATATAGATATCTTAAAGGTACAATCCCAAGGTCTTATTTGCATATAAAATGTAATGATGTGAGGTAAAAGAGGAATTAGGATTACATCAAACTCAGCTTTCTAGACTGAGTAACAAAATGAATTATTCATATAGAATACAACAAAGGACTAAGATTGAGTACAAAGGGTGAGGACTGACGATTCTGTTTTGGATATGTTAGGTTTAATATTTTTGTTAGACCTCCACGTAGTAGATATGAATTGGATAAATATAAGAGTCCCCATCTCCTCTGGAGTTGAAATCAACCCCTTTCCATGACCACCAGGCCATGGACAGCTGGCACTGTTATCTCCTTGATCCCATGTTTGTCCCTCACCCACTCTGTCTGTGCCATGCTAGCCTCATCGTAATCCCCCAAGTATAATCGGCCCTCTTCAACTTCAGTGCTTGGCACTGGCTGCTTCTTTTGCCTGGATGCTCTTCCCCTGTAAGTAACCATGTTTTTCACTTCCTTTAGGTTCTTTGCTCAGATATCACCTTTGAAATGAGGTCTTCCCTGAACATCCCATTTAAAATGTCAAAACCCCACCATATTCTCCTTAATTCCCTTCCCTGCTTCATTTTTCCATAGCATGTAGCAGTGTCTGATGCACTATAAATTGTATTAATTTGTTTACAATATTGTTGCCTGTGTTCCCACACGAGGGCAGGAATCTTGTTGTCTCTTTGTTTATTTTGTACCTAAAACAATTCCTGGCACACAGGCAGTAAGTAAATATTAGTTAAATAGAACACAGGATGAAAGTATTACAGAAAAGGAAGTATTCAACTTTGCCAGTTACCACTGAATGATTCATTAAGACGTTGCCATAATATTTGATAAGTTAGGGGCTGCTAATGACCTTGACTGTAACTATGTCATGGAGTAGTGGAGATGGAAACCCAAGTGGAACCCATTGATGGGAAACCAGAGGTGAAGAAGAGGATAATCTTAATTTACACAACTCTTTTCTGTAGTTTTGCTTTAAAAGACAACAGAGAATGAAGTGGTAGCTGGAGAAGCATTGGACAATATGTATGTTTTCTGGTAGGAAGGTCCAGAAGAGGAGAGCAGTTGATGATGCAGAAGAGTGTAATGGCAGAAGCAAAATCCTTGATTAGGCAAACAGAGATGAGATCCAAAGGGCAATCTCAGGCAAGCATGTATATATTTTTCCATTGTGCCTGGAGAAAGAGCATCTATTCAGTTATTGTTAAGCTTTTTCATGTAAAAGTCGCTATAATTGTGTGTATGGATATATGAGGTCTGACAATTAATTTTGCAAACTCCTCCTAGAAGAAGTGCTACATACCTCGTTGCAGAATATCAGTATCGTTACCTTCGAAATACTCCCCTTGGAAAGCTATGCACCAATACCTCCACCTAGTCCACCCTTCAAAGCAATTTTGGAACTCTTTCTGGAATGGCCATCAGAGCTGTCGTCGTATTACCCTTGATGTTCTGAATGTCATCAAAATGTATTCCTTTCAATATTTCCTTTGTCTTCAACTAAAGAAAGAAGTCATTGGGGCCAGATCAGGTGAGTAGGGAGGGTGCTCCAATACAGTTATTTGTTACTGGCTAAAAACTCCCTCAGAGACAGTGCTGTATGAGCTGGTGCATTGTCGTGATTCAAGAGCCATGAATTGTTGGCAAAAAGCTCAGGTCATCTAACTTTCTCAGGCAGCCTTTTCAGTACTTCCAAATAGTAAACTTGGTTAACTGCTTGTCCAGTTGGCACAAATTCATAATGAGTAATTCCTCTGATATCAAAAAAGGTTAGCAACATCATTGCAACAAGTTCGTAAACGTAATTGTCAGACCTCGTATGTACGTATGTGTATTCATCATATCAGATACTTAGACAGAGGGAGATAATAAATATAGGAACTTAATGTAGGTAAGTTTTGGAGTTAGACATTTCAAACCATGTCAACATCACTCACTTTAGGTATATTAGACAAGTTATTTAATGTCTCTAAGCCTCAGTTTCCTCATTGTAACATGGGGATAAAAGTATTTACCTCATGGAATTATAGTGAAATTGACATGTATATCGACTCTAACACACTGCTTGATGTGTAATATATTCTCAATAAGTGGTAGTTTTCACTATTGTTATGATTTCATTATTTTCAATGTTGCCTAAATGTAGTCTTCTGTATAATGGAGATAATACCTATGCATGAGTTTTTAATGAGGATTAAATTATTGCTTTATAAATCGTGATGTTAATACAAAGTTAAAATATTGACACCAAATCTCAGGTAGCGTTATTAAAACAAAAACAAAAACAAAACTGTTTCATCTACAAGGAACTACTTTGAGTCTCACTCATCTAGACTGTGACATAATGCTTTCATCCCACATTACAGGGTCAGAAGTGTATATTACACAACTATAAATAATACCTACAAAATGCAGAGTTTAATTATAAGGACTGATATATTTGAAAGACAAATTTCTTTAAGTTCATCAGAGCTAATATTTCAGTTGTTCCTAACATCATCATGGTACGTCTTTTGAGTTTTAAAATTAGGATATAATTTAATCCTCAGTGTTTTCACAGCTCTGTTTTTATTGTATCTTCGGAGAAAGCCTGTTTTGAACTTAACTTCAAAGAAAAAAGTAACAATCAATTACCAGTGGCTAACTAAAACAAAATATGGAAAGTGCTTTAATGTTTATAATTTGAAATATCTCATTCTATGTACTCTTACACGTGCAATCCTTACAGAAGACTTTGATCAAACATTGGGAAAATTCTGAAGAACTTGGCATATATCATTGTGGTGCTGTCCTTTCATTTACCTATTTCCTTCTCAAATAGATGTCTTCAAGGGTTTTCCTTTCTGTATCAGTTAGACAATTCCATTTACTAAAGGTTACTTTAAATATCCTGAATAGTCCTTGGAAAGGAAAACATTGGTATAATCCTTATTGTGTGGAGCGTAAAATTTGGCGGGGGAAAGGAGACATCAAATCTTATATATAAAATTCGATATACAAAATATTAGTGGCAATGAAAGTTGCAAATTATTATATTATGTGCTAAATATTATGTGCTAAAACCAAATTTATCTTTACTTCCAACAAAACTGCTCTTCTACTTGTGTTACTTATTCCAGTAAATTCTGCCCCAATCTATCCTGATGATCATGCCAGACACCAGGCTTTTCTTTTTTCTTTTTTTCTTTTTCTCTCTTATACCTCATCTAACATGTCCTATTCCATCTTCCAAGGACATGAATCCTTCTCCTCTCAAATCCTCCTTGGTCTACCCTTTGGTCTCTACACTGACATCAAACTCTTAAGTGGATTCCCTACCTCATTCTTGTTCCATTTAATCTATTTCTATGCTGAACTCAGAGCAGCTATTTTCTAAGTCACTAATTTCATCGTTTGTCTTCTATGGTAAACACTTTTCACCCTTCCCCTCTCTACTAACGAAATGAAATCCACACTCTTTAACATGTGACATATTATATTTCCTGACTGCTTTGCTCACAGTCATTTTGGCACTGGAACATTTCAAGCTAGTCAAAAATCAAACAACCCCAGCACATTTCTAAGTGTTTACAATGAGACTAAATGATTTTAAGGTCAATTCCTGAGGAGCAGCTTCTCTCTAAAATGATCTCCTAGAAGTGGTAATGCATAATACAATAAAAACAGGTAAACTTTTTAAAATTAGGAAATAAAATGACAATTGTGACTTTGCGGATTGTAATTTTTGTTTTCCATATTGTTAGTGTTGTAGGGTGTTTGGGAGAAACCCCCACTTATCAAAAACTTCACCCTTCACTACCCATTGTCCATTAAAATGAACTCCAACTTTGCTTCAAGAATGATATGGAAATATTGCTCATAACTATTAACTGTTGGTTGGTTCAGATCACAAAGTAGGAAGTTATTTATATTTAAAAATACGTTTATATATAGTTTTTTGTTCTTTTTTGTAGATCATCTAAGATGTGGGTAAGAGTGTATTAAAAAAGACAAATGTAGGGAGCTGAAAGCATATCGCCCAAATTTATCACCATGCTGCGAACAAAAGTTCTTTCAAGTAGGGAGCTTGTATGGGTTGAGTCCTGTTCACAGAGTAGATACCTCTCTGCTATGAGAGTGAGAGCTGTGACCTCATGTCACACCGAGGCATTCCAAGCTGACAGTTTTACCTTACAGTTCTCTGAGAAGTGACAACTTTACACCTAGCTGATATGCCCAACATTTCAGAACATCCAAAACCTGTTCCCCATCCTACATATACCTTCCTCCAAAAAATTTAGAACTTAGGGAGACAGAATGAGCGAGTCAACCATACATACTCCTTCCCCTTTTCTTCTTTTTGTTTCCCATTTGCTCTCTAAGTGGAAAGGGACAAGAAGAAACAGATACAAAAAAGTGGCTTGAGAGATGCCTTGGATATTCCTAGCTGCCCTGGGATTGAAACAGGTCACTAAGAATTAAAACTAAGGAGTCAGGATTTATTATTGCTCAAGAAAAACCAAGTCCATGCAAATATAGCTAAGACCAAATAGAAAATTTTATTATCACTCAGTTAAAATATTAAAATATTTATCACATAAAAGTTTCAGAAGAACAACAACTGTAGAAGAACACATATCCCCATGAATTTTATAAAGAACATTCAATGTCTTCTAATAGCTTGAAACATTGTGTCAGTTCACAAAAATCATAGAAATTATATTTTACTTTTGTAGATCTCATGACAGGGTTTTGGTAATCAACAACAACCCATTTATATTATGAGTCAGGGTAGGCCTATTTTACAAATCAGTATATTAATTTTTGTAAGTCAGCCAAAAAACATGAAAAGAAATTCCTTCTCAGTTGAAAGATATAGTTGTTCCAATCATCTGTATATTATCAATTGACTTTCTGAGGTAAAAAGTTCAAAAAGTAACCCTGAGAAATTGACGGTGTATTCATTAATTTTTGCTTTATAATAGTTTACCCCCAAATTTGGTAGCTTAAAACAATCATTCGTTTAGCTTCACAATTGTGTGGGTCGTTAATTTAGGCTGCTCTTTTGGGCAATTCTTTTACTTGTCTTGGAAACTCTCAAGCAACTGAGGTCAGTGGTAGGTCAGCTGGTGGCTAGATCTGGTTGAGAGGGTTGCTCCGCTGGGACAGACACCTGCTTTTTGTGGTCTCTGATTATCCAGTAGGCAAACTTGGGCTTTTCCACATGGAGTCTCAGGGTTCTAAAAAGCAGTGAGAGAATGTAAGTCCCAGTGCGCCATAACTCCAAGTCTCTGCTTGTGTTTCATTTGCTACATCCCATTGACAAACCAAATCACAGGACCAAAAACAGATCAAGAATGGAGAGATAGATCCCACTTACTAATGGAAAATAGTGCCACTGTGATGTGGTTTTTTTTTGGTTTGTTTGTTTGTTTGTTTGTTTTTTAGTTTACAACACAGTCTTATTTAAACAAAACTGGATAAAAGTCTGACATATGTGAGACACTTCTGTACAAAGAAAAAATTGAATAAGATATCTTTGTCCTCAGGAATTCTGCAGACTAGGGGAAGATCTAAAGGGCTCTCTTAGGGTCCCTGGCTGAGTCTGAAATTTAAACTGACAAAGACAGATTAACAGGAAAAAACATATAAATTTACTTAATATAAGTTTTATGTGACACAAGAGCCTTCATAAGTAAATGAAGATCTACAGAAATGGTTAAACCTGAGTGTTTTTATGCTAGCTTTGATAAATAGTGGACAGTCCCGACAATACTGAGACAGGTTAGTTAGTATGTCGTTAGGTAGACAGGGAGGTCCCTGGTGGAATTAACAAAGACAACCATATCCTAAAACTCCAGGTTTTGAAATCACTCCTTCGTTCCAGGAGGTTAATCATAAAATTCCTTTTAGCCTGACAAATGGAGCAGATCTGGTAGATAAGAGTGGGTTATTTTGCTAACTCCTTCAGGATGGGCAAGTAGAACAAATCTGGTAAACAAATTTCATTAGAAGGTGTCAGCTCCCCTTCCCCTAACAGGCAAGGGAAGGTGTAAAAGTAAGAACTTTTGCCTCAGTCTCTGGGCACCCCCATTTGGAACCCCCTCCCACTTAGGAGCTCAGACCCTTTGCTTTCAATAAACTATCCTCTTTTTAAAACTCTTCGCCTCTCCTGGGTCCGTGTTTCCATTCTCTGGTCTCAGGAGACATGATCCTGGCACTCACTCATTCAAAAGTTCCCTACATCATTTGGGGACTCACAGAGACATATTCCTATTTCAATACCATTTAATGAGTCCTAACAATACCATTTAAATTCCAGAATCCAGTCATCCCTGAAGCCTAGATATTTCAATTAAGCATTACATTTTCTTTTGACAACTAATTCCCAATTGACAGTATATCCCCCTTTTGGCTTAAGCCACTTTTAGTTGGATTTCTATCAGTTTCAACTGACCATGACATTTAGACTGATGCCTTCCCCCCTTCATTGCAAAGTGTTTCATTGGTATTGACAACTCAGCATCGGATGACAGGGTGGAAGCACCATTGTACTCAGAGTCAAAACTTACTGTAATTTTGGCTCTGCCACTTTCTAGCTATGTGGACTTAGACCAATGTGTTGGATTGTCTGTTGTCACTCTCATTTAAGAATGGGAATTACATTTTCCAGAAGTCCTTTCCCTGCATGGTTCTGAGTTAAGGTGACCAAGAAAGGAATTTGCATGAGATTTGGAAGGTAGAAGTGAAAAAGAAGCCATTACTATTGGAAAGCCATGGCAGTCAGATACTGTAAGGAACGGGTATGAAGGTCCCCAGTGGGCCCCAAGTTGTCATTGTTCTTCTCCAGCTCAAGTCCAGATGTTCTTTCTGACTGCTGGCCCTCTAACCCACCATGGCTCCAAGCCCACCATTACATGCTTGGCTGTGGGATTACAGAAGCAACATATTTCCCAGAGGGGGCTGTTTCCACAAGCTCACTCATCATTGCACAACTTTAGCTACCAATTGAACACAGCTTCTTAAAGTTTCCTGCAAGTTCTCACTTGTCCTCCTGGGTCAGCACTTCATTTAAACCTGGTTATTAACTGTCTCTGAAATCTATCCTCTTCCAGACTTGCACCTAAATAGCCACCCCCACATTTGTAAAAGGTCTAATTTCTATACTAAATCCCTTATTCCCAAAGTACTTGTAGGGGTCTGTTTTCTTTACCGACCCTGTCTAATAAGGCCAGTTACTTACTCCTCTCTTAAGTCTTAGTTGCTTTGCCTATAAGAAATGGGTTGTTCTGCCTGACTCACACAGCTACAGTGAGAATCGAGTGATAATGGGCCTTGTGTGGAAACTGCAAATGTATAGCATTATTGCGTGTCATCCTCGAAAGGAAGTGCCTTGGCTCCAGCTCACAGGACTTCATTACCTTTCTTTCTTCTATAAACAAACCCTCAAAAGACAAAAAAAGCAAGTAAGCAGTTTCTAATCTCAAGACAACTGTATGCCTTAAAAGTAAACAAACAAACAAACAAACAAACAAAGGCAATTGCAGTTGAAATTCTCTCAAGAGTGTGCCTATTTCTTGATCTTTCCTTTTTCTTCTCCTTATCATTCCTAGAAAGAATGCTGAGGTTTCCTTATTAATCACTAATTAACATTAAAATATACCTTTCCCCTATTATTCCCAACTAGATCCCACAATTCCACTTCCTTACATTTCAAATCTTTTTGACTCCATGCTATTTCTTTGCATGGAATTTACCAAAAGATTAAATTGTCAAAAATTTCAATCAGATAAATAACTATTTAAAATGTTTTTAATGATGTATTTATTAGACTCTTTTTGTTCTGTTTATCTATACAAAGTATATATATATATATATATATATATATATATATATATATAAATTTCATGTACATGAAATATATTTCATTTCATATATATGTTAGTATATATAATAAAAAATATGTTATATATCATATATATTTTAATGTACAATAAAATAAATTTATATATATATACCACTGCCCTCTTTTATTTCTTAACAAGAACTCTTTCGTTAGTTGAGAAATCTTTAAGCACTAGTGTTGAGGAGAAAGATATATTTTAACTTGAGCTTTTGCTCTGGATTGAGCGTTGCTGATCTGATGCAAGCCCCTTTTTTGCTTGTAATAAAGTATAAAATGGGCATTCTGCAGTGAATGCTCCCTCCCTACACAGTGATTTCCATCAATGTATAATTAAAAGTGGATTTCCTTTTCCTTTTTGGTTGGTGGGAGGGAGGGGCTGGTAAACCTGGTTAAAGAAGGCAGAACAAAGAGAACTTTCATGAGGTCCCCTGAAAACAGTCTATCAGTTACAATTCTGAGTCTTCGAATAGCTGCACCATTCTAAAGAAGTTCTAGAATAAAAAAAGTCAAGCAGGGGGTCCAAGGAAAATTCAACCGGCATGCCAACTAAGGGAAAGAAAGAAAAAGGCAAGAGGAAAAACCCTGTCTTTTGTTGTAAAAAGAACTAATGAAGCGGCTGTTAGAACCGTCCACAGTGACACAACAAGGCTGTACACCCACACGCATTGCTGAAGTGCCAGTCATCCCTGTAATGGGAAAAGGAAATGCTGTGATTTCTAAGGAGCTGGTGGCACACACTGCTTTTGGAGTTTAACTTGGGAAATCTCTGGGAGGACACACTTTGGCTGCTGTTAGCTCCCAGAAGCTACTGCAAAAATCCATAAGGTTGTCCACTTGGGTCTTAAAGTAGAGATGGACTGGTGGGGGGTAAAATCCCATTGTCATTATAAATTGCTAATTAAATAATTATCAATTAGTTGGCAGACAGAGCTCATTCCAGTGTATTCCTCAGAGAGCCGGCAATAAAGAAAAACAGTAATTTTGGCTTTTTTTCCCTATACAATATTCTTGCCTAGAGGTGCTAAATAGAGGTGAAGTGATATACTCTGTTACATGTTTCACATAGGCGATGATACATTATTGATCAAAGATAAACACCAATTATAGCAAGCAAACGTGAATTTGCATTACTCTAGTTACATGGCATTAATTTCACCATATTAACTAGTTTTGAGTCCTAATTACACTGTATTAACAATTTTGAAGCAATATACTATTTACTTTCCAATAAATAAAAGATCCTAACACTAAATTTTCTCAGAGATATATGAAATATTTTGGGAAACAAAATGTCAACTGATATTATGTTTTAAAGCACAGACTATGTTTCTGCACTTTTAGTTGCAAAAATTTTGTTTAGAACGTCTAGATAGAGTCATTCACTAATACTTCATAGATAATTTAAAAACAGCTAATCATTTTAAAATTAATTAGGAGAAAGTAGAAACATTCGGAAGGAACATATTACACATACCGGTATAACATATAATATATAATGTAAATATACATTTATATAATAGGTGTTAAAATATTCTATCTATCATCTATCTATCTGATATTCTATGTCCTTTATTATGAATTTAGGATTTAAGGGTAAGTATTGGTAAGATCCTCATATTTTTCAAGTGAAAAATAATTATTTAGTTCTCAGAGGGTGAGATATTTTTGGAAGTTTACATCAAGGCATTGAGCAGAAACAATACCCAAAGAATGTGATATCTGGAAAGGTGGTAATTGAAATCCTAAGGAATTCAGTTACATTTAAATGTGAATGGGTTTGTAGCAGTTCTGTTATACATGTAGATAATTTCTGTCTTTGTAGAAAGATATGAAGCTCTGAACTTCTCCAGTTGTCTTCTCTGTTAAATATGAATTGGAGAAAGGTTGTAAATTTACTAAAAAATTTAGAAAATTCAGTAGCATGTTACGGAAAACAAATAAGTAAAATAAATTTGTTTAAGTGGCCATTGAGAAAAACACTTTTCTTTATATTAGGGTATTTTTTACTGTAAATCTGCATACAGTTCCATTTTTTATGAAAATAATAACATTTTAAGGGTTGACTTTACAACCACTTATTTACTCATGACAGCCATCTTGATTACACAAACCGAGCCCGCCGTATTATATTCAGTTAATTAACTCACAACAGATAAAAAGGTGTGTCTTGTAACAGCCTAATGCTTCTTCTAGACAATGGTTTACTTTTGGGGATTTGGAGTCAATTGACGTCTCAAAATCTTAAAAGAGCTTCGTTATGGCAAGTTTCTTAATTTGATTTACTTTAAGGAATACTTAATGGTTAAAGGTCCTAACTATGTTGTTTTATTGAATTCTTGTTCATGGTTCAGGATTGATCCACTTCAGCCTTTCAGCAGGAAGCAGTTTTCCAGGGAGTCACGGCAGGACTCCAAATCAATAAGGTTAATAGACATGGGGCCATGCAGTCAGAGGTGCTATGGCTGGCATTTGTGATGCCAGTGAAGACCAGTTCTGAGGTTACCTTGTGCCTGCGACAATGTCACACTGATTACCTGGCACACACAGTTGTTTTGTGTTAATAGGTCTGTGAAGGGCCCGTTAATCTGAATTATTTTAAGGGAAATAGTTCATTGTTGTTGTTGTTGTTTGTTTTACTCTTCTTTAAATTACTCGGCTCCACACATTCTCAGATATCAACTACTCCCTTGATGTTGGTAACAGTAGTGTTCAGCTCTTTCTTGTTTTTAGTGCACCCACAACAGATTATAACTCCATAAAATGTTAGATCCCCTCAAATTAGATGGCATTTTGTCTGAAAAAAAAACCGTTTCTTTTATGAAAGGAACCCCATCTGAAAAAGGATTGTTTAAATAACAAAATCTCAGAGAAGCAACTCAATCTAGAAAACCCTCTTTATCTAGTAGTCTACATAAAGCAACATGAAATATAAACTAGTTAAGCAAATAAGTCTTTAAGAAACCAGAAGAAAGTAAGCAATTCCTCCCAAAACCCATCAAAATGTACCATTTACAGACATCCTACAGGAACTAAAACAGCTGACTCCAGAGCAAATAGATTCATGTTGCCCAATATTTCACATAAATATGTTGATAAATACATAAATGTAGAATAGAAGTATTACTAAGTAGTAATTAGGAATATTTGCCCATCTCTCGTTGAGGAAAAAGCTTAAGAGTGCACATTATTTCAAATAACTGACACTGATTTTACTATGCAAACTGAGGAATCATCATTACCACCATATCATTTACAGATTTCTTTGACTATTTCCTGCTTTTTCAAACTTTTGTCTATTTTTTAAAGAAAATAAAACAAACACTATGAACAATCTAAAGTCTTTAATTTTCCAAGAATTGCCTTGACAAACTCTGTGGTGTTCATATACCCATTCTGAAAGTGTCTGACTTTATGTTTCATCGTTGGCTGATTTGCAATATTCTTAAAATAAAGATTTATGATTGCAAAACCTGGAAATATCAGATAACAACTATTATTCTGTTCAGACTAGTTTGCCTGTGGAGACAAATGTACATGAATCAAGTTAAACAGGAGATTGAATTACAGTGTTCTTGTTGTTGCCTCCCCTACTCTTTAAACCTGTTAAAAAGTAAAACGTAATAGGTTAACTTGAAAATACTTCAAGTCTGAAGGAAACTAGATTTTTTAAAATTGAACTGTTAATTGACTTGTAATCATTATTGATCATTAGCCCTTTCTTTTATGATGTGGATGTTAATGATGACGGTGGTGGTGGTGATGATGATGTAATGTATACACAAAATGATGGAAATGTGTTATTTTAATCTGAAGAGGACTCATTTTTATGCCAAATCTATGTAGGTTTACACGGTGGCCCTGTAACAGCCAAGAAAAAGGAAGAAGCAAACATTCTGGACTTTAAACTAATCTAAAAGGAGAAATTTCTTTAATCTTACATTCCTTTTTCTATTTTCTTGTTTGAAATGCTAGCCAAGCCTGTCCTGAATTGAAATTGTTTGATGAGGATAAATACTATTTTTTAAATGTCTGTTACATTTATCTTCTAGGAGGAAAGCAGTTCTTTTACTAGTTGTACATCTTTAAAAACTCATGTCTAATTTGAATTAATTAACATATTTTGTCGTCAAAAATTAATTCTAAAAAAGGAAAAATAACGAGGAAAGCAATTTAATTGTTTATTTTATAAGAGAGGAAAAAAACTTTGTCATTCACAGGGCAGCTCAGTTAATTTGATGTGCTTTGATATAAATTTGGGGGTTGCTTTAATTTCAAAACATATTTTTTCACTTAATAAGAGAGACAAAAGAAACTTTCAACCAGCATCTCCAGTTTGTTATCTCAGAATGTTTTGGCTTCTCAAATGTGAGAACATGATTGTTTTTATTTCCAGGAGGAGATAATAACACTGAAGCAATAAAAAAGAGTCAAGGCAGCTTGCACAGCACAGGAAGTTCACAGCTAGAGACTTAATTTCTCACACAATGTGCTGTGCAATGGGCCCATTAACATAGATGAATAGGCTCTTTAAAGGTTTTTTTTTTCCTTCTTCTTCTTCCAGATATGCAGCTGCCGCTGAATGGTGATATGTTAATAAGGTACTCGCCTGCCTATTCTTCAGGTACTCTGGCATTCTCTACCTAGGTAATCTCCATATAGGAAAAGCTATTAGGGGGTTGTATCTGCTACCACACCTTCAATTATATTAACACCTGCACTGAAATCCACGTAGGGTAAACTAGTAGGGGGGCCCTGGCCTTAGTCCACCCCTTTCCTCCCTACGAAGTTACAGGGGGAGGGTTTGGAGAGGGGGGAGAAAGGAAGAAGTAGAAAAAAAAAAAGAGGAAAGTCACTTTTATTACACATCAGTGGGAACCTTCTGAAAAAGCTTTCATGCCTAGGAAATTGTTATTTCTTCAAACAGCTGACAGCCTGCAGAGGAAACTCTTAATGGAAACCCAGCTCCTGCATTGTTATGCATGGCCCTCATGTAGATTCAGGGGGGTGGATTAAGTTAGCTTCCAAAGGGTCTATTGTGTGGAGCATTAATTTGCAGGGCTCTTGATATCTGAGTTGGAAGGTTTATAACCTCAGTGTTTACTTAGATGAACTACATCATAGGTTTGTTTATTCCGTCTGCAGTCTCTTATTTCCTAGTAAATGTTACATTTATATTTGTTAACAGCAAGAATGTTGTTATCAATCTGAAAGAAATAATTACATTCATTCATTTAAAAGCCTTAATCCTGGGTCACCCTTCACAGTTATGTCTATAGAAGATTATACAGATAAATTCATTTCTCAAGAACATTTATGCCACCCAGTTAAACAACAGCATGAAGACAATATAGTTTGGAATGAATGCTTAATTATAGCCCACTCCACAGTGGTAACTTTCTGCAACATTAACATAACTGCCCCTTTTTTCTTTCATATAGCAATATTATAAATACATGTTCCCCGATCTATGCCTTTTAATTCCAGATGAACAAATCTATAGAATTGACGATTACGTTTTTGTCACTGTTTGTGTGATTATTTGTAAAGGGTTGGTTGTAATTTTGCAATTTTGTGTTTTTAAAATGTTTCCAAATTGATGTTTGGAAACACATCTATGTTTGTTTTAGACATAGGAACCCTTCAAAAGTCTAATTTTTCAAGATTAAATTGAATATATATATTCAGAAACGTTTTCAGCACCACCCCTAACCCTATACTACCCTCTTCCTTTCCTCCCAGGATTGTATAGGCAATTGCTAACGTGAATTTAAAATTCAATATGAATGGCTTAGGGGGAAAAAAATCAAGCCCATTGGAATTTACTCTGGTCTTAATCTGGATTTAGGGACTCAATAGAATAAAGTACATTATGCTTGAATAATTGAAGTTCCTATTATTATGTAACCTTTTTTAAATAGAAAACAACACCAACATGTTGAATATTTTCGTGCATATTTTCTACTTTTGGTTAGTATTTTTGATGTCTTACAGATAATTTAAAATGTCGCTATTTATGGAATTATACATGTTAGCGTTTATATTGAACAGGTCTTGTGGTAGAGTGGTGAGATCATTTATTTTCTCAGACATCAGAGACAGGGCTTTACTTCTGGCTCCAAGTGACTTTGGGTTGGTCTCAGAGCCTTGTGGGTCTTCTTTTTTCATCTGTAAAAATTAGAGTGATGGTCTGATTTCTGAAGTCTCTAAGCAATAACGTTCTATGATTCTCACTAAAATATCTATTTCTTATAGAAGGAACTCCCAATAAAGCTGATATACCTGGACCTCCTCTACTCTCAATAGTTAGATTTCCCAATCTTCATATACTTCCCAGGGTTGTTATCTTTATTACCATCACTTATAATGCTCACTATTTTTTCATTCTTTCTATTTTATTTCAAGAGAAAGTTGTTGTTAGGAAGACTCTGATAGACCCAGTTGAAAATATACCGGTTCATGGTAGTGAAATGTTGAAGGAAGATTTTGAGACCTGATTACGCTTAGTTTGGCAAGTGATGGCGAAACGGCTTCCCTGTTCACCTACCAACATGCTAATTAACCTGTCTCACAGGTGGTTCCTCTGCATCCTGAAAAGCAATCCATCCAAAAACAGCAATCTGATTAGCAAATATGTCTTGAGCACCTATCATATGCTAGTCATTGTGCTAAATATTGAGGATACTGTTATACACAAGAAAGAAATGGCCCCTGCCCTTGAGTGGATTATGTTGGGGGTCTGTGCCTATCATATGTAGACACATAACAAGTGCTTACTGAATGAATGAACACATGTATGAATGAATAAATAAATAAGGCATACCCTTAACACAGCCATGATTTATCTTAGGTAGATAAGATATACAGGTTCGGTTTAGCTCATTTTAATAGTAATTTATTGAACATCTTCTATGTGCCAAACATTGGATCTAGCATTGGAAATTTTTATTAGGGAAATAAACTACCAGTATAAGTTGATATAGCAAGGCAAAACCATGATATGGATTATACTCTTAAATACTTGCCAATAGACATAAATTCCAAGTGCTATAATGGGTACTGAAGAGCTGGCTCATGTAGGCTTCATTTAGCACAGATTTAATCTTGATCTTAAAGTTGTTATAGGAGTTACATATAAATTTATTGTAGTGTGGGGACAACAACTGCAAGAAAACACTTGGACTGCAAATGTCATTTATAAGCTGGATAAAGGATTCTATGGCTCAGTACAGAGTGCCAAAAGGAGGAAAGAAAAAAGAAACCAATTTTCAGTTACTGTATACTGATGATGACAGTGATGATGACAATAACGATGACAACTGTCTTTTATACTGGACTTATTAAACATCAAATTTTATCCTGAATACTCTATATGCATTATCTGATTGAATTTCCCCATAGGCTTTGGAGGTGGGCATTATTATCCCCACTCTGCAGATAAAGAAACTGAGGTTTAGAAGAATGAGATAACTTGCCCAAGCCACAGAGATGGCAAATGGTAGAACTGAAATTCAAAGTCAAATTTCCCTCACTCCCCAGTTTCTCCTCATAATGACTCCATTACTGTTATCCTATCCTTGTTGTCAGAGTTCTCTAGCTACTTCAGGTCTTCTAATGGTCAACTTTGTTCTTTCTGCAATTCATTAGGAGACTGCTGGGTACAATCATTAATTACAGCTTAATATAAGAACAGCTTTCAGGTCTGGAATCCATCAAAGAAAATTGTGTTACGCTCTTTTCCAAAGTTGAGAAATATAACTTTTTTCATGGTAATATTTAAAGCAATTTTAGACACTTCTATAAAATATCAATATGTGTCTGTTTCTTAAATTACATGTATATATATATATATATATATATATATATATATATATACAGATATATGTACTTATGTTAAAAGTATGATATACATATATATCATATATATGCCAAAAAATGTATACACATTTTAAGAAAGGAAACATTTGTATTAAAATTGTAATATCAATATATACCGATAACAAAAATGAATACAAGTTATGTTTGACTTCTGCAATTACAAGAGGTGCTCAAAGTAGTAACCATCAGCATCCAGACACTTCTGATTATAGCAAACTATTGCTTGAGCAATGTTGACCAAAGTGGTCACTTGTATATATTTTTTTGGAACCCCTGGTATGTGTGTATATGTATGTGAATATATATATATATATATATATATAGGATGAAGGAGGTGGTAATGATTAAATGGTGGGTTTATGAAACTTGCAAACTGGCCTGTTTAGAGAATGACACCTGCATGTCATCATTACAGCAAGAAGTATGAGAGTTTCTAAATCTGAATAAGGAACATAAAAGAACACGTAAATTTTTTTATTCTCCCAAAAGGCAAATATAATAGAGGGAGGGATGGATGGAGAAAAGCAGCTGCAAGGAGGCTGGGATTAAATGTCTGATCCTCTACTTTGACAACTGTAAAAACATATTTGATCACTGATGTCATTACTGGAGATGTTGATATGCTGTGGGTCTTTAGACAGCACAATCTTTTCATGCTTCTAGAGTTGCCATTTATTGTTTATTTTACTAGTAGGAACTTGTTATCAGTTTGTTTACATCTATAACCATATGTTAGTAAATTGGTATATATACAAAGAAAACTGGGACATAGTTAAATTTTTGTTGAAGACAGTAATTTGAGTTTAGAGCTTTTTTTTTAAAATCACAAATAAAAATAAAGTTGGAAACGTTATCAAAAGGAAGACATAGGAGTAATTCCTATTTAATTGTTTCAGTTACAAGTGCCTACAAATAATGAAGTGAGTACGTGTGAGTGAAGTTTAACAAGGGAGCTTATCTTCCCTAATACATAACAACTTCAAACATACATTTGATTTTTGCCTCGTGTGATTTAGTTGAAAGAGAAAGTGATTTGGTGCCTGCTAGTATGGTAACAAATACTTGCTATCACAGTTATTGTGTGGCTTTAGGGCAGTACCTTAATCATTAGGTCTCTTTTGTCTTTCCTTGTATTAAATGGAGATGAGAATGCCGACCTTTCAGGGTTGTAGTACGAGTTCAGGGAATATGTATGAAGCATATAACACATACTAAGTGTTGAATAAATGGTGGTCACATTTTAGTAATGACTAGATGCCTGGGAAATCAGGACATCGAGAGAAGAATGAAGAAAAAAAGGAATATTAGTAATAGAAAAAGCAGTGAAATCTACGAAAAGATGGTTTAAAATGGCCAGTACTGGGAGAGGGAATATACATATCGAAAGGCAAAATGTTAAAAGATAAGGACACTGAGTAGAAAAGTTTGTCTATAGAGTATTATTCTGATTTTTGGAATTTTATTTTCACAAGTAAGCACAATGCCCTAGAAAAAAAGAAAGAAAAAGCAACAATATAAAACTATGGGAAAATTAAACAAAAACAGGAAAATTAGATTAAATATGGATCTTTGGCCAAAAAACAGTTGATCAGTGCAAACAGAACAATATGGTAAAACAAAAAGCCTGGGAAGTCTTGAAAAGAAAAACAAAGAAACACGAGAAAGAAAAAAAGCAAACACAGAGAATAAAGGGTTCAAGCACAGACTTAAGCCAGAACACTCACAACTCTGCTTTTAATTTTGACAGCAAAATGATATCTGAATTGAGCCATTTACTCTATGAAAAGGGCATACATGATGTTAAAAAGCAATTATTTTTAAAATTCTCAAGTTAAAGCAGAATGTTATATTTAAGCATGATATGTATGTCTGTTTTTAAATACATACGGAATTTGGATGTTTTGACATGGAGAAGTCATTTGATTTCATTATAAGTTTACCCACCTAGATGCCAGGAAGGAGAAACTTGATTGTTCACACATTCACTCAATTCAAGAAAATAATTTTTTCAAATTACAGTTATGACAACAGATAGAGTAGAGATGGTAGCTAGTTAAAAATAGCCATGTGTCATTTTGCTGAATGGCTAAAGCAACAACAGCAACACAAATATTTTCAGCCATACATCAAGCCACCTGAAAATCCTTTGGGGATCAATTCCTTCCCTTCTATAGCAAAGTAACATGTGTACATCTACTACAGATCTAAAGGCAAATAGACTTGTTCCTGTTCACTTGTCCTTGCAGTGTAGCATCTGCTCACTAGGTTTTTCGCTGTTATTTATTTCTTTTTCTGATTGCTCCAACTCAAAAACATCATCCTACCACCTTTTCAGTTGTTAAATCTCTCTGTCCTTGTGGCTACATCTCTGTGCACCAGAGAAAAGATCTCATTAACAAAGTAGATGTGTGTGTGTCCTTAGCTCTGAGGCCCCTTGCTTGCAGCTGGAGGCAGCTCCTCGCTCAGCCTGCCGTGCAGAGTGACACAGACAGGCGACATCGTCACTGAGCACGAACTTCTATTACATCCAGGCAGACTGTGAAAACCATTTCAGAACCGTGGCAAGACATGAGGAAGTAAAGGTAATCCTTCTGTTTCTATATCCAATTTTTGCAAGAATAAAATATTTCCATCTGGAAGGGACGATTGGGCAAAACTGGGGGAGTGGTAGGTTCTGTGTCAAAACAGATAAGCCAGGAAATAGATTCATTAATCAGCTACGAAATAAAGTTCAAACAGAGAAAGGGAAGAGCCTCTCTCATGCAAAATGAATGAAATGTTTTTCAGGATGGATATAAAAAGGGGTGTGCTAGTGAAGGTTTTGTTACATGGGAAGTAAACTGCACGCTAATATCCGGTAACGAGAGGAGGAGTTTTTGTCTTACTGGAATCTCCAAGTTGGAAAGGACTTTAGAGATCATATAGTCTGTCATGAATGATCACATCTAATACTTTTCTTTTTTTAAAGGGGTAGCTGCAAAGTTTTGGACAAGATCTCTGCAGGCAACTGGAAACACAGTGTACCCAGGTGGTGGGTCTCGTCTGTGGCAATATATTTTTCTATCCGTCCAATTGAGTATGGCTGTAAAGGGAATAAAAACCCATGTAATCTCCAGCAGTGACAATTTAATCAGTTATATAAGGGGAAGAAGCAGAGTCCCCTTATTTTCATATTTGCATATTTGATTTTTGCATTGGGGAATAGATTATGTTTTTCTATTACTTCACATTCAATTTTAATATTTAACTCCTTTATGAGTAAATTTTTACAGTGGTAAGAAATACTGAGTCAAATTGGTCTGAGAGAAAGGTTCCATTTCAGAAATAAAACACTTGATGCACCATGCTTTGTGTAACATCTTTCGCTACAATGAATCTACAAAGTCATGCCAAACATGGCTTTCTTGCTCCCAGCTTCTGCTCCTGATGCTTCTGCTATTAACATTCGTGCATCTACCCCGAAAATGAAGGCAACTGTTTGGAGAAAAATGCAAAATGATGAGGACTACACCATAGTATGTCCCCTTTTTTGTTAATATTTCTTAAAATGGTAAATCTTAATAATTGCATCCATTTCTGAAGAAGTAGGGTTTCTACAATACCTTATATACACAGGGGTCAGTTTTTATGAGGTTATAGAAGAGCAATAAATGCAGTTAAATTAATAAAACTCCATTGATTTTACAGTTGACAGAATGATATTATTGCCCATAATGTAGTAAAAGATTATGGGGTAGATTTTAGGATAAACAACATGGAAGTAATTTGAAGTCGTCATCAGTTACCCTTCTGTGATTTCCAGGAGTATTTTAAAAATCTATTCAAAATGGAGTTGGATTTGAGTTACCAGAACATGGATAGCTTTTTTTTTTTTTTTTTTTTTTTTTTTTTTTTGTATGCATCAGTGCATGTTAGTCTCCACTGGAGAAAGCTCCAAAAGTATGCTGGGTATTTTATGGAAAAAAAAAATACATTCTACTTGCTGAATGATTTAGAATTTCATTATAACAAGTGAACTCTGAAGCCAACATTTCACTGGAAGGAGTAATGATTTTGAGTCTACATAATTTTACAAGAAAACAAAAGATTAAACAATAGTTTTGAAATGTTATGTGCATTAAATTTAGTCTAAGTATACTTCACACATTCGTTTGTACATGTGTGTATGTCTCTGTGTGTATATATAAAATGTGGCCTAACTGTTGATAATCAAATTGTAAGAGAAATAACTAAATTTGGAATTCAAAAAAGATAAGCCATAGTTTTTATTAAAGAGTAGAGCAGATAGTCTTTTTAGTTTACATCCATGAACACCAGTAGCAGTACAGAGGCATGTGCAATCATTAGGTGACAGGTATAAGATGCTTCGGGGGTGAGCACAGATTTGCATTAAATTCAAGCACATAACATGTCAAGTTTTGAATATGTTTTTGTTTATTTAAATCTGTATTCTGATGTTCACCCTTTCAAAGAGGTTACAAATATATGAATATGTGATCCAATGATTATGTATTCAAATTAACCCAGTTTCTTTGAATATGGTTGTGGGGACAGAGCCAGGAGAGCAGTTTGTAGGCTTTCGGCCTCACGTGGAAAGGTGTTGGCTCAGGTAGTAAATGGCTATCAATTGTGATTGGATGGCCATTAGGTGTGGCTAGTTGGCCATCAGCTGTAACCAGTGAGCCATTGGCCACTAATATAACTGCCGTGACTATGCTAGCAAAAAATGGGGGCTAGCAAGAAGATGGTGGCTCAGCTAGCAAGCGCGGATTGCGGTTAGCAGGGCGGATGGCAGCTAGCAAGTGAGGTTGGTTCGCAGAGAAAAGTGGACAGCAGGTTGCGGATAGTGTGGCTCCTGCTTCCTGTGTCTCCAACCCCGCCACCAGTGAGACTATTGTGGTGTGACTCCCCTACCTATGGCTCCCGGGGTGTTCCTTTTTGGCCTCACCATGTCCTGTGTTCTTTTGTGGGGAGCGGGAACTGAGACTCCCTCAGGCCGCCCCGCATGACAATGATCTAATGATTAAATGATCCCTAAACACTCAACTCCTCAGAGATATTCTGATGCCTCAGCATATTTTCCCAAGGCCTGGAGAGTACTAGCTCTGCCTAGGAGTGCCTTGAAGCACAGAAACTCTGCTCTACCTAAACACAGTCCTAGGCTTTAATCACAATGGCTAGGTTCACACTAAAGCAATTAACCATATAATTGCTTTCTAGGAGCCCAGCCTCATCAGTATCTTTCCTTCAGGCCAACTGACAAGGCTGGATATAGTCAATGCCTTAAGTGGATTTGACTGCCTAAGAGGCACATGTCTCTGCATACACAGTCCCAATTGCAGAGTAGGAGCATTCCTCCTCAATCTATTTTGTAGAAGTTTCCAATTCACAATGAACACTTTAAATTTAAATGGTTAAGGTAAAATGATTATTCCATTAAACAATTAAGGGTCGCCAAATTATCACCAGAAAGTTGAGACCAAATGATAATGATCTGTTTATAGTTTGTTGGGATATTTTTTGGGGGAGTCGTTTGTTTTTTCCTTTTTGGCAGGGGTTGGGGGGGTGCCACTATAGCTCTCAAAACCCAAAATAATAACATTTACTTTATAGTTGGAAAGAGGTAAAAATGCCTAAGGAAAGTAATTTGTATTTGAATAGGCAAAGGTTAGAAAAGGTTAGATAAGAATAGAAAAGTAGGAGTGTGTGTGTGTGTGTGTGTGTGTGTGTGTGTAAGTGTGTGTGTTTACATACATGTGTATTTTTTTAGGCTTATTGAACATTGTGAGTTCATTAGTCATTGCTGGACTTGGTGATGCGTCAAATGTAAATTGGAACCTTTCTATCAGCCTCTTCTTGGTTTCCTAACAGGAAGTTTCTGCTGGCATGATGACAAGATTTTTGGTTATTATCCATTAAACTGATTTCTGCACAAGTGCCCTATTAAAAGATTGTCAATACTTTCCTAGCTTAAAAGCCAAGTATGAATACAAGATCTGAGCAACAGAAGTTTTCCAATGGGTTTGCCTTTTCTCGGAAGCACTTTAGCAGATTAACTTAAATATTCCTCAAATGCAATTAAAATACACTAGACAACAAAGGACATCCCCAACCCCTCAACCCCAATATTAAAGAATTCATGCTTCTAGTATGCACTGGCCAGAAATCTGGTAGGTTATGTGGTCTGATAAGCTTAACTGGTGCTGTATCTCATTCTGGAATGTCAATCAATGTCCCTATTGCGCTGAAAAATGTGTTGAAATTATGAGGTTCTCTCTCTAAAAGATTTGCACAATTTGGAATCCAACAGTTAGTTCTATGGCCTTCAATGAAAGAAAGTACACTCATGGAATTTGGTGTTGATGATGTTGGGAGCCTCCTAAGTAAAAGCACTTATACCGGTACCATGAAAACGGTGGATTTTTAAAGCTATTGGACTGATTTATCCTGAATCAGAGAAGACTATCAAAGTTGGTAAAAACTGTTTTCTGAATCTTACTTTTAAGCACCAAACTCCAGTTCTTTCTCATGTTCACAAATTTAGATGAATGATAAAACAGTTTATCTGCTGACTGGGCAAGTTGTGCCCCAACCAAAGCCCACAGTCGTCCTGGCTCCTCACATTTAAAGCTGAGTGTTGTGAGAACTTGGATGCTTGGCTGATCTGTGGAGTGTCAGGAGCACAGGTGGTAACGAGACCCAGAGCTGAGGGGAAATCTTGCTGAAGCGTGATTCAGGGTCTCAGCTCCCTCTCCCCACATAAGAATGCAGGATATGGTGAGGCCAAAAAGGAACACCCACGGAGCCACAGACGGGAGTCACACCACCATATTCTTGCTGGCGCTGGGTGGAGACACAGGAAGCAGGAGCCACAGAATCCGCAATCCACACTCCGCCACACTCCGCCACTCTGCAATCTGCTTGCTAGCTCAACCACCATCTTCTTGCTAGCCCCCATTTTCTGCTGGCATAGGCATGGCAGTTATATTAGTGGCCAATGGCTCACTGGTTACAGCTGACGGCCAACTAGCCACAGCTGATGGCCATGCAATCACAGTTGATGGCCATTTACTACCTGAGCCAGCACCTTTCCATGTGAGGCCGAGAGCCTGGAAACTGCAGTCCTGGCTCTGTCCCCACATGAAGGGACCACAGTCTTTCACTCTCATTGAGAGAACAAACTTGAGGGACTTCAAAACAGGTGTTCTTGTTTTCCATAGAGCCTCCCCATGTATTCATTTTCTTCTTCTCCTTCTCCTTCTTTTTTACTATTCTTAAAGGGGAAATATATATATATTCACACACAAATATATACATACGAATATATACATATACATATATATGTACATATATATGTGTGTGTGTATATATACATATATATATATGTATATATATATATGTATATATATGGAAAACAGCTATGAAAACCTTTTGGCGATATGGAGCACGCTCACAGCCGTTTGAGGGCTGATTAAAAGATGGATGTGCTTGCACCTCCTGCCACTTGCTGCCAGTTGCCAAAGAGGCTGCGTCTCCCCACAGCCGGGTGCTCGCGGCCCACTCTCCTCCTTCAGTCTATTCTTGGCTGTGGATTCCCCTGTGCTCTTTGTGCACTTTAAATTTATTTTGCATTTAAAAACTCAATTGGCTCATCTGTTAAGCATTAAGCAGCTCCCTTTTGAGCCACAGGGGGAGCCCTGGGAAAACCCACAGCTGCTGGAACATGGAAAATGGGTTTAAAAAAACAAAACCATTTTGAAAGTTTAAAGCATTTTAGCAGCCGTGGATTTCCCAATCCTTACCACCCAAATGGTTCATCTGTTTAACTTTTATCTGGTATTGGAAAACACAAACCAGAGCATTCAATAGCCCTCAAATGACTTTTTGTTTAATACAAAATGAAAGTAAAAGCGAAGCAAGCCATGTGGGAGGATCTTTCAGAGAGCTATGGCCGGGAATACCTGCTAGCATATTTTCCCTCCAGTTACAGAAACAATCCTGAAATCCAGCCATGCCTGCTCGAGCCGCAACATTTCCTCCACTCACTTAGACACACATCCCTCTTCTCTCACCAAGAGGTTGGGGGGAGGAGGGGCCAGTCCAAAACAAATCCAAATCCCAGCTTATAAAATGACAATAAAATTTATGGAAAAGTTAATAGGCTGGGGATAATGAAATGTTCAATCAAGGTTT
Organism: Rhinolophus sinicus; assembly: GCF_057876585.1. Classification (NCBI taxonomy): domain Eukaryota; kingdom Metazoa; phylum Chordata; class Mammalia; order Chiroptera; family Rhinolophidae; genus Rhinolophus; species Rhinolophus sinicus. Next base: position 102,630,324 of record NC_142517.1, on the reverse strand, counting down.
TAAGTTTCATAATGATTTGTCATTGACTAAAAATTCAGGTTTGATTACATTTGGATGATAAAACAGTTTATCTGCTGACTGGGCAAGTTGTGCCCCAATTATTCTGGTTTATTTCACGTTCCCCAAACATTCCCCTAACTGACCTATAGTCTCCTTGTAGTAGGGCCCTGTGGGGACAGAGCCCCAGAGAGCAGTTTCCAGGCTCTAGGCCTCACATAGAAAGGTGCTAGCTCAGGTAGTAAATGGCCATCAACTGTGATTGGATGGCCGTCAGCTATAAGCAGTGAGCCATTGGCCACTAATATAACTGCCATGGCTACTGAGGAGAGTCGAGGAAAGTTGAGGAGAGTGGAGGAGAGTTGAGGAGAGTGGTCGGTTGGCAGCAAAGCGGACAGCAGGTCGCATGTCATGTGAACCCAGCCTCCAGTGAGACCATAGTGGTATGACTCCCCTACCTATGGCTCCGTGGGTGTTCCTTTTTGGTCTCACCACATCCTGTGTTCTTATGTGGGGAGCGGGAGCAGAGACCGCGCAGGCTGCCCTGCACTACACCTGTGTTTTTGTGCAGGGAGCGGGAGCAAAGACCCCGCCTGATATCCCGTTGTGGGGACAGAGCCCCAGAAAGTGGTTTACAGGCTCTCGGCCTCACGTGGAGGAGTGCTGGCTCGGGTAGTAGATGGCTGTCAGCTGTGGCTGATTGGCCGTCAGCTGTAGCCAGTTAGCCAATTAGCCGCTAATATAACTGCTGCGGCTACGGAGGAGAGAGGAGGAGAGTGAAAGAGAGTCGTCGGTGGGTTGCAGACAAAAGGGACAGCAGGTCGCACGTCCAGTGAACCCAGCCTCCAGTGAGACCATAGTGGTATGACTCCCCTACCTATGGCTCCGTGGGTGTTCCTTTTTGGCCTCACCATATCCTGCGTTCTTGTATGGGGAGCGGGAGCAGAGACCCCGCAGGCCGTCCCGCATGACAAATGGCGCTGTGAGCAGGGGCGCCCGCATGACACCGTACAACAGGCCCCAAGTCCCACAGTTAGATACCAAGTCCTTTTAATGATAGTTAAGTGTCACGCAGGGCGGCCTGCAGGGTCTCTGCTCCCGCTCCCCACATAAGAACGCAGGATATGGTGAGGCCAAAAAGGAACACCCACGGAGCCATAAGTAGGGGAGTCATACTAGTATATTCTCGCTGGCGGCACTATACTCTCACTGGAGGCTGGATCCACACTGTCCACAACCAGCCATCCTAACTGCAATCTGCTCTTGTTAGCCCAGCCACCATCTTCTTGTTAGCCCCCATTTTCTGCTAGCATAGCCACAGCAGTTATATTAGTGGCCAATGGCTCACTGGTTACAGCTGACGGCCAAGTAGCCACAGCTGATGGCCATCCAATCACAGTTGATGGCCATTTACTACCTGAGCCACCACCTTTCTATGTGAGGCTGAGAGCCTGGAAACTACTTTCTGGGGCTCTGTCCCCACAGTAAGATACTCCTATAAAAATGAAAATATTATTTGGAAAGGTGACAACTGAAAGCCTATTATTTACTATTACTACCTGATGCAAGCAAAAGTTCCACATGGAAAAACAAAATAATGTAATACTGAGTAAATAGAAGAGGTGAAAAAGAGATATTTGAATCATGGGACTATTATTGTCCAAATCAGATGAATAAATGAAGTGCAGAATATTATTCATCCAGAGTCTTTCATTCTACTGGTCAGTGTCAGATGCAGAAGTAAAATTATATAATTCCTGATTCCCAGTCCAATTTTTATCTTGGGATATCTTCTCTGAGATGTTAATGTTGCGTGGGGTTGGGATAGAGTGATTAGTTTGTGAGGAACATGTTCATGGAATATTGTCTGCTATGCACTTTTAAATATACTTTGCATTTTCATAGTCTTCAATTTCAGATTTATTTCATATTATTTTCTTCTCTCTCCCTGTCTCCTTCTTTGTCTAGTATATCCATAAAATTCTTAAAAAATATATTGATATGACACTATAGTAGGGAGTTGAATATATTCTATAGATCACGCAAACTTTATGAGGCTTTGCAACAGGGTTCTAAACAATTTAAAAAGAGTGGGTATAAGAAAATGGTAAAATAAATTTGTAGTAGAAAAATAGTAGCATGATAAATGCTCAAGACAGATACATACACTGGCAAATTCTGCAACTGTGAAGAAAGAATTTAAGTAGCATCTTCAATTTTAAAAGCCCAGAAAAAATGTCCGTTTTCCCTATCGTCAAACTCAAATTTCAGCCTCAGTTTCAAACTGAGATAGAGACTAATGGTAATAATATCTGTATACATGTTGGAGAGGGGACTATTCCTTTTTTGTTGTACCTTCAAAAACTTTTACCAGGGGAAACAAATCTTTATTGAATGTCTACTATGTGCCAGGCACAATGCTAATTGATTAATGTGATTTTAAGTGTTCAGGGATAATGCCAGTGACCTATTTTCATATGGTTTAATTACACATCTAACGCCTACTTAGTCCATGTCTCTTCAGCTTCAGCTGCTGTTCCAAGTTTGGAGAAGGATTATTCAAGTCTTGTATACAGATGGAAGAGTTTAACTACTAAGTCAAGTAGGGACTACAAACTATAGTTTGCGATCAGCTTGTACCACGAGATATAGACCTAAATAATACTATTCTCTGTAAGGAAATGAAGTCCATTTTAATCCAGCTGAAGCCAAAAAGAACATGAACTGTGGCTCGTCTAAATGGGAAGGTAGAGCTAGACTTTAAAAATCTTATCTGGACTCTTCCTCTTTCTCTTCATCTCTCATTTTGGCTTTTCTCTAGATTATGGCCACATTCTTTCTTCAGTTCAGAAAGCTTCCTGCTTATCACACAGGTGGAGGGTGGAGGTTGTGGCATATTCAGCAGTTCCAGAGGGAAGGGTGATTTTCCTCCCAACTTAGTATTAATAATCCTAGTAAAGGCTCTGACTGCTCTCTCTGGTAACATGGTTACTCCTGGACCAAGCACAATGGCCAGGGTCACCTGCAAACTGCTAACGACCATGATTGACCCTCACAAGAATCAAGTGGTTGGAGTAAACAGGCAATGAAAGCAGAGAAGTTAAGTAATTTGCTCAGGGTGATACAGCTAACATATAGTAGGGATAGAATTGAAAACCAAGAAATTTTGTTTCAGAATCAGTGCCAATATACTTGATTATTAATATTGCTACATGAGATTTCTTTTGAGTAGCATGTTCCTTTATCTCTTTTGTCCTTTTCCTTATTTTCTGTCTGATTTTGGTAGATTGTCCTTGTGATCTCACAACATGTTTAGAACTAAACCAACCACCTTGGATTTTTAATGAAATGCACTGGCAAATGCTGAGGAACATACAGCAATTGCTAGTGTGCTGATGGTATTGTCAGACCTTTGAGTTAATCATTCTTGAAACTGCTACATTCGTATTTCTTGTTATATGAAACAACAAATCACTCATTATTAAGCCACTTAGGTTAAATGTCCTGTTATTTATTTGTAGCTATCAACATTCTAACTGGTGCAGGACTATAGATTGTGGTTTTTTTTTTTTTTTTTTAATGGTTCATCTTGGATGAGTCCAAAGTTTGTGGAGCACCACAATAGACAGGAGCAGCATTCAGGGTGATAAGTGACCCTCGAAAAGAATGTTTTGGGGGTAGAAGACAGAAGATGTGCAATACAGGTCATGAGTTCCTTTTGGATGTTTATACATCTTGGTGGAAATATCAGCCATGGAGTAGATATCTGAGTCTATCATTCAGAGATAGTATCTAGGTTGACAACATATATGTAGAAGTAATTTGCTTAGAGCCAATCCATGTTTTGTTTTGTTTAGTTAATAATTGACAACTTATATTTGAACCGCTATAAATATTATAAATGTTTCAATGACATTGTAGCTTGCTACATTTATTTTCTAGAGCTGTATGCTACCAACAATTTATATTTTTTTCAGTATAATTAGTTTTTGACTGCATAAGATTCTCATTCTCAAAATATGCACATTACTTAACCTATTGCTTTTTTAAAAGATTAAGTTTATTGAGATCATATTGGTTAATAAAATTATATAGATTTCAAGTGTGCAATTCCATAATTCATCATCTATATATTGCATTATGTGTTTACCACCCAAAGTCAAATCTTCTTCTGTCACCATATATTTGACACCCTTTTCTACTTTCCCCTCTCCCCTTTCCCTCTGGTAACCACTAAACTGTTGTCAGTGACTATGAGTTTTTGTTTGTTTGTTGCTTTCAGTTTTATATCTCACATATGAGTAAAATATGGTTCTTGACTTTTTCTGTCTGATTTATTTTGCTTAGCATGATAATGAATCTCAAGATCCATCCATGTTGTCACAAATGGCAGTATTACATCTTGTTTTTTTTAATGGCTAAGTAGTATTCCATTGCATATGTGAGGTCTGACAATTAAGTTCACGAACTTGTTGCAACGATGCTGCTAACCTTTTTTTGATATCAGGGGGATTATTCACTATGAATTTGTACCGATGGGACAAATAGTTAACCAAGTTTACTATTTGGTATGCTGAAAAGGCTGCGTGAAAAAGTTAGATGATCTGAACTTTTCGCCAACAATTCATGGCTCTTGCATCACGACCATGCACCAGCTCACATGGCACTGTCAATGAGGGAGTTTTTAGCCAGTAAACAAATAATTGTATTGGAACACCCTCCCTACTCACTTGATCTGACCCCCAATGATTTCTTTCTTTACCCAAAGATAAAGAAAATATTGAAAAGAAGACATTCTGATGACATTCAGGACACAAAGTGTGGTACGACGACAGCTGTGATGGCCATTCCAGAAAAAGAGTTCCAAAATTGCTTTGAAGAGTGGACTAGGCTCTGGCGTCTGTGCATAGCTTCCCAAGGGGAGTACTTCAAAGGTGACTGTAGTGACATTCTGCAATGAGGTATGTAGCAATTTTTCTAGGATGAGTTCATGAACTTAATTATCTGATCTCGTATGTACCACATCTTCTTTATCCAATCATCTATAGAAGGATATTTTAATTGTTTTTATGTCTTCACCACAATGAATAATGCTGCAATGAATATAGGGATGCATATATCTTTACGATAAATATTTTCAGATTTTTTTGGTAGATGGCTAGAATAGGGATTGCTGGGTTGTACAGTAATTCTATTCTTAATTTTTTGAGGAACCTCCATATTGTTGTCCATAGTGGCTGTACCAGTTTCCATTTTCACAAGCAGTGTATGAGGGTACTTTTTTCTTTACAGCGTCTCCAACACTTGTTATTATTTGTCTTGTTGATGATAGCCATTCTAAAAGGTGTGAGGTGGTATCTCATTGTGGTTTTGATTTGTATTTCCCCAATAGCTACTGAAGTTCAGAATCTTTTCATATATCTGTTGGCCATTTGTATGTCTTCTTGGGAGAAGTGTCTGTTCAGGTATTCAGCCCATTTTTTAATTGGATTGTTTGTCTTTCTTTGTCTCTTTTATACCCTTTGGTTTAAAATCTGTTTTGTCTGGTGTGAGTATTGGTACTGCAGCTTTCTTTCTTTTTTTTTCCATTTCTATTTTCATGAAATAAATTATTCCATTGCTTTACTTTCAGTCTGTGTGTGTCTTTCAATCTGAAGTGAGTCTCTTGTAGGCAGTATATATAAGGGATTTGTTTTCTTTTTTTCTTTCTTTTTTTTTTAGATTTTATTGGGGTAGGGAAACGGGACTTTGTTGGGGAACAGTGTGTACTTTTGGGACTTTTCTAAGTCAAGTTGTTGTCCTTTCAATCTTAGTTGCGGAGGGCGCAGCTCAGTTCCAGGTCCAGTTGCCAGTGTTAGTTGCAGGGGGCGCAGCCCACCATCCCTTGCAGGGGTCAAGGAGTCGAACCGGCAACCTTGTGGTTGAGAGCCCGCTCTCCAACCAACTGAGCCATCTGGCCACCCAGGAGCTGAGTGGCAACTCATTGACTTCATTCTAATTGCTGAGGGCGCAGCTCACTGGCCCATGTGGGAATCGAACCGGCAGCCTGTTGCCCAGAGCTTGCGCTCTAACCAACCAAGCCACCCGTCTGCCCCGGGTTTTGTTTTCTTATCCATTCAGCCATGCTGTGTTATTGATATTGATATGTTATTTCATCATTTTGCATTGAAAGTGATTGTTGATAGATATGTAGCTATTGCCATTTTATTAGTCCTATTTTTTATCTTTTTGATTGTTTTTTGTCTTAAAGAAGTTCCTTGAACATTCCTTGTAATACTGGGTTGGTGGTGATTAACTCTTTTAGCTTTTTCTTGTCTGGAAAACTCTTTATCTGTCTTTCAATTTTAAATGACAGCCTTGCTGGATAGAGTATTCTTGGTTGTAGGTCCTTGCTTTTCATCACTTTGAATATTTTCTGCCATTCCCTTCTGATCTGGAAAGTTTCTGTTGAGAAATCAGCTGGCAATCATATGGAAGCTCCCTTATAAATTACTAGTTGTCTTTCTCTTGTAGCTTTTAGGATTCTCTCTTTGTCTTTAACCTTTGCCATTTTAATTATACTGTGTCTTGGTGTGGGCTTGTTTGGGTAGAACATCTTATTTGGGACTCTCTGCCTATGAGCTTCTATGTCTATTTCCTTCACCAGGTTAGAAAGTTTTCAGTCATTATTTCTTCAAATAGGTTCTCAATCACTTGCTTTCTCTCTTCTCCTTCTGGTACCCCTATGACACAAATATTGTTATGCTTGATATTGTCCCAAAGGTCTCTTACATTATCCTCATTTTTTGAAATCTTTTTGTTGTTCCAATTGGGTATTTTCTGCTAGCTTGTCTTCCAAATCACCAATTCAGTCCTTTGCTTCATCTCATCTGCTGGTGATTCTTTCTAGTACATTCTTCATTGAAGTTATTGTATTTTTTCACCTCTGACTGATTAGTTTTTAGGGTTTCTATGTCTTTTTTTTTTTTAATGCTTGCTATCTCTTTGTTGAAGTTCTCACTAAGCTTCTTGAGCATCCTTATAAACAGAGTTTTGAACTCTGTCTCTGGTAAGTTGCTTGCCTCCATTTTGTTCTTTTTCTGGAGGTTTTTTTGTGGTTGTTGTTCTTTCATTTGGCATGTATTTCTTTGTTTCCTCATCTTTGCTGCCTCTCCGTGTTTGTTTCTATGTATGAATTAGGGCTGCTATATCTCCTAGTCTTGGCCAGGTGGCTCTGTGGGGTCCTGGCACAGTCTCCCTGGTCACCTGTTCCACGTCCTCCAGGAGTGTCCCTTATGTGCCCTCCTATTATATTTGAGCCTTGATTGCTGTTGCCATGCCAGTGGGTGGGATTGATCCTCAGGCTGACTGGCTGTGGGGTTTGGCCCCACCAACAACTTATAGGCTGCTGTGTGGGGAGCTTACACCATGGAGTGTGAATCGCTCCAGCAGGCTCTGTTGAGACCTTTCAGAGTGCCACTTGTGGGGCTAATTGTGTGGTGCTTTGCTGTGGTCCACACAATTGGAAAACAGCCTCCAAATATGATGGTTCTGGGCTTCTTAGGAGGGGCTCTGGTGTAAGCCCAGGTCAGCCACTGCCTGTGACCAGTGGGGGACTATCTGGTAGGATCTACCAAGTGGTCCATGGTTGGTCACTGCCTGTGCTGGACATGGAGGTGCTTGGGAGAGGCCACACTGTGAACCAAAGACAACTGCAACCAGTGCCAGTTCTGGGATAGCTCTGTAGAAAGCCAGGACACCCTAAGTCCTGCTGCCACCTTCCAACTCCTGTAAGGTTCAGCCACTGATAAAACCCAGTGTGGTATGGGAGTAGGATGAAGCAGAGTCTGAGGGAATCACTAGAGTGTGAAGAGTTGTGGTCACCAGGTTAATGTAGCTTCTGGTTCGGTGCCAGTGCTGAGCCTGGAGTTACCGTGTTTCCCCGAAAATAAGACCTAGCTGGACCATCAGCTCTAACGCATCTTTTGAAGCAAAAACTAATATAAGAACAGGTCTTACTTTACTATAAGACCAGGTATAATATAATATAATATAATATAATATAATATAATATAATATAATATAATACAGGGTCTTATATTAATTTTTGCTCCAAAAGACGCATTGGAGCTGATTGTTCAGCTAGGTCTTATTTTCAGGGAAACAACGGTGCTTCTCAATTCTCAGAGCACACTGAGGCCAGTTGCTGCCTGCCCACGTGGGGCCCCTGTACTCTGATACTTTTCTAAGAAAGAGTGAAATGTGGGTGGAGCTGGCTGCTCTGTGAGAAAGTGCCTCAGGCTTGGGGAAGTTGGGTGGGGGCAGGATCTCAGTGAGTCAGCAGGATGGAGCAGCAGAGCTCACCAGACCAATCAGATTCAGATTCGGCTGGAAGCGGAGCGCTTAACACAGGAAAGATGGCACTTGGCTGCAAGGGATAAGGCCCCTTACAGGGAAAATGGCGAGTGTCCTCCAGCCCTCTTACCCTGAAGCCACACACCTCAGTCTGCCACCACATACTTCTGACACCCCCCACCCCCAAGTCACCGTCTCTCCTCCAGAGCTTTGGGTGAGTGCCTGAGAGCGAGTGAGTCTGTGTGCAGGCCCTTTTTGAGGATGTCTGGTGTTCCTGCAGCCCTCTGTCCCACCCAGAAAAATCTCCACTATTTTTTCACAGTCAGATGTTATGGGGGCTCCTTTTCTCGACACCGATACTGTGGGCTGAGGAGTCTGGTTTATGACTGGGATCTCTTGCTCCTCTGTTGGGAAACCTCTGTGGCAGAGATGTCCCTCCCAGTTTTCCTCTACTGCATGGAGGTTGGGGCAGCCCATTTTGTGTCTTCACACCTACAAGTTTGAATGTGACTTCTTCTTTATATCCTTAATTATAAAACTTCTGTTCAGCCAGACTTCAGATGATTCTCCTGGTTGATTGCTCTATAATTTAGTTGTAATTTTGATGTGTTCATAGTATGAGACAAGCACAGTGTTTATCTACTCCTCAATCTTGGATTGTTGCCCTTGTGTTCCTGATTTTAGAGGAAAAGCTTTCAGGTTTTCATTAAGTATCATATCAGCTGAGAGTTTGTCACATATGGTCTTTATTATGTGGATGTACTTTCCGTCTATGCCCATTTTATTAAGTGTTTTAATAATAATTTGGTGTTGTGTCTTGCCAAATGCTTTTTCTGCATCTATTGACTTGATCATAGTATTTTTATCCTTTATTTAGTTTATGTGGTATATCACATTGATTTATTTGTGTATGTTGAAATATCCTTATATGCCTGGAATGAAGTCCATTTGATCATAATGTATAATCTTTTTAATGTATTTTTGTATTCGATTTGCTAATATTTTGTTTATGGATTTTTTTCATGTGTATTCATCAGAGATATTGGTCTGCAGTTTTCTTTTATTTTTGTGTGTGTCTATGTGTCATACCAGGTGTTGTATCAGGGTAATGTTGCCCTCATAAAATGAGTTAGGAAGTATTGCCATTTCTTCAATTATTGGAAGAATTTGAGAAGGACATGTATAAATAATCTTTGAATGTTTGGTAGTAGTTACTAGTGAAGCCATTTGGTCCTGAGCTTTTACTTTTGGGGATGTTTAGGATGATTGTTTAAATTTTCTTACTGTCGATCAGCCTATTTAGATTTTCCAGTTCATTGTGAGTCAGTCTAAGAAGGTTATGTACTTCTAAGAACTTGTCCATTTCTTCTAGGTTATTGAATTTGGTGGCGTATAGTCCTTCCTAGCGTTCTTGTATCACACTTTGTATTTCTGTGATATACATTGTAATTTCTCCTCTTTTATTTCTGATTTTGTTTATTTGGTCTTTTTTTTTTTTTCCCCTTAGGAAGTCTAGCCAGCCGGTTGTCAATTTCATTAATATTTTCAAAGAAACAACTCTTTGTTGCATTAATTTTTTTCTATTCTTTTTTTATTCTCTATTTCATTTAGTTCTGCTCTAAATTTTATTATTTCCTTCCTCCTGTTGACTTTGGGCTTCATTTATTTTTGTTTGTTTGGTTTTTGTTTTGTTCTTTAAAACCTGAGGTTAGGTTGTTTATTTGGAATTTTGATTGTTTCTTGAGATAGGCTTGTAATGATATAAACTTCCCTCTTATTACTACTTTTGTTGTATCCAAAACGTTTGATATGTTGTATTTTCATTCTCATTTGTTTCTATGTATCTTTTGATCTCTTCTTTTATTTTTTCTTTGACCCAGTTGTTCTTTAGTACCATGTTGTTCAATCTCCATATATTTGTTTTTTTTTCCCGCTTTCTTTTTTGCAGTTGATCTCCAATTTCAAAGCATTGTGTTAGAAAAATATGCTTGATATAATTTAATTCTTCTTAAATTTGTTGAGCCTAGTTTTGTGTTCCAATATGGTCTCTCCTTGAGAATGTTCCATCTGCAGTAGAAAATAATAGTCTGCTGTTCTGAGTTGAAAGGCTCTGTAAATATTGAATATATCCATTTTGTTTAATGTATCATTTAAGGCTGATATTACCTCATTGATTTTCTGTTTGGTTGATCTATACAATGGCGATATTTAGGTTCCTTACTCTAATTGTGCTTTTGTCATTACCCCCCTTTACTTTTGTTAGTAGTTACTTTATATATTTTGGTGCCCTCTGATTGGGAGCATATATATTGATGTGTTATGTCTTCTTGATGTATAGTCCCCTTTATTATTATGAAATGTCCATCTTTGTCTCTTGTTACCTTTTTCATCTTGAAGCTTGTTTGGTTAGACATGAGTATGACTACACATGTTTTATCTGGATGCCATTTTCTTGGAGTATCATTTTTCACCCTTTCACTTTGAACTATATTTTTCCTTACACCCGAGATGTGTCTCTTGAAGCATTATGTTTGTGTTTTGTTTTTTTGATCCACTCTGCTGCTCTGTGCCTTTTATTGGTGAGTTTAGTCCATTTACATTTAGGATGATTACTGATATATGAGGAAGATTTCTTATAGCCATTTTATCTTTTGTTTTCTGGTAGCTTTTTGTCTCCACTGTTTTTTTGCCCTTGTGTTTCTGTCTGTTATTTTATTTTGGTGGTATTGTATAATTTTTTCCCTGTTTCTTTTTTTTTTTAATGTTATATGTCTCAGTTCTGTTTTTTTCTTTTTTGTGTGGTTACCATTAAGTTTACACAAAAGGAAATTTCATATGCAGTAGTCCTATTTCTTCTACATGCATCCTTTCCGCATTCCCGTTTGCAAATTCAGACTTTTACCCTCTCCTCTTTTATGGTTTTGTTATCACAAATTATCCCTATTTATGCTGTGAGTTTATTTCTGAGTTGTAGTAGCTATTGTCTTCTTTTTCTTCTTTACAATTTTTTTAACCTCCTTCAGCCTTTGTTTCACATTTAAGTATATAGTACCCTATTCAGAATAAGTGTAATTTCCTGCTTCTCTCTGTTAGACATCTTACTCATAATTTTGTATCCTTTTATCTTTTTGTTTCAAGTAGAATAACCTCTTTCAGTTTTTCCTGTAATGCAGGCTTTGTGGTGGAAAATTCCCTCAGTTTCTGTATATCTGGAAAGTTTTTTTATTTCTCCTTTACATCTAAAGGATAACTTTTCTGGACATATTATTCCTGGCTGGTAATTTCTCTCTTTCAATAGTTTGAATATTTGATTCCACTCTCTCCTGGCTTGTAGAGTTTCTGCTGAAAAGTCTGATGATAATATAATGGGCTTTCTTTTGTAGGTTACCATCTTCTTTTCTCTGTCTGTCTTGAGAAGTCTTTCATGTTCATTAAATTTTGACAGTTTTAGTATAATGTCCCTTGGAGAAGGCCTTTTAGGATTGAGGTAATTAGGTGTTCTGTTTGCTTCTTGTATACAAGGATCCAGTTCCTTCCATAGGTTTGGGAAGTTCTCATCAACTATTTGTTTGAATAGGCTCTCTGTTCTCTTTTCCCTCTCTTCTCCTTCTGGTATACTCTTGATTCTTATAGTGCTCTTTCTGGTGGGGTCAGATAGTTCTCATAGAATTCTTTCTCTCTTTCCCTTCCTTCCTTCCTTCCTTCCTTCCTTCCTTCCTTCCTTCCTTCCTTCCTTCCTTCCTTCCTTCCTTTCCTCTCAAGTTTTTCTCTTCTTTTATCTGTGTCATTTCCAGATTTCTATCTTCAATATCACTATTTTTTTCCTCCATCTATCAATTCTATTTCCTGAGCTTGCTATTTCGTTCTTCATCTCTTTTATTGAATACTTTATCTCTAGAATTTTTATTTGGTTCTTTTTTAAAGTTTCATCTCTTTGGTGAAGTATTCCTTTCATTCAATGATATTATTTCTGAGCTCATTACACTGCCTATTTCAGTTTTCTTGCATCTGTTTGAAGTTTTTCAAAACTACAGTCTTGATTTCTTTATCATTTAAATCACATATTTCCATGTCTTTAAGTTTATTTTCTGGAGATTTTAATTGTCTTTCTGAACTGCCTTGTTACTTGGATTGCTCATTATATTTTATGGATTATTTCTCTACCTAGACATTTATGGGAGTGAACTCTGCAACAGGTTGATCAGAAGAGTTGTTTTGTTTTCCAGTAAGGGCACTGGAGTGCAAATGTTTTATTTTCCCTTACACTGCTCCTGCTTTTGGTATCTGTGCTGGGCATTGGAAAATGTCTTTAATCCTTGGGGAGGTGGGCCTCTTCTCTGTGACCAGGTTGCCTTGGTCTTAGTGTACCACTTTCATGGGAGAATGTGGTGGGTGATGGGCTTCCAAGACCCTGATATCTTGACACTGCCCCTGCAGCCAGATGCACTGACCGAGTTGTCTCATGTGCCCTGACCCCGCAGGATCAGCAGCGATGGGTGGGGGTGGGGTTGTGTGGGAGGCCACTGGGGTGTTTATGGCTTTGTTCTCCTCCCAATAATGGTGACTGCCAGACCTCAGCTGCCTCGCCTCTGGATCTCCACCCTTGTCACTGTGATTAGCTTCAGTGTGTGTCTGTTCTCTGAAACTATCTGTCCAACTCTCAGGGCTGTAGATATTCTGCTTTGTAATCTGACACTCATTGGTACAGTTTCTTGTGGGGCCCGCTGCTAGCTCTTGTAGGGTGCAGGGAGGCAAGCTCTGGGAGGGTAGGGGAGGTGGCCAGGCTCCATGGCTTTGTTTTCTGCCTGACAATGGAGTCTGCTAGACCGCAGCTGCCAAACTTCTGTGTTCTGTCTCTGCCCCAGTCACTGGGTTTGGCTACAGTAGATGCTGATCACTCAGACAGGAATGTCCTGAGCTACCAAGAGTGCACCTACAGCTGGATTTCTCCCCTCTCTGGAGACCCCCAAAGAGCTCCAGCCACCTCTGTGGCACCTTCCCTCTTCTTCCTTCCCTCCTCCCTGTTCTCTTCAATTCATCCACCTTCAGATGTTTTGATGCACAAATCTATCAGATGTGTTTGTGTATTGAGCAGGGAATGCTTTGTTGGATTTTAGCTGTTCAACTTGTAATTTCAAAAGGAGAGATCAGGGGGACCGCTCATGGCACCATGCTTCTGACATCACCCAAGCCAATCCATGTTGACTTAGGAATGGATAAGTTTATCTGAAGAGAAAGTCAAGTCTCCAAGAATATTTTTGAAATATCTCTATCCCTTACTTGCAAGTATATCAACAACTTTGAAGATATCCTAATTCCCAGTTAATTAGTAAATATTAAATAAAATCTATTTCTAACCTTTCTTCATCTCCATCAGATTCCACCTGTTCCAATATCTCTTCCCTAAAACATTTCAGTGGTTTTCCATTGACTCAGAATAAAAAAGCTTAATGTAAAGGATAAAACAATTTTGTTCACAAAGAATGTATTTGACTTTTCCTTCTCATTCATATCTGCACATCCAATATTTTATTAAATAAATAACTCTCCACTCCTCCATAATATAATTTCAATCTTTTAGTCCTTCTATTGTTTTTCTCCTCTTTCAAAATATTATGCATCTCAAAATCCCAAAGAGTGGTGTAGTAGAAGAGCTTAGAATTTCTCAAATTGGGGAGAGGACAATGTGAGAGGAAAGGAAAGACCCGGGAGAGGGGAAGATCTGCAGGAAGGGTATAAAATTAGTAATTTTTTTATCCCCTCATGTAGGATTTAGATGCCCCAGAATAAGTATTTCAAGAAGGAAGGTGAATCCTTCTTAGTTTGCTGCTAAGAGGAACATTGATAAATGGCCTTTGGATTTTGGTGACTTTAGAAAGACCTGTTTTGGTAGAAGTAGACTGGAGTGGGTTAAGGAGGGAGAGGAAGATGAGGCATCAAAGTGTGTAGACTAGGTCATCCACTGGACAAGTCTGGTTGTGTAGGAGAGAGGAGAGTTAGCAGAAGCTGTAGGAGCTATGGGAATGGGCTAGTTTTATTTTGAAGTGGATGAAATCAGTGCATGTTTGAAAGCTGGAAAGATCTAATTTGACTATATAGAAGAGAAAAGGAGAAAATGTGCAGTGTATGTTCCCAAATGAAGCAGCAGAGAATAGAATCCACAAAACCAGTGGAGGGATGGGACTTAGACTGTTTGAAGACACACTGTGGATCAAAACAGGAGAAACAGAGCAGAGCATGGACTTAGATGGCATGCTTGTTGTTTCCCAGGTTTTAAAAATGTTAAGAATGTTACAGTTCATTTTCATTATGTTGTGTTACTGTTATTTCCCCCCTTATACCTGTTGTTAGATATTTGAGACTCCTTTGAAAATCCTGATCTATGATTAAAAAGACAGAGCTGTCATTCCAATGTTTTTATATGACATGGAAAATAAAAGTTCAACTAACTATTTGTTGTAATAATAAAGACCAGAAGCAAAACCAAAGGCCAGGATCCTAGAATCTTTCATGTTGACCTCTGTTCTAGTATGAACTTTAAAATCTGTTTTACATCAGACACTGCAGGAAATAGAATAGGAGAACATGGGAAAGGAATATATCCTGCTAAGGTCACCTAGGTCCAGGGGGATTGGTGATGTTACCAAAGAGAAACAAACAGCAGTTGATGAGGGTTTTCAATATGAGTAAAAATGCTTTGATGTCAGATTATTTTTTAAAAAAGAGAAAGATGCAGATTTTAGCAAGAAAATACCAAAACAAAACCCACATTGACCAAAGTTATGTTCAAGAAGGAAAGTTACAAGGGTAAATGTGGATAATGCCACAGAGCATAAAAAGTATTTTATTAGAATTCATGGAGCCATTAAAAGAAATTTCTTTAGCCATATGGAAATTTTAATTAAGCATCCTTTTAAAAAAAAAGAGCATATGGTAAATTTAGAGGAATAATCTTTAATATGATAAATTATTTAGAGCGCACTTTTGGGTGGATAGTTGGTATTTCATTAAATTTTCAAATAAATATTATCCTTTTGCTTTGTGAAAGCTCTTAATATATTATTATGGTTTTTCTAGTTTCTATCCTTCCTTTCATGCCCTAATTGCTTTCAAAACTGTTATTAGTGTGATGTTATTTATCCTTTCCTGACAAGGTTAAAAGCATTGTTAATTGACCACTAGTTTCATTGGATGTGGTATATAACAATTACAGTAATGAGTAAACAACTGTACAACTACAAATACAATGCCAGCAGAACCTGACTGCATGAACCAACATTTAACACACTCTAGTGAAAACTACTCTCTTATGTGATGCTATCCTTAACATAAGGGTCATATCTGGGAGGTCAAAAACATGCCCAAAGTAATTTACTCCATGTAATACACACCATGTTTCCCCCAAAATAAGACCAGGTCTTATATTGTATTTATCTGAAAATAAGACTGGGTCTTATGTTAATTTTTGCTCCAAAAGATGCATTAGGGCGTATTTTCAGGGGATGTCTTATTTTTTTTCATATACACAATCTACATTTATTCAAATACAGTCATGTCATCTTCTTCTGGAACATCGTCAGAATGTACTAAATGTATCCGTCTGGCTGACAATCTTTTTTCTTCTTCTTTTTTTTTTTATCAGTTTCAGGTGCACAAAACAAAGTAATACTTAGACGTTTATCATTTATATCCCTCACACTGTGTCAACCCCCCTCCCCCCATCCACTATCCCTCTGACATCGCACACTGGCTGACAATTTTAACTGGGGCTCATTTTTGGGGTAGGTCTTATTTTTGGGGAAACACAGTAGTTGTTCAATTTCCATAACCTTAATTCTCTCTAAAGAGAAAGTTAAAGAATTTGAGGGGATGGAGCCAGTGAGAAGGGTCACATGTAAACAATAGTTTCGTTGCCTAACACCACCATGTGATTCAAGATTCATTTCAAGCCTTTTCCCTTGTAGGGGTCTTTCTAAACCTCCTTCCCCCTAGTAGAATGTATTTCTCCCTCCCTTGCACTTCTGGGGTGAGGAAAAAAAGAGAAGGACTCCAAACTACTCCATTTATTATTAATTAATTAAATTATTTAATACATTTATGCATAATTCTAAAATATATTTATATTTTGATTCTTTGGCAGGATAAGACTCATTTCTCTACATTGCATTGTTATAATAATCAATGCAGTATTTAGAAAAAAATAATAGAAACAGTAGTCAAAACTGAATACAGTCTGACTGGATATTTTGAACTTGTGAATAAGACACATTTCAAATCAACATAAAATAGACCTAAACATCTTTTAAAAATTCAAAAATCGGCTTTAACTCAATCTCAAAAGAGTATATGTTGGTTTTGTTTTCCTGAAATCATTTGAAATTTTCTACTAAGAGTAGAATAGAAGAAAAAAACCATTTGAGAAACTATTTTATTTCTTTAAATGGATTCACATCTTAAAAAAACTGTTGATGCTGAGCTGATTTTGAAAAATAATAATCTTTCATGTTAGAAAAGTTTAAATTGCCAGTTTAAACCTGTTAAAAATATTTTTATTGCATTCTTAGTAATTTCCCATGGAAGCATTTCTAAAGGCTCAGTAAAACATTTACAATTTTATAAAACCTTTTAAATTAATTTATAACTTAGCTATGAGCTTCTTTTTGGGAGACTCAGAACAGTGGGTGACCTTATATCCATAATGTGTATGCTTAAGTGTTTTATTACAACAGAGTGAATTAGGATGAAATTACTTAACTTTAGATACCAACATTTCATTTAACTGCAATCTGTTTGGCCCTTTACTCAAACCAATTTAATTCCATTTTATATAATTGCAAGCTTGCTTTTGTATGTTCTAGTTATTTTGTTTTATTTTAAACCATAGAATGGCTTCAAATAAGGAATAACACCAAATATTGACCAAATTAAATCATTCTCTTGGCATTTTATCCCATCAGATGTTTAAGAAAATCAATGTTTCCTTGTAATCTTGATTAATGAGATATAATGCTTCAACCCCTTTTGTATCCAATCTCACATTCTCTCAGTTCACCTTTTCTTCTCAGCTGTTACTATGACAACCAAACTGTGTGCAGGTGTAACCTGACAGCACATTGCTACAACTGTACCTGTCCTTTACTTTCTTTCCCAGAGAGTAATTGCATTTATTTTTAGTCCTATTTTTTTTTTTAATAAATGATTTAAGGGCTATGTATTTTCCTCTGTGTAGTGTTTCAATCATAGTCACATGATAGGCCAGGCAGTATTCTCATTGCTCATTTCTAATTATAATTTAATTTTAGCTTTGATCTCCCAAGTTAACCCAAGAGTTACTTAGAGAAGTCTTTTTAATATCTAAATAAGTATTTGCCTTTATTTTCAGTTTATTTATTGCCTAAAATGTAGCTTCAGTGATTTCTGATTTGGGCTCCTCCTTGAGAGTTTCCTTGTGTAAAAGATTACATGGTCTTTTTAAATAAAATTTTCATGAATACTGAAAAGTTTCTATTGAAATGTTATATTGGAACTCTTCCTATCTCGGATTTGATGGAGGTCACGAAAACTCAGTGGTAACTACTCTCACATTGTACTGAGAGGGGCTTTCTCAAGTTAAGTAAGTCTTGTGAAGAAAGGGCTGAAATCAGCTTTGCAACCTCCAGCTCAAGTAAACTGCAGCCTTGGGCCTCAGCCAGAGTTAGGTTAATACAGACAGAGGCAGAAGCTCTACCATTCAATCAAGCTCCAGGTTTCAACCATTGCATAGGACTGAATATTTAGTTACTGAATTAAATGTGCATTATGATTCAAAGTGACTCATAACTCTGAGTTTCAGAGAGTGATCCAAAAAATGATAGATTTTACCCCGGGAAAGGGAAAGACTAGCCCCACAGAGCAGTGGTTTGGTGTGGAAGTAGTTGCTCCCTAGTTATATCCTATGAGTGTCATTTCTTCAGTGGGTGCTTACATATTTATAGATCAATTTCCTTGTTGTGCTATTCAAATAGTCGCTAACAGAGGTTGGCAAACTACAGTTACAGGTCAAATTTTGTCCGTCACTTGTAGTTATGAATGGTAGGAGAACATGCCACGCCACAATATGACTGCAGGAGTTCAGGACATGACACCCCAAATTAACCACTTTGATATATTGATTATTTTGAACTGTAGGCACTTGAAAAACAGTAAATGCAGGGAGAGGATTTCTCTGAACTCCTCCTATCTGCCTAAAGATAAATCCTCTAAAAAAACTCAATTGTCACAGATACCTTCCCCAGGAGTTTCATCAACCAGGGAAGATTGCTTTTATCCCAGGAGAGGAGACTACCACACTCAGACAAAATTTGTCACAAACTACCATACCACTCATTTTTCTTAGGACCCATTCATCTTTCTTAAAAATCATTTACTCCCCTCTAAATTCTCTATATACCTCTCTCCTTTCCCAATTAAGATGGTATTTAACTCTGAATTCTAAACCACTTGTGAGAATTCTCACTTTCTCTGCATACTTCCCATGTACCTAGGAGGTATACATGTTAATAAACTTCTGTTCATTTTTCTCTTATTAATCTGTCCTTTATTACAGGGGGTTTCAGCTAAGAACTCAAGGGTAGATGCAAAATTGTTTTTCCTCTCCTACACTTGTAAATAAAGTTTTATTAAAACAGCTACACTCATTCATTTATGGATTAGTTTTGGCTGCTTTCACACTGCAACAGCAAAGATGAGTTACGTGACAGAGACCACCTGGCCCTCACGTCTAAAACATTTGCTATCTGGTCTTTTGCAGAAAGTGTTTGCTACCCTTGATTTATGTCTTTCTCAATTTTTTGTCCCCTAATTACTTGATTTCTCCTATTATGACTGTGAAATTGTCCAGTTCCCCTGATGTTTGCACCAGTTTTTACTTTAAAAATTTCCAAAGCTATGTGGCAAAGTTTCATGACTGTTGTATCATTATAGACCTATAATTTTATTGGGAGCTAATATATCTCTTTATCCCTTTCAATGACCTTTATCTTGAATTCTCTTTTGTCCAATCTCAACATTGGTATAACTACTTTCTTTGAGTTAGTGTTTGCCTAGTGCTCAATTAGCATGAATTAATTTTTAGTTTACAACATTACTTTCTAGATTATTAACTTTTAAAAGAAGCATGTAATTGGCTTCTTATAAAACTTATGACTTGGAGAATTTAATGCATTTATTTTGTGTGACTCCTATTGCCTGAATTTTTCCTTGCCATATTATTGTTTTTATATCACCTATACTCTTCTTTTCTGTTGCTGTGTTTTCCTTATCTTCTTTTAATTTGATCCATTAAGATTACTTGTAATTTTTTTTTCTATTTGTGGGAAAAAGTTGTAAACCCTAGTTCTCTCTATCTAGTGTATGTCTTTAAAATCTTAACATATGTATTTCAACTCTTTTTCTGATGTTATTCAGATTGAGCCATATCCATTATTTTCTACCTAAGATAGGAACATTGTCTTCCTTTCTTTCTTCATTCTTCTCACTTGTCACCACTAAATGTGATAATAATTTGAAGTTTGATGAGTGATATTATGAGGCTATTATTTTTAAATGGCATCAATTATTTAGACTCAAATATTCACTTTATGAAATTATTATTCTCTATCTTTTTCCAACATTTTCCTTTCTGGGGAAGGAAATGTATTTTCTAATGTATATTCTCAATTTTTTTCTGAGTGTTCATGGTCATAAACTTTATCAGCCTCTGCATGTATGAAAAATATGTATTTTGATCTTTCCCTTTAATGCTTCCACATCTCAACCATGTTCCTTTAAACCAGTTAATGCCTCTGTAAATAGCCCATTAAACTTTCATCAATTAAAAATCTAGAGTGTGCTGACTTTTTTCTGCTGGGATCCTGAATGTGACAGATATTATATCTTGAAAACCAAAGAGATTGTAATACAAACCATCTCTCATTATCATTTTAGTAAATTGTCTGAATGTTAATAAATATTCCAAGACTATAGATATATACTACACACATGTGCACATATATCTTACACATAGGCAAAAAAAATAATAATTGTAGTATTTACATTAGCTCACAAAACTTATAATTTATCTAAGGAATGAATTAACCATGAAAAGAAAGGGACCTAGTATAAATTTTTATAAATAAATAAGCAAATAAACTTTATCGATAAAGAAGAACATGACTTTAAAACTAACTAACTAACTAAATAAATAAATAAGCAAGCACTCTGGATAGTGTATTAGTTAGGATGCATTTGGTTGCAAATAAGAAAACGTGAAACTCGAACTTGCTGCAACAATGCAGGGAAGAGTTTCATAAACTGGTCAGTGAGCACGCTGCAGTTCCGTTACCTGGGATCTTGTTAGAAATGCAGACTCTTGGGGTTTACCCCAGACTTACTGAATCAGTATCTCAGAAGGTGGGGCCCAGATGTTTGTGTTTTAACAAGGCTTCTAGGTGATTCTTATTCATGATGAAGTTTAAGAAACATGAGGGAAGGAGATTTATTGACTTAACAAACTGGAAGTTTAGAGTTGGATTCTCTGGTTCAATGTATCTTTTGGTGTGTCTGTTCTGTCTTCAATTTGGCAGTTTTGTCTTCATTCTG